>NC_072790.1:47024051-47649051 GCF_028583425.1 Eublepharis macularius
ACTAAAACAGTGCTTTTTAAAAAAATCATCCTCTTAAACTTTTTGGCCTGGCACCTAAAAGAAAGCAATGTAGGTGCCAGGAGAGCCTCAAAGGACTGGGCATTCCACAAGCAAGGTGCCATTACTGAAAAAGCCAGCCTCTGGATGCCCCCTGCCTCATCTCCGAAGGCAAAGGCATAAAGAGCAAGGCTTTTGAGGCCGATCTTAACTGGCAGAATGGACAATGAGGGAGAAAACAGTCATTCAAGTATCCCAGCCCCAAGCCATTTAGGAGCATAGAGATAAGAACTACCACCCTGAATTGTTCCCAGCAACTAATAAAAAGGGGGTTGCTCAAATTGGTACAGCTTGCTACTCACCAAACTGAACGGACGTTTTGTGACCTGTCAGATTCTTGGCAGCAACCTGTTTTGTTTCCTGTAGTCCCAGGGCGCAATGCAAAAAAGGGTTAACGACCCAGGGTGGTTGCTCTACATTTGGCTTGATAAACCCTCAGTTGTGCAGACCTGCACTAAGTGAAGCAATATATTCCGATCTGGTATTAGGAGTTAGTGATAAAAGGGGGGCTTGGATTTTCCCAGTCACTTTATTAGTTTAAGTACAGAGATGAAATCAGACTGAAAGCATCAAAATATTCAACTACTTACTTAAATTATAAGAACATGTAAGTCTACGCCAAAACTCACTTAAACCTGAGAACTTGGATTTCAGCTGATATGCTCCAAAGTCAAAATGAAGTGCTGTTAAACTACGTTCATTTGACCAGGTTAACTGGAGAATGGATTAAACTGATGATTCGGTCTACTTGGATGCTATTTATGTGTTTAAAGATAAGCATCAGCAAAAAAGCTTCAATGGGCAAGTAATTCTCAGTAAGACCAGACTGGGAAAGCTTTCTATGTCAGGCCTGTAAATTGTGTGTGTGCTCTTGCAAGTTAGCCATTATACTGTAGCGACCAGAGTGTCAAGACTAGGATCTGGGAGACGCAGGTTCAAATCCTCACTCTACCATGGAAGCTGGCTGGGTGACCTTGGACCAGTTACTCTGTATCAGTCTAACCGACCTCACAGGATTGTCGCAGTGAGGATACATTATTATTATTATTATTGATGATGATTATGTCATTTATAGTCCGCCTTTCTTACGGAGACTCATGGTCGCAGTGAGGAAAAATTATTATTATTATTATTATTATTATTATTATTGATGATGATGATGATGATGATGATGATGTCATTTATAGTCCGCCTTTCTTACTGAGACTCAAGGCAGATTGCACAGTATGAGATTAGTACAATCAGTATCAAGGACATTTCAATATAGTAACAAGGACATTTCCATAAACCATACCATAGGGTAAATAGATACAAGTTTAAAAGACATAGTATTAGCAAGAATCCAATACAGAGTAGAAAAAAATAATGACGCAGAACATAATCAATTCTAGTCTAACATTAGACAACATGGAGCACTGGTGGTACATAGGAGTACATATTTAAAACAGCAGATAATTAAATAAATTATAATTGAACCCAGACAAGACTGAAGTGATGCTTGTTGGGAAGTCAGAGATCTGGAAAATACTGTACTCCTCACTTTCAATGGAGTTCATTTGACACTTGCAGCCTCAGTTAAGAGCCATGGGGTTATACTGGATCCAGAGCTACTACTAGAAAAACATCACTCCCATCCTACAGTCACTCTATTGGCTACCTATCAGTTACCATGCTCTGTTCAAGGTATTAGTTATTACATACAAAACTCTTCACGGCCTTGGTCCAGCATACCTATGGGACCGCCTCCTTCCCTATGTACTTCTATGGCAGCTTTGCTCATCTAAACAGGGTCTTTTGCAGGTGCCAGCCTGCTCATGGGCGAAATCAACAGCAGCCCATACATGGGCTTTCTCTGTGGTGGTACCTACTCTCTGGAACAGCCTGCCTGAGGAGATCAGGAGAGCCCCCACGCTCCCGGCTTTCCGCAAACAATGCAAAACCAAATTATTTTTTCTCAGCTAGGATGGTGGTATTGTAGGAAAGGGGTCCCAGATGTTTCGCTAATGAGTTAGGAACCATAGACTTCACCATTATGTTGCCTTACATATTATCTGTTGCTTTAAATATGTACTCCTATATACTACCTATGCTTCATGTTGTTCAACTTAGAACTATGTTCTGTTTCAGCAATTCTTCAACCCTATATCGGATCCTTGCTAATGCTACATCTTTGTAAACTTTTATTCGTTTACCCCATGACATTGTTTATGGAAATGTTGTTGATACTGTATGGAAGTGCCTGCCCTTGTCCTTGCTGATTGTACTAATCTCACACTATGTAATCCGCCTTGAGTCACAGGGCCAAGCCACACATGACGAATGACACTTGAACAGCAAGTGTATTTCTCCCTGTTCACTTGCCCTCCACTCAATCCACTTGCCGTTCAAGTGTCATTCGTCATGTGTAGCTTGGCCCTCAGTGAGAAAAGCAGGATATAAAAGACATAAATAATAAGGTAAAATGGTGGCAGGAGCTGCTCCCCTTGTGGATGTTGTAAGCTCCCCGTTAGGAGAAAGGAAATGGATCAATCACTAAACAAAAATAAACTAGTTCGTTCCCCAACAAAGACAAGGGTATGCGGATCTTTTTCAAAAGACATTTTATACCCATGACTGCCTTTATGCAGGGACGACACTTTCACACATAATGTTTTTCACCCTGGACTTCCAGAACATTCATAAATGGAAATCTTAGCATGGGCTCATTTAAGGTTCCAGAAAGAAAGTAATAAGCATTTGATTCTACAAAAGGCACTGTTCCTCCTTTTCATTTGAATGGTAAAATAGCTACCGAGATCCTGCTATAAATCAGAATGAGAAAATGACAGTGATCACTTCAGATGCAAGACCCTTCACCTCTTCGATCCTAAACACACTTGCAATGTGATCCTAAGGAAAGTTACATCCTTCTAAGTCCACTGAAGTCAATGGCCTGCGAAGGGTAAAACTCTGCTTAGGATTGGGCTGTTACTTACAGAGAAGTCCTTCCCATTCATTGCTAAGATTCTCATTCCACCTAGCTTGAGGAGGACTATTAAATTCCTTTCTGGCGCATTACAGCCATCACACTCGATTGAAAAACCAAACATCCTGAAACACTGGCACCTGCAGATTTCTGAAGTGGAGGGAGGCGCAAGATCCCGCTAAAGCTACAGCAGATCAGTTCCTCACAGCACACATGCTCCGTTCCCAGACTTCATAAGTGGCTAGAGAACTGAATGCATTCTGCACATCTTTATTAATAAGATCACTCCCTCCAACAACTGACTGCCATCAAATTGAATGGAGAAATACTTGGTATTGGAAAATATTCTAGTTATGAGGAAGCTGATCCGACCCTGGTACACAGTCCCATGTTTAAAAGAGTTTCATCCACTTGAAGAAACACCTTATGAGGCCCAGTATGCACATGCAGGAGAACAAGGTGGGAGAATTGTCTTCACTGTTTCAAGGCTTCGGGTGACGGATTCTGGATTTAACTTCTCCACAGAGAGACCATTTGTGCAAACAAACAACCCCCAACAACAAAAACCATTGCATAGCAACAAGTGTTCTACACCAGCTCTTTGTGCTGGTTTTTCTATCTGTAAGAAGTTTTTCTTTTTAAAGATAGTGACCCGTCTCCCCTTTAAAGATGTGACCCCTCTCCCCTGCGACCTGAACCGATACTGCCCATTCTACTGTTCCTCTACTTTGCATGCTTGTTCCATGTACAGACCAGGCCAGAATGAAGTGGCAGAATTCTGAGATTGCAGAACGGATGGAACAATTTTATAATGAAGACTGGGGAGAGGGATCACCTTTCCCTCCCTGGTCATTGTTTAAAAAGATCCAGTGAGAAAGACCAACACTGCACAGAGCCTTGGTTACATGAAAGAACATTAAAAAATGGCACCCCTGAACCGTTGGCTGGAGTGGCGTGGTCCATTTTATCACCTCAGGCATCTACCTCCTCATTTTGCAAGACGCGCTCACTTGGGAGAAAGGTCTGGTCCATACATGCTTGTTCTATCACTACATCATTGCAGCAACCACAGATCCCATGTTCATACCTGTGATTCACACTGCTAAGTGGGCAATGCATGTAGTATTTATCAAGAGATGCCCAGGAACCTATGAACCGGCCCATGCTCCATTCAATTCGGCAGGATTGATTTCTCAATAAACTTTCATAGGAACTGGTTTTGAAGCAGTGATCTTCAACCTTGCCAGACTTGAGACCCACCTTTAACACCAGGTGGCAGCATAAGACCTACTGAACTGCAAGTCACATGACAGGAAGCGAGGAACCAGAATTAAGACCTCACCAGGGTCAAGGCCAGGGCTGTGGGCAGTAGCCCAAGACAGCCAAGGGCTGGAAGTGCAAACTGAGCATCAGGAGGTATTACCATACTGAAGAAAAAGCTTATGGGCAGAGCCATGGAGGAATCCTCACCTCCACTGAATGACCTCGCCATATCATCCTGCAGCTCCTTTCAATGTGTGCCCAAAAGAAGAGGAAGTGCGATACCACTTGTCTCTATGCATGCACACTAACAGCAGATCCTTCCATGCCAAATAACAACTCGGGAGCCAGTAGGTGGGCACCTACAGCTCACCTAAGAGCTCCAACCCAAGCGATGAAGACCACTGGTTTCAAAGGAGGAATGCCTGCTTTTCACTGTCCGTAATAACTTTTGCATCAAACCAAACTATGAAAACAAATGAGCTAGCCAACATCCTAGGGCATGCTTTCCCATGCCCACATCGTCGTCACCTTTGTAATACACCCTTTGCGTATTACATAGCAACCATCAAAGGACTCAAGTCTTTCAATAACCTTCACTATATTGTTGCAACAAAGGCTCTTCTAATGCTTATGAATACAAACAGGAATTCAACAGCAGCAAAGGTACAGTATGTGCTCAGAGGAATTTCTATTTTTGCCTTTTTGCTATAGGCTGCTTTATGTTTTTAAAGGTAAAAAAAAAATCAAGTATTGGTATGTGGAAACTGCAAATTGGGGCAAGCTTGATATTCATACCGTTGAAATGCACGTGACTCTGTTGATATTCTGGGCTTTTTATCCATACTAGATTAACACTGAGCAAAGCAGACTGGAAAGCAAACCGTCTCCACTTACGTCTTTGGGGATCTATATCTGGCTTTATAAACTTACCCCAAATCGAGTTGGTAATCGATTGGATTTTCAAGCAAACTCAGCGGCAATCTATTTACAGCTTGGTCAAAGTGGAACTATAAATAATGAACAGCTCGTGTCTGGCAATATACTCGCCTCCCTCCGCTTCCCTGCAGAATGTAGTTGCGCAGGAATGGAAGGGAACCGAAAAGCACAGCGCTAGCTGTATCCTCACACACAGTCATTCAGTGCGCCAAAGATCCCCTCCAGCAGAGTAGGCCCATTGAAATCAGAGGACTGCCCTGCATTACTTCACAAAAAGGCTTTCAATTACGTTCTCTAGAAAAGCATGGGTGGGAATCCAAGTTGCAGCCCACCCAATCTCAGGGGCCTTTTCTCAGAATCGAGTCCCACTCCCACGCTCCATTCAATGGGATTTCTTGGCAAACAACTGGCCATGGGGGTGCAGCCTGAACGAGGCTTGAAAGGAATCTATGCACTTAGACTTCCGTTTTTCAAGAAAAACACATTTCAAGGAATTCACCAGCTCTATATCCCTTCCAACCCACTCCCAGAAAAGGGCAGCGCTAAGGTTTTACACAGGCAACCGGCACAAAGAACGCCACAGAAAGAAAGCACTAAGTATTTAAAACCTTGAACCCAGATCCCTTTCAACCAAAGGCATCAAAGACTTCCAACATATTTTAAAGTTGCCCTGTTGCTAGGAAATGTTTAAGGCTCTGTGTGCTTCATTTTATAATAAAATTTAATGAAATGGAATGTTTGCAGAAGTCATCATTTCCCCCATTACCCACAGGCTTGCACTACCCATTGGGCTACATTGCCTAACCCCCTCACCAAGTCTTACTCCATTTCTCTTCCTAGTATAAATTACTGAACGATGGGCTTCATCACTTTATGACAGCATCTTATCAACTGTGAATAATCTCCAGTTAGAAGCTGAACCTTCTTTGCAGACTCAAGTGCACTGAGGGCTCTTTCCGGCCCCAGGAAGTAATGGCACCAACGCTTCCACCGACAGACTGCCGAATCCTAAGCAAGCGCCTGCAGTTTCCTTATGAACCCAGAGCCCTTTCCTTCTCTTCGCCCTTCTTGCCTAATCATCAGACACAAGGTGACACCCTTGATATTCACATCAATTAACCCAGACTAAATCCTTTTCCTTGCTTTTGTATCTCTTAATGTATTTGAGACAAATTAAAATGACCCATGAGTATGCCCTAAAAGGGGGGGGGGGAGCCTGAAAGTTTTAAGGGTGCGTTAAACAGCAGTTGCATTTGAATTCTACGTGGAGAACGTTCCACTAAACTTGGTAGGGATCTCTTACTAGTAAACATGCATAGGTTCACACAGTAATCAAATATCCCTTAAAGAAAAAAAAAAAAGATTTGCTGGGCTTCTCAAATGGAGGCAGTACAATCCTATGCAGTTATTCCAGTCTAAACCCATTGATTTCTACAGCCACATAACAGTTCAATGGGTCAGGACTTCACATAGCATCCCAAGGGTCTTTAGTGAGCAAAACCTTGTGCCCTCATAAATCTTGAAGGTGCCTCTCCCTGCTGCTTCCTATGGTTGCCAGCCCCAGGCTAGGAAATTCCTGGAGATTTGGGGGAGCAGAGCCTAGAGAGGGTGGGGTTTTGAGGGGGGAAGGGCTCATTAGGATAAAATGCCATAAAGCCCACCCTCCAAAGCTGCCATTTTCTCCAGGGAAACTGATCTCTGCGCCCAGTCTAATTCCAGATCTCCAGCCACCACCTGGATGGCGGCAACCCCATCCCCTCTAGAAGCCTTCAAACCTCCAAAACCGCTAAAATATATAACCCCGCCCAACAAAACCAACCCAACCTCAAAAGCAGCCGCCGGGGATGAAAGCCATGAACGTTCCAAAGGGGGAGAAAAATCAATTCGATACTTTATTAAGCACGCTGGGGAGAGGGGTCGAGAGGGGCTGCCAGGAGGGGCTGGGCAGAACCTCGGCTGACGACACGGCGTCCACGCCCCCCTATTATTACTATGATTAGTCAAACGCGAACCAAACAGCGGCCAATGGGAAGGGGAGGGCTGACGCTGGTTTCGCTTGGAATGTTGCCATGGCGTTTTCCTGAATGGGGAGGCGGGTGGGGAGAGCGGGGCCGCCCGCCACGTGGGAAGCGAGTCCCAGAGGAGGGCTTCTTGGGCGCGCCGGCCGGGCCGGCTCCCCTCCTGCGTCCCTTTCTCGCTGGGCTCCGCTTTTTAAAAAGGGTTCTTTTATTTAACGCTCATTCTTTGTCATCCACGAGGGCCAGCTCCTGGATCACCCTCAGCTTGCTGCCGGCGTCGATGCGGCGCTTCTCCCGGATGAGGTCCTCCAGGCTGTGGAAGCGCACCGTGTGCACCTTGTCGTCGGCCAGGTGGATCTTGAGATAGTATTGCTGCGCGGGCTGCGAGCCCGAGGGCGGCTGGAGCTCGCCGCCGGCTTTGAACTCCCGTTTGCCGAAGCGGCACCAGGCGGCGAAGCTCTCCGAGTTCGTCCAACAGATCTCAGGGCTCTTTAGGCCCAGGTGGCCGCAGGCGTTCTGCACCACCAGCTCGGCCACCAGGGGGCGGTAGCGGTACCAGCTACTCACCACCCGGCCCACGTTGCCCGCCGCCGCCTCGTACAAGCTGTCCTGGCGAATCTGGCCCTGGTGCAAGTGGATGATCTGCCCGCTGCCCACGTAGACCGCCCAGTGCGGCGGCGGCGGCGGGTGGTCGGAGGGCCCCAGGTAGACGAGCTCCAGCAAGTCCCCCGGCTGGCACAGGGCAGGCAGGGCCGAGACCGGGTAGACGCTCAGGTCCCCCGCCTGCGGGTCGCCGCTGACTTTGGAGAAGATGCATTCCTGCCCGCGGAAGGCGGAGAACTGGGGCTCGCTGAGCACCAGCTGCGGCGGGTGGTGGTGGTGGGTGGGGGTCTCGTGGGCCGGGCTGCCGGAGCCCTTCACGCTGTACTTGTCGGCAGGCCCTCGCTCGTCCAGGTCCTCCTCCTCATCCGAGAAGAAGTACGCCACCCCGACGCGCAGCTCGTCCTTCTCGATCCCCGAAGGGTCCCCGGTTGGCAGCTCGCTGTAATTCAGGTGGGTGATGCGATCCAGTTGATTTCCCATCAATGACAGGGCGAGGCGAGAGCAGGGATCGCCGGATCTGGGGGAGGGCGAGAGAGAGAGAGAGAGAGAGCGGGGGAGGAGAAGGAAAAGTGCGGGGATTAAAGCCCGGGAAGAATTCACACACTCGCGCGCACACACACAACACACAACGAGGCGCACCCGATGGCAGCGAGGCGGGGCGGGGATTCTCCCCGCCTCATCTTTGCAAAGGCAGCGACGTCTCTTCCCCGGTTCTTGACTGATTTTCCCCAACCCCCAAACGCGCCGCGCACACACCCGCACGCCTCAGCCTGTCCACCTCGGAGGTTCTTCGCGGCGGGCAGCCAGATGTTGCAGCCGCCCCGCCGGCTTCGCGCTCCGGCCAGGGCTTTTCCTGGGGCCGGGGGCGCCCCGGGAGGGTCTCCGAGGTCACTCCGCGGGTCGCATCCGGACCCGAGCTCCCCACGGAGCGCAGGCGGGGAGGCGGAGAGTTTCTTCCCTTTGTTTCCAGCTGTCGCTCCTTTCCTTCCCCACAGCGGAGAGAGAGAGCGCGCTCGAGAAGCGTTGCGGGAGGCGAGCCGCAAAAGATCCGCTGGCGGCTTCTGCTCCGGCTCGGCGTCCCTGTCCCTGCCCCTTCCCCAACTCCTGCCCCGAGGCAGCCTCCCCGCCGCAGCCCAGCCTGCCCGGGCTATGACCTTCCTGGGCAACTGACAGCTCGCCCAGCCTGGGCGTTGTGGCGGAGGGAGGGAGAGATCAGACTGGCTCCCCTTCCGCGTACCCGGAATTGCCCAGATCCCGACAGAGCCCCCGAACTCCTCTAAAGTCGCCCGGTCGCCATGGGGTCTGGGTGGGGGAGGAGGTCAGCCGGTCCTCCGCGGCGGCAGCGAAGCCCCGCGCCGTGCGAGCGCTGGCCGGGCCGGCTGCGTCTGGCGCGCTCCTTCCCTTGGACGGTCCCGCTCGGCTCTGGGCTCCCCTCGCTCGCCCCGGCGAGGCTTCAAGTAGCAGCTGCTCCGGCTCGGGCAAGCCCCGCCCTCGCTCGCGCTCATTGGCTGCCCGCCTCTGCGCTGGCCTCCGGGCTGTCAATCACCGCCGCCGGGGCGGGATTCCAGACGGCCGCCGTCTGCCCGCCTGGCTTTTGCGGCGGCTCTGCCGAGGGACGGCGCGGAGCCCCTCGAGGCGGGGAAGCCTGAGCTGGCGCCTCACCTGCTCCGCCCAGGGAGGCGCATCGTGGCAGCACCAGGTGGGGAGTCTGCAGCAGCAGAGCGGATCGGGCCCAACAAGATGTCCAGGGCGGGAGCTTTCCGGAGTCAAAGCGCCCCTCTTCCGATACATGCCAGATTCCTGCAGTTTGCTGCCTCAGCCCTTTTGATTTTCAAGCCGTTTTATTCCTCCCAACCCTTAGTGAAGCGAGGCAGGCTCAAAAATCCTCCAGCTGTGTTGACCTGTCGGGATCCAGCACCCTCCTCAGCAACCCAAGTGGCTGGTTTACAGGGAGGCAGGGATGAGCATGGCTTGCATTTCTCTGGCCGCTGCCACCCGTGGCTGAAGATGGCTTGGAGGGCCACTGTCTCTGGAGCCTGCCCTGGTGTCTTTTTGCAAAGATCAGGTCACAGGAGGGCTGCGGAAGTGTTGCCACAGCCCCTGGGAGAGGGTCCCTGGCTCGGTGGCAGAGCATCTGCTTTTGTCACAGAAAGTTCCAGGTTCAGTCTCCAGGATTTCCACTTGAAAGGATTAATTTCCACTTGAAAGGAAAATTCAGTCCAGTATTCCTTAGACAACATCTGGGTCCCACAGCACCTTAAAGACCAACCCGATTTCCAGGGTATGAGCTTTCGAGAGTCAAAGCTTCCAACGTTTCCCCACTTTTGTGAGTCAAAGCTCGCTTTGTTAAAAGCATCAGGTTGTGGGTTATCTGAAAGACCTTGGAGAGCTGCTACCTGTGGAAGTTGCCATTACTGAACTTGATAGACCAGTGCTCTGACTTGATAGACCAATAGTTCATGTCCCTCTGTAGCCAGCCTTCGATCTAGTGTAAACAGCATGGGGAGAGCCCTGAGGCATGATGAGAGGTGGTGCATGGACAGCTGGTTAAAGGCATTTTGTCTCTGCAAGCGCTCCGATCCTCTCCTCCCTAGGCCAACGTTGAAGGTAGGCTGCAGAGGCAATGAGAGTAGAGCGCATCTCAAATCCTACGTGGGCGGCATGGGAGGAGGCTTGATCATTCAATTCAATGGCAGCATTTGGATCAGAATCTTGCTCTTCTACTGCAGTCCAACATGGCTACCCATCTGAAATTCAATTCAATGGAAAGTCTGTCCATCCATCCATCCACTCATGCTTATTTATGTGGAGCTGGCTGTTCCATTGAAGTGAATGTGCCAGTCATTCTGTCTTGGCCTAACCCGTGTCACAGGATTGTCGTGAGGATAAAATGGAAGCGGAGAGAACTGGGCACACTGTCCCATGTTCTAGACTGGTGAGACTTCAGTCAGGGTCTCCACAGCTATCCTGCCCAAGTTCCATAGAGGATGGGCAGGATATATGGGGGGACCCTGACTGAAGTCTTGCCTTGCTGGATCATACCAAAGATTTATCTAGTCCAGAATACGGTTTCCCACAGTCGCCACCCAGATGCTCCCTGGAAAACCCACAAGCAGGTCACAAAGACAATGGCCTTCATACTCTGCCCACCGCCCCCATCACTGATGGAAGATTTTGTTCAGATATCATGGCTTATAGCATTAATAGATGAGGGAACCAGTCCTGTGTAGTGGTGAGTAGAATCTGGGAGCCACAGGTTTGAATCCCCACTCTGCTATGGGAGCTTGCTGGGTGACATTGGACCAGTCACGCATTCATAGCCTAACCTTCCTGACAGGGTTGTTAGAATAAAATGAGGGAGAGGAGAATGATGTAAGCCACTTTGGGTGCCCGTGGGGGAGAAAGGTGGCTCATAAATGGTGTTTTGGGTCCCCACTGGGGAGAAAAAGGGATTATACACACATGTGGTGGAGCAAAGTGCCATCAAGTCATGGCTGACTTATGCCCACCCCTGCTCAAGTTTTGAAGGCAAGAGACTAACAGAGGAGGTTTGCCATATCCTGCCTCAGCAACCCTGGTCTTCGTTGGAGGTCTCCCATCCACTTACTAACCAAGGCCAACCCTGCTTAGCAGCCACAATCTAACCAGATCAGGCTTGCCAAGGCTATTCAGGTCAGTAGACACATGCATTAATAAATAATCATCTTCCATAAACTTGAAAGTCATCTTAGGTAGTAGCTATCATTATATCTTTTGGCAGTGAATTCTAAACATCAGTTGTGTGAAGAAGCGCTTTCTTTTGTCTCTCCTAAACCATCTGTCCAGCATTTTTACTGAGTGGAGACTGGTATTATGTGAGAAAAATAAGGTCTCTTTCTCCACCTTTTGCTTTCCCGCTGCTTGCAGCGTCCTTGTTTTGCCCTATCTGGTCAAAAACATAGCAAACACCTTGAGATTGGTCTATTTTGCTTTTGTTTTCTTCAAAATATCATGGGCGTGAACGCTGTAGAAATAGTATGAATGTCTACAAAGGATTGGTAGGAGGGAACCAAAGTTGGAACCAGCCAACCTTTTTCACCCAGTTTCTCTCAGTTCCCTTGCTTACTGCAACCCCAGTGTAGCCTTTTTTATGGTCAAATGATTTCCCTCCTTCCTTTACCACCAGCAAAAAAGCTGGTTGGATCTCACTCTTAGGCTTCACAGACTTCAGTGGAATCTCACTGAGGTGATTCCCACGTCAGTTTGGTCTACTGAGGTCTGAGAGACCCCAGTTCAAATCTGCACTCTGCCATGAAGCTTACAGGGTGGCCTTGGGCCACTAGTACCGTCTCAGCCTAACCTGCCTCAAAGGGGTGGTTATGAGGATAAAATGGAGGAGGAGAGAATAACATATGCCATCCTAACCTCTTTGGAGGAAGGGCAGGATTTAAAAAAAAATCACACACACACACACACCCCAGATAGATGCACGCAAGCATCCCTTGTTCTGGACTCAAAGTCACCATTGTTATCTCCGTAACAGGATTACCATGTCGATAGCCTGCACTTTCTCTGTGTTTGCAGTCCTCAGACCACTTTCTCAGTCATGTCTGCACTGAAATGGATTCTGGTCTTCTAGCCAGGTAAGTGGTTTGAGGATCAGAGCTTAAGCCGTGCATTTGCAATTTGCGCCGTGTGTCAATTGCTTTCTCTTGTGGTCTCGGTGGATAGAATGCCTTTGTATATGGCTGGCATCGCATCAGACGCTTGCTTCATTTAGATTACTCTTTAATTAACTTTAGAGCCACCCGCATCAGTTCATCCTCGGCGTCCGGACGATGCACGCAGCTGCCGGAGAAGCAAACTGCTTTTCAGGGTCAGCTTGTGGTTCAAGTCACATACCTATCAGCTTCTGAGACAAATGGGCTGCTTACTTGTTAAATTAGTCTTGTGTGTGCTTTGCGAGACCCCCGCTTCTCATCCCGCAGAGCGCATGTTTATTTGGCATTCCTGAGCGAGTAGCATTGCTGTGATATGGGCTCCTTGAGTTGCTAATTAAAAAAACAACACTTTTGTAACCCTGGAAATGAATGTCTGATTGCAGTAATAGGACTCATTCCTCTTGCCCGTTATCTGTCTGTTCGACTCAGACAGCAAATCAGAAATGGGAAAGGAGATAAATAGGATCACGTGATTCACTTGACCGGTTCCTTGCTACCTGATCAGTACCAAATCCGAAGCACCTTTACTAGGAAGAAAGTAGCATTGAAATGGACAGTGAACTTTAATATGGGCTAGGTACACCTGTTCACTTCAGCAAAGGATAATTCCAAATAAGTGGGGAAGGATTTCATTTACTTAGAATCCTATTCGAGTCTGTCTAGTGGGGCTTACTCTCTCGAAAGTGGGATGGTGCTACTAAATTGTGACAACCTGTCTTCTCAGCACTTCCTAATATTTTCCTAAAACAAAGGTCTGTTCATGGATACCCGGGGCTCTGATTTCAGGCAGTCATTATCAAAATATATGTAAGTTTTTTGAGGAAAGAGGGAGACCCCCCCCCTCAAATTCTATGGAAGCAGGAAAAGGATGCCCCAGCTTAACTAGCAAGTGTGAAATAAGAATCCCTGAGCATGTGCTGAGTTCTCTTCCCCCTCCCAACAGCATTTAATGACCTACAACATCTGGGTAAATGCTTTCAGGCAGGCAAGCCCCGGCACTTTCCTGCTTGGAAGTTAATAACTGAGTTTATCTATCAGGTCAATGGGGAACTGTCTCCACACCCACAAAACATGAAGCAAGCCAAGATGAATTGGATTTCTGCGGAAGGGAAGCAGGTAGGCAATTCGATACACACACAGACACACACCCTGGTTGCTCACTGGCTCTTTGGATTGCTACTGCCTTTTGTTCCTGTTCTATTGTTATATATATGGTGTTTTGATTTTCATGACAGTGTTGTCCGATGATTTTGCTACTTAGTTTTCAATAATTGCATCCTAAGCTGCAGAAGCTACGTAGCTTATGATTTGTATATATAAAGACAGTACTCTCGAGCCAGCGGTGCCATTTCGGAAGGACCAAAGGCATCATTTCCCTGGGTTTTGGACATATGACTGTGTATGCATGACATGGCCACATATCTGTGACCTGGATTGTTCATGCTGTTGCAGGCATTGAAAAGCAGCTGTAACAAATGAATATGCTGTTTTTGAAACATTTTGAATGTTGTATGTATTAGGCTTTGCTGAGAATGTTGGCCTTCCTCACTGTTGAAATCTGTAACACCATTCCCTTTTCTCATTCATATGTGTATGCATGTCTGTGCATGTGTCCATTAATCAATGGGAACACTTTATTGGCATATGATGGTATGGGGGGGGGGAGGTGGAGGTAGTACTGTATAAGGGGCTGAATCTGTGTGTCAGTCCCTGGCAGTTAGGTCCCCCAAGTTCTCCACAGTTAGCACACAGGTGTTCCAGTTGAAGTAACTTTATTAGAGATCCATTCAGTACAAGGTGCATAGACAATGAGAATCGGCAGAAGTGACAGATAGGGCTAGCAGTGTTAGTTATAGTGCATATACCTGCCTTAACCTGAACTGTTAACGGGGGGGGGGGGGGGTTGGAGTGAAACATTATTTAGAGCAAGCAGTGAGAAAGACGGACTTATCTTTGGTTCTCAGGAGGAGCACACCATGAGCCAGCTTTGGCTGGCTGTCAAGGACACTAGCTCAGTGGAGCGAGAAAGAGAAAGTAAACATTGCAAGATAACCCAACTGGCATAGAGCAATAAAAAACTTCCCACACTCTCAGGAGCCAGAGGCAGAACCCACATACATTTGTGGCAGATATGCAGGAGGCATATATGACAATATGACTTGTGTGTTAAAGAATAAGGTGTCAAAGACTGTCCAAATGCTGTGCTTCAAGGTTGCCTTTGGGAGACCCACCAACCTCTGTGCTTGAGAGCCAGTGTGGTGTGGTAGTTAGTGTCAGACTAGGATGGTGGGAGAGCCAAATAATGGCTAGCTCGATTGTATGAAGTAGTTCTGAAACTCCACTCTACTCTGCACAATGGCAGTATTTCCAGTAGGGATACTTCAGAATTCTTCCTCAACATGAATCCATCCAATATGGTCTAGTGATTAAAGTGTCAGACTAGAATCTAGAAGACTCGGCTTCCAATCCCTGCTCTGCCATGGAAGCTTGATGGGTGAACTTTGGCCAGTCACGTGCTCTCAGCCTAACCTCCCTTACAGGGTTGTTGTGAGGATAAAATGGAGGAAAAGAAAATGATGTAAGCTGCTTTGACTCCCCATTGGGGAGAAAAGCAAAGTATAACAGTACAATCCTAAACAGAGTTATTCCAACTTAAGCCCATTGAAATCAGTGGACTTAGACTGGAGTAACTGCGTAGGATTGCACTGCAAATGAAATAAATCTTGCATTTATGACAATCCTGGTTAAAACTAGACATGGGCACGAATTAAAAAAACCACGAACCATGACATTCGTGGTTCGTGGATTTTGACAAACCAAAAACCACGGACTGTCATGGAACTGGGCCCAATTATGAACCAGTCCATGGTTCATGGGGTTTAAATACCCCTTTCTGGCTGCATAGCAGTGGCAGGGAAAGGGGCATTTAACAGTTTAAAGGACCCTTTAAACTATCAGCTGGCAGGCAGCTGCGGCAGCAGGTCCCTTTAAACTATCAGCTGGCAGGCGGCTGGGGAGGGGATCCACGTGGGCAGCTATTTGAGGGGTGGCAAGACCATTTTCAGCTTCCTCTGTCCCTCTGCGGGCCTGTGCAGGGGTGGAGGAGGCCGAAAATGGCCTTGCCGTCCCTCACAGGAGGAGGGGGAGGACGCTGCAGGCTGCAGGAGTCCTCAAGGTAAGTGTGGGGCTGGGGGTGAGGTGGGGTGGCTGTGGGGGGGCTGAGGCTGGGGTTTGTGGTCCGTTTAAAGGGCCATGCTGCTTGCAAGCAGCAGGTCCCTTTAAACTATCAGGTGGCAAAGGGGGTGGATCCTGCCTGCTGATATTTTAAAGGGCCCTGCCACTTGCAAGCTGCAAGCTCCCAATAAGACCCAAACGAACCCGAACCAGTAACCAGTTCGTGGAAGTTCATAGAAAGGAGCTTCCACAATCCATGGTTCGCAAACCTCGAACTGGCCTGGTTTGTGTGGTTTTTTTGGGTCGTAATTAGATTCGTGCCCACCTCTAGTTAAAACCCATGTTATCTATTATAGATGCCATTTGAAATTTATGGGTACTAGAGCATAATGAAACGCAAAGCAAGCTGCCTAATAAAGGATTATCTTTAACTTCGTCTGGGTCTTTGTTCTTATTTTCTGATATCAGACACATTGGTGGGATTCCAATTATTTTTTGCTCTGTCAAACTGATCAAAGACTTTGGCCATCACTCCAATTACCACCCAACTGATACAGCCAGCATAATAATAGTTCTTTACATTAGAAAATGAGACACCACCTCTATACTTATCATCTATCATCAAGGCTTATATCTGAAGTCCTTTATTTTTTTTCAAACAAATTTTCTCATAAGACTTGGGCTTTATCATAGAATTTTATTGGCAAAAACTGAAAAAGAAATGTTTTTTTTAAATAAAATTACGGTTTTGAGTACTGACATTCTTCCAAAGAAGAAGAATACCAGCTTTTTCCATTGTTCTAATGATGGAAACAACCTCTCACAGTTATATTTATAAAGATCTTGAACATTTTTCTTACTAAACATATCTTCAGATATTGTACAGCTTTATCTCTTCAGTGATAAAGAAAATCACTTTATATTTCTTCTCTTGTAATCTTATTCAAATATAACCTCCACATTTCTGTTCTCTTTAATCACAATGCCAGACATCATTATCTTGTTGATCTTGAATGTTTGTGTTATAACCAACATGATATAATCAGCATATAAATTATTTTTTGTTGTGTAATCTGCAATATATATCCCCTTTATCATGTCTTTGTCTTTTTACCAGTACTGCCAAAATTTCCAAGGCTAGCACAGATGCAAGAATAACAAATATCCTTCCTAAGTCAAATTCTCTCTGGAACGTGGTGTTGCTATCCAAATTGTCCATGGAACTTTATGCATATTCCTTTGCCCATTTTGTTTGGTTTGTTCCCAGTAGAATGAGTCAGATAACCCACTGACCTGTTACGCTTGACTTTGGGTTGGGATTTATAGCACTAAACACACTATTTAAAAATCACCTAGTATAGAACAGTGTTAAATATTGAAACAGAAAAGCTTGCATCTATTTCAGAAAAACAATAACCAATGCATCTGAGTTAATGTGGGTGTGTTTTCAGGGGAGAAGATACAGCTGTTATGTCTGCAGTAGGGATATGTCAGAATTCC
Organism: Eublepharis macularius; assembly: GCF_028583425.1. Taxonomy (NCBI): domain Eukaryota; kingdom Metazoa; phylum Chordata; class Lepidosauria; order Squamata; family Eublepharidae; genus Eublepharis; species Eublepharis macularius. The sequence goes on from NC_072790.1 coordinate 47,041,268, forward strand.
TTTCTAATATGAATTCTCCCTGAAATATGCCATTCTACTCTGAATTGTCCATACCATCAAATGCGCGTTTTTGTTGCTCTTTTTTATGATGTATCCCAGATTTTGTGTGTGTCTGTGTGTATAGAGGAAGCATTGTATGCGTATTTGGATGTGAACTGTCATTGTCCAGGGGACAATTATCCTTGGCAATACAGATCGCAGCATTCATGGAACATGTATAAAATGTGTAGCAAAATGTACATGCATAAAAAGCTCACAGAAATTCGCAGTGGATCATCAGAAGGATATGGAATGGAACACTTGATGCAGCAAACCTACAGAACGTTGCACAATGGAATGAGTGACATCTATCCAACCGTCATTTGTGTTTTAGATGGATGGATCACACAAAACAGTAGGGAACATTACAACATTTAGGACAATGTGATTTTTTAAAAAAAACCTGCAGACCTATAGCAGAATTTTTATTTTTGTGTTCCGGTCCTTGTATTAGAGCTCGATCCTGAATTAGCAATGTTTCAAAATACTACCTAAAAAGGTATGCAAATTATGATGATGACATCTTTGGCAAAAACTGAATTGAGTTTTATTTGGCCAGCTCTGCAAATCCTTAATCTGATTTTGTTTAAGACAAGTTGCACTCCTACTGTTTTTTTTCCCATTCTACACCCACATTTCACATGCACAGGTCATACTTTCCATGTTGGCTAATAACCGGAGTTGTGATTATATAATACTTCCCAGGAAGGCAAATAAGGGAGACAGCCAAGTCCAAAGGGGGAAAACTCCATGCAGGGAGAAGGAGATGCTTCGCCCTAAGCCACAGGTCTGTCTAGTACGTTTTTATTCTCACCTTTCCTCCCAAGAGCTCAGAGTGACATACATGGTTCAACAAAAACCCCGTGAGGCAGGTTTGGCTGAGAGGAGTTGAAGGGCCCAGGGGCCCTTGGCAAACTTCAGGATGGAGTGAGGAGGACTCATATACAGGCCTCTCAGATCCTACTATGACATTCTGGGTTGGGTCCAACCAGCTTTTCTGCTTGTGAAAAAGGGAAGAGGGAGTCTCCTTTGACACTAAAAAGGCAATGCTGGGGATCATGGGACCTTCATGGACAAAAGCCATGTGGGGTGGGGCCTGTAATAAGATATATCGGATGAGAGTTTGTAAAAAAAAATTCTGGCTGGACCTACTCCTCTGATTACTACACCACGCTGTCTTTTTGTTATGCACCAGCAGAGTTCCATTAATGGAATCGGACTTTCCTATCTCTATCTTTCGACTGTAACACCAATGCCTCTGAAATTCCACTGTTACGGAAAATGGAATGGCACAATAGTTTATTTTATAGTTGCTTTACCATATTAAAAAATAAGTGAGAAAAGTCTACTAGCAGTAGAGTTACTTAAGAAAAACAACCAAAGCAAGAGATTTTTTTTTTAAAAAAAGAGGGAAAGGATTTCTTTCTTTCTTGATTTGCATAATTAGAAAGGTTGCATAATTTGCTGTTGGTTGCTTATATCTCTGTTTTGTTTCAAATTTCTTCAAATAGGAAGCAGTTTTTTTTTCTTTTGTGGTTTTACTCATTTGTTGTACTTGTTCTGGAATATATATTGGTAAATGTTCCTGTAAAGTGTTTGACAATAGTCTGTAATCCATGAACTACAGTGGAAGAGAACAAGGCCGAGTGCTGGATCCGGCCACATTTCCACTGATGAAAAATGGAGACTGTTCTGTGGACAAAAGCCGTGGAAGACAGGGACTGTAGTAAGGAGAGGAATTAAGGTAGATCAAGTGAGAAAGCGGGCTGGATCAAACCCTCAATCCTTTTTAGAATTCATTTACATATACTTTAGAGATTCTACTCTCCATCATCCACTCTGTTTACAAAATAGTAGGATACATTTTTTCTCCCAGAAAAAAATCAGCATTGACCCTAGAGTAATAGACTTTGTTTAACCTTCGAAATCAGTTTTTTACTCAAAATAACTTCGTCTTGCTATTGATTACGGGGGATATTTTAGAGATCGGAATAATCAGCTAATGTAAGATAAGTGTAGTTTTGCCAGCTTTGCATCTGCAAATGTGGGAGGATTTGGGGTGCAGCGCCTGGAGACGGTGAAGTTTCTGGGGAGATGGGACATTACTCCGAGGTAATGCTGTAAGATGCTCCCTACTCTCTATGGTATTTACCATAGAGAATGGGGGAAATATCTAGAGAGTCTCCATCAAAGCCATTCCCTCATTTTATTTCCTGCTCTTCAAATGATCAAGGACGGAGAACAGAGAGGGGGTGAGAGATTGCCTGCTGCCGCTAGGACAATGGTAAGCCTAGGTAAGGAGTGTAATAGTTTTTTGCTGCTCTGAAGATTTAACTTTTTCTCATCTCTTCAAGTCACTATAATATAGGGGTCAGAGTATGATAATGTAGTTTTAGGAAACTTCACCAGTTGGGGACTTTGTCCTAAATCTCTTATTTATTGGCCGTCTTCAGTTTGGCTCCACATTTCCTGGGCAGATGTTCTGTGGTGTTTCAACGTAGCTACCTCATCTTTTTCAGTGGCAAGGAGAGCACGTTCATTTGGGTGTGCCCATGATACTGTTGTATAATCACTGTTTTCCAACTGCCAGGGATATTGGCCGTGCTGTCCATCCGTTCAGAATCTTCCTTGCCGTGTGGTTAGGCTTGGCCATGCCATTAGCATTTTGAATGCTCATTAATGGTAAGTCGAGACTGATTTAGCAAGCAGGTCACACCTGTCTGTCAGAGGAGGATGAAACTTGTGCTTGAAAGTGTAGGCCAGGAGATGAAACAAGTGGGAGATATTTTTTCCAAAAAAAAAAAAAAATGTGGGCGGTGAAGCAACCTCCCTATAAGATGGGCAAATAAGATTTCTGAGTGATGTCTAGCAGGTAAGAAAATGTTCATGATGGTGAAGAGATTACTTCAAGGATGTGCCAAGACCAGGATTTATGCACAAGGTAAGCATAGGGCCTTGGATTGTGAGGGATCTCTTAATACAAAAACATTACTGGTACTTATTACCATTTGGGGCTTCTTCAGCTTGACATACTGCAACGCTGATGTCCCCTGCAGCTATTTGGGAGCCAGATGGAAGGTTTTACGCTGCTCAGCATGGCTCAGAGGGAAGATGCAGTGGTGGCTACTGTGGGGGGGGGGGGAGGCAGGCTCCCCACACCCACAAACAGCGAAAGGGAAAGTCAGCTGGCCTTGCAGTGTTGGTACCCCAGTGACCCATCAGATCGGACGGGTTGTCACACCACACCCATCCCAGCATCATCCATGCCCCTTCTGCATGAACCAGCCTTCTGCCTGGCTTATCAGATACCAGCAGCACAGTTGGAGAATATGAGTCCCCCTCTCCCTGCCAGACACACAGGCAACACCCCCGCTCCCATAAGTGTATTTAAGGAGAGGAAGTGGGGAGGAAGCTGAGTGAGGCCACCCCATCCTTACCAGCCCAGAGCAGGAGACCATCCCCTAGGATGTGCGGAAGGGGAGGTCCTATGGAGATGTGGCGGGAGGGGCTACTGTCATCCACAGGCAAGAAAAGAGGGAGAGCATTGTTGTTTGACAGACTATTGAACCACCAAATGTGCAGAGGATGTCTGGACAACTCACCCCGTATGTGAACTGTGCCTGTGCATGCAGCAGTTGGAGCTGGGTGAGTAATTCCTCATGTTCACGTAATCCCTCCTCTTCGGCATGTGTGGGCCATGGGACCTCAGGAGAATGAGCCCCCCCCCAGCCAGACTCAACCATTGATGCCAGTGTTTGGGGGCAGGCACTGGCCCATGTGTGAGGGGAGAGTGGAGGTGGGCATGAACAGGTGAGCCAGGGCAGCCAGCTCCTCTGCTCCTTCTTATCTGTTGGTGCCCCCTCCCAAACTGAGAGTCAGGGAATGGATTACTTGAGAGAGAGTTGTTAGTTGGATATCTGAGACTTAGCTCTCCTCCCATGTGTGGGTGCACAGTATTCCCTGACGTTCACGAAGTTCCCCCCGCCTTGTGCTCTAAGTTCCCACAGCAGGACGCCCTGGTGCAGAGCCTCAGCCTGCAACCCTACTTACCTGGGCTCATGGGCACCCCGCCTTGGGGTTAAGCAGGGGCAGGGAGGCTGTGATTGGGTGCCAGCAAGTGGCCTCCAATGCTGCAGGGCTGTGAGTGGATTGCTTAGGGCTGTAGCTGTGCTCTTCCAGGGTATTTGGGCGAGGCTGAGCATGGAGGGGGAACAACCTTCCTTTGACAATGGCTGTCTATGAGGTTAGGGAGTTGACTTTCTGCCTGCTGGCACAAGAGTCTCCTCAGATCTGCCCATGCCACGCTGCAGTGGCTGAGCTCGGGTGAGCAGCCTGAGCCACAGCAGCACGCGGGAGCTGTACCGTCATAACTGAGTGTTACAATGGCATGGGTGCCAGATATGCTGGTGTAACTCCTACTCCGCTTCCTCGGCACTTCCCCCTGCCCCAGGATTGCGCTTTTAGAGACCTACACTCTTCAATCTAACAGATTTTGAGCAAAAATCTATCCCATGCTCCAAGAAAATGGATTGGAAAAGAAGAAAAGACATTCAAGTAAGTTTTGGCTATTATCATTCTACTTAGTCATCGTTTTCAAGCACTTACATGTCCCACTGTTTTGTGGGACATGCAGTTTGAACACCTGAGTATGAACACCTTATTACTGCCTTTTGACTAATGTGTTCAGACTACAACCATCATGTGAATGCAATTACTGACATTCTGGGGTATATACTTCTTTTCTGCAATTTGTTTATATTTTTGCATTTAATATAACATTCTATTGTCTAAAATCTGTGAGCTGTATAGGCACACCTGTTAATAAATAGAATAATATATTTTTAAGTGTTATACATTTATCCTAATCAACATTACAAATGAAAGCAGATGCCAAGAATTAAAAAAGCACCATGTAGTAAACGCAGACAGACATATCCTGTAGGAAATGTTTCACCCATTCAGAATCAAATGAAGTTAGTGGTTTGACACGTTTCGATGTGAAGAGATAGAAAAGCCAGCAAATATTGAAAAAGAGGGGGGGAACGTGTCTCATCACAGTTGTTAAAATTAAATTTCCTGTGGTGCATAACAATAATTAAATGCCATCAAGCTGAAACCAACTTATGTTGACCCCATGAAATCCCAAAAGATGCGCAGAAGTCGTCAATGCCTTCCTCTGGAGAGCAACCCATGTTTTCCTTGGAGGTCTCCAAGTACTAACCATAGCCAACTGTACTTTGCTTCCAAGCTCTGGTTCCTCTGGGCTATTTAGGCTGTTACCCTATAATACTTTTTAAAAAGGTAAAGGTAGTCCCCTGTGCAAGCACCGAGTCATTACTGACTCATGGGGGGACGTTGCATCAAAACGTTTTCTTGGCAGACTTTTTACAGGGTGGTTTGCCGTTGCCTTCCCCAGTCATCTACACTTTACCCCTAGGAAACTACATACTCATTTTACCGATCTTGGAAGGATGGAAGGCTGAGTCAATCTTGAGCTGGCTACCTGAACCCAGATTCTGCCAGGATCGAACTCAGGTCATGGGCAGAGCTTGGACTGCAGTACTGCAGCTTACCACTCTGTGCCACGGGGCTCCTCCTATAATACTTAGCAGTCTGATAATTTATACTGGGATCTTGTATAAGGGATCACTCTGAATTTTTGATCTGGAATTAGGTCTCTACGATACAGTAACATGGAAGTGGAATGATGGAGCAGCGGCTGCTCCCCTTTTCTCCTCATTTGCAGTGAACCCTGCTGCCTCTGGAAAGAGCGGTGCAGCTGGGATGGGCTCATCCACCTACATCCTCAGCTGCCACCACGGTGTGCTGGCGGGCTTCCGGGTTGTTCCCATGCTTTGCTCGGACACCAACAGGGCTGTGCGTAGGTGTGCCAGCTGTTCTTAGTTTGACTGAGCAGGATCTTGGGGCCCAGTCTGTTCCAGAAATAAAGACGTAATCAAGGATTACACCACTGAGATGAACTGCTTCAATTTGTCTGTGAAACGATCTTTATCAATCAATGCATCTTTTGGATTTCAGTATTCTTGAGCAATGCATTTTGCAATGGTGTTCAACTGGATAATAGTAGTTCCTTCATATAAGGTTCCAGTCTTGCAGTCCCTGTAATATTTTTCAGTAGGAGAATCTTTTGTGAAGCCTACTCCTCCCATCCATTCAATACATTTACTTGTTGTTACAGTTGTAGCCTCTGCTGCATAATATTTGGCCATGCTTGCCTCTTTGATAAATGGCTTTCCAGATTCTGCGAGTCAGGCTGCCTTGTAGGTAAGCAATCTTGCAGCTTCTAAATGAATGGCTACCTGAGCAATCTAACGTTGCGTTCCCTGAAAATCAAATACACTTTTTTTTGAGCTGGGCTTTATCATATATGCATCAGTACGATCAATGCATTCCTACGCATGAAGATAAGATGGTTTCAGGTGGGTAGCCGTGATGGACTGCAGTCAAAGAGCAAGATCCGGATCCAATAGCACCTTGAAGGCCAACTAGATTTCCAAGGGTATGAGCTTTTGAGAGTCAAAATTCCCTTCATCAGATAAAAAGAGCCGAAAAAAGGAAAGAATCTTTATAATCCAGGCAGAGGGTGGAAGACGTTTTGTAAATTAGAGTGTGTGCTGGTTTAGAGCATTTGTAGGATGCCTTCTCAAAACTGGACTCAGGGAGGCTAGTTAATAATGTAAATGTGATATTCTTTGATCAGCAGTAAGTGAACATCCTCTTTTTTTAAAAAAAAAGATAAGACCATACCATGTCGATTGAAGAGACCCCGGCCCAGATCCGTGCTGAAGGCATGAAGCTCTCTGGGTGGGCTTCAGCAAGTTGGTATCTGGCAGTCTGGCCCATCTCACACACCTGTTGTGAAGATAAAAGTGGGTAGCCTCAAATATGGATGAACAGTTGGATAAAAATGTAATAATGTAAAATTATTTAGCAGTTTCATATCTCGAAGCTGCAGTTGAATTCGTGGGTTCCCCCCTTTTTTTACTTTGTGCAAATTGAATGGAATCTCAGAATCTTCACAGTAGAATTACCATATTTTAAGAGGCATGCCTCTCTCGCGCGCTCTCTTTTTAAAGCATGCCATAGAACTGCACAGCACCTTGCAGACTGAATAGCTTCACAGAGTCACATCTTTTGAAATGTTGATATGGCATTCCGAGTTCAGATTTATTCTTCTCTATACATCTTTTTTGTAAACCAAGAGGAGTAGCGTTCTGAAGTATTCATTACTGTACTTTAATTCATATCAATGAGCTAAGCAAGTTATTGAAATGCTTACAGTTAAAGTTCTCTAATCCATTTCTGCAAACCAAGTAGAATATCTAAGTATTAAAAGTCAATGAAAAACTAGACATTAAGACTGCTCACAAGGCACTGGAAGTTTGGAATAGAGTAACCACTTTCTTTACTTTACTTAGCTGTATTTCTGTCAGACTTGAGTCCAGTCAAATCGATGGGGCTTTTGAATGCATTATGAAGAATGTTGGACTCAAACCATTGAGAGGATACTATTATATCTACCATGATATTTGGTTGATGATCATTGAAGTGAAGCTTCCGTGGCACCAATCCGTACTCTGATACAAGCATTTGCATATAGATCAGGCATAATGGGTTACAGGGTAGCGAAAGATGGACACATCCATCAACTACATGTGAGCATTCATCTCGGCTTCTAGGAAACATAGTTTCTGTTCTCCCAGTCTCTCAATGCCAAACTGTTATTGAATTGGCACAGCAAGGGGCAAATTGAAATTTTGCTAGATTATTTTTTTGTTTCACTCTAATCACTGGAAAAACTGACTTGTCACTCAAAACATTTTGTCTTTTTAGTGCAGAATTTCCCATAATGTACCTGGGAAACAATATGAGCATGACAAGATAAGTTCCCATGCTAGCTATTTCTTTGCTTATACTTTAACTAGTAAGTATTTTGGTGGGAGGTGAGAGGAAGAGCATCCAAATATTTGACACCTTTTGATACCACAAAGCCCAACAACAGGTGCATCACACAGTATTTGTTTATTTGGTGGTGGAGAGTGCCATCAAGTCATAACTGACTTATGGTGAACCTTGACGGGGTTTTCATGGCAAGAGACTAAAAGAGGTGGTTTACCATTGCCTGCCTCTGCAACCCTGGTTTTTGTTGGAGGGCTCCCATCCAATTACTAACCAAGGCCAACTCTGCTTAACTTCTGCGATCTGGTGAGATCAGGCTCACCTGGTGTATCCAAGTCAGGACATTTGTTTATTTATTCGCTACATTTTAAAGTCCTGCCCTTCCTTCAAGGAGCTCAGGACAACACACACAGTTCTCTCTTCCTCCATTTTAATATCCCTGTGAGGTAGGTTTAGGTGAGAATGTGTGACTGTCCCAAGGTCACCCTAAAAGCTTCCACAGCAGAGTGGGGTTTTGAATCTGGATCTTCCAGATCCTAGTTTGACACTCTAACCACTACACTATGCTAATTCTCATTTTAGTACTAACATGGCACCTGGTCAGGTGGTCTTGGTCCAAATGACATGTACAGGATGCAGTTCTAACATCAATAGCATTTTGTACTGTATGTACTAGAGTTGTGTGCTTCAGGTTTCTGATTCAGGTTTTTAACCCGAATCGACCCGATTTGGAAAGATTTGGGATTCCCAAATTGGCCCCTGCATTGCATTGCTGATTTGGGAATCTCAAAGCAAAGCTTTGGAAAGCTTTGGAAAGCTTTGAGCAGCTGCAGCACTTTTCTAGCTGTTCGCATTTGCAAACAGCAAGAAAAGTGCTGCTTGCTTTCAAGCTTCCCACTCTTTTTTACCCAATGGGAGTGGGGAGGAGAGAGTTGTAGTGACTCACTACAACCCCCTCCTCCCACCCCCTTTCGGGTGAAAAAAGCAGTGGAGCATTTAGCAACACTTTTCTGGCTGCTTGCAAGCAGCAAGAAACATGTTACTTACTACTTTCAAATGCCTGCTGCTTTTTTCACCCAATGGAGGGGGAGGCAGCGGGGCAGGAAGCTTGAAAGCAACACTTTTCTTGCCATTTGCAAATGGCAACAAAAGTGCTGCTTTGAGTGGCCGTGTGCTCTGTAAAGATTCCCGAATTCCCGAAGCTGTTTAAATACTCGAATCCCAAAGCAGGACTAGTGGGTATCTCTCTAACCTCTAATTAAATCAACACTATAGAAAAATGAGAACTGACTCCTCTCATTGTTCATGGAAACCAATTGCTTGAACTGACATACAAGGGATAGCAAATGAAGGGAGTCCTTTCCCTCCACCTTTCTTTGCAGTTGATGCTATTGCTATTGGCACCAGCAAGGATGGAAAATGGATGTTCTCTGTGATCTTTCCTGCTGCTACTGGCAATTGATTCTCTTAACCAACTGCTCTGGTGTAAGAGGACCGGATTTTATTGCAACAAGCAGTGTTTCAAGGAAGAGCTTTAGGTTCCTAGGAACTGGTTGATGTGCTCCTTCAATAAATATTCCTTAGGCTTATTCTTGAGTGCATGCATTTTGTAACCAAGCATCCATACAAATCAGGGTCTTGTAGTTTGAAAAGACTTCCAATCATATCAAGATGACCCTAAGCTAAAAGAAATTACTGGCACAATTCTCCATTTTCCATGGATGCATAGGGAACTCATGCTGTTGTTGTATTACTCAGCAATGTTCTGGGTATTCCCAATGACAAGAGATCCTACCATGCTGCATTAATTGCGACATCGATGCTGGTGGCAGGGTTGTGTCCCAGCACCAGAGCAAGTGGGGGAATTGCACTTGAAATCATTGGCTTGGATTTGAAGGTGCCATGCCATTTGCAGAGGAGGGGAGGTTGGTTTTTACCAACCCCCCACTACATATTTACATATGTGCTATCAAGTTACAACTGACTTATGGTGACCCCAGCAAAGGGCTTTCAAGGCAAGTGAAAAGCAGAGGTGATTTGCCATTGCCATCCTCTGCAGAGTCTTCCTTGGTGGTCCCCCATCCAAGTACTGATCCAGCTTAGCTTCTGAGATCTGATGAGAAGAGGTTATGCCATGCCACTTTCCCTCCTGTCCCACTTCCTATTGTAGACTCTTAATTTGCACCCCATGTTGTTCATTTGGATCTTCTAACCTAAGGAGCATGATTGAAGGGGACCCAAATGTTATGTCCAGGCAGGTGTATGGCAACTCTTGTTCCCAATATTACAGACCCCATCCCATGTGACCTATCCATTGATTCCTACCATAGCATTTTTTGGTGGTCAAAGAGCTCCATCCTTTTTCATCAGCAGAAATGCTGGTTGGGCAACCATTCACATCACTATTTTGTACAAAAATAATGATGTGAATGGTTGCCCAACCAGCTATAGGTGCTATATAGGACATATGTTTACTGTTTTCGTATTTTGTTCATATGGATGTTTTTACAATTTTGTCGAGTGTTTCCACTCCCCACTGAAACATGGGAGGCTGCAGCATTTCTTCATAACAAACTTCCCCAGTGTAGGCTGATGTCCATCTCCTTCTTCATTTTATTTGTTGTCACTGTCCTCCATTCTCTCGCCCCGAGACAGAAGAGGCCATAGAATCAACCTTAAGTTCATTGAGTAATTTATCAGGTTGAATTTGGTTTGTTCAGGATCTACAGATGTGGATTACTGTCACTAAATAGTTCCTGACATGAATGGCATTTCAGCACAATGTCTTTTTCAACAATAAGATCGGTCTCTTCCTAGGCCAACAGCTGTAATATATGTCTGTCCAATTTCCCATAGATTGGCTTCAAATTTATTGTGAGTTTCTTATTCCCTTTCCCCTTCATTCCTCAGTCCCTATAGGCATCCTGGGCAAAATGCCTTCTGCAGTCTAAGTCATCAACATTTCATGGATTTCCTCTTTCAGTGTGGCGAGAAGAACACCCATTATGCACAATTTCGACTGAAAAGCTGCAGGCAGCTGGGATTGCATTGTTGCTTGGTTAGCTGGCTGCTCAGCCGTCTCCTCTTTTCCTTGTGTAATGGGATCCTTTATTAAATCTTTCCTCTGTAATTGTGTTGTGGTATAATACCCCCAATTTGTAATATGTATGAATTGCTGACCGCCCTTAAGGACCCTCATGAAAATTACATATTTTATACAATATGAATGGGATGTCTTTCCCTGCCACCCTTTCCTTGAGCGGACACTGATTTTCTGTCTTTTACTTCCAAACGCTTTTATCAGTGGTGCTTTGATTTTCTTTTTCCTGCAGCCAAAATCATCTTCTAAATATTATAAATAATACTACATGATTTTGAGTTGAATAACAAGGAAGAAAAAAATTCAATCTCCATGACAGTAGTGTTCTGTAAAGGACTCAGGGCTGCGCTTTCAAGGTTTATGATGTTTGCAGAACCTTTTGACTGATTTATTGAGCTGAATTCAATATGAGGGTCATTACTCTTGATATAACTACCATTTTTGCCATAATTTCTATTTTCCACTTTCAGACTAAGGTCCCAGTCCTTCACAGAGTTAGGTCATACAAAACTCTCAAAGACTTCTGTGGCATTTTTTTTCTGTGTTAGCTCACTCCTTGGTTTGCAGGCTATGAAGAGATGCAGTTGGATGCATACCATCTTCTTCCGAGCTGGATATGCATTCCACGTTCTAATATGAACTTCTGTAGCCACCCCCCACCACCAACAACAATAAACAAAACACACACACACCCAGCATCTATTTGAAAGTTCAGTGGGATTTACCATGCAATCTTAAACAGAGTTACACGCTTCTTAAGCCTGTTGCTCTCTTTAGGGTTGCACTGTCAGTCCCAGATAAGTGTTCATACAATTGCAACTTTTCTGTTCCATTGATTTCAGTGGGAAAGATACAAGCAGCTTGGTGGGCATCAGGAAAGAAGTCACGCGTGCCATGGCTCCCATGCCTACCTTTTAGGGGGTCCTTGGTATACAGAGATAAAAAATGTCCAGAATTTTGAAACTAATGGGGAGGGGAAGAATCCTGCTTTTTCTTCAGGATATACATTAATATAACATTAAACAATAATATAAACATTATTTTTAGTCCACACTTTCCACTGAGACTCAAGGTGGACTAAACAATGTAAGTCCATGCAATCAATAGAATAAGATCTAATAAACAAAGTAGTAAGATTGCAGAAATCTGCAAAGAAGGCATAAGTATTAGAAATTATACAAGCTGGGTAGCTGCAAGAACCGGAGGGCGGGGTGTCATCTCAATTCCCTCTATATCCCCTCCCCTAATATTTCCTCTTCCCCTCTCCCTGGGAGCTTCCCTATTGTTTCCATTTTCCATCTTCTCTCTTTCCCATCCACCAGCCAACCAACCTTTTATCTGTCCCTAATCTCCAACTATGTCTGTTACTTACTTTGTTTATACTCCACCTTACTCCTCAACAGAGATCCAAAGCAGCTTACATCATTCTCCATTTATCCTCATAACAACCCTGCGAGAGAAGTAAGGTTGGGAATATGTGATTGGCCCAAGGTCATCCAGTGAGCTTCCATGGCAGAATGGGGATTCAAACCTGAGTCTCCCAGATCCTTTTTTTGAAATTCTGACCAATATACCACACTGTCTTTGATAGGGTAGCTGCTGTTGAACAGTAACAAGCACTCAGTCCTAACTGAGTCATGCAAGTCTCATTTATTAAGTTGCTAATGGTTGCTGCCATGCCTGACACCAATGAGTCTTCTCTCAAAGCTCAAAAAAGCTCTGGCAAGGGCCCTGATCCTCTGTCTGCCTTTACTGACATAAACTAAGGCTTGAAGCCCAACAATACTGTTGTGGTTGCCTAGCAACCCCCATAACAGCCAGTGTAAAGGAAAATCACCTTCTTGAACGATTGCATCTAATATAGACCTACCTTCTTTATAAAAATGCCCTCCTCGACTTTTTTTAAAAAACACAATATGCAGGATGCAGCAATTTGGCAGCCCTGCTGACCTTCTCAGGCAGGCCCTTCCACAAAGTTGGGGCCACAAGAGAGAATGCATTCGTACAGGCATTTTGTTGATCGCATCCATTTGTAGGGTGGTACTTGCAAATATGTATATGCAATGTTTACTTTCTATTGAAGCCTAAACCTATTTTATTGCAACATTTATAACTTACTTAGCATATAAATTTTTACTATTTGATGTATTTATGAAATTTGAAAGCATGAAGACCTTCCATTTTCAACAAGCAAATTTGCAAAATACAACTATTACTAAAGAGAGGGAGCTGCAAATTGCTACAACCTGTTACCTTAGTATATTTATCTTATTTTTTTGCCCTCAAATGTGGGGGAAAAAACTAAAGGTTGAAAACAGAGAACACAAATTTTATAGTAAAAAAGAAAGTGTTTGGACAGAAACGATCTCATGCAGTCATATGGGTTGCGTTACAGCACTGAAAGCATTGAAAACACAGAATTCCTTGAAAATGTATTGTCATTATAGACATTATAGAGTGTTAATTGTAGACAGGATTAATCACATTTAAACAATAAATACATTTATTTTGAAATATATTGCATATGTCTACTGCAGGGATACTCAGTGGCTTGAGGAAAACATGTGGCTTTTCTGAGCACTGTACCACAATGTGGCACTAGCCCATGTTGCAGGAGTCCGGCATGGCTCGTGCCTGCTGAGGCTTGTGGTTGTGGCATGAAACAGCCGCTGCCAAAGGAACAGCTTCATAGAGCTGCAAAGTTCTATGAAGTATATGTGTTGTGCCATGGAAGAATGGAAATGTGGCTGAATTGGTTGATGGTTAATGCAAATATGACTCTCTGTGAGCTACGGAGTGAGTACCACGTGCCAACAGTAGTTGCAGCACTGGAATAGGATCGGGGAGACACTATCTTGAATCCCTACCCTGCCATGGAATGGAAACTTGTTGAGTGATCCTGGGCCAGTCACACTGAAGTCCACCAAGTTAGCCAGTCATTGGGACCTCCCCCCACCCCCGCAAGCTGATTTCATACCTCCTGACATTGAGTGCTCCCAAGACCTGGAGTACACATGAATTAAATAACAGGCATTTAAGCCGAGGTCCCAGGAAAATTCCAGCAGCTTTTGGTCACTCCCACATGTGAACGTAGAAGCTGCCCCTCCTGAGGGAAAGGAATATTTGGAGAGAATCTCATGACATGAGCCATCTCCCCCTTCAGTAGTCTGGAGGCATCTCCAAAATTGGCAGTAATACTTCCCTAATGTACTGAAGAATTTGCAAGGTCAGAATGAAATCTCATCAGCCATCCCAAACCGAGCCATCGTTTTCTCCTGGTCTCCCCGCTGCTTCCTCCCAATTTAGAATGTGAAACCTGTCCTGATTATCTGTAATATTCCTCAAATGTTCCCACCTGAAATGAACAGCAGTTCATTTTAAACCCTGCAGTAGAATTCAAGCTTTCCCTTGTAGTCTATTCCCTGAACCTCAATAGAATTATCTAATTACGAGTAGTCTCAATTCCCCCAGTAACTTCGTAGGAGGATCACGGCACCTATATCCCCTGTGATGCTGCAAAGTTCAAAAGAGAAAAGCCTTGGTGTCTGAACCTTCGATTACTTTTCCCTCTTCAACCTCTGGACTCCCCAACTGGGATCACCTCGTGTAATGTTGTTGCACATCCTTCACCCTCCTCTGTTGAACCCTTTTGTTATCCTTCTCCTAAGAGGATCAAGCTCATACGAATTCTTTCTCCCTTTTTGCCCCCTTAGCAATCACCTTCTGGAACTCAAATTGTGTATCAGCTGTGTTAAGCACACTGCATTGGTATTCATTCTGTTTCTTGCTCATCTTTATTTCTGTGAAATAGTTCTCCAATAAAGGTGAATTTGCACTATGTCTGGTCTGCTCGTTGCTAATTCCACATCAGCCTATTTATGAATCACTGCCCGGATTGGGACCAGATGGTGATTCTAAATATAAATTGCTCAAAGTTTCAGATGTTCATCCTGACACACAAGGGGATACTCCAAAGTTAAGGTACTTGTACATGTTCCCCATTTGGGTAACAACACACACTCAGGCTTACCTACCTTATACGGTTATTGTGAGGCTAAAATGGAGGCGATGCGAATGATACAAACTGTTTTGGGTCATCATTGGGGAGAAAGGAAGTGTATAAATGAAGTTAGTAAAATAATACACAAGTTAAGTAGTGCCCTAGATTGTCTTTCTTATGTGAAAATCTTCCTACTATACATTCTGAGTGAGGAAAAACTTTGCCTTTAAAAGCATTTTGTTCATTTATTTTCTGGCCATTTTTTCCTTTGTTTTCTCCTGGCCCTCCAGTCTTTTCTACGGATCTATAAATTTTATTGAGTCAAAATTAGATTAATGTATTCCTTTATTTATTGTTTGAAAATTGCCTTGCAATGATGGTATTTTCACCATCCCATAAACCACTTAGCTAAATATCCTTTTTGCTTTTATCATTGCTCTGAATAATGTTCGGCAATCAGCCTGTCTAATGACCCTGTTGAATATGTTTTGTTGTACGGGCTTCAGTTAGCACTCAGTGATCGATTGTGTGGACATTCACCATGCATCGCTACTGCTGCCAGTGACAATATGGCTTTTCATGAGCAGCTGATGGTGTTTATGCTGGTGAACTGAGCCCTTGGCCAACCCTTTCATACAAACCCTTCTCCACACACCACTACAATCCAGATCAACAAAATAAAATCAGCCTTGTTTCAAAAGGGGCAAGTAGGTTTTATGTGTACTAGGTGAGATGATTCTCACACATCCCACTGCTTCATTTCACGCAGGACTGACAATTTTCATCAATCCGGACTTCATCTGCACCTGTGATATTCACAGAACATGCAGGAAATTCACAGGAATTGTGAACTCCTCAGAAGGACAACTTTGGATCCAAAACATTGCCTTAAAAATATTTCAGTAATCATTCTAGAAGAAAAAGTATATTAAAAGTTCTTTGTCCAATACTGCTTCCACAAGTTACTGAAAAAACAGAAACAAAACGGTTATTCCACATTTTTATGCCCCTCCCCCTGGCCAGCCTTCATATTTCTAGTGTCCTGCCAAAAATCTTTCTAGGATCTGACTCGTTTTTTAAAAAATTCTATATATTTAATGTATTTATATAAATGTTCCCCACTATCTGGACCATGACTCTGTTAACCACATTCTTTGTGGCATCATGGGTAATTGCAGCATTGAATTTGTGCTCAACACTCTGGGGCCTTTTGCCTTAATTTCTTGTCAGGAGGAAATGGCTTTGTTAAGTGTACCATGACAGATTTTCATTGGGAGCTTCTGTGGTTTCATATATGATTGTATTTTTGTGCGGCTTATTTCATCTTCAGTTTTACCAAGGTGTTCTTACTAGAAACATTCTACAACAACTCCTTTCCTTTTTCTTACCCCTCACACTAAGACAGTGATCTAGTGGGAAACATGGCACTTCTCATGATACTGTTTATTTGAGTCTTAAATACTGCTAACTTATGCATGGAAAAGGAGTTGACCGGCCATATGGGTGCATTTTAGGAAATCCTCCAAATCAACTGCAAAAATTCCTTTCCCGCTGAAAGTGCTTTACGATGACAGAAAGGTGTGCCCGTCAGTCACAGAAGGGCTTATCTGCAGTGTTTGTGGCTGCTGAACACGCTCAACATTCACTGCATGCCTGGTATTGCAACACAAGCTGCCACGGGAAAATATTCCTCCGTCATAAACAGAAATGTGAAGTGCTGTATCTGGACCCTTTCTACAGGGATTTGATGAAGATTAAGTAGAGAGCAATTCGAACTAGATGATGAGCTGTAGACGAGGCAATTAAATGTTCCACTGATTATGGTTAATGGGGCCAATTAAAGGGTGTATTTTGAAATCCAAATGTCCGTGTCAGTGGGGAAGGGAGAAGCCAGGAAGAGAGGGGTAATGAAGGAGGATAAATCATGGGCTCCAAAGAGGAAACTATCTGTAGAAGACATTCTTTTAAAGGCATTTTAACTCCTTGTCACATATTGCCCCATTTGAGCCAATGCTTCCTTTGACACAAATTCTTTGTGCCATCGTTAATGCATGAAAGTCTTTATGGAGGATACAATGGCCATTGTGTAAAGGAGCTGGATAATTGGAAACTTTACTTGATGCTGCAGTGCATGCAAGTCTTCCTGTGATGTAAAACCAGTGGTGGAAAAGGCCACATCTATGTTGAGATTAGGAAAGGGACCGAGGTGTTGAGGGGAGACATGATTGCTCTTTTTGAGTATTTAAAAGGCTGTTACTGTCTCTCTACACAAGACGTCTTACATGGGGACGCTCAAGTGTAGAGAGACGCAATGTTAGCTGGGAAGCATAGTTTAAAAAGATAGAGCCAGTGGAGATCACACCTCAGAGGGTATGTTAATTTCATCTCCACCTTCCTGAAGGCTTTGTCAATTTCACCTCCCCAAAGATGAAATTAACAAACCCTCCGAGGAGCGATTTCACTAGCTCTGTGTTTTAAAACTATGCTTCTGGGCTAACATTGCATTTCCCTATACTTGAGCATCCCTGTATAATTTCCCTGAGATGAAATTGACAGAGCTTTTGGGGAGGCAAAGGTGAAATTAACAAACCCTCTGAGGAACAATCTCCCCTGACCCTGTCTTTTAAAACTATGCTTCTGGGCTAACATTGCATCTCTCTATACTTGAGCATCCCTGTGTAAGATGTCTTGTTTAGAGAGAGACTTAGAGGAGGGAAGGGAGCTGTTCCTGTTGTAAAAAGAGGATAGGGCTTGAAACAATGGGTTTAAACTACAGGGATGGTACAGGCTAGACATTAGGTAAAACTTCTTTATGTTAAGAGTAATTCAGCGGTTGAATCAGCTGCCTAGGGATATGGTACATTCCCCTCATTGGCAGTCATCAAGGAGTGGTTGGAGGAATACTTGTCGAGGATGCTTTAGACTGCTCCTTCTTTGGGCAGTCCGTAAGCCCCTTCCAACTATGATTCTATGAAATCTATTGTGTAGCTGGTTTTTGGAATATTGTATATGACTTGGTTACCATACCTTAAAAAAAGGACACTGTAGCGATGGAAACTGAACACCTTCCTTATGAGGTAATGAAGGAGTTTGTGGTTTATTCCAAGAATAGAGAAGTAAGGGTTGATAGAGATGTATAGTTTTGCATATGGTGAAGAAAGTGGATGGAGAGAACCTTTTCTCTCATAATACTAGAATTCAGGGGCACTCAATCAAGTTGATTGGCAATAGATTCAGGATAGACATGAAGTTCTTTTTCACTCAATGAGGAATTCACTTGTAGAACTCACTGATGTAGCATGTTAATAATAACTTGTAGAACTCACTGATGTAGCATGTTAATAATAACATACTTTGTAAACTGTTCTGAGTGGGCATTAAGTTGTCCTGAAGGGCGGTATATAAATCGAATGTTATTATGTTAGTGATGAGATGACCATTAACTTTGATGATGTTAGGAGGAGATAAGAGGCATTGCAAGAGAAGTCCAGGGATATTAGTTCTGATGACAACATATTCATGCTTAGAGGCAGAAGTCCTAATGCTGGCAGGCAACAGGAGGAGGAGGATTTCAAGAGCAATCTTAAATCAGTCTACTTGGAAGCAAGCCCAGTTTCATTTAGTGTGGCTTATTCCCCAAAAAATGTTGCCTGGAGTGGGGAGGGTACCTCCCCCTAATCCCTGGTGGATTGGTGGGCAATGGGGCAAATTGGTGACCACCTAGGAACCCTACCTACCAACCACCTACTAGTACTTCCTCTAACCCTACCTACCAACCACCTACTAGTACTTCCCCATCCATGCATTTATATTACTTTAGCCCAAACGTGTATTTTTTTAAAGGTAACTTGTAATTTCCCCTTTACAGATAAGGAGTCAAACAGAAGCAAATAGCAGGCCTTTGAGTGACCGTGGATTGCATACCAAATCAAGGAATACCGAGGCTTTCTACAAATGGAATTCCTGAAATGAGATATTTACTGTCTACATAAGTTTGATAACATGACAGATCACATTCTGTGCTGTGCCTTTATGTTCCAGAACACTCCTTTGAAAAAACAGGGAGAAATGTTAAAAAAAACTGGACAATTGCAACAGGAGCTTCAAACAGAGTGCCTTTTCCAAAGGCAGTTCACTTTCTTTCCGTCAGAACAAAATTTATGACCCTTCAGTGTTGTTATGCATATTAACATTTTATAGGATTAAAAAAATGGGCTTGGTTCTCAGTGTTCATTATCTACTACTTCCAAACGTTTCTCATCTCTGACGATACTCCAGGACAACTCTGTGTAGCCTCTTTTCTGGGTATGCACATTTGGATGTGCTTCATTAGAAATCTCAGGTGCAGATCATGCTCACAACTGTTAATTCATTTCAGCAAATGTGCCTCAGATCCTCCCTAATCACCTATCAATCTTCTGCTTGTCACACAATCTGCAGCAATACAGTACATATAATTCTGTGATTCTTTCCTCACCAGTTTTTTTAAAACTCGAACACTAAGCAGGCTGCTGCAGAATAATAGAGGGACAGGTGTGAAGAGGTTCTTTTCCTTCTTATTTATTTTTCCGTTAAAAATCATCCTCCTTGAACAGTTTTTAAAACGCATAAGAGAAACACAGAGGGAAGCTACAGGAATGTGAGCTGAAAAATGACTGGAGGGGATAAAAAGTTTCCTCTCACCTTCCCTCCTCCTGTTCAGATGGAACCTGCCTAGGTAGTGGGTTAAAAGAAAGATGGAGGAATGAATAACAGTAATCAACGTACAGTGTTCTGTGAGTCTGAAGGGAAAAAACGGTAAGCTGAGGCAGGAATGAAAACAGAGACTCCTCTTTACAGGCATCAATTCAGATATCAGTACAAAGGTCAAAGATGTTTGGGGATCTAGAAGAGGGAAGTTCTGCAAATTCCAGAGAATCACCCTTAATAAATTAATGACATTTTTTTAAAAAGTGTCATATTTAAGGAGCATTTGCTGTAGTAATTTCTTTTTAAATACTTCATTGAATTTGTAATAATTCTATTAACAGGGATCGATCATCCTTTTTTTTAAAGAAAACTTAAAAAAAAAAAGAATCTGTGCCTTTGGATTGTATTCCTAGTACCCAGGTCTATTTGACTTTCCGGTAAACCAGTGAAATGGCCAGAAATTTCTGGTGCTGTCGAGAACAATCATATCATCAATATATCTATTTCTCATCCTGAGTAAATCTGAGGATACTAGAGTGGTTTTTAATTATTTGTATTAGGCTGTTTTATTGTGGTTTTATTGAATATTGTATTTTTGCATCATGCTTAATTGTTGTAATTGTTGTAAAACACTGATATCTTAACTGAAGAGAAGTGGTATAAAAATTGAACGAACGAACGAACAAATAAGGAAATAAGTACTTACATCCAGAGATTGGAGTCATGAATGGAAAACACAGATCTTTCTACAAACCCCCCAAGTGCCCCAGGTTTCCAGAACAGGGGAATTATGGCAAGAGGAGATGAGACAACAGGTGTGCTGAGGTCCAAATGTCGCATGGGCTTCCTTTACACCCTAATTTGGATCCTGCATGGGTAGCATGGGTTGAGGGAACTTTGGGTGACCAAGTAGCTTGAGCACTGCACAACCATAAAGAGAAACACATTATGGGTGACCTAACTATCCCACACCCTTATCAAGTCCATGTTTGGTAGCATGGAATCTACATATGAATTTCGACTCAGCTGCTTTTTACTGGAGTCTCTCTTTGAAACCTACCTGCTGAAGCACTGCAAGCAATCTTTCAGTCTGTTATTGAATATCCAGGGAAGCTGAAATGCTCCTCCACAAGATTTGAGTGTTTCCATTGAGTTTAGTTCATTTGTTCCTTTATGTATATAATGGTCAATGTTTGCACAGATGTTTGCCTAACTGAGTATAAACTCAGTTTATACTCAGAAGAAAAACTAGAAGAAAAATAAATGGCACAATTAGTCTGGGTTCCTAGATAAAAAAGTAGGTATCTGCAGACCTCCTTTGAGAAAGTTTGCTGTCAAAACTGTTTGAGGTTGCCACATACTACCCTCTTCCACTGATTGGCCAGAGGTTAAATCTAGGGATGTACAAGTATTCCTTTTCCTATTTCTTCTTGATTTTTTAGATTGTCATTGTAAGCCTTCCCTCCTTCCATTTATGTCACTGCTGTTCTTGATTTGTTTCTTTCTTTCTTGCATAATGTCATGCATACATTATTCACCATTTATACACAACTGAAACATCAAAATATTAAACATTTATTATTTGTACACCATTTTGTGCTCTGTGCAGACCTGGATCACCCAGGCTAGCCTGATCTTATCCAAGCTTGGAAGCTAAGCAGAGTCTGTCCTGGTTAGTATTTAGAAGGGAGACCTCCAAGGAAGCCCAGAGTAGCTACACAGCTACCCTGGCAATGGCAAACCACCTCTGGACATCTCTTGTCTTGAAAGCCCCATGGGGGCACCATAAATTGACAGCACTTTATACGCATGCGCTATTGATGGGGGGGCAACAAAGGGGTAGGCCTTGTCTTCTTTGTTAATTGACTCTCCAGGGTAACTGGTTGCCCAGTGTGAGAAACAGGATGGACCACTGGTCTGATTCAACAGGGCTCTTCTTATGTTCCTATTTATAAATTTCTAGACAACAGAAATAAATGCAAAAACAGTATTTGGAGAGCCAGCATGGCACAGAATGTCAGAATGGATCTGGGATAATCAGGTTGAAATCTCCACTTTGCCATGGAATCTCACTTTGTAACCTCAGCCTGACATACCACTCCGGATTGTTGTGAATATAAAATGAAGGAAATGATGTTGTAAGCTTCTTTAGGTCCCCATTGGAGAAAAAAAATTGATATATAAATTTTAAAAATGACAGAATGCACACATTTAATGGGGAAAATTCAGCATGACAAAATGTTATGAAAATAATGACTTGTTTGCATAAAAGAGAAACAGAATCAAAAGAGGAATTTTCCAAGTGATAACAGTGGGTTTACAAAATTCAGTAGTATTCTTAGTGAACCCCCTAGGTTCACTTCAAATTATACTCTAGGAACAGCCCAGTGGCAACAAAGAATGTCAGGAATTGAACTAAGAAATTTTACTAGTATCAAAAACCTCTTGACTTTTCCCAGACTTTGCCAGAAGTTTCCCTTGAAAATGAAATACTCAGTTTGTTTAGTGTGTGTGTTTGTTTGTGTGTGTGTATGTGAGTTTTGGTTAGGTGATGGTTTTCTATGGCAGCTCTAATCCCAAGAGCCCAGTGGGCCATTCATAGAAACATATTGCTGAAAACATCCTTTGTCTATAAAGCCATGAAAACATTAACCATAAATACTCCCCTATTCCTCTCTTCTATTCTAAGAAAGCAGAGCTATATTGTTAAAGATACATAAAATATATGAGGCACCACAAACATTTAGCAAATGTTTGGCCTACCACCAAGCAAATGACACAAACAGAACAGCTGGAGCACAGCACACAAGAACCCAATAAGGCATTCAGAGTTACCAATAGTGGCACAGCCTTTTTGCTTTGATGCACAGAAGTTAGTGACAAAAGCTGATAGAACCGGGCTAGCAGGCTAATCCAGAATTGGTCTCATAGGTTTTATAATTGGTTTAAACGAACAGTGCCAAAGATTATTTTGCAATGTCCTTTGCATGTTTAAAACTTCTCCAGTCTCGGATTCGGTTTCGTTTTCTCCGCCATGTCGGACGCTCCTCTTCGCTGGCTCGAGAAGAAGCGGCCGGGCACCCTGTCTGGGCGGCTGATCTGCGAAGATTAGCCCCCAAAACTCCCAGTGAGGGAGGCTGGGTCCGGGACGCTGCGGGAAGAGCCCCCTGGAATCAATGCAGGGGGTTAATTGCCCGTTTGTCCCTACGGAGGCCGGCGGACGTGCGCGGCGCCTCGAGTGCTGCCGGGCCATGAGAAACGGCAAAGAGCAGAACTAGGCGAGAGCCTACAAGTAAGCGAATTCCTTCTGTTATTACAAGCGTACGTGAAGGAGAGGTGAGATCTGAAGCTAAGAAGGCTCACTCTTCCCCTTTGCTGAGTCTCAAAATTTGGTTGGCGCCCCCCCCCCCAAAATGGCAACAAAAAAACAAAGTCCTGCCCTTGGCAAGTCAGTTTCGGCTGCCTTAAAGGGAGAATCGCTGGAGGAAATTGTACGGAGGGCGGTTGGTGAAGCTATAAAACCCTTTGTTGACAAGCTGAATGAAACAGATCAAAGGGTGGGCTTAATGGAGAGCGAAGTGAAAACCATCAAGGAAGCAGCGGGGGGGGGCAGAGAAGTCTGCTCGGGAAAGTGCGTCACTCGTGAAGGCTACGAATAAAGAGCTTAAACTGGTGGAGAATCAGTTGATCGGGCTACAAGTGGAACGAACACAGACAATTTTGCGCCTCCAGAATGTGAAAGAGGAGGAAAACGAGGACTTACAGGGTCTTGTCTCGGAACTATTGGCGACACCCGCGAGGGCAACTAAAGAAGAAGTTAAAAGCGCCATTTTGGAAGCCCGTCGGGCTACTTCAAAGTATGCAATGAAGCGTCAGTTGCCGCGCGAGATCATCATCGATTTTTCATCTAAGAGGATCCGGGACACTATCCTATATAATTCATACAATGCGGATTTGGACTTCTTGGGCAACAAAATTAAGATATTGAAAGACGTCCCATTTCTAGTCCGGAAAAGACGTTTTAAGTATAAAAAGTTCGCAGCTCTTCTGAGAGAACGTGGAATAAAGTACAAATGGTTATTTCCGGAAGGAATCTGGTTCACCCATAAAGATCAAGCCTTTAAGAAGATCAACTAAGGGATTTTGAGGACAGGAACCCAGAATTCCAGTGCACCAAGCAAGACGAAAAGGAGAAGTCTGAGGGGGAGGGGGAGGAAACGAGCACTGTGGCTGCAGTTGCGCAGAGAGAACTCCGTCCGGGACCCAGGAGGGGAAGAAAAATTTAACTTGAAATTAAATTGTAATTTGCATTTAGTAAGGTCAACCACTCCATCAATATAATATAAAGCTTTAACTTTTGAATAATGGCAGTATGAAGGGAAAACAGAAATGTAGTGTTTAGTGTTTAGTGTTTGTAGGGTACCTTCCCCTTTTTTCCACCCCTCCCTCCCTCTCTCTTTTTTCTCTCCTCTTTCCTATCCCTTGTGTTATTGTAGTCTTTTGTAGTTACTGTTCTGTAGGGTATGTATGTATGTAGTAGTTGTATGTTAGATATTGAAAATAAAAAATTATATAAAAAAAAATAAAACTTCTCCAGTCTCCATTTTTTTTCACTCTCAGCTGCAGACGTATTGAGGCATTTAGAGGAAGGTAGGAATCATAATGTAAGTACTTATTGGTTCTAGCTCAATGTTATCTCTGGTCAAAGTATTTATGCAGATGTCTGAAGCACTACAAAACCCTTCTTGACCTATTTGACTAGATCTAGGGAAAAATATGAACATCCACAATAATAGCTTGAAAAATACTATCTGTATCATCAGTCTGCATTCTTTTTTTAAAAAAAATATTTTATTAATAAGATTAAAACCCCAGTAAAAAGGGCAGAGGAACAGAAGAAACAAAGTAAAGAAAAAAAGAATATAAAGAGAGAAACAGAACAAAGATTGAATATAACAAGAAAAAATATGTTTCATTTTCCATTTTTCTCTACAACATATTTTAACAAACATTATACTTTTAGTTTTAATACCTCCAAAATTTACCTTTTAAATATTGCCCCCTTCTATTTATTTTTCCAAAATTTATCTTCTTAAAAAGCAAAACCACAGATCATCAGTTCTTTTTTCCTCATCTCACGAAGGAAGTTGATAAGGAGTTTCCAGTTAACTATAAAAGCAGACGATGTTTTATCTCCAATAAGCTTACAGCTCTCATCAGTCTGCATTCTAATGTGAAATGGCCACAGACTGGTTAAAAACAGAACGATTATATATTAAAGGATCAGCTAGCCCAGGTGCTGATAGTATTCACAACGTTAAATGGGAATTCCCAATACTGTGTGCAGTTCTGGTTACCATATCCTTAAAAAGACTTTGCAGAGTTGGAAGAAGTACAGAAGAGAACAACCAAGATGATTAAGGGGTTAAAGAATCTTTCCTAGGATGAGAAGCTGACGGGTCTGAAAAGTGACTTTTCAGTTTAGAAAAGAGACAGCTGTGGTGGAAGAGGCCTAAGAGGTTTGTGCATGAGGCAGAGTGGACAGAGATAATTTTTTCTCCCTCTCCTAAAATACTAGAACTTGGGGGCACCTAGTGAAATTGATGAGCAGTAGACAAAAAGAATGAGTGGTTAAAATGTTAAAATTCAGTATCAGAGGTAGGGTTGCCAACCTTCAGGTAGGGCCTGGAGATCTCTCAGAGTTCCAATTGATCTCCGGATTGCAGGGATCAGTTCCCCTGTAGAAAATGGCCGCTTTATGGGCTTTATGGGCTTTATGGGGCTTTATGGCATCCTATCTTATAGCATCCTCCCTTCTCCAAACTCCAGCCCCCTCAGGCTCCACCCCCAAATCACCCCCAAATGTAGTGATGACCATAGGCATAGATGGCTTTAAAGGGGAGTTAGATTCATGAAGGCTAGAGCTATGTATCAGTGGCTACTAGCCATGGTGCCTGAAGGGAACTGCCACATTCAGAGGCAGAAAACTTCTGAATACCAGTGCCAGGTGGCAATATCAGGGAAGGCCTCAAGCTCTGTGCTCTGTTCTTGCTTCATAAGAGTATCTGTTTGGTCAATGTGTGAGTTGGGATACTGGACTAGATGGACAACTATCTGATTTAGCAAGGCTCTTTTTATGTTCTTAATTCAGGAAGAGTATCTGTGTATAGATTGCCTTTAGGGAGAAGAATATTAATCATTTAGTTAATGCTAACTAGGCAGCCATAATAGGGTGTTAAAATATGTGCTGGCTGGCAATAATGGGTGGCATGCACAGACTTCCTGTTCCCTGTAAAAGGGAACATACACATATGCACATACCCCATTGGATGAGATGAAAAACAGTTGCCTACTAACTCAGATGGAGACCTCTAAATGTGGCATCCTAATGCAGAGAAGAGTTGTGTGAACGATGTGTACACATACAGAAAACTTTATTGCTTAATCAAAGGTTGTTGTTATAACAACTGATTTGTAAAAACATGTAGTCAAGACTAAAGTTATGCAACCAAGCATTACCATCCAAATTTAAAGCAGCATTTGAATTTGCTGGCAAGTCGTTCAGCATCTTTGCTTCTCTATGGTCCCAGTTTTTCCTAATCATGAATTTTGCCCAGTTTATTTTAGAATTCCTGTGCTTATTCTTTTATTCTTTTATTTATTTACATGATTTATAGCCTGCCTTTCTCACTGAGACTCAAGGCAGATTGCACAGTGTAAGTACAGTCAGTTTCAAGGATATTGCAATAAACAATGTAATAGGGTCTATAGATGCAAATTTGCAAAGATTTAAAATCCAATAGTGGAACACAAGCTGAAACAGAGCAGAAGCCATTCTAAGACCGATACATTACACAACATTGAACAGTATAGAACTACCCAGTATGATCATACCCAAAGCACCAATTAGTACAATAGGGTTGCCAGCTGTCTGTTTTTCACTCCAACAGTCCGGTACTTTGTTGAACTGTCTGGGGGAAATGGATTCAAAATACTGGACATCTGAAGGGAAGAGAGGAAAAGAGGAGGAAGGGAAGGGAAGGGAAGGGAAGGGAAGGGAAGAAACGGGAAGGAGAGGTATAGTGTGCAGAAGCTGGCCCACTTGCCACTGCAGAACAGGTGGGACTTGGCCCAGGGGCCAGTGCCACTCGCAAGCCCAGCCCACAGCACCCCCACCTCTCTGCTCCCCTGGAGGGGTGCCCCCAGGAGGGCTGGGCTGGCCAGGAAAGGGAGCGAGCTGCATGGCACATAGGAAGCTAGCCCTCTTGCCTCTGCAGAACAAATGGGTCTTGGCCCAAGGGCAGCTTTGCTTACAGGCCAGGCCCACAGAGCCCCTGCCTCTCCACTCCCCATCAAGGGGCATGCCCCTGGAAGGGCTGGGCTGGTCAGGCTGGCTCCCCATCACCAGCCCCCCTCTACACAGCCCCACCACTGAGAAATTTGGGGGTTGGGGCCTGCATGCCCTCGCATGATTACATCACTTCTGGAAGTGAAATCATTGCACCGGTGCCAGGAGGTTGTGTGGACAAAGATATTACTTCGAGTAGTGGGGGGCCCCCTCTCTCCAGGGTCTGTTTTTGGGGGGAGACCACCTGGCAACCTTATACAAAGTAGCACATGGTAGTAAAGTCTATGCGCCCTATTCCTCTACTGATGTATCTCTCTGAGACCACTTCCTTACAGTACAGCTCTCCTATCTAAGTAAAAAAAAAAGTCTTCTTGAATAATTCAGTTTTTCATCAGTTGCGGAAAACCAGGAGAGAGGGAGCTTTCCTGACATTTTCAGATAGGCCATTCCATAAGGTGGGGGCCACCTTTTTCAGAAAGATACAAATGTACAGGATACGAATGTTCCCTGTAGTCTTACTTGGGAAATAAGTTCAGCAGTAATACAGCAACCATCCTATGGACACTTCCATAAACCTGGAGCTCATGCTGTTTTGGGAAAAGATTCCATTAAACTCAGTGAGATGTACTTCCAAATAAATTTGCATAGCTTTATGCTGTACTAAGACAGGACAGAAGATGCGATGGAGAAGTTCATAAGGAAAAACTCCAGAACCTTCCTGAAAATTTAGTTGGACAATTTTTTTTTTATTCTAGCAGAAATCTCAGGGAGGATATTGGTTCTCGGCAGGAATGTCCTCATTGAAATTCAAATGTTGGAAAAAACAAACATTAAGAATTAAAATCAAAAGGAACGCTATCACTACCCTAGTGGTAGCGAGAGTCTCAGCTGAACAGGCAGGAAATAAAACAGAGCCTCTGGATGAAAGAACGGGAGTGCTTGTTTGTTGCTTTTGAGTGAGGGTACTATGAGCTCAGGACCTGTGAGGATACTAAAACAAGAGGCTATGAAAGCTGAAACTTGCCTGAAGGAGTTTGTTGCAAACTTCCTTGACATTCTGCACTAGCTGAAAGGTGGCTGTGGATCTCCTGGGGCAGGGTGGAGCTGCTGGACACTCAAGCTAGGAGGCAGGTTATTTTCGCCTCCAAGTTACATTTCTCTCTCTATTTTTTCCAGTTAAAGTTATTTTCATTTTGATATCTATAGCCATGAAGGAGAGCTGATAACTGAAATGAAGAACAAAATTTCAGTTTTCAGAAGAAAAAAGGGGTTTTTCTGTGTCTATGTGTTTTTGTTTGTGTGTATATGAGAGAGACACAGAGACAGAGAGAGAGAGAGAGAGAGAGAGAGAGAGAGGTTTTAAACACTGTTAGATTAAAATGAAATAAAAGTAAGCATTTTAATTAGAAATGTTTTATTCTAGCAGATTATTGTTGTGATTATTTTTATACCTCACAATTATAGCAGTAGTATCAACGTAGACCAAAAATCAATCACACATTTTAAAAAAGAAATGAAAAATGCATTTGGCTTACACAGTGAGGAGGCAGGCTTGTTCAGTTTTTATAACAGTCACACAATGTGTAGAATGACCAGATATTAGTCTGCCTGGGGGGAAATCCTGTCTCTGAAATACAAGGACAGAGCTCCCTCACCACTTTTCTAAATGATACCCCTCACTGAGAGATTCCCGAGTATTTAAACTAATGTATTTTGTGTTTTAGTGGGGTTACTACTGGGCCTACTTCTAGTGTTCCACTTCATGACTTCAGTTCTGTGTAAAGTTGTAGCTGTGATGTTAACCTTCTTTATACCAATTACCATTCAGACTTGTTGCTTTAATGCTTCCAGTCCAGCAACTGAAAACATCTCTTTTCATAATCCTAGTCCAAAAGTCACTGCAAATTTAGTCACAAAGCATTAAAAAAACAGACAGTTCCACTGCTCACTAGACTAAGGTTACTGCTCCCAAGGAGGACTAGGGAGCAGGAGGACTAGGATGCATTATAGCATTATAACCTGCTGAGCTTCCTCCCCTTCCTAGGCTGCACTCCCAAATCTCCAAAAAAATTCCCAGCCCAGAGTACACAACCCGAAGGAAAAGTCTGGCATTCTAGAAATACAATGGACCTCCAGAGTATGAAGATCAGTTCCCCTGTTAGAAATGTTGGCTCCAAAGGGTAGACTCTTTAGCCGGAGTCTCCAACCTTTTCAGGCCCACAGTAGGGGTGTCAGCCTGACCTCCAAAGTGGGGACTAATGGTCGCATTGCAGGGGAGGAGATCCAACCTCCTTGAGCCAATGCTTCAGAGGCTGTGATGATGTCACTTCCTGTTGAAAAATGGAAGTGATGGCATTAAAGCAGGGTCAAAATCAGCCTCAAATATTTTCACAATATTTGGGGCTGATTTGGCCAGCTGAGACTCCATAACTTCTGGGTTTTAATCAGAAGTGCATCATCAGGATCTCGGGAACTCACATGCATGCCATTTTGCCACATCCTTCTAGTTGCCACTCCCCTCCTCCCCCCTCCACTTGCCAAACGAGTGGGGCTATAGTAGGAAGAGCCAACCACAAAATGGCTGCTGCAGGAGGCAGTGCAAACCACAAAATGGCAGTGAGTGAGTTAATGCATAACAGAAGCTCGGTTTAACAGGATGCCTTTTAAAAGGAACATTGTTTAAAAACACTTTCTTGCATACACACAGCTTACCTTTGCACAGAAAATTCTTGTGCTGTAGTGACAACTACTGCCAAAAAAATTGGATGTAAATATTTGCCTGTGGTTATTAGGTTACCAACATCTTTTTTAACCAATCACAGTTCCTGTGCCTTCAACAGCAGGTTGTTCTGCAGACACTTAGCTGGAGGTTTTTATTTATTTTAATTACAAAATGTATGCTCTGGCTTTCTACCCTCATCAAGGCCACCAAGGCAGCTAACAGATTTAAAACATACATCATGAAACACATCTTAACAACTATTAGAACCAAACAAAAACATGTTAATAGAATTAAAACCAAAACTAAAATACAAATCCACAAACATAAAAGCAACTATTAAAACATAGAGCAGAAAAGAGGGAGTCACTGAGGAAATGCCAGATGAAACAAAAAAGTCATCATTCACAAGCAATGATGGAAACAGAAGACAGACATGTTTCTCTGGGAAGAGTGTAGCAGGGTTTTGGTGCCATGGCTGAGAAGGCTCTCTTGGGTTGCTGCTATCCAATTTCAGGAGGCCTCCCAAGCAGGGTCTCAGAAAAGGACCACAGTGGTCAGGTAAGTTGGTAAGGTAGTAGGCAGTCCTTCAGATCGGGTTATCTCCATGTTGTGAAATGTTCCACTTGCTAACCTTTGTACATGTAAAATGTACATATGAGCTAGCCAAGCTGTTTTTTTTCCTGGTCAGTTGGCAGCTCTAGCTGAGGTAGCCACACAACCATTTCACCAAAGAAAGTCTAAAAACTGCTTCAGACTCCTGGTGCATTTATCTCTGAATGCTGCAGTTGTTTGACCAAATTTATTGCCTTGAAATGCTTGCTCTGACTCGATATTCTCCCTCAGTTATAATGATAGTTCATCTTTGTGGCTTTTGGGCAGTTCCGCATGGCCATCCCCAAATGAAATGATTGGGGATCAACTACCGGTCTCTCCATCTGTGGACTTAAGATTGTACGCTGAACAACTCAGAGCAGAACCACAAGGGACAAAAGGCACAGGTCGGACACTTGCCAGCTCCCCTCACGTTTTGGTGGGAAATGTAGGCCGCTTGGCGGAATGTTGGACAAGTGACAGTTGAAAAGTCCATTGGACAGCAGTCAGAGAGCCAAGCTGCGAGAATAGGATGCCTACATTTCCCATCAAAACTTGAGGGAAGCTGACAAGTGTCCAATCTGTGCCTTTTGTCACTTGTGGTTCTGCTCTGCGTCACCTGGTAAACGCCCTTGAGCTAGAGATTGTGTCAACGGATCCACTACCATCGGATCGGATCCTTTACTGTATAATTCTGATTAAGTACCTGTAGCTGTTCCTGAGCTAAGAGGACTAGTTGAAATTGCCATGAACATCTGGCAGAAACCTGCATCAAGGGCAAGGTTCTAATGGTAGAGGGAGTGAAGCTCGCCAAGCGACAGTTTAATGTGGCTAGACATCTTACAGAGTGTGCAGAAAATCCATCGATTCAGTTGCAGCCCTTTGTTCTCACTCCTGGCTCTGGTCCTCTGTGTTACCCAACAAGTCTCTAGCCAAGCTAGAGACTTGCCCTTTGAGGGCAAAGAACTATTTAGTACAAAGACTGATGATTCTCTAAGTAGGATGTGAAAGAATAAGATAACTAAATCCATTAGGCTGACAGCCCCATGAGCACCTACCTATAAGCAGAGGTATTTTCCCAGACATGGGAACCAGCAACCTCCTCAAAGGCAGTTCACTTATCCACAGCTTCAGTATAAGCCCTCTTAAACTGATTCTCTACAGAGCAGGGGAGACATGGCTCAGAACTGGAGAACAGCCCAACAAAAATAAGTCTTACCAAAGACTAGATGAACATAATTCTTCAGTTCCCAGCAGCCTAGAAGGGAATATCTAAAGATCATTGGGTCTTACCTGGCATTCAGAATGGTTATTTTTTGGAGTTGGAGTCTTTTCCTGGTTGTAAACCACCTGCCTCTAGGGCCCCCTTTACCCCACCTGAGCTCCAACAGGAGATGGATGTTTTGCTTCTGAAGGGTGCTATTGAACCTTTTCCTGAGCATGAAGTTACTGAAGGATGTTACTCATGTTATTTTAGTGCTGAGAAAAAAAGATGGGGAAATTAGATCTCAGGGACCTGAGCTAATATGTAAGAATCTCCAACTTCGGGATGATTTCCTTTGTAGAGGTTTTATCGTTGTTGACAAGAAATACTTGATTTGCTGTTTGGAACTTAAAGAATGTGCATTTCCATATTGCTATTCATAACAACTGTAGAAAATATTTTAAGTTTTCAATGTGCTGAACACCACTAACAGTATACTGTTCTACCTTGCTACTGCCTTGGGTTTTCACTACTGCCCCACTACTTGGGTTTTCACTACCTTGGCCTTGCTACTGCCCCAAGGGTTTTCACTAAATGTGTCTCAGTGGTGAGGTTACAAGGTTGTTTGGTTTTTCCCTGCCTTGATGGTTTTTTCCAGCCTTCCCTGCTCATTCCAGAGGTGTTGCAGTGTTATACAGTTAATTACCTCCACCTTACTGTCCTTAGGATTTGGTATTAATTGGGAAAAGCCTGTTTACGCCAGTTCAAGTTATACCTTTTATAGGGGTGATCTTGGACTCTGTCAAGGGAAGAGTTTTCTAACCAAGAGGTTTCTGCCATGTGCTGTATAATCATGAAGCTCTCTTCTAAGAGATTTCAGACCACCAAATTCATGCAGAGCTTTTGGGGCTTATGGCCTCTCCCACATGAGGCCTCTCCAGAACTGGTTCTTAGGTAGGTTCAACTTTTAGTGGGACCTTCAGTCTGTCAAATTGTCAGTTCCCAGACATATCCTGCATTCTCTGGTGTGGTGGTCTAACCCCTTTAATCTCCTGGTGGGCTCTGTGTTTGGGCTCCTCGCCTCCAAAAATTCAGGTATTTTCTGATGCCTTGTTTTCAAGTTGAGGCACTCACTGAGTTGGTATTCATGCCGGTGGTGTTTGGTCCTGTAGACAAACGGAGTTACACATCAGGCTGCTTGAGCTGAGAGCTAAACCACACAAGGCGAATTACACGAGGACGCTCAAGTGAAAGGAGATGCAATGTTAGCCGGGAAGCATAGTTTGAATTTCACCCCTCTCTACAGAGCCACCTAGATTGGCCCTCAGAGGATTTGTTAATTTCACCTTCACCACTCTTCAGAGGGTTTGTTAATAATTGACAGAGCCTTCAGGGAGGCAGAGGAAATTAAACTCTCTGAAGAGCCATCTTTGTGGAGTCTGTAGAGAGGTGAAAGATCTCTCCAAAAATCTCTGTGGCAAGCCATGAGCACATGCAGTCCCATGTGTGCCTGCAGAGAAGATCACTCAATGAACAACAGTTAAAGGTAAGTGCAACCCTGTTTTATTTCTATGTAGCATTGGAATAGGAGATCCAGAGGACTGACACTGTGAGGTACTGTGTGGGAATGATTTGAACAGACCTTTTAGATGTAAAGAATATGTGGCATCTTCTTTACCATGAACAGATTGTGAAGTGAATGACTGGATTTGCTGACATGTAGTCCAGATTTGAAGCCTATTGAAAATGATCTCGCCTTAAGGAACTTTCCAATCTGTTGTCTTCTAAGGCATACATTTGTTTCTTTTTTGTAGTCTATTTCCTATGCTCTGCACCACAAAGTTTTCCTCATAACATTTATTAGACAAATGAAGAAAAGGCATAGTTTCAGGCAATTTAAGAGAAATTGAACTTGATGAGATTCATCTTGAGATTCAGCAGTGGAGATCATGGATTGCATGCAGAAGGTCTATTCAGTCCTGGACATCTAAAGGGTGTAGTTATCAGATGTTTCGGAAGACCTTTCTTTAGCTGAAACTCTGAAGAGATGTTGCCAGTCAGGGTAGACTGGATTAATGATCTTACGCAACAATCAACAGAAGGCAGTTACGTAACTTAAGATATAGAAGGAAGTGTAAACTTTTGACAACAGGACCCAAAGAATCAATTAAATGCCTAAACTGATATTTTCTTTGGCTCCCAATATTACAATGGTTTGATATGCCATCTTTTTTGTTTCAGGCTGGCAGGTGTGTTGTTTTGCAGTTGAAGAGCAAGATCTAGGTCCAATAGCACCTCTGCTTGAGAAATGCTACTCTTAGGTGAGTAATGGAATGTCCTGGCAGATTAAAATGTTCTCCCACTGTTTTTTGAATACTATGATTTTTGATATCAGATTAATATCCATTTATTCTTTTGCGAAGGGACTGGCTTGTTTGTCCAACATAGAGAATTGAAGGGCACTGCTGACACTTGATGGTATACATAACTTTGTAAGATGAACAAGTAAATGAGCCTGAGATGGTTATCTGGTGTTGTTAGGTCCAGTGATTGTGTTGTTGGAGTGAATATGGGGCAGCGTTGGCATCTTGGTTTATTGCAGGCTCTGGTCCCAGAGTTCAAGTCCATGTTTGGAAGTGTACTGTTGTGAATGAGGAGTTGTTTAATGTTGGGGGGCTGCCTATAAGCAAGAAAATAGTTGCCTCCCAATGCCTGCGAGAGAGCAGTATCATTGTCCAGCATAGGTTGCAGGTCATTAAAGATGCAATTTCTCGCACTACAGATACAAATTTTCTGCTCTTCTCACCCATGTTCTATCAAGCTAACTACAATATGTATTATGGGCTTGCTTCCTGACACTCTAATTTATAATACCCCTCCTATCCTCTACCTGGGTTATAAGGACTCCTTCCTTTCTCCACTCTTTGTATCTGACAAACAGAGCTTTGACTCTTGAAACCTCATACTTTGGAAATCTAGTTGATCTTTTAAAGGTGCTGTTGGACCCAGATCTTGTGCTCCATCTTTTTGCTGTTTTTATTCATTTCTGATATTATTTCTTGTTTGGGCTGGTGGACCTTCAATTCTATCTGCCTGGGATTCTGGAATAATGCCAGAGTAATCATTAATTACCAGAAGTCCAAAGAGATATAAGAAAATGCATAGAAGAACTAGAGTGAGCATTTTTTTAAAAAAGAGGATTTTAAAATGCAAAAACTTCATTTCATCTGTTTTAACACTTTCCAGAAACCTGTATGTTTTGTTTCTGGAGGCCAACTCTAGCCAGAGGTTACATGGGTAAAAAAATGGGCCAGGCCTTGGCATATATCTGAATATGTCTTGAAAACAAATGATTGGCATGGTCATCTTTAACACAGGTGATAATTGGTTCGGGGGAAAAGAGTCTGGATTTTAACTGACCATACATTCAGCTGTATGGGCACAGAACTAATCCAGCAATTGGAACCAAGCATATAGCCTTGGTGCTTGGAATTAGGGTCAAGTCAAGTCATGGGGACTCCTGCGCAACTGATTGGACTACTTTAAAACTCCCTATTGGGGCAGTCCTTGAAGACTGTTCAAAGATGCAGCCCACATTGGCAGTGAAGAATTGCCAAGAAAACAAATAAGTAAGGCTCAAGGGCTAATCAATCAATCAAAAATACATATAAAAATAGATCAAAACGTGCATTATTGTAAAATAAGATGGAATAGCTTCAGAATATCAATTAACAAAAGACAAAGGGTCAAATATTCAAGGTCATTTCAAGCAAAAAAATAAAATGAAACATCGAGAGCTCAAATGATGGCCTCAGATAAATGCAGTGATTGATGGATCTTCAACACCCCTAAAGTCCATTTGGATTTCAATGGGCTTAGATTGGAGTAACTCCTCTTAGGATTTTTACTGCTAGACACTCATTTTTCTTTAGTTGTAACTCATCTTTTCCCTCTAATCAGGAGGACTTCCCTGCCAAAGAATGTAACTTAGTTTAGGATTGCACTACTAAGTACTTAATACATTTTGTAATAAGGAGCATAAGAAATGTAATGCAGTGTACTTTTTTAAAAAAAATGCCTTCAATGTGGTCCTAATCATGGAAGTTAAATAACCTTGCATGCCATTTTGTAATGCTGGAGAAATAAATGCCTTTTACAATAAACACAAAGAGATTTACAATAAAACAAAGAGACTAGGGCTCACGTTTGAATCTTTAGGCCATTGGATCTATAACTAGGAAAGTTTTCCCCCTCCTTAATTGGTCAGAGGCAGCAATTTGTCTCTCTGAGTTAATATGAAATTGTAAGCCATGCAGTTTTTTTAGCACTGACTTCAACCTGTCTTTTCTTATTAGCTTTCTGAAACAACCAAGAAGGATGGGGGGAAAGGTGCTGAGATGCCCACAGGAAAATAATTATCAAGTATCTCTCATTAATTTGCACTCCAAGTGATATTCTAAACAGCTCCTGGGTCCATTTAGATTAATTTATTTCTAATAAATCCTCCTTTTGCTCCATTTGATAACTCCACTGTAAGCAGAACGTATCTGCACAGAAGTCGACAGGAGCAGTTTATTATTTCTTTTTTCACAGGCAGTGTATACTTGGCAATTAAAGATAATTTAGCACTCAAATATGAACAAAGGAAATGCTAATATGTCTGTCAGTAATTGCAGCTCAAAGAAGTAAAACGGGAGGAGACATCAGATAATGAAGTCATTTGCCCAACTTTCCCCCACAAAAAATATACTTTAGAATTTGTAATAGCAGAATCAATAGATGTCAGGATTTCCCCCCCCCCCCTTCCTTTCTTTTTATAAATCTTCCTTTTCTAAGGGCTTTATTATTACATGGTTGTAAAAATTCCACCCTGGCCTGGCATTTGTCTCCAAAAGGTTTAGCTCAGAAGGGATTTCATGTTCCTTTTGACAAATGTTCAGAATATCTTTTGTCTTTGAAAGCTGAATGTTTTCACTGTTGTCTTGGGAAGACAGAGATTGGAGTTTTGAGGCTTTAGAATGTGTTCATGGAACACAAAGATTTATCAATCTGCAAAAGCCAGTTTTTGAAGAAATTCCTCTGTATCTGCTGGGTGTAGCTACACAACAAATTGCCTTAATACTAATTTACATTCCCAACAGAACACGAGAAACTATGGGTTGAATCCTGACAACTTTTCTTGCTCAATCTCGCCTGATTCACCTCCATATAACAGTCCCCATCCCATTTGTTGTTTACATGCAGATCTTATGATAATCATAGCCAGGGCTTTTTTTCTGGAAAAGATGTGGTGGAACTCAGTAGGTTGCCCTCGGAGAAAATGGTCACATGGCTGGTGCCCCCCCCCTGATCTCCAGACAGAGGGGAGATTAGATTGCCCTCTGTGCCACTCGGTGGCTCAGAGGGCAATCTAAACTCCCCTCTGTTTAGAGATCAGGGGGCGGGGCCACCAGCCATGTGACCATTGTCAAGAGGTTCCGGAACTCCATTCCCCCGCGTTCCAGCTGAAAAAAAGCCCTGTTCATAGCCTTTTAGGGGGATCGAAGGGGACTCCCCCGCCTTCCATTCTCACCAGCAGCACAGTTGGTTGGACCCAACTTCATAGCTCTAGGAGTGAGTATTAGCAAAGAATTCCCAGAATCCTCTCCCAACTATAGTTCCCATGGTTCATTAGAGAAAGCCACGACTGCTAAGCCAGTATGAAGATCAAACTAGATGAAACTCTGGAAGTTCTGTGTTCAGAGATTCAGTGTTTTGTTTTATATACAGCTGCTGAGTAGGACCCTAATTTGGATCAGGGCCATGGCACAGGTAGAGAGGAGGATTTAACTCTCTTTTCTGCAGTTTTCTCAACCTGAAATGGCACTGTGGAGCTGAGCTATTTTCCCCACTGCCTAAAAATCAAGCAACAGAGTTCTTACCTGTTTGCCCCAGTGGGACAAATAGCAATCAACTCTGTCTGTAATGCTATTTCAGTCAGATAAATGGGTCTGGCTAATACAGGTAAAGAAAAAGCACTAGAGAGCTCTGGTCATGGAACTCTGGTGTCTCATCGAGTTTGACCCTAGGCCTTTAGTATTGACATGCTCACTAATGCCTCCATACTCTCCCCATTCTTCCCTCTTTTCCGTTTACTGTCATTTTCATTACTGTGTTATTATTTGAGTCTCTCTCTAAATGAGACTTCTTACATGAGGATGCTCAAGTGAAGGTAGATGCAATGCTAGCCTGGAAGCGTAGTTTAAAAAGACAGAGGCAAAGGCTCTGTCAATTTCCCTTTTTTATAGAGCTGCCTCCCAGAAGGGAGGTGAAATTGACAGAGCCTTTGGGGAGGTGAAAAGGAAATTAACAAACCCTTTGTGCAGTGATCTTTGCAGGCTCTGTAGAGAAGGGAAATTGACAGGGCTTTTGCATCAGTCTTTTAAAACTACACTCCCCGGCTAACATTGCATTTCCCTTCACTTGAGCATCTTCGTGTAAGAGGTCTCATGTAGAGAGACAATTTGCAACAGACATATACATGGATATCTCATGTGCGAATACTTCCTGAGGGAACAGATACTTACCTATAAAGCAATAAACATGCCAATTTGAAATATTTAGTGACCCTTTGGCTGTCCTCTTTCTTGCACAGATCATTGGATTTTTTTCTAGTATCCTAATGCAAACCACTTTCAGGTAGTTGTTTCTCATAGGCCAGAATATGTAACATGTGAATCACCCATGTAGCCATAGAGATCCATCCTTTTTTTACCCCTACAGTGGCACTAAATGTGATCCAGCAATATCAATTGGCAACAGCTCAAATCTTGAACAGTTTGTCAGGGGTGGGATGGGGTGGGAACAGGAACAAGAAGCCTTTTTCTCTTATTCTTAATTGCAACTATTTCTCCCATACAAGATATTACAACAGTGAAATTGACTAGGCCAAACCATAAGCAGTTTCTGGTCCAGCCAATTTCATTCCCAAGAGCTGCAAGTGGGACATAAGCCATAGATAAATTGTATTTGCACTTTATCTAGTGTATCTGATGTGGTCTTTGGCTTCATATAAATCTACACATCCTAGATTTTTATTGTGTTTGAAAAGGTACTTTATTTTATTTATTTATTTATTTATTTACTTTAGATTTTTTTATTCTGCCTTTCCCGCGAGCCGGCTCAGGGCGGATTACAACAAATTAAAACACATTGATATAATTTATACACTATAAAACAGTAAAAACATTTTAAAACATTCAGTAGCACACTGTATAAACAGTATAGTAACCAGATTGTAGCAGCTGATATATGTTACTTAAAAGCAAGATGGAGGACAGCCCTAATAGGGAGGGTTCAGATCTGTCACTCTTCCTCTTTTTATTGGCCGGTAGAGGCCAAGCCCATCCTCAACCATATGCCTGGCAGAATATCTCTGTCTTGCAGGCCTGGTGAAACAATAGCAAATCCTGCCGGGCCCTGGTCTCAATGGACAGAGCGTTCCACCAGGCTGGAGCCAGGACCAAAAAAGCCCTGGCTCTGGTTGAGGCCAGGCGGGCCTCCCTGGGGCCAGAGACTACCAATAGTTGTTTCTCTCCCGATCGGCGCATCCTCTGGGGCACATATGGGGAGAGTAGGAATAATTTTCATATGATACTTTGCATAACCAAAGTAGGAATAATTTGCATATGATACTTTGGTCCAGTTTGGTTAGTTTTAGGTAGGTAGCCTTGTTGGTCTGCAGTAGAACAGTAGGATTTGGGTCCAGTGGCACCTTAGATAACAACAAGATTTTCAGAGTGTAAACTTTCGAGAGTCAGAGGTTCCTTCTTTGGACACCTTTGGTCCTGTTATACACAAATTTGTGTTCCTGTGTATTCTGCCCAATTGAAAAGTGAACACACGGATGAAGCCTAGTGAGGGAGATAAAATATTATATTGTTTATATAAACAAGGAAGAAAGCGGATACAGAGAGTAAAGGCCCCTCAGAATCAAGCTGCTCTTCTTCCTAAATCTACATAACTATATCTACGAAAACTGGATCCCTACTAAGAGTCCAGTTTGTATCTTTCCTCTATGGTTTGGTTACTTCCTCATGTTCAGTTCCCTCACTGCCTTGGCAATATATAAAAGTAACAATCATGTTGCTAAGCCTGGGTCATGTGATTGTTGACAACATTACACCTCACTTCCATCAAGTTCACTGGTGAGTATGTATGTGATCTGGTTGACCCACATGCTTGGTGTTTGTAAACATTATTGAAACAACTTGGAAGCCAACTCTGGGGGAGCAGGTTTGCAGCAACAATTAATAACAACAACAACATTCGATTTATATGCCACCCTTCAGGACAACTTAATGCCCACTCAGTGCGGTTTACAAAGTATGTCATTATTATCCCCACAACAAAACACCCTGTGAGGTGGGTGGGGCTGAGAGAGCTCCAGAGAGCCGTGACTAGCCCAAGGTCACCCAGCTGGCTTCAGGTGGAGGAGTGGGGAATCAAACCCAGAATCAAACCCTGGCTCTCTCCCACGCTCTTAATCACTACACAAAACTGTCTCTCATAATTGTGTGTACAGACTTGTGTCCTACCTTTGGTTTCTGATGAGACAACAAAATATCCATTGCTAGAATGGGGGGCGGGGGGGGCGGGGAGGGGCGATTTCAGCTCCTATCCTGCAACACCTCCCCTCAGTTTGCCTCTATGATATTCATGAAGGCCTACTGACTCCTGGGGAAAAAATGGTGGGGACGGCCTCAGTAGTCTGTAGTGGAAGGACAATATGGAAAAGTCCTAATCCTCAAGCTCTGCTCTGCTTAGTGTACAAGCTTAATATATACACCAAATCTTGGCTGAAAGCTTGCAAAAATAACATGAAATGTTAATATCATGTGGACTGTGATCTAACTTCTTAATGCTGCTCTTATCTGGCAGGGTTTCTCAGATAAAGATTCTATAATTTCTTTGTTATAACACACACCCCACCCTTGCAAAAGTTGTGCATCTAAGTTAGTAAAAACAGATGAGTTGGAGGCCACCATGTTTTCCATTCTGTTCCCTTCTTTCAATTATTACAAAAAATATGCCCATGTTTCTTTATGCTTTGACCTCTTGGTAGGGCATGTCTCAGGCTCTTTCATCTTCTTCACAAAACATTGCCATTGGCAGATTCACAACACACAAGGGCATAGTTTAGGGGAAATGAATATTGCTCCTTAAGCAAGAGTTGACTGCATGTTGCTCAGGCATGTTAGTTTTGTTCTTTATTTAGAAAAAGAAATGAAGGAATATTGATTGGATTTCAAAGATAGTACGGCTCTCCCATTTTAAGAAAGAACCAAGGAAATAAGCCAAACACACTAATATTCATGACAGTTGAAACAAATGGTTACACCAGGGATTGGGTCTGTTCACGCTTCCTAAGTCCAGGAATTTTAAGTAACGATATCCTATTGCATATGAAAATGCTTACATACCCCCCCCCTCACTTCTGTTCAGTGACTGGCTTGAATCTTTTAACCATTTGTAGTTCTCCTTATTAGAATACCTCAGTGAATTTTGAAGTTAGCTAAATAAGCAGGCAGTATCTGTCCTGAAAAATATTCAGTGCTTTCAGATCAGCCTCGAAAGGTGCTTGCTTATTAAACCACCAATTTCTCCATAAGGGTTAAAGGGGACCAAAGGTGTTTTTGTGCATTAGAAGTACTTTAGCATTAATAGGATAAAGCAGCTGCTATGGTAACTGCCTCTAGAAGGCCTTTGAAAGAAGCTGTGCGAGAGGCATGCCTAACTTGGGAATGCCGGCTATACATTCTGAGAGCCTTTTCTCCCCCCACCCCCCCAATTTCAGAGATTTGTTCTTAGAAACCCTCTTGTATTCATGATGTAGAACTGCAAAGTGGACTTCTCAATGGCTGTTTGGAGTACTAGAACAGAGAGGCTTGTGAAACAGGAAAAGAAGTTTATTTTTAAAAACTACTGGACAGTGCCAAGCCAATACATTCTTAGCGGGGAACTGAGCCAGCATTCGTCGGCGGCCTGTATTAGACGAGCCTCAGCAAGCTTTAGTTGACTCAAAGCAATCCTTGTCTATCAAGTTTACAGTTGGGGTTACTGCCAAAGCTCTACTCTTGGACTCCATTCAGAGGCCACACCACCTTCCATGTTCTTACATGCTTGGGAATCAGATTTCCAAGTCTCCTCTTACGGCATCAATATTGCTAAGTAGGGCTACTTACCTCCAGGTGTGGCCTGGTGTTTTCCTGGATTTCCAACTGATCTCCAGGCTTCAGAAAACAATTACTGTGGAGGAAATGGCAGCTTTGGAGGGCATGCTCTATGGCATCACATCCCTGCTGAGTGCCCTCCCTCTCCCCAAACTCTGTCCTCTCCAGGCACAGAGTCCAGATCTCCAGGAATTTCCCCCAAATTGTAGTTGGCAACTCTTCCTGCAAGGATATGTACAAATGTTGGTTTTATTATAATTTCCATACTTCCTGCTATCATGGCACTAGCCAAATTAACTGTCCAGAGTAGTAAGGCAGGGATTAGAGCCTTGTTATAGAGGGATGGGGGCACTTCTTCAGTTTTTCAAGTTGCTAATTGTAAACTTCTCCCCATAATGCTATGGGGTCAGTAAAGGGCCTCTAAAGGGTTCAGTTCAGGGCTTAGCCCAGGGCAGGGGCATAAGTTTCATGGGGTAGCAGGGCTCAAGTTCCCTCTGGGATTTTCTGGCACCAGCAATTCCCACCCACTCTTGCCTGGCTGCCAGGTAGCATTATGAAGTTGTTCAGGCTGCCAAGTTTGTCTTTATAGCAACTTAGCAAGTTCTTCAGAGGCACCACTGGGTTAGTTTTTTGTTTGTTTGTTTTTGTAAAGAGAATAGAGGGAGGGAACCTTCAGTGCATAATACTGTCTGTGTGAAGAAACAATAGATGGAGAGAAGGAGCCCAGAGGGAGGGAAGGGAAAGATTAACACAACTAGTGATCCATCAAGCAATCGAAAGGCCTCAGTGGTGAAGCAGGTATTTCCTGTAGCCTGAAACATGAACTCTGATGTAAGCAGGGCTTTTTTTCTGGGAAAAGAGGTAGTGGAACTCAGTGGTGGAACTCAAGACCACACAATGATGTCACTTTGGGTCAGCTGGAACAAGGGGGGGTTAAGTTTAAATTGCCCTTGGCGAAAATGGTCACATGGCTGGTGGCCCCGCCCCCTGATCTCCAGACAGAGGGCAATCGAAACTCCCCTCTGTCTGGAGATCAGGGCGGGGCCACCGGCCATGTGACCATTTTTAAGAGGTGCCAGAACTCCGTTCCACCATGTTCCCGCTGAAAAAAAGCCCTGGATGTAAGTAATGGATCAAGAGAATTATGGTTTGCCTTTGCCGAGGGGAAAGTGATAATTGCAGTATTACTGTGTCCTGGTGGGACCTGCCTTAGATGAAAAAACCTTTATCTATGGATGATGGGGGGATGAAAACTGGTTTCCCAAAGGTGGCAAGGTTATTCTACTACCTAGGCCTTCCTTTAAATAAAGAAATATTCCCATATCCATTTTATATTTAGCCTGATGTGTTTGGATGTGAGTGCAAAAACCTGTGGCCTAAATATTGGAAGTTGTGTGTTGGGGGCGGTGGAAGCAGATGTTTGTAGCTCAAATGGTGGAAACTAAGTTAATTTTGTTATACTGGAATACTTGCTTTAATAAAAACAGAGTGGAAGAGATGGGAATATTTCTGTCCTCTTTAGCCTTTTTTGTTTGTTTCTATTCATCTGTATTCTATACTTGGGGAAGGGGGGTGATTCCTCAAATATGGAAATTATGGTGATTCTGCTTTCCTTGATCCTAACAAATGCTCCTATATTTTTAGGCTGGGGTATCTGAGAAAAATAATTGTGCTTATATATAATAATAATAACTGAACTTATATAGTGCTCTTCTAGACAAATTAGTGCCCCATTTACATCAGTGGGGCACTAATCATTATTATCTCCACAATACAGCTGGGAAGCCAGGTCTGAGAGGAGTAGTTTACTCAAGGCCACCTGTTGAGCTTATGGCAGTATTAGAGTTGCCAGATGGCTTCCCCTCTGAATCTAAAGGGGTCTTGTCATGTATCCTTGGTATTTTTCCTTCACACGCGCACTTTGTGCACATGTGCTCCCAGCCCCAGTGAGATGATGTTATTTCTATGATGTAATCACTAGAGCATAAGAGACTGGGTGGGTGAGCTGGGTGTTCTGGCGAGCAGGCCGGGCACGTGCCAGGTAGGAGGCTGGGTGGTTGGGTGCATGGCTGGCCACTCTGCAGGCAAGAAGCAGGTTGGGCAGTTGGGTGAGCAGACCAGGCATGTGTGTGCATGTGCTCCTAGCCCCAATGTGATGATGTCACCTCTGTGACATCAACACTGCAGCAAAAGAAGCTGGGGTGAGCTGGCCAGTTGCTCCCTGGGCACTTGTCAGGCCAGATGTTCGGGCAAGTGAGCCAGGCATGTGCTGTGCAGCAGGTCAGGTGGTTGGGTGTGCAGGCCGGCTGCTCCCTGGGCATACAGTAAGCTGGATAGTCAGACACGCAGGCTGGCTGCTCACTCCGTGGGTGATCAGCAGGCTGGGCAGTCAGGCGAGCGGGCCGTGGGTGTGCTGCACAGCTGGCTGGGCAGTTCCCCAAGCGTATT
The DNA here is from genome assembly GCF_028583425.1 of Eublepharis macularius. Classification (NCBI taxonomy): domain Eukaryota; kingdom Metazoa; phylum Chordata; class Lepidosauria; order Squamata; family Eublepharidae; genus Eublepharis; species Eublepharis macularius. The sequence continues at coordinate 47,085,540 of NC_072790.1, forward strand.
GCAGGCCAGCCTGTTTGTCCCCTTGGGCATGCCCCAAGCACTCACATGCACAGGGGTCCAATTTTTCAACTGTGTTTCCCACGGACAGTCTGGTAAAAAAGCGGACATTCCAGGGGAAAACCAGACACCTGGTACCTCTAGGCAGTACTGCAATTCAAACCAGCAGAGTGCTGATTCGCATCCCAAGCACTTAACCACTATGCTATAGCAGCTCAGCTAAAGAAACCAGTATTTACTCTGGATTCTGAGATTCATGTGACAATTCATACTGAGTATCCAGTATGTGATCAGTGATGTTGTTTCAGCATTGATTTAAGACTGGGGAGACTGGAGTTCAAACCCCCACTTATCCATGAAGTTCTTTATGTGGCCTTGGTCTAGTTACATGCTTTCTACTCTAACCTACCCTATAGGGCAGTGAGGAAAAGAAAAAGGGGGAGGAAGTATTTCCTTTCATAAAGAAATGAAATATTTAATCTGATTGTCTCATCGAAGGTGTTCATGACTAGACATGGACACGAATAAAAAAAAATTACTGAACCAGTGGTTCGTGGTTCGTTGCCGCCAACGAACCCAAACTAACGAACCGAAATAAACATTTCCCGCTGATGAACCAGTTTGAGGTTCGTGATTCATGGGCGTCAGAATGGCCCCCATTAAACGTAGAGAGCCCATATTCCCAGGGAGTGTTTAGCAGGTTCTCCTCCAGCCAGCACCCAAGTTTGGTCAAGATTGAAATAGGGATCTTGGAGTTATACCCTCTCCAATCCAAGGCCCCCAGAAAACTCCCATTTGATACAATTAGAGCCACCAGTTGACGTTGGCCCAGTGTACAAGGGGTTGGCCATCAGAACTGCCTATCAGGATTTGCAGGGATGAGATTGGAGTGCCCATGGCTACAGAACAACCCCCTTCCCCCTCCTTCCCCCGGGTGTCCCATGTAACCAATTATAACCAATTTGCAGCTCCATGGTTGGAAGGAAGACCTGCCGATCAAGGTAAGCTGGGCTTCGATTTGGGTTTCCAGGCAACAGAAGGAGTGCAGACAGAGTTCAGGCATTCCCCCAGCTCCGTTTCCAAGGGAATTGATTGATGGTGCCTGACTGTCTGGCTTCACGAACCGTGGGCGAACACAACAAACCAGGCTTCCAACGAATGCTGGTTCGTTGGCCATAGACCCTCACAAACCACTGGCTCGCAAACAGACGATCAGGCGGTTCGTGGGGTTTTTTGGTTTGTAATGCAGTTTGTGCCCATGTGTATTCATGACATCTTTTTGCTCATCTTACAAACTCCTCTTTCTTTGATTGAGATTCAGCCTATTACAACCACTATGGAAAGATCTGTAATTAAAAAACACAAAAAAGTGCTGAAGTTTGCACTGCTAATACCACTGGTGAAAGTTCCACTGTCAGGGTTTATTTTACTGAAGAAATATAAATAATAAACAAGAACAGAACAGAACAGAATACTAAGTATGGGCCCCGGGCCAAGTTCAGCCCTCTCCCCCGCCCCCCTGGAAATCGAAGAGTATACGCCCCTCTCCCAGCATACCCTCTGATCCCAAAACTCAGTTTTGTTGCTCCATGTGGCAGAAAACAGAGCAGGTTACAAGAAATTAACAAAAGATCAGAATGTATTCTTTAAACCTCAAAAAGTGTGGGAAGCTACTTTCAGATTTCAACAAGGTGTTAGTTTTGTGAAACAGAGAGCTAATTGGGTACTCAGCACTGAAGAGAACAGCAAACAGAGCCTGCAGGCATGCTTGATTTCTGTGACTGATTGGCTGGGGAGGGGGGGGAGAAGCACATCATAGATTGCGTTGGGAGCTATCCTAAGCCATTCTGTATAGAGGTAAGATCCATCTAATTCAATGGGGCTTACTCTCGGGAAAGTGTCCTTAGGATTGCACTGTTTGTAAATCTGATGTTTTAAAATAAACAATCAAAAGAATTCTCTGTTTGTCTGTCCATAAATATACACTGTCATGCTTTGTGTGGAACACTGCTGCTCTTTAATATTTTCATCTCAAATATGATATGAAAGTTGAATAATGAAGAAAGCTGACAGGAAGAAAATTGATTCATTTGAAATGTGTTGGAAGAAAATTTTGCAGTTTCCATGGACAGCCGAAAAAACAAATAAGCAGGTTCTAGATCACATTAAACCTGAATTCTTCCTAGAGGCTAAAATGACAAAACTGAGGATTTCATATTTTAGTCACATTATGAGAAGGCAAGACTCTAGAAATGCCAGGAAGAGTTGAAGGCAGTAGGGAAAGAGGAAGACCCGAAGCAAGATGGATGGACTCAATAAAAGAAGCCACGTCCTCCAGTTTGCAAGATCTGAGCAACTCTGTTAATGATAGGACGTTTCGGAGGTCTTTTCTTCATAGTGTCGCCGTAGGTTGGAGGTGACTTGACAGCAGATAACACGCACACACGTCATCTCAGAGTTTATCATCACATTTATATTCCCTCCTTTTCCTGTTATGGAAGTCAGGGTGCACATGGAATTTCCAGATGGCATCCCATTCAGGCATTGACCACACCCTGACCTACTGTCTCATGTGTTTACTAGCCATACCTTGGGAATAACAGTTGCCATGGATTTGCAACAAAACATCCGGGTCCCAATTCAGCTAAAGTATATTATGACAAAATCCTATTAGTCAATAGAAAAAAATGAACCATAAATATACAGCTAATCGTATAGGTTGGATCTCTCCAGCTTGTCCACTGATGAAAAAGGGTGAAGTTCCCTTTGACCAAGAAGGCTACACTGGTGGTCATGGCACCTGCATAGACAAAAGCCATATGGGACAGGGGATATAGTAAGGAAAGGAATTAGGTGAGACTGGGCAAAGGACCTGGCAGGATCCAACTCGATGAATATTTTAGAAAAGTAAGTCTCAACAGGTCTGACTCCAAATTAAGAGTCATAAACTTAATAGCAAGTAACAGTAACAGTAGCTGGATTGAAGTTCTGAGATGTTTTCTGCAGTGTTTATCAAACAGATGGCATTTCTTGTATGTAAGGGGACAGGAGAGTTCTTCACAATTTTTAAAGAGAATTTTTGAGAAATAACATTCAGGGAAAGTTAGAGAGAGAGAGAGAGAGAGAGAGAGAGAGAGAGAGAGATTCTGGAAACTGTTGTCTGAAGAGTCTGTTCCACCTTCTTTCATAGTAACGCCCATCCTGGGGATTAAATTCAGGGCTGACAAGAGCCACCATGGGCCCACAGTCAGAAATTCCATCTGGGCCTTGCCAGCCCCTTCCACCCTTAAGGCCCTGTTTCCAAACAACTATCACAACAAAACAAATCACGTGGCTTTCTGTTACTTTGAGTATAATAATTGTTCATTAGATAGGTAACATTTACAGAAAAGGAACAGGGTTATTAAAGAATGGCTTTTACTTAATTTAGGATTCACACAGTGCACATGGCAATAAGATATGATACGCTGAGTAAGCAGAATCATGACTCCTCCTCCTGAGCCAAGAGACCTAGCCAGGATACAATGCGCAGTATTGATTAAATGTAGGTGAGACACAGTTTACCTGGGGATTATGTCCCATTGAATTAAGAGAGACATCAGTCTCTTTCAAGAAGTACTTAACTGCTAAAATGTTTCAGACTTATTTTATTCATTTATTCATTTGATGCTGCCCAAAGCAGTTTACAGCATTAAAAACAACAATAAATACTATATATTAAAACTAAAAAACATTTATACCAACCGGAAACAAAAAAAGCTGATTTACCACAACCTAAGAATGCTTCAGGGGGGTGGGTGGGTGTGTATGTGGAAAATCAGTGTTATCATCCAGAGAGAGGAAGCAAGTGTGCCAAAAGGGTGATCTTCCTGCATCTGCATGAACTTTAGAAAGTGATTCTAGTCCCTAGATGCTAAAATATAGCTAGCTCCAGTTGTGTCTTCCCATTCCATCTCCTTTCCTCCTCTCCTGCTGCTGATCCCTTAAAGAGGAAAGAAGAAAACAGATTGGGCCACTGAAATTACCCTGGAAATAATTTCCAGAGTGGCCCATTCTATACTGATCAGATTGAAGGTAGAATACTTAGTAGAATTTTTGGGAACAGTCCTAGGCAGGTATCCTTAGAAGTAAGTCCTATTTTATTTAATGGGCTTTACTCCTAGTTTTTCAGTTTCCTTGGCATATGAACTTTTAAAAATTGAACATATAATATTAATTAATTATAAGGTATCATAGCTCCATAGCATACATTTTAATGGGAATTACAACTGCTTTTCTTCCTAACACATATTTTCCCCACGTGTAGCAATAACTGCCGATGGAGGATTTACTTCATGCATCTGATGAAATAGATTCTAGCCATGAAGCTGGAATTACAAGATATCCGTTGTTATTTTTTAATGGTGGCACTAGATTCCTTTTTGGGGTTGTCACAACTGACTAACATGGCCACCCCTCTAGAATTTGGTTTTGTTTTTTTTCTAATTTCCATTTGTGCCAGGATTTCAGTAGGACTTAGCCTAAGAGTTTGTTTCAGCACAGGCTGAGTTCTAGAACTAAAATACTTCTGGGCATGCACAGAATGCCTTTCTCTCAGAATAATTAATAATTGAATAATAATAACTGAATAATTCAGTAGTATACTTAAAGATGCAGAAGAAGCAGCGGGATTCACTGAATAATGTTTTAACCACCACTGTAAAAAAATAAGGATAGGATAACTTGCATGCCCTGTACCTTTCATAATAAAATAATAGTCATGTAGAATCACACCAGATGTTTATTCCACTGTCCTAGCCAGCCAGATGCTTCTCACAGGCAGGGATTAAAAGTAACAGCCACCCCAAACAGTTGCCTCCTCCCCTCACGTTAGCATTCAAGAGAATACTGCCTCCTGAACATGGAGCAATTTCATCATAGTTAAACAAGAATATTGTTTGCTTTGATATAAATTGCAACTAAGACATTGACTATGGTAAGGATGGAAAAGGGGGAATCACCCTTTGATAGATTCTTGGAAAATATTAACTTCATCCTGCCCTCCCTTTTCTGTTCATAATATGAATAGAGGTTTTTTGTTCTACTGTTAAGTGTTTTTAAAAAACTCTCCAGGCTGGAAAAAGATGAGAGGGAATGAGGCTGGAAGGTAGGGTTGCCAGGTCCACTGACCCCCTTGGTGGGAGATCTGGGCCCAGCTCCTACCTTGAGATTTTCCTCTGTGTGCACTCTCCCAGCTTGTGCGATGATATCACTTCCAGGCCAAATCGGGCACGGATCGGGCCTCTGCAGAGCATGGCAGCACTCCCGTGCTCTGTAGTGGCCCAATTCAACCCGAAATGGGCCTAAATCAGGCTGAATCCAGCAGAGCGAGGGAGCACTCCTGCACCCCACAATGGCCTGATTCAGCCCGAATTGGGCTGAATCAGACCTGAATTGGGCTGTTGTGGTGCTCAGGAGTGCAGCACACTGCCCGGGCGGCGTGTTCCCCGCCTCACCAGCCAAGTAAGCGGGATAGGGGTGGAGGGTGGGAGCGGGGGATCCCCTGGCCCTGCAGGGGACTGGCATCCCTATTGGAAGGAGAGGGGTCAAACACAGAATAATTAAAAAGTAGGTAGAGAAGAATGAAGCCATAAGAATGGGCTTAGCAACATCCCATTTCCCTTCAGCCTCTTTGCATTTCATAGTACACAGAGAGTAAAAAAAAAAGCTGGCTGCAAAAAAAACCCGGTGCCAAATGCCAGTAATTCTCTTCTCTGATTGCTCTGCTTCTGCCCCTGGTGGCAAAGAGTAGAATTGCACGAAAAGATTTAAAAATTTATTCACTGAATGCAATATGATTCCAGCTTCAGGGGCTTTCAAGAGCTGGCAGGCCCAGGCAATTCTGACTCCATTCTCCCTCTCTTGGTGGCCCTGATTAAACTAACCAAATACTTAAATGTTTATGAAAGCTGTTGAAAGTCTTTGACTCTTCCTTTTTCTCCCTATAGAAATATGGCCAGTAGGAAATGGAGCACCTCATTAAAATTTTACAAGCTAATTCACAGTGTTATCATGAAAAATTTAAAAACCTTCCTTTTTATGGAGTACTTTTTCCACTCTTACATTAATTATCTGATCACAACAGTTTCAGATTGATTAATATGCCGCGTGAAATGTCATTCTAGCCTATTGGAAAAGTCTGTGGTTATTTCAGGAATTTCTGGTCTGATATTATTTAACCACAAAACCAGAGGGGAAGTCCCCAATAGGCATACAAAAATCCGGGGAACCCACTCCAAGGAAACCCCCCCCCCCAAATCTATCAAGAATAAGCCAATATAGCAATCAGTTATATTATTTCATAAAGTGCAAGTGCTGTAAGTTTAAGGTGATTTGTACAATTATTTAACTATTCTTAATCAACCAACCAGTCATTAGGGTAAAAGCCCCTGATAATATATGTTAAATTGAACCAATGCTCCAGTATAAGCTAATCAGGTAAGTCCAACAATATGAATAATTTCACATAGTATAGTCTTTTTTAACAGTATAATGTTTGGTTCTTTTGCAGGCAATCAACCGTCATGAAGGGCAAGATTTCATCCGACAGGAAGCAGTGATCCGGGAGAGTTGGCAACGGGTGCGCTAGCAATTAAAACATCCCATTTCGCAAAGCTTCTTCAAAAGCCCTATTCAAATTGCATTTCCATTCATAATAAATCATTCACATGCATTGGTGATATCTCTGGTACAGTCCTTCAATGCAATAACTTTCTTTGTGGTTGAATGGAAACTCCTTGTGGACATTGTAGATGAGATAGATAATAATGATTTGATGATATGTGGATTTGTGGACTAAGAAATTTGGAGTTTAGAAAAAGGAGAGCCAGTTTTTTTAACACAGAGTAAGAGAAAATTTGAAAAGGATACTTATATTTGTTGCAGAGAAAAATCAGAAGCCTTCTTGTAGTTTATTTAGGGTTTTTAATATACGTTATTTCTTCTGTTTTTTGTTATATGTTCATATGTTGCGTTAGCTTTGTTTGTTAGCTGATTTTTGTTGGGTGAGTCTTTGTGCAACTGTATCTTTTTATTGAATAAACAAAAATCTTTTAAAAAAATCATTCATATAAAACTGAACAAGGAAGGGGTAAAGGATGAATTTACACTGTCTCCTATGCCAACAGTGTGTTTCCTGAAGAAAGGCTTCCTCAGTAAGTCAGAGCTATGTTGTGTTGTAGAGCAAAGGAATGTTGTGTTGTAGAGCAAGGGAATGTTCCAGCAGTTAAGAAATGTTGTCTTCCTTTTTTTACCATGTGTGGCTTTCTCTAGTTTCAGGAATGGCTTCATGAAGTGTTATAACTTGCATTTCCCATAAGTTAACTATGGCTTGAAGGCAGGATTTCATTTTTTCCTCAAGGAGAGTGATATCATGTTTAGAGATGGGCATGAACCAAAATACGACCAAAAATTAAGCACGAACCAGGCTGGTTTGTGGTTCGCGAACTGCAGTTCGTCAGATCCCATTTCTGATGAACCGCCATGAACTTTTAGGCTGATTCATTTGGTTCGTTTTTTGGTTCATGACTGCAGACACCCTGGTGCCAATCAATCAGTTTCCTAGGCAACAGGAGATGGGCTTCCAGTAGACCTTCTGCTGACCCGGAAGTGACCTTCTGCTGGCTTTTCTGACCTGGATATGGCGTTTTCACGAACCAAATGAACTGGTTCGCAATCCAGGGGCAGGTTTGTGAAAGTTCATGGTTCGTGAAATTTGGCGTACCACGAACCACATGGTTTGGTTTTTTCCTGGTTCGTGCCCATCTCTAATTGTGTCAAAGCTCAGCTATAATAATTAACAATTAATTGTATGCTGATAGATTTAATACAAGCAGTGATTTCTTATGTGTTTGCTATAAGCAATTCATCATTGCTTAGTTATTCTGAGAAGCTGTGTTTAGTTACATTGAGTACCGAAGGCAAGAAGTCAAAGCTCTGTCTCAGAGATAACAGTACAGGCTAGCATTTAGGCAGAAAAGAATTCTTGAAAGGTAACAAACAATAGCTTATTCTGTAGAGTCACACATGTACAATGTAATATGAGCTGACTTTGAACTAAAGAAGATGACATGCTTACTAAAATTTCTAACTGTGAGATAACTATGAATCAATCATATTGTAATTAGGTACAATGACGTTCTGATGTCATGATTGCTTTAAACACTCTGCTGCTCAAGGGAGGAGTCAGAGGGAACCATTTTTGGTATTTTGTTCTCTCTCCTGTAATTGCAATTAAAGTTCTACAGACTGCTCCCTTCACTCTAGCCCTTTGTGTCTAATTGGGAAGGGCGCAGAGGGTTAGCTGTTTCAAGCATAACAGGGGGATTCAGTTCTCTGTTTTCTGCTGCCCTAAAAACCAATCAACCTGTGACCCAGAAGGTAATAACTTCCAACTCTGATCCATTCAGTGCTTCCAAGATCTTTGATTGCAATGATAAACCTTGAGCATGATTCCCAGCCATAATTTCCTGCTCATTTGAAATGTACATATAGTCCAACTCAAATATATTCTGCTGCTTGTTTACAAGAAAGATTTTTTCCTTGATTTAAAAAAACAAAAAATCTTATGAAATTTGTAGATGATATCAAAACAGTAGTGATGTAGAATGCACAGCGAGACAGGAATACAGCAGAACTTGAGCCACACATGTCATACTAGGGAAGCATATGGGCAGGCATATGGATACTGCCATATTTTATCCAAAGCAGGGATTCATAAAACTCATCAAACAAATCCTTGTGCTGTTCTTTAAAAAGAAATGCCTCTTTTATTTCTTTCCACAGAGAAATAATCAAGTTGTTTGAAGTGCAGTAGTATTTACTAAATTGGAATGTCATTATTTTTCCAATAAACAATGAAAATTTGAGGATAACAAGGATACTTTGCCAGTTGTCACCATTCCATCACAATCTAGAGTGGAGCAGAAGTTTTTGCTTATCCTAGAATTGTGTGTTTCAATATATCTCTAGTAAAGTGATTGTGCTGCTGATGTCTCCTGCACTAATCCCGGGCCAGCCTTTGTCAAGAGGAAACAGGAGCAGCTGACCTAGGCTCTACACTTAGGGGGCCCCAACTGGCCATGGCCCCCTCCTCCCAAGGAGGGAGGAGAAGAAGAGAAGGTTTCTGCTGCTGCTTGTACCTGCTCCATCTGGGGCTCAGGCAGCTGGCATAAGTTGAAAGTCACCCCTTTCTTGTTCCAAGCTGGAGGAGGAGGTGGTAGAGTGGCAATGATTCTAGGACACATACACCCATCTTGGACTCTTGCCTAAGCCCCCAGAATCACTAGGACCACCCATATCGATAAAAGCCCTGTGGTGCAGAGTGGTAAGCAGCAGTACTGCAGCCCAAGCTCTGCTCACGACTTGAGTTTGATCCTGGTGGAAGCTGGGTTCAGTTAGCCAGCTCAAGGTTGACTCAGCCTTCCATCCTTCCAAGGTCGGTAAAATGAGTAGTCAGTTTCCTGGAGGTAAAGTGTAGATGACTGGGGAAGGCAATGGCAAACTGCCCTGTAACAAAAGTCTGCCAAGAAAACATCATGATGCAACATTCCCCCATGGGTCAGTAATGACTCGGTGCTTTCACACCTTTACCTTTTTACCTTTTAACCTACCCATATTGATACTCCCTGGACTAGCTGTAGGTTGTGGCAAAACATTAAAAAAAACATATCTATTATCTTGTAAAATCATAAACATTTGGAAGAATCTAAATGCACTCTCTGTGTTTGAACACTATATGGAACCTGCCTGGGCACAATTCATAGTGCTAGTTTCTACCTTTAGCACCCTGAATGGCCTGTATCCAGGGTGCTTGAAGGACTGCCTCCCCCCATACTGTCTAACCTGCCAGTTAAGGTCCTCCACACAAACTCTGCTGTTTGTGCTTCCACTCGCAGAGGTGGGCAGTAGCTGGGGACAGGGCTTAACAGTGATGGCACTTTGCCTTTGAAATACCCTTCCACATCTGGCACCTAACTTTCTCTCTTTTAGATGCCAGAATAAAACCTTTCACAACCAGAAGAAGATGCTTATACTGAACCAGACCATTGGTAAATCAAGGTCAGTATTGTCTACTCAGACTGGCAGCAGCTGTCCAGGGTCTCAAGTAGAGGTGTGCAAGGCCTGCCTGTTTTGGTAGACCCGATTTGGTTTTAACTGAATAGGGAAGCCGTTTCGGTATTCGCTTTTTGGTAATAGATTCAGCTTTTCGGCTTGATTCAGCCATTGTTTTCAATGAGAAAACCTCCCGGGTTTCCGGGAGTCTGGAGGGGGGCATTTTCTGTCCAAATCACACCACATTTGGTGGAAACCTTCTCCTACCTCTCCTCTAACTACCACCCAAGTTTCAGAAAGATTGGACTTTGGGGGGGCCATGTTATGCCCCCCCAAACAAGGTGCCCCCATCCTCCTACACTCTCCATGGTTCTCTATGGGGAAAAACAAGCCATCTTTCTAGGTGGCTTGGGGTGGCATTTTGCAAGCAAAATGCACCCAACTTTCAAGGGACCTGTTCCCACCTGTCCTTCCACCCTCAACCAAGTTTCAGGCAGATTCCACTTTGGGGGCCATTTTATGGCTTCCCAAAGAAGGTGCCCCTATCCACCTCCACTCCACTATTCCCTGTGGGGAAATAAGAGAGTCTTGTCTGGCTAGGGGTGGCATTTTGCATGCAAAATGCCCCCAACCTTCAGGGGTCCATCTCCCACCTGTCCTCCGTCCCTCCACCAAGGCCCAAGCTGATCCCACTTTGGGGGGCCATTTTATGGCCTCCCCAAGATGCTGCTCTTAGCCTCCCCTTTCTCCATTATTTCCTATGGGGGAAATAAGAGAGGCTTGTCTGGCTAGGGGTGGCATTTTGCATGCAACATGCCCCCAACCTTCAGGGGCCCATCTGCTACCTGTCCTCCCACCCTCCACCAAGGCTTAACCAGATCCCACTTTAGGGGGCCATTTTATGCCCCCACAAAGGTGGTTCTTCTGCCACACCACTTTGTCTTTCTACTGTGGGGAAGACTTCCACACCGCAGAAACACATGGGATTGGGGCTGCCAATGGCCACAGCCACAGTCCACCTGCACCCAAACTGCCAAATACTACACAAACCCTCCCCAAAACTAAACCTCCCCTGTCCTGTGGCCAGCCACTTTCTATTGATTCCTGTTGTGGGAAAATCTCCCACAGCAGAAACCCACCGAATGTGGCATCTATGGCCACAGGCATAGGAAATAATGGAGAAAGGGGGGGACTAATGGAGGACAGGGTGGGAGATGCATGCAAAATGCCACCCCTAGCCAGACAAGCCTCTCTTATTTCCCCCATAGGAAATAATGGAGAAGGGGGGGCTAAAAGCAGCATATTGGGGAGGCCATAAAATGGCCCCCCAAAGTGGGATCTGCTTGAGCCTTGGTGGAGGGAGGGAGGACAGGTGGGAGATGGGCCCCTGAAGGTTGGGGGCAGTTTGCATGCAAAATGCCACCCCTAGCCAGACAAGCCTCTCTTATTTCCCCCATAGGGAATAGTGGAGTAGAGATGGATCTGGGCATCTTCTTTGGGAGGCCATAAAATGGCCCCCAAAGTGGAATCTGCCTGAAACTTGGTGGAGGGTGGGAGGACAGGAGGGAGCAGGTCCCCTGAAAGTTGGGTGCATTTTGCTTGCAAAATGCCACTCCAAGCCACCTAGAAAGATGACTTGTTTTCGCCATAGAGAACCATGGAGAGTGTAGGAGGATAGGGGCACCTTGTTTGGGGGGCATAACATGCCCCCCAAAGTCCAATCTTTCTGAAACTTGGGTGGTAGTTATAGAAGAGTTAGGAGAAGGTCTCCACCAAATTTGGTGTGATTTGGACAGAAAATACTCCCCCCCCAGACTCCCGGAAACCCGGGAGGTTTTCTCATTGAAAACAATGGCTGAATCGATTCGGCAATCTCTGATTCGGTATTACCGAAATTTTCCGGTATTCAGAAAAATTTCAGTAATACTGAAAAAAACCTAAACGGCCCCGATTCAGTAACTTTAACCTAATCACAATCCCGAATTGCACACTTCTAGTCTCAAGTGGAGGTCTTTCCCATCACCTACTGCCTGGTCCTTTTAACTGGAGATGCTAGGAATTGAACCTTCTACATTCAAAGAAGATCCTCTTCCATGGAGTCTCTTTCCTGGCTTTTAGTTGAGGGGTGTGATGGACAAGAAATAGTTTGCCTTGCCCAGCAAACTCTAGTCCAAAAGGGGAGGGGGAAAACTGGAGTATTAGAAGAGAGAGAAAACAACAGCTTAACAGCTGACCTATTGTGGACTGAGTGAAAAAAAGAGAGAGCTTTGCTGAGAAGGGGGTTAGGAAATATCTTGATGTGACAGTACCTGGCTCTCACCTCTTTTGTGGTATATTGTAATGGCACAGCTTGGGCTGCCAGTGATTCTTAATTTGTGGTGACATCCTGTTGTGATGGGGGAAGGAGAAGAAGGAAGAACTGAGTGGGGAGACATTTGAGGTAAACCGCCTCTTTAAACTGAATGCAGCCTCATTACTCCCAAACTCTAGCATCTCCTTTCCTTCTGTGCACCCAATTGCCACAATATCAATAAAAAGGGGGACACACACTTTTCTTTATTAGATGGTAACATGTAGCTTTGAATTCCCTAAAAGACTTTTATTTAAGATCCTAATAATGTGGTACTTGATAGTGAGGTGATTAGAAACCAATTTCCCACACTTATTTTAGCTGGACTGAAAGCACATGGTTGGGACAGAACAAAGAAAGATTTATTTACAGGAAATAAATTGTTGAAACTGTTAAAGATTTACTATGGAATGAATAATAAACACAATTGTACAACTGGCTGGCAACTTTGTTCCCCAGAGGTTATGCTTCCCCCTACTGGGAGGTTACCACCAGTTGATCATGATGAGCCTAAGTTGACACACACAAAAGTTGAGAGAAGATCATCATTCCTTTTCCTCCAGAGAGAGTTACTCAGTGTTTAAGGTTCTTTTGAACCTCTTTTCCACTGCTAATGGGCTTCTGCTCAGTACTAGGCCACTCCTTTAAATTTTCAGAGAACCTGGCCTCAGAAACAGTATCAGAACAGACAGATTTTGGATGAGCCCTTCACAGGGCACTTGTTTACTTCCTTAAACAAGTTTCCTACCCTATGCTGATCCCAAAATCCCAACTAAAAGCCCAGAATAAAAATCTAAATTGGCTTATGTCTTTATCCAAAATGCCCTATCTGAGAGAAACTTAGTAATGTCTTTGTATTTATGCTGAGGTGGTGTCCTCCCTCTCCTCCAGTGTACTTCCAGGGCTTTGATGGGCTGACCAGTCTCTGGGGTTTGCTTGAGGGCAGAATCCTGAGGACTGGGTCAGAGTCCTGGAGACAGATGGAACTTTGGGGTTGATTGCCCCACCTAGTTACACTGGGAAACCAACAGGGACTTTAGATGTTAAGATAGATAGATAGGGTTTTGGTGCCGAGTAGAGGTGGCCACGATCCAAAAAAAATTACTGATCAAGCTGATTGGGTATCGGCGCTGGCAACAACCCCAAATCACCGATTCACACCGGTCATCTCTCGTTTCTGATATGTGGATCAGGGATCAGGGAGGCCAAAGCGGAGGTGTGCCCCCACTGTTCCCAGCTATGTGGGAAAGTAGGTGGTGGTGGTGACTGCTGGGTCCGGCGGGCATGGGGAGGGGACGTTCAGGCGCGCGCGCGCGCACACACACACACGCACACACACACACACACACACACACACACACACACACACACACTTAGAGCAGAGGGGGGGGAAGTTTTTAACCCATCCCTGCCTCTCCAAATAGAGAGAGACACCCTGTCAACATGTTTCAGTCAGCTTTTTTTTAAAAAGCAGGGACAGAATCCTCCATTCTTCCCCACCTGATTTTAAAAGCAAGCAGCCAGTCTTCCAAAAGCATATTTTAAACACACACACAGAGCTGTGAATGAGGTTTTCCCACAAAATACAGTGTTTTAAAAGCAGGTTAAAAACAGAGAGTGACAGACAGAAAAACAGCCATTCCTCCTACAAAGCCCCAGTTTTTTAAAAAGCAAAAAACGTTTGGAGTGCCCATGGCTTCAGAACACCCCCTTCCCCCTCCCTCCCCTGGGTCTCTTCTCCCAACTGGTGAGTGTGTTGCTGCTCTGTGGTTGGAAGGAATCCCTGCTAATCAAGGAAAGCTGGGATTCCATTAGGGTTTCCAGGGCGACAGAAGGAGGGCAAACACAGCTCAGGCATTCCCCTGGCTTCGTTGCCCCGGGAATAGATTACTGGCACCTGATTGTCTGGATCCTCGATCAGATCCCGATGGCCCGATCAAGCCCCGATGAAGCCCCCCCCCGAATGCTGGATCGGTCACCGTGGATGGCACCAATCCTCCAGGTCCCAATCGCGTGGACGCCATTATCGTGGGTATTTTTCTATCGTAATGCCGATCATGCTCATCTCTAGTGCCGAGCCTCTTAAAAAACATGACAAAAAGCTATTTGGTTTTTACAAGTCTGAACTATAGATGTGTACTCTCCCATGATTCTGCTCTCAGTTAATTTGTTACAATATGATCTGAAGAGGTTGGGAGAAAAACAAGTCACTCTTACCAGTGAAATTTTTGTTGGGGGGGGGGTGTTACATTCAGTAATATAACTTGCTTGGGAACATATAAACATAGGGAAAGCTGTCCTGGTGATTACAATACCTATCCAAGTGAAAATTAGCTTGTCCAAAGACTATATCATCACCACACCTCTGAGAGTGCTGGAAATTATAAAGAGAGGATGTGGTAGGTGAAGTGGGACATCCAGGTTCAGCCTGAGGAATATGGAAAAGAATTTTCTTTTAAAAGAAAGGTTTGGATCAGGGGTAGGGTCTCTCTTCTGTTATTTTCTGGACTGCTTCAAGTCTGAGAACTGTTTTCTGTGTGCGCAGCTGTCATTTTAACTTGTTTTTGTGCCCTTGGCTTGTTCTTATCGTCTATTTTTGTGACATACATTAGCAATAATTTTCCTGCTATTTTAATGATCCCATTGTATTGCTTTACTTTGCAAGATGCCTCAAGCAGGTCTCTGGAAAAGCAGCATATACATTTTCTAAATGAATCGCTGGAAAATAGAAGAATCACTCTGGAAAGAAGCAAAGGGTGCAGATTCGAGGGAACAAAGATGCATGTGGATACCATATGCTACATTGCGACCAGTGTACAGATAAATGTTTTTTAGAGCTGCAATAATTTGGCAAACCCAGAACAAGGAAGTCATTGTGTGAGCCTTGCTAACTTCAAGATAGATTTTGACTTTTACTATTGTCCTCAGTTTAGGGCGTGGCCGATAAAAAAACAAGTTGATTCATACAAAGGAGCTTAACTAGCAAGGCTCCCAGCTAAGACTGAGGTTTAAGTAATCTTAGAGGGAAGCAGCCTCACCCATTTGAAGGGTTGTTCCTAGGCCCTCATAGCATAGTCTGGCCATGATTGTATGAGGAACCAAGTATGCAGAAGCAGCAGTCTTGCTTGGTGGCAGGAGCATGGGCTGCAGACTGGGCACTTCTTCATGGAGCTGCTTCTTCGCCTCTGGCGATCTTGTTGTGGGGAGAAACTGAGGGGCTCCTGGGTCATGCCCTTGACATACAAGATTGACAGTGCAACTCAAAGCAGAGTTACTCCAGTCTAAGCCTATTGAACTCAATGGGCTTAGACTGAAGTAACACTGCTTAAGATTGCACTGTGAGGGTTGATTGCCCCTGGGCATGAAAGGCCAACAGTATCTTCTGATGGGGATGGTTTCTGAAATGGGTCCCTCATATGATGTCTCAGAACTCAGAAGCTCAGTGTCTGAAAAGGCACTGTCAACATTAGGGGTATCCCATATACCTGGGTCTTCATCTGAGGTGGCTTCCAGATCCTCCTACTCTTCTTCAGATGAAGAATCTGTCCTTGGGTCCAGCCAGGGAGGGGTCCGTAGCTTCCCCCCTCCATTTTATCTTCACAACAACCCTGTGAGGTAGGGAACGCTAACTGGTTCAGGGTTATCCAGTGAGCTTCATGGCTGAGCAGATACTTGAACTTGCCTCTCCATAGTTTTAGTCCAGCCTGCCAACCACTATACCACATTGGCTGTCCAGTAGGCTTAGCATTCCCATTTGGGACCTAGTTAATAACATTTATATATTTCAGCAACAATAGGACATGATGCATGTTGAGAAGGAAATAGAACTAACCATTCTGCTTTGCAAAATCTAATGCCTTCCTCAAGCTTAAGGAGACTTCCTCCAAATTAAGTGGCCTTTCTATTGAACAAAGAACCACTTAATTTGGGGGAAAACTCATTAGGGTGGCAGGCAGTTTCAAACTTTGCTGAGCAGAGTGTCTGGGCTCACCCCTATAATTTTGAGCACCAAAGTTTAAGAGACGCTTTGGGATGGGGTCGGAAGAGGAAAGCAAACGTAGATGGGAGTCTGGGAAGCAAGTCCGATGAAGAAATGCTGTATATTTATACTGGAGCAGAGCAGAGAACTTTCTGAATCATTATGACAAAAGAGGAGACAGAGGCAGGCATGATTGTTCTTTTCAAATATTGTCAGCATTGTCTCATGAAATAAGGCAAATCCTTGCCCTTAATTCCAATTTCAATTGAACATTTGAAACAATTTTCTAATGGTGAGAGCAGTTTGACAATAGAACCAATTACTTAGGGCAGTGATGGGCTCTCCCTCATTGAAGGTCTTCATGCAAATGCTGGAAGACATCTGCTAGGAATGCAGATGGATAAGACAGCCTCTATGGCTCCTTGCAGCTCTTCAACCATGGCTGGAGCGCTCTGCTCTATGCATCCTCTCCTTTGTTGCCAGCCAACAATCCTAGACTTGGTATAAGGCTCAAAGAAGTAGCTATTTTCTGTTGATAAACTCAGCATCATATAGAATCCGCACAGCTTTCATTCTCATTCAGCACACTGCAAGGTCAAGTTCTTGGGCTTCAGCCTGAGTACCAAGTTAACAAGACTTATAGTTGAGATGTGGGTACGTGCTTGCTAGTATCTGGTTCTGAACACACACTGATTTCCCAGAGGCCAGAAAACATCCACTAGATGATACAAGCTTTTAGATCACCACCAAGCTCGAGAAGATTTCACCTAGAGACACAGAGGTGAACGCTTTCTGTTGTTTTTTGTGTTTTTTGAATTGGGTTGACTTTCAATAAAACAGCAAAAGGGGAGGGTAATATTCACCTGATATGCTGTTAATAAAATGACCAAGTATAGGGTTGGATCCTGTGGCTCTGTTCTCCTTATGGCAACATCTTACTCAGATTCAGGAGGCAAGAGGCTCTTTGAGCCTCATGCTGGGGGAAAGCAATGCAACGAACCAGTTTGAGAGCCAGTTTGGTGTAGTGGTTAAGAGCGCCGGACTCTAATCTGGAGAACCGGGTATGATTCCCCACTCCTCCACTTGAAGCCATCTGGGTGACCTTGGGTCAGTCACAGCTTCTAGGAGCTCTCTCAGCCCCATCTACCTCACAGGGTGTTTTGTTGTGGGGATAATAATGGCATAGTTTGTAAACCACTCTGAGTGGGTGTTAAGTCATCCTGAAGGGCAATATATAAATCAAATGTTGCTGCTGTTGTTGTTGTTAGAATGGATCTAAGGTGTCCATTGCATGTAAAACCTTTCACATTAGATTAGTGCTTGGGGTGGGGAGGTGGAGCATAGAGATTAAGATTTCACTTGACTTTTACCCAACGTTTATAGATTAGAAATGATGTCTGACACAGGTCAAGTGGCCTTGTGGGGGGCTGTTCAGTAAAAGCACCCCTTCCAGGACCCCTCCAGTCCCACAAACACACCTATTTCCCTGTTGCCCCCCTTCAGCTCTGGACCAGGCAAGGATTTTACACGGGCTACCACTACTCTGGTCTGGGATTTCAACTAGGGAAGTGTTGATGGTTACTACTTAATAAAGGAAACTTCAAGTTAAATGAAACTGGGTGTTTTGTTGTTTGCTCCACTATGCAACGGGAGGGCCTAGAGTACCCCCCCTTCACCTTTCCAAGCAGCGCCCCTCTACTGGTGAGGGCACCAGGTGACCAATCAAGCTTGAGGCACAAGAACCCAGGCTAAGTAAAACAAACAGCTTTATTTAACAAAATGGGCAGTCAAGAGCACTTGAGAGCAACAGTTTTAACAGGGCATACTTTTCAACAAGCAGGGCAAGATTTATACATAAAGGAGCCAGGAAGAAAACAATAAAGCCTTATAATGCAGCTACCTGAGTGATCCCTACAATATCTGGCCTTTCTGGATCCAGCCTAGGGGGGGGATCCCCCACTCTCAGCCTCCACTCCCCCAATCACCTGGTCAGCAGGGGGAAAGGCGGGGAAATAGGTCTGCCAGGTGTATTCCTAAGGTGGCACAATGATGTAACTCCCTGGAGAGAAGTCCTCGTGTTGCCACAAGAGCACTCCCAGCTCCACCGATTTGGGCCTCAGAGGAGCAACGAAAAGGTGACTGCTGCCCCCCCTCCTGCTGGGAGGGTACAGGGACCTGGCAACTCTAACTCCCTCCCACTGACCGTAGGGGCCCACCCTGTATGAGACTCAGCTAATTGCCCAGGCTGCCACATTGGTAAGGCCTTGCAGCAATGAAACTGTGTGGATCAGAATTCCTCACAGCGATAACAAAAAGAAAAAGAAATGGAGGATATAGTCATCCATCCCAGCACAGGGACAGGCTATACATGAGAATAAATGATAAAATAAAATAAAGCTGAGTTCAGGTTGCCAAATCTCCCCGGCCACTTCTGCAGTAGCGGAGTGATCCTTACTGGGCTTCAAGTTTTCTGGAAGTGATGTCATTGTGGTGGGTATGGGAGAAATCAGCCCTATGTGAAGCAGAAGAGCACTCCTGCAGCCAGAGCACTGACGGCACTTCCAGAAATGACATCATCA
The DNA here is from genome assembly GCF_028583425.1 of Eublepharis macularius. Classification (NCBI taxonomy): domain Eukaryota; kingdom Metazoa; phylum Chordata; class Lepidosauria; order Squamata; family Eublepharidae; genus Eublepharis; species Eublepharis macularius. Next base: position 47,104,537 of record NC_072790.1, read on the forward strand.
CGTGGCCTGGGGAGTGTGTGCCTGCTGCTGGTGGGCAATCACGGATGGCTTGCCGCAAAGGTGCAAACTGCTAGGAGTCTGCCTGCCACTAGTGGGCGCCTGGCAAGTTTAAGCAGTGTGTCTGAGAGAAAAAAATGTTTCTGGCTCATGAATTCTATCCTCTGACAGGGACCTTAGCGGCAACAGAAGAATCTCCTTTCAAAAATGTTCAGGAAAAGGATCCTACCAGTCCTAAGATCAAATCTTAAATAAAAGTATAGTCTGACACTGGTAAGAGGTTTAATTAACTTGGTGTCAATTTAAAGTCAACTCATCACTCTATGGGAGAAGAAAATCTGATGCATCCTTGTATGGTTACTGCCGTTTAAACCAGTGAGCAGTTGTGCTTCCACGTCCGAGCACACGGCTAAACAGACTCTGAACTCCGGGGGCAACTTTTTCAGGAGCAAAGTGAAGGAATCAAGCTTCAGGGTCAGAGGGCTATATGTTGTAGTTGCAAGGTTGCCATATGGAAGGTAAGGGCAACTTTTATCACAGCTGAAACACTTTCCTATTGCACACGACACACATTGAATCAATACTACTGAGCACAAAGGAGAGTAAAGAGTATTCTCATTGCGAGGTCTTCTGCACACCAGATAGCTTTCTTTGTCTGAGGTGGAGAGCAGGAAAGAGTTGGTGTCTTTGTAAGATATGTCATCCCATATTTCTCACATAATGGACAATCTGTGAGATACATAAGAAAACAAATGAACAAAAAAGGAAGTCCTCCCCCTCAGAAAGCAATGGCTAATAGAACGAACACTTTGGAATCGTGCCGATATCATTCTCTCCATTGTCAAATGTGGATATGGAAACGTGTCATATAGGTACATCCATAGAGAGATGTAGTCAATGTACACTTCATGGCAACCCTTTTCAGGCTTGTAACCACATATAGATCCTCACAATATGCAGTCACCATATTGTCTGAAAGGGGCCACACTCAGATTTTCGGCTTCAGTAAAAGCAGAAGCCCAGTCAGGGTTTCATGTAGAAAGTACAGGGCTGTAAGCATAGACTAAATCTGTGCATTGTCCCTTTTGGATGACATGACAACACTGCGTATTGGGAGGATTGCTGTTCAGCAGTGGCATTAATTCTACGGCGTCCCTCAGGGTTCCCTATTATTCCTCGTGCTATTTAACATCTACATGAAACTGTTGGGAGAGGTCACTTGAGGATTTGGAGTGAGGTGCAACCCATATGTGGAAAATGCCCAGCTCTATTTCTCCGTAACAGCTGTGCCAGGTGGGTCTGTGGAAGTCCTGAACAACATGCCTGGAGAAGATAATGGGACAGATGAGGGCCAATAAACTGAAGCTCAACCCAGACAAGCACCTGGAGGGTTTGCACTCCTCTTGAAGGAGCAGGTTCATAACTTGGGGTGCTGCTAGATCCTGGCCTATGGTTGGAAGATCTGATCTCCTCTGAGGCACATAGTGCCTTTTATCAGCTTTGGCTAATATTCCACCTATGGTCATTCCTCAGTGTGCCTGGCTGTAGTGATCTATGCTCTGATTACATCCAGCTTAGATCACTGTCACATGCTTTGTGTGGAGCTGCCTTTGAAAACGGTCCCGAAACTTCAGCTTGTCCAAAACGCAGCAGCTGTTTTATTGTCAGGGGGGTGGATACAAGGATCATATCACCCCAACACTGAAAAATCTGCTCTGGCTACCCATTTGTTTTCGGGCACAATTCAAAGTGCTGGTTCTTACCTTTAAAACCCGAAATGGCTTGGGGCCTGCATAGAGAAAGCAACATGGGATAGGGCTTGTAATCAAGGGAGAACTGGCCCAATCCAACCCATGTCAAACAATTTTTCTAACAGTGGGAATCAGGTACAACTTCTGATGCATTACCGAAGAAGAATGATGAAGTGGCATTTCCAACATTCAGCATCCAGCTAGCCTGAAAATATGAGAGCTGCAGCCAGCTCTTCTGCGCAATCCTTTTTGCTGAAAACGAGCCTCACTCTCTAGCCCTTCTGGCATTTCCCTCTTCTGATACTTTGAAAACTGCTTTCTTGGCGTTGCTTTGATTTGTCATTTTCCTTTTCTTCCCCTCCCTCCCAAACAATTAGTACATGTTTTTGAACTGCTTCTCCTTAATGATCTCCAGTGCTGATAAACCTGCAGTGCGTACAAATGCGGAGAGTATATCTGTTTTATTAATGCTTTTCAAGTTAGGTAATCCCCGTGTGAACCTTCTTCCCCCCTCCTGATACAAAATAGCTACCTGATGAATTTCAAATGGCAAAGAGGCCAGCACCTCAACTAAGCTCTGGGTCGATGGGATGGTTAATATGTATGAATTTGCATTGCCTGTTGACCAATTTTCTGATTTAAGCTGAGAAAACCCAAAATTGCAAGCCTGCGAGGAAGGGCACTAGATTTTGGGACACCAAAAAGCTCACCCACTGTCTCCTACCATCTCTTTAAAAATTGTTGTACATTGTACAACTATCATATGCATTCCGGGGAAGAAAGAAAAATCAATGTTTTTTATCTCTTTCAGTGAAAAAGAATGAGCTTCTCATCAGTTTTCAAAGATTAGGTTCATAGGCTTCATCCAAATATAAGAAAATACAATATTTAAATACATCAGCAGCTGTGTATAATTGTTAAGTTGTAACAATGTGCTTGATCATGTGATGTGCAAACTTCATTATCTATATCCTTTCTTTCTCCATGGATGCTGCTAATGTGTTTTCAAAGCTACACAATGTACCATCCACAGCAACACATGCAAATAAATCCTTTTGTGATAATTTGTTCCCTGTCTGCTGTTACTCCCTTGGCTCAAGGAGAGTAAATCACTAAGAAAAATCACCTGCAGAGGAGCATTAATTATAAGACCAGCACTGTTTACATCCTATACAGACTGCTGTGTTTGACTTGGCAGATACAAGGGTTCATAACTCAGGACGTGGGCTGGGTTTTTATATCCGTGTTTCTGACGAAAACGGGCCTGATTAGATGTCACTCTCTCCTATCACCACTTTTCACTGACTTGTTTAATCTTTTGCATGAATTCTCTCAACCATGTGCCTCTCTGTAGTAGACTTCAGGGCAGGATTCTAGGAAGCTACAAGTAGCTAGAAAAAAGAGCAGACCAAAACATGAATCGAAAGACATTTCCTTCAATGTAGTTTTCATGAAAATTCATGAGTCAGGTTGGGAGAGTATATTTTTGGCAACAGATACTTCTCCTTGAGCTGTGGTCGCAAACAGAAAAGTACTGGTACGCGTCTGGGAGACACAAAACTTCCATGTCACATGTGATAAAAAGTCTTGGTCCTCATCAAACACAAGGGCTTTGTAATGTAAGAATGAAACCTGTGTGAAAAGCTCCTGGTGACTCAAGTGAATCTACCAGCACAATAAAACCATTTTGGATTGTGTTGAAACTCAAAACAAAGGCATATGAAGCCAAAGTCTCCACATGCAGCATAACAGAATGGCAGCATTATAAGGTTACAAAATGAGCGGTACCACTTCAGACTGGGGAGGTTATATCACATTTTAATTTCTATTCCATAAAAAGAACTATCTGAAGAAAATAATCCTGTTTCTTTAAGAATCTTTATTTATAGAGAAGATAGTATGTAGGTGTGGCAATCATTCTTGAAGTTCCACCTGTCAAGGCTTGTCTCCACCTGTCAAGGCTTGTCGCTGCCACCACTGGGCAGGGTGCCAGCTGGGCCGGCCCTGACATCAGAGGGGTGCCAGGGATGCTGCAGGACCCTGCTCTGTGGAAGGAAGGGCAGTATACATCACCCTGATTCCCTCTCAATCCACTCGCTGGTCTGCTTACCCTCTGCGTCTTCCATCATCTCCTCCTCCCAGAACTCTCCTCCAAGCCTCCACTCCACTCCACTCCACTCCACTCCACTCCACTCCCGCCCCGCCCCGCCCCGCCCCGCCCCGCCCCGCCCCGCCCCGCCCCGCCCCGCCCATCACTCCTCACTCACACCCACCACCCCAGAGCTCTTCCCAGCCAGCTTTTATAGTGTTTCCTTTCTTCCACCCCGCCCTCCTTCCAGGCTTGTTCCCTCTCCTGACTTGGCCCAGCTGTGCCTTCCCTCAGGTGTTTCCCTCCTCTTACTAATCCCTTCTAGGCTTCTTTGCCTTGCTGGCAGAGTGGGGTTAAGTGTGAGCCATCCCCAGCTGAGGTCTCCTTGGCCTTGCTCACGAGGAGCTGCCCCAGCCAGCTTCTGTGCTGCTGAGCTTGCCTGGCCTTGCTCACGAGGAGCTGCCCCAGCCAGCTTCTGGGCTGCCTGCTCATTGATGCTGGGCGGGGCTATCCATCTCCTCCCCCAGAATGCCTGTGGCAGCTCCACCTGGAGGGGTTTGGCTCCTAGCAACTCCTGAGCCAGGCTGCTGTCCTCTAGCCAGGGTGTGGCTCTGGGCTGTAGTGGCTGCTTCTCCTCCTTAGCTGGCGAGGGCTCTGTTTGGGCTGCTGCTGGGCCCCTATTCCCCCTGCTTTGGCCCTTTTCCTCTGGCCTGCTTATTCCCCTCTCTTCCCCCAGAGGGTGGGACTGGCTGGTCTCTCCCTGCTCCCTCCAGCCCTCTGAGGCTTTGGCCTTTCACTCCTTCCCCCTAGAGTGGGCAGATTCTGGACCTGGTTGCTGGCTGGGATGGTAGGGCCACTGCCTCCCAGTTGCCTCCCACTGCTCCCTCCTGGCAAGTCTGGGGGCTGGGATGCAGACCCTGGACAACGCCTACCCTCCAGGGCTCTGAACCTATCCTTGTGATTTAAGCCTTATGCAAATCCAAGTGATTGCCAGCCACTCGGAGCTCCTGAAACTCCACAGGATGGGATGGGGTGAGCCAGCCTCAGCTTAAGAAGGGAAAAGAGATACTTTTCCCCTCGGACAGGGATTTGGTGGCTGTGGATAATAGCATAGGCTTTAGACAGGCTTTTTATTTTGGCTTTTAGATAGCATTTGTGATCATGTTAGGGAAGGAAATTTGTTTTAAGAAAATAAACAAACACTCTGTTAAGGAGCCATCAAATCTAACTTTCTGAGTACAAGTTCTATGACCAGGATTTCTGTGGGTTAAAGAAGCAATCTGGAACCCATCTAATAAGCCAATCAGCTGTGGTAAATATGTTATAGTTCAGCATTGAATGCTAAGGAACTGTCATATATGCCTGTCCGCATATCTGGCATGATTGTATTCTGTGTTCTGTATTGGTCCTCTGAGGGCATGAGAAGTTTCTTATTGATGTTAAGGCAGTAGGTTATCTCATAAGTATTTACTTTCCTCGCTGGCTGCGGCCAGCTCAAAATGTATCTTTCTTGGGAACTGTGATGATTTCATTCTTTGTTCTGTCTAGCCTAAATCTAGCTTCTCCCTGACACCGCTCCCCCCCCCGGCTCTTTTGCGCCCAAAACTTTTAATGGCCCTTATCCTGATGGCAGGAACGTCCCCTATAACTAACATCACCAACCCCAGTTACACCACTTCTGCCAATTTCACTTGTGTGAGCACCTTGAACTTGATGGATCTCTAATAAAGTTACTTCAACCAATACACCTGTGTGTTTGCTGTGGAAAACGTTGGGATTCTACCTGCCAAAGACTGACAGGAACCCTGTCTGCAGAAAAAGGTTTCCTCAGTTTCAACATGTTAACTTCCATTAGGAAAAATTATAATCTCTGGGAAATGAAGTTGAGCTTGTGTCCCCCTTTTTTACTCATTGTAGGTGGCTGAGGGTTTGAACAAATAAAAGGAAAAGCCAGAGTATGAGGTTGGACAGCATTAAATCCAGAGGGTACTTGCCTCAAGAGTCTCCATCTTCTTTTCTCCTCCCCCATCCCATCCCCACATCCACCACAATATATAAAAGTGGTGACAATATGGCTGCCACAGTAGAAAAATAAGATGATAGAATGAGTAGTACACTTCAAATTGTAGAGGTTAACCACATTTTAATTTCTGCCACAGAAAAACTCTCTGAAGAAAAAAATCCTGTTCCTCTAAGAATCTTGATTTACATAGAAGACAGTATGTAGGTGCTGGGCAGACCTCAAGGGGGAGGACATTTAATAGATGAGGTGCCACCACTGAAATGCTCTGTTTCTAGTTTCCACTGGCCTCACCTCTGAGAGAGAGGGGCATGCTGTCCATGTATCCAGGAAAGTGAAATATGGTTTCATTAGGTTAGAATTCCTAAGTTTTAAACTGGGCTGCTGATGCTAGTATAACAGATGGACAGATGGATGGGGTAGACATATTGCAGCCAATCTTAGTCGTCAAAACCTTGATAGGCAGCGCTGCCTACCAACCAGAGAGCTCTCATTCTGCAAGGGAGGGGTGGATGTTCTGCAGCCAATCTTAGTTCTCAAAACTTTGATAGGTAGTTCTGCCTGCCAACCAAAAGAGCTCCCATTCTGCTCTATGCGAGCAAGGAGCAAGAATTAATTCCCTAGGCAACGGCTGGGAAGGTGTCTGTGTGGTGAGTGAGGGGGCTCTTCCCCCACCCTTTTCTGTTTGATTTTGCCTCACTGCAACTTTTTGGTGCTGCTAGCCAATGCAAGTCAATTGGCATTTGTGACTCCAGTATCTACTGGAAGTTTCCTGGGGGCAGCTGCTTTGGGGGTCTGTAACTCAGACATCCAAAATGCAAGGATGAATTCCCAAGGCAAGAGTGGATGTTCTGTAGCCATGGCAATACCAGTCTTAGCCCTCAAAATGTAGATAGACAGCTCTGTCTGCCAACCAGAGAGCTCCCATTCTTCTCTGTGTGAGCAAGGAGCAAACATTAATTCCCTAGGCAACGGCTGGGAAGGTGTCTGTGTGGTGAGTGAGGGGGCTCTTCCCCCACCCTTTTCTGTTTGATTTTGCCTCACTGCAACTTTTTGGTGCTGCTAGCCAATGCAAGTCAATTGGCATTTGTGTCTCCAGTATCTACTGGAAGTTTCCTGGGGGCAGCCACTTTGGGGGTCTGTAACTCAGACATCCATAATGCAATCTTGACCAAACTTGGAGGGTGGCTGGAGAAGAGGCTGCTGAAGATTCTCTGTGAGTTTGGATTCTCTGGATGTGAAGGGGCAGAGCTAGGGCTGCTGGAAGTGACAAACCACGGACTGACGAACCGGTCCGTGAATGGGGCTGGTCCGTGAAAAGTTCATGGTCTGTGGTCCGTGAAAGTTGACGGACCATGGGCTGGTGGTCCATGGGGTTTTCTTGATCCCTCCCCACCTCTAATAGATAGATTCCACCTGCTGTGGTTTTACCAATCATTACTTATATAAAGTTCAGGAACTTATTTGCTCAGTTGGTATGGCATATTTTCTTGTTAGCAATGTATTTACAGTATTTTGTGGCTTGTAGAATGACTCACTGAAAATGAAAGGCTTATCACAAGCTGTCTTTTTGGCAATGACATACCACCTAAGCCGTGGCGTGCCTCAGTCAATAAAAGCAGAGTGTGATATGCCTAACAACTCACTGACAGGCTTCCCTTAAAATTCTGCTGTGATCTCTCCTGTCCTCAGATAGTTTCTGTACTGTGCTGGTCTCTCGCAGATGATAACTGAAGAATATTAAATTCACCATCAACGGAACAAAGCCAGTGTGGTGGTTCAGCTTGAGATATGTTGATTTCCCCCCATTTTGTCCCTTTATTGTTTTGGAAGCACACTCTGTGCTAGCTTCCGCACCTTTTAAAATCTGATGTAGGTATTCTAAAATGAATTGAAGTCTGTGCAGCTTGGCAGAGGCTTTCAATTCCTTCCATTCATGTGCATCTTCCCTTCCACAGCATTAGTGATGTGCATGGGCGCATTGATAAAACTTAATAAAAAGCAGCTTTCACTCTACATACGATTGCATCTAAATCCTTTTTATGCCATGATTGACTGATGAGCCTGTGTGCTCCTTTGCACTGGTAAACCAATACAAATAATCTTACCATATTTTGGTAAGGATTTTTCAATAGTTATATATGCATCAGTAATGTAGTGGCAGGGATGGTGGGGGGATGAAGAAAATGAAAGTTGCAGCAAATTACATACACAGAGATCTTGAACAGAATTAGGATCTTTTCCCATTCAGTGCTTTACAGAGCAATTTTACAAAGAGTTGTACCTATCTATATTGCAGTCCATGGTCTTAGAAGGATAACTCTGATCAAGATTGCACAGTTAAATATCCCTATTTTACATTTTCAGAAACAAAGCATGTAATGTTATTTTTATTTTAGTTGCTTCAGTTAAAAAACAGTCAGAATGTGGGTAAAGCAAAGTACTTGAAATGCTGTTTATTTTAATGGGAGAAAATGAATTATGGAATCATCCCATGTGCTCTTGCCTATAGTTTTCAACAACTGAATTCAGACAACTGAACGCAGGCCAGAAAGTAAAGTTTAGGTTTTTAGTAAGTGTCTCAATGTGGCTCCCCAAATATTAATGTTAGCCTATTAAACGGAAGAAAAGTCTTAAGACACATAAATGTAGAATGTGCCCACTTTGAATATATTTCAGAAATGAAGCTGATAAAGAACTTTTTCAGTCAATACCATTCATTTACAAAATGCTTGAATCTATGACAGTACAAAGGAACTGCATATTCATGGTACCATTATGCTGTAATAACTCCCTGTCATTGATGTTTTCAACTCCAAATTTCCAATTGAAGGCAATGAATGTCCCTAATAACAAAATCTATTTCCAGGTTCAGGGAAAGAGACACGTCATCACTCAGCCATTGTATAATGTAGGCATTACTGATGCACTTTTGGTAATGTTGCACTTTCATGAGCTGTTTAAATATTTGAAAACATATTAAAACAGCATTTATCTGTGCTGGCTGTTCCCCTTTCGCTGCATCTGCTTGATTGATCTCCGTTTGTTGAAATCCTCTATGATTACACAGTGATTCAGAGGGTTCTCTGCTCATTCATTCTTTGCTGACTCTGGGATGATGCATTCTTTTCTACTCAGTCCCAACTTCAACTGATGCTTAGCTTGCAGAACTGATTTGATTCCAACCAAACAGCTAGGTCTAGCATGTTACTAAATGACAATTGTCCTGAAGGATGCTGGGTGAAAACTTACAGAAGTTTTTCAGAGATCTGAAAATGGTTTGAGAGCAGCACACTCCTCTCCATGGTGTATATGTGCATTCCTTTTGTCCCACTGTCATCTCTGCACAGACAGGTTTGCAGACTTTTGAAACAATACAACAACCCTGCATACCTTTGTTTGCCAATGGCTAAAATGATTTGAGGACATACAGCAAGGAGTTGTAGGAAATCATGTTGGTCCAAAATCCAGAAACAAAAGTCAAATAATACATTTACCAAAATGACTTAAAACAATGTTTTAATAAAATGTCTGTGAAGAGGAATATTGTGTGTTTTCAGCCTTTTTAAATTCGTAGTGGTGGAGAAATGCCATGCATCTCAGGTAGGGCTGCCAGTCCCCCAGTGGGAGCAGGGTATCCCCCGCTCCCAGCCTCTATCCCCATCGCCACTCACCTGGCCAGCAGGAGGAAAAGATAATGGGGAAGGGGTCTGGGAGTCAAAAAACCACCTGGTCCATCATGCAACAAGTGCGTTCTGCATGATCTCGATGACATCACTTTCAGGAGTGATGTCATTGCACACCCAGCAGCGAGCATGCTTCCAGCCAATTGGCCCCTGTGAAGGGCAGGAACATGCCTGTTACCAGGCATGATGATGTCACTCCCCAAAATGACATCATCGCGCCGCCCTGGGAGCAGGTCTATGCTTCGAGCACATGTGAGGACTCTCAAAAAGGTGAGTGCTGGGTCCCCGACCCCTCCCTGGTGGGACAATAAGGGGACCTGGCAACCCTAATCGTAGGTTTAGTGCCAAAGTTTGCAGCCAAAAAATATAATTCCTGGGCTTGTACTTTGTACAAGCAGAGCGACTATGAGGGACTCTACTGACAAACAGGAAGAAAATAAAGAAGCAAGTTGTTGAGAGAAGTCAGCTGAGAGCTAGCCAGTGCCATAGTAATGCAGATATCCTGTCTGGAGAAGACCAATGTCAGTCATAGTCAGATTGAAGCTATAGAGCTTCAGGAGACTAAAAGGCAGAGAGGATATTTCCTGCAGACAGGACAAGAAAGGGGGTCTGCTGGGGATAATAATAATAACAACCGCGCTTATATACCGCTCTTCTAGACAGAATAGTGCCTCACCCAATGGGGAGCTGGGCTGAGAGGAGTGGCTTACCCAAGGCCACCTACTGATCTCATGGCAGTAGTGGGATTCGAACCAGTAGAGTGCTGATTCACACCACTGTGCTACAGCAGCTCTAAGGAAGATAATAAAACCCCATGAGCATGATGAAGCTTTTTTGGTCATTTATGACTCACCAAGGAGAATACTGAAGCCAAGCCAACAGATGATTTCTAATTGCTTACAACTACAAGAATGGCATGGCCTATCTATAATTACCATCTTTGGGGATGTATAAGAGTCAGAGTTTAGAGGACTGTCTATTATTCACATTTCCTTTTATCCTTGTTCAATCTGTTATGTTTGTAGATGCAGTGGGTGCATTTAATATTTTAAATTCCAATTCTTATTTAATGTGGCTGATCTGATCTCTGTAACTCATATTATGTCCCTGTTTCAGTTCATGCTTATCGTGAGCAGAAAAGGGAGGGAGGCAGTGGTTTAACCCTATTTTGCTAGAGTACTTAACTAAGCATGTCGATCTCTTTGGTAGCAAGTGCAAAAGGAGAGGGGGGTAAACCTTTAAGCATCAGAACAGCGGAGGGTGACTGAGCACAAACCATCAGCTGGCAGCAGAGAGGGAGGGAGCAGTGTGTGTGTGGGGGGGGGAGATTCAGGGAGCAGAAGTGGAGAAATCTTGCTGGGCAAGAGACCTGGCATGGCTGTGCAACTTCCTCACTCTTGCTCCAATCAGAAATGATTGCTTTCAAACCCTGTTTTCCCACAGTGGCTAGTAGGGTAGACCCAGCTACTCTGCTCAGCAGAGTTTGAAGCTTTCTTTCATCCGCAGGAGACTTCTTCCAATGGAAGAGTGACTTAAGTAGGTAAAGAATTTCAATAAGACTCATAAAATTTTTCAAGGGGGTGTCACATTCCTTAATTGGTACCAAACCTTTGGAGAACATGTGCACATAAATTAGTTAGCCAGGGTCACAACCTCCTATTTCAAATTTCCCTTAAGGGTCCTTTGGGAGATGGCTCCAGGAATATCACTGTACTATAAAAATCTCCAAACCATTGATCCAGAAGGCTGATCCAATCAAAGTAAAGTGAGATACAGATTTAGATTATGTTGCAGAGAGATCTATTACCATCACATATATACATACCATGGCGTTATTAATGGCTTGGTCCAAAAAATCATTCTCATTCTCCATAGTATATGGAGCCAGGCAAGAAGCATGAAGGCTGCCAAATAGAGCAGGTGGAAAATCAAGTGTGAAATTGGCAATTTTTTGAGTCACACACCAAGAACCGGGCTTTATTGTTAGACATGAAGTGACGGGAACGAAGGCGCTGAGGTCATGCCATTCATGCAATGCCTATTTATCGTGTCTGGGTAAGAGGGTTAACTCGGCTTTGTGAAATGTTCAGGAGATTATGATTTAATTGACAAGAGGTAAGGTGTGCCAAAAGTAAGGGGTTACTGGATAGGCCGTTGGTTTAAGAATATTAGTGAACACAAGCACAATAGAATGTTCTTTCCTTTATGTCTGATCATTCTTCATTAAGAAGAAGTGGAAGTGTAGGGAAGACACTCTAAGAGAAAGAAGACAGAAGGTGTAGGAAAGGCACTCTAAGAGGAAGAAGACAGGAAGCAAGAAGAAAGGAGCCGTCTTTTTTCCTGTTATGCTGAGAAGATACTTTTTACAGGTTCTGACAGACCTGAAACTACAGTAAGACTATACCACATTCCAGTGAACAATTCCTCAGGAAAATGTAGAGGGAAGCAGAAATAGTTGTGTGATTTGACAAATATTTTTGTACTTCTGCTGTTTTATCCACTAAATGCCTGCTTCATTTTGGAGATGCTATTGAATTTTCTTTCCTTGATGATTTGAATTGAAAATTCTTATTCTGATTTTGCTTGTTCCTTGTGTGATCTGAATCCTACCATTTAAACACCATTCTTACATCCATTTGACCTAAAGAGGGCTGGAAGCTGTCTAGAAAGATGCTGGAGGAAAACTTGCACTAAATTTGATAGAGTGTGCTATAAAGCTCATTGGAAGACCTATGAAGCTGCAGTGATAGCAGCAAGACGCTTTAATTCTCTGCAACCATTGAATCAGCTGATTCACAACCACCCCAGTTGTTTAAAGTATCTCGACACCTTCTGACTCCTAAATCTGAACCTTTACAGACTCGGAACAGACAATTATCTGTAATATCTTTGCAAGGTAGAAGAAATGCTTAATACATTGTCTGGTCTGCTTATGGATACCATTTGGACCCAGTGATGGATATTTACAGGATCCTGATGTCTAATAATAATAGTAACACTCCCCACCCTACAGGATGACTGAACACACCCTCAGAGCAGTTTACAAAGTATGTTATTACTATCCCCTCGACAATCACCCTGTGAGGTGGGTGGGGCTGAGAGAACTCTCAGAAGCTGTGACAGACCCAAGATCGCCCAGCTGGTTTCAGGCAGAGGAATGAGAAATCAAACCCAGTTCTCCAGATTAGAGTCCTGCCACTCTTAACTGCGACACTAGGAGAGTACTTGTTCATGTATTCATGGGCTTACTGTAGGCTCATACATTTATGATCATAATGTTTAAAGATGCACATCCATGTGGCTGTGAGTAGACTGTTCAAAACTGGCACTCTCGCAGCCAGCAAAGTGTTGATTTCATGATGGTACCACAGCACCATGGGTTGAACCAATGGAAAAATGGCTCCTACTGTACTACAACTGGTCAGGAACTTTACTATGCTATCCAATGGAAAATTATTCTACTCTAAGCTCACTGATTTCAGGAGGGGGGCGAATTTGACTGGAGTAACTCTGATAGGTCTTCAGACACCTTTTAAACTGTACTTGCCCTTCTGGCCTTTCTGTGATTGATCCAGTCAAAGCTTTTATACATTCCATGGCATAAAAAGCATGATCTGCTGCTTCAAAAGAAGCATTTCTGTACAGCTGTACAGCTGTACAGCATTTCTGTACAGCTGGGGATGTTAAAAGGAACGAACAGCTTCTTGTTTTGGGATGCAGGTGATTATCTGAGGAAGCTGGATAATTTATAACCAGTAGACTTCTATCCACAGTTACAGCATTTTAGCCTTAGGTCTAAGCATAACAATAGGGAGGGAATTACAGCTGACTAGCAATTTCTTTGGATGCACTCCTTTGCTCTAGCTATCAATTGACACAGTGTAAGCAATGTTAACCTGCAAGGAATATTTTACTTGTTGGAAATTCTCCTTTTCACCTACGCCGAGGAGCCTTTTTGTTGTTGTTGTTCCTTACTTAGAAAGAGTTTTGACTCTTTCTCCATCTAGAATGGACTACAAACTTATGTTCGTTTGGGAACTACGTAAGGACTTTATCAGAAGTGCCATGGGAATTTTGTGCCTCCCAGATGAACACCAACTCTTTTCTGTTTGCGGCGAGAGCATTCAGGGAGAAATGGCTGTAGCCTGCCTCCCTCCCCACACCCCTGCTATTTTCATGTCCTTGAATCACTGTATGGCACCACTACTGACTCTGATAAACAATGTAACTAGATGTTTACAACAACACCAATAGCAGGTCCATAGCGGTGTTTACTGAGGATATGAAAATTGTGTGTGTGTCAGGGGACTATAGTTGCTTCTCCTTGTGTGCTGTGGTTGGAAACAGAAAAGAGTCAGTATGCATCTCGAGAGCGTAAAACTCCTATTACAAGTGTGATCCAAAGCCCTTGTGTTGTTCTCCAAGAAATACAAGGGCTGTGTAAAATGTAGATAGAGCCTAAAACTGAAGTGCATGAAATGCTTTGGACCTATTGTGCATTTTATCACCTTTGATTAAGAAACTTGGCATCCTAGTGGAATGACAAAATAATTCGGCAACATGTTTGTAGTTACCGTAAATGAAAATTGGAACAATGTTGTGTAAATGGCACATGGCACTGCACTGATACCCCCTCCCTGCTGCCCTACCACATCATTCCAAAATGGCTCTCAAATTGGTGCTCCTAGGGGGATGGAGAATCCCAAAGAATAGAAGGGGGGGGGAATCAGAGGTGTCCAGTGGGAGGGGAGAAATTATCAAAAATTGCTCCTCCTTCCACCCATAGAAATCTAAATAGGATCCAAAATGCAAAGCTTATGTGAACAGAAAACATGGAAATGTCATGCTGATGTCAGGAACCAGGAAGAAGACTGAGGGCTGAGCAACAATAAGGTTGTCCTAAGTCTCACATGAAACAAATAGTCCAAGCTTCTACTTTCTATTTATTTTATCAGTTCAGAATCATAGCTACAAAAGAACTACCTGGAAACTTTCCATTGTCTGGAAAGCCTTTTGAATCCTTTTCAAGCCTACACTTTCAATCAATAGTTGGTTTTTCACAGGTCATAAACTATTAAAAACACTATGCTAAACTCAAAGTTGTTGGAACTTGTTGCTGCTCTTAAGAAGAGGTCATGAAAAAATATCACTCCTTAAAACAAACAAGTAGACCTCAGTCCAGAGGAGCTTGAACATGCATAAATCCTGACATGTGTGGGAATTTAAGAACAATTCTGCCAGTTGCAGAAAAATTCTCAAACTGCTCTTTAAACTCATTCAAAAACAAATTGGGTCTGAGAGCTTTTAAAAAGAGAAATATGCTTAAGACAAGCATAACAACAACAACAACATTCGATTTATACACCGCCCTTCAGGACAACTTAATACCCACTCAGAGCAGTTTACAAAGTATGTTATTATTATCCCCACAACAAACACCCTGTGAGATGGGTGGCACTGAGAGAGCTGCAGAGAGCCGTGACTAGCCCAAGGTCACCCAGCTGGCTTCAAGTGGGGAATCAAACCCGGCTCTCCAGATTAGAGTCCTGCACTTTTAACCGCTATACCAAACTGGCATGCTCTTTTCCTGTTGAAAAGTTCTCCCAGACTGCTTTTTGAACATCAGGTACTGTCAGGTTCTGCCAAGGGCGCCGCACTGTGAGACATCAGCCTGCCCGACTTCAGCCTTAAAGGACCTTCAGGGAATATGTGGGATCCCACTCTGTGGAACGAGGGTGGTATACTTCACCCTCACACCCTCTCAGTCCACTCGCAGGTCCCTTCAACCTGACCTTGTCCTGGCTACCTTCCATGACAGCTCTCCCTCTCCCTCTCCCTCTCCCTCTCCCTCTCCCTCTCCCTCTCCCTCTCCCTCTCCCTCTCCTACACAACAAACAACCCACCCTGCCCTGTGGGTGGACTTCCCTTATATCCTGTCCCTCATTCCTGGCTTCATCTGCCAGCCACACCCCTCTTTTGCCCTCTAGCCTTGGCCTTGGCTGACTCAAGCAGCTGCATCTAGGGTAGCTAGTCTGGCTGCTTTGGGCAGCTACAGCTGTGCTCTCTTGGCTGGCTGCCAAGCTTTCTCTACTAAGGGCCTCTGGCAGTCCCACCTGATTCTGGCTGATTTCTTCTAGCCTGCCTACAGGCTGGGGCATGGCCCTGTGCTGCCCTTCCACTATTGCAGCTAAGGTTGCTGGCTGTCTTGCTGCTAGCTGGCTGTCCCTGCTTCCTGGGCTTTCTCTCCCTCTGGTGTTGGTGGGCTCTGGCCCTGGGTGTCTCTTGGGGTGGCTGGGAACCTGTCTCCCGGCTTCCTCCTGTCCCCTCCTCCTGGCAAGTCTGGGGGCTGAGCTTCAGACCCCAGACAGGTGCAGTGAATTTAAGGACTCTTTTGAGCATTATGAGCAACTCTCCATCACATACAACATTGTGAGATGCAAGGGGTGGTGGTGGTGGTTCTAAATTGTATTCTTAATATCAAATTATGGATTTAGATTTGCTATTGTGACCAGCTGCAGAATCCAAAGATGGGAATATGGTCCCAGGGGGTGATTAGAAAGTACATGATATAAGAACTTTGTTGCTGCTAAAAAAGCTTGAATTTGGTGGAAGGCTTCCTGAGAACTCTATGCGCACATCAATGAGGACCATAAGGGAAGGAAGATGAGTTATTGTAATAAGGTAAACAATAATTCCACTAGCTTTATCTCAAAAGAAAATTGTTTGATTTTAACCTTGACACATTGATTGTATAGCTGAACTATGAAGATTTCCTGTTCCTTTAGTGTGATTTTTTTAAAAAGAAGACATAAATTTTCATGCTTTAGAACCCAACTGCTTGACAGCAAGTAGCATGTGTCAGAGAGACACATGTTTTAAGTGAAGGGTCTTGTTCCCACAGCAGATATTGAGACAGATAAAACTTGTTAAGAGAGAGAGACTTGATACAATACCAACATTCTTATTCACGTATTTTTTTCTCATTGAGCCTGGCTCACTACCAAGTTGGGCAGCTGTATCACAGGCAAAAAAAAGTCTGTTATTATTAGTGAAATAATCTTATGGTGCTTCAATATTTCTCTTTGGGTGTATCTGAGAAATTTGCATGCAGCCTATTGCATCAACATGCACTGTAAATTTAGAGCACAAGAATTCAACAAGCAGGTTGGCAATTTGTATACTTTAGTGCATTACAGACAATCAGATTTGTCAAGCAATTACGGAGAGCAACACAAATTTCAGCACATCTCATACTAATGTGATTCATAGGAGCTTCATTGCTCTTCACATTTATTTCATTCTCAAAGGGAAAATGTGGTAATTATACCTTGAAAAAAAAGAATATCCCAAGTGTTATATTCCCCCCTCCCCAGTAAGCAGATTGCTCAAACTGTTTAAATAAACCTGAACTTGTGTAATGGAGGTTTTCTAGAGCAACAGACTGATGATATATACCTATGAAGCTTCCCAATCCACTAAAGAAGATAAGCGTACACATAAGCAGTTTATCAGTCAGAAGGGATGCCAGTGGACATTTAAATGAATGATCAAACTCCCCGAAAGGGACGAGGTCCATCTTTTGATGTGCATGAGAGAGCAAATCTCTATCCAGGGCTGAGAGCTGTTATGTGTCACCCATGGCTATTTTGTCTGGGTCTACAAACATCATGAATTTTCATGAGTATATTTGTAAAAGGAAATTGCACTATTGTGACAGTGTTAAAAATGTCCCTATATTGTCAACTAATCACATCTTTGCCGAACAGGCTTGAGCTGGCCACATGTCAGGTAAACTAGTCACATCCATATTTGGAATTCTCTCCACCTTCCACTCTTCTAAGATTCAAACCTTCCAATCAGATTAAAGTTTCTAGTTTGGAACCGATCCCATCACAGCAGAGACACTGCCCTCCTCTCAATGCAACTAGAGGTGCATAAAAGCCACTTCTCAGTCCCCAAACTTTTGTAGATGGTTTCTGTATCCTACTTGCTGCCCCAGTCCTCACCCTGGCTGAAATTGCTTAGTTTCCTTTGGGCTTCCTAAGGACCACAACAGACTTCCAGAGCAGCGGTTCCTTCCTTCCTTCTCCTGATTTTTCTCTGCTAGTTAGCAGTGGTGTAGCATGGGGGGCAGAGAGGCGGTTGCCATGGGTGCAAAATTCATGGAGTGCAAGAGGCTGCACCGCACCCTTGGGGCAGCGGGCTCATCTCTGCCTCCTCCACTGCAGCCGCCTGTGCCGCCACAGCTTCCCGTGCCGCTGCAGCCAGCTTGGTTCCCAGCGAGCCAACTGCCCCATCAGTGCACAGGCTGTGTGGGCAGCCTCCTCATGGGAGCGGTGCTAGTTGGGAGGCTGCCTCCTCATGGAAGCGGCACCCGTTGGGAGGCTGCCTGCGCTGCCTGCGCACTGATGGGGTGGCTGGCTCATTGGGTGCTGAGCTGGCCTTCCTGCAGCAGCCGAGCCAGCTGCGGTGGCATGGGCAGCTGTGGCGGAGGGGGGAGGCGTGCCCTGCATGATGACATCACTGGAAGTGACTTCATCGCGTAGGCCTGGGAGCGCTCACCCGGGGTGCATTTAACTCACGCTACTCCACTGCTAGTTAGACATTCATTTCTCTTCTGTTCCCCATTTCCCCCCACATTTTCACTTTAAGCTTATAGGTAACTGATGTTGCAGTTGGCATTGAAATAGTTTTGGTTGATGTTTTCTAGATATTGTTCGGGAATGTGCTAGTTGCTTGTGCTTTGTTTTAATATTTGCTAGTAGGATAAGCCCTTCCTTCCTAATATTGTACCTGATCCCCCAATAAACTCAACATTCCTTTTCAAACCTTTAAAATCTGTTTCAGTTGTTCTTTTCCTTCTGAATTATACTCCTCACAGCTGCTCACAGGCACCTAAATCTGAAGCTGCGTGTTCACATGTTTGCAGGGCTGTGGTAACAAGATGATATAACTCCCAGGTCATACTGAAAGTGATGTCACTACATTGCCATCGACCCTGCCTCATGGTAAGTCTTCTGCCAGTCTAGTTCTGCCCCCCCCCATATACATGCCAATAAAAACACACACCAGACCATTTTGTTCAGCATCCAGGGCCAGATCTCTGCCTAGACAACTGAAGTATTGGCAACAATGCTATGGCCAGAAGTATAGGAGAGGACAAGAGGCATAGTTTATGCTTAGGGTTGCCAGGCCTCTGCTGGCATCTCCAAGGAACATTTCAGGGAAGGAACCTGAGGAAAGAAAACATCAGCAATGTTGCAACAGTCTAGGAATTGCCTCCAATCTCTACAGTAGAAGCCATAGAGATTGAGGAGATGCCTAGAGTATTGCACAAAGCGGTGACATAACTTTCAAGTTTTTACACATGTGAGGAGAGGGAGGTGGCAGTACTACCTGGTTAAGCCTCTCTGAGCCCCACCCAATGTAAGGGAGGCAGATCGTGGCCTTCCCAAGCTCTATTCAAGGTGAGAGAAGCAGAACTTGGCTCTCCCAAGCCCCATGCAAAATGAAGGAAACTAAATCCAGCTCTCCAAAGGCAAGGAAGTAGTACCTAGCCAACCTGAGGTTAGGAAAGCAGCTCTTGGACAATTGGTATGGCAGACTGCCTTTTCCTCTTTCCCTCCTCTTTGGGGGGCACAAGGCCGGAAAAGGGCCCTTGTCCAGTTTTTTTCACCTCTAGCCTGCCCTTGCTCACAGGGTTGTTGTGAAGATAAAATGGAGGGAAAGAGAATGACGTAAGGTACTTTGGGTTCCTATTGAGGAGAATGGTGGGGTAGAAATGAAGTAAATAATAAATATAGCTGAAGATGGGTGGCATATACAAGGATGGTGGATGGGTGGGTGCGTGGGAAGGAGAGAAAGAAGCAGGGAAAGGTGAGGATGTGTGGATTACAATTGGGGGAAAGGAAATCGTGCAAAGAGAGGGATACAGAGAAAAAGAAGGTGCCTTTTAGAAGTCTTTGCAGGTTCCCCACTGGGCAATTGGGCCATAGTTTTCCTGGGTAGAGGCTGCCAGAAGAAGGCAAGGAGAGAAAACTGAAGACAGATGGCAGATAGGTTGGCTGGTGGGTGGGAAGGAGAGAAGGAGAGAGGAAAAGGGGAGAAACTATGGAGACATTCATGGAAGGGAGAGAAGTAGTAGTGGGGGGAGGGGAAATTAGATGGCTCCTACAAGTTCTTATGGGTTCCTGCTTGTATTATCCAATTTAGTGACACTCATTCAATGGCTTTGGTGCCATATGTGTCTTTTTGATATGCCACCTGTGGCTCTTCTTAGCACTGATTTCCAATCTGACACCTGTCCAAGGCTTTAGAATTGTCAGCAATGCCCTTGCCTGTTGGAACTTGTGACTGGAAGGTGATTTCCGCCTTGGAACAACCACTTCCAGAGGAACAGGTAAATTGTATGCCTCTCTGAGGTGCAGGCCTCATGCTGGAAATGGAAGAAAACTTGGGGGGGGGCAGGTTGGGGGTTGATGGCAATTTTGAAAGTGGCTTTCTGTGAGCTACAGACTGACAACACAATAATGTGATCACATCTAAGTGAATTTGCAGTTACACCTTTTAAAATAAGTGGTTCTGCTGTATTTGCTTTTCTTTGGACTCAGCACACTCCCTGTATTCCCTATGTTTATGTTTCATTGAAGGGTTTATGCATCCACTAATTTCCCTAGGTGAAAAGATAAAGCTGGCGGATGAGAGGGCTCTAATACTTCTACACCTTTACCTATAAAAAAGTACTGGTTATTTGCTTTTAAACTGTCCCAAAGGATTTAATCCTACACGACTGCCTGATTGTTATGAGCAGACATGGGCACGAACAGAAAACCCCCCTGAACATAGTGTTCGTTGTTCATTGCCATCCACGAACAACAAACAACGAACATTGATGAACATGATCCTGTTCACGAACATGTTCATTGTTTGTTGTTCATGGGGGCCAGCAGGCTCTCCTCCAGCCATCAAGATCCCTACCGCACCACTCCCAGAAACCCTACCTGAGCAGGCAGCAGGAAAGGTACCAATAATAAATAACAGCTTGGCCCCAGAGCCTGGCAGCAGCCCTGGAACCTGAAGGGGTAGATCCCTATCCCATCACACACAAAGAAAATTCAAGCTCCAATGCACTTACCCTGTCTCTCTAACAGCAGCTGTCTCTCCCTGAAAGCCAGAGCTGGGAGCCCCCCTCCCCCCTGGTCTTTTCCTCTTGTAACAAATTTGGATCTTCAGTCCACACTTGGAAGGAAGACCTGCCTATCAAGCTAAATTGGGCTTAGATTGGGGTTTCCAGGGCAACAGCAAGAGTTCAGACAGAGTTCAGACAATCCCTGCCTAAGTTGCCAAGAGAATTGATTGCAGGTGCCAGACTGTCTGGCTTGATGAACAGCAACGAACGAGGCTTGCAACGACCACCTGTTCATTTAGAATGAGGCCTCATGAACAGCTTGTTCTCAAACAGCAGATTGGGCTGTTCGTGGCTTTTTTTAGTTCGTATTGCTGTTCGTGCCTATCTCTAGTCATGAGCCATACCACCTTTAAGAAGACGGCAGTTCAAAAAGGGTTTTCTTAAAATGGCTCTCTTTGGTAACGTATTTCTGAAAAATGCTGCTAAAAAAAGGGAAATCACTGCTTTCTTAGAGGTAAATAGTAAGGCTGGTGCCCTGGCAAAGAGTACACAACACATCATCTTTGGATGAAAATAGGCCACAAGTGATTACAGCCATTGGCACATTGGAGCGGGATAGGGCGACAGATCCACTTCATCCAACGGCCCCCTGCCACTTGATGGCACACATTCTTCAGCCTAACTCCTGGGCACTGCAGGATGGCAGGGGTGTATCACTTGTCCATGTGTGCCCTGGCAGTCCCTGCCCCATAAAGTGAACCCTGCAACAGCCATCCCAGGTATATAAACTTTGGCTTCCCTACACCCCTTAAAGGGAACCCAAAAAGAGAAGTGAGCCCCCTCTCATTAGCACAACTCATCCCAATGGATCTGGTCCTGTGACTTAAAACTCCTGCCAAGTTGTGACAAGCAACTCCAGCCACAGCTGGCACCTAGGGAAGGATAGTGGGAGACTGTATGCCCATTTCTGCCACCCAACAAGAATATCATGAGGGGCTGCTGGAGAGGAGCTGCATCCATTCTACACTCCTCTTATGCTCCTCCCCAGCATGTCCCACTGCATCAGCAATGACCAGCCTGCCCTCTGCCCCAGCCTCGCCTCCTGGCCAGAACATCACTCTTTTGGTGAGTCTGCGAGTCACTTTACATCTAGCAAAACAGAAAATCAAGGTTGTATCCTAAGGGGTCATTCCATCTACACAGCAGTGGTTGCTTTGATGGAATGGCTTTTTTATTTGTTGGAGAATCCCTTCCACTCCTAATTCTGTCATACGGAAATATGTGCTTGGCTTGATGCATGCACACTTTACAATTCTTACACCTCTTAAGTGTACACCTGAAAAATGTAACGTGAATTGGTACACCACAGGCTTAACTCTCTGTCCTTGAAATTCCTGGGCTATTAAAAGACTTTACTGTAATTACGACTCATATTCTCATTGTATTCTGCATCTGTGGCCCTGAAATAATGGCTGAAGGGAAAGAAAAAAGGTGGCTTTAAAATTCCCTTTCCCTGCCTGCAAAGAGAACAGAAGAATTGCTACTAATCTCCCCGTCAGGATCGACTAGTAACTTCTCTCCCTTGGCCCCTTAAACAGGATTTAATTAAATGAGCCTGCTGCAATGGACTTGCAGCCTGTAAAGATGCAAAATGAATCCAGAGTCCCTCAGGTTTCCAAACAGTCCCACACTAGAATGCCAGATGTTTCAAAGTGGCTGCCATGCTCAGTCTTGACATTCTGCACTTGAGTGTTGTTTTTTTCCCCATCCAGATCTGGAATTCAGCATTTGATTGGTGGTGGTCTCCTACTTTTGCTCTCTCTTATTTCCCCACCCAATTTGTCATTGATGCACTCAGCAGAGACCAGCGGATGCAATGATTGCCCCGTTGATGGTTTTGCTGCAGCTCACGTACAACTGATGCCTGAATAATTTAAACAGTGCTGTTCTGTCAGTATTGAATTTGTATCTGGTGTAGGGAGAGCACCTGGGGAGGTTTCAGATATATCATGACGTAGTAAGAAAGATAAAAGGCGAAAGAGAAAGAGGGAAGAAGGGTACAACTATATATATTCATCAAAGTGGACAGTTCCAGAAGATCTTGCACTGGTTTAGCTCATTTGTTCTAGTCCTCATACAAAACAAAAAGCTCATGGAAATCCTTGTTACTGTGGCCTCTCCCATTTCTCTCCTGTCATTTTTTTATCCTCGACTTCGCTGTCTGCTCCCCCACCCCATTTACTGCTAAAATTTAAAATGTGAGTTCCTTTGGGGTGGGGGGGGGCAGAGATTTGTCTTTTTTTGTTTTGATTTTGTTAGTCTGTGCACTAATATCATTGATTATACGGTGTAAAAGAAAGTTGAAGCAGAAGATAATGATAAAGAAGAAACTCATATAAAGTGAAGCAGAATGAATCAAGCCCTCTGATTTGCATGTGTCTCACCACTAGTGTTTTAGATGACATGGGACAAATGTAGCGGTTCTATGCACAGAGAGATCAATGTGATAAGCAATTCAATGGGTCCATTTAATAGATATGGAAACCAAAGGCAGAAATCCCTTTGCCTTTTAAAAAAGTGACCGACCTGTGCTCACAAGGCTACTACAGCTATTAAAATTTGAAAGGGGTAGCTGTGTGAGTCTGTTGCTTCATAAATAAAGCAGAAGTCCACTGGCACCTTAATAGAGTTGCCAGCTACAGTTTGCAGCCCTCCAGGGTATGGGGACTGTCACAGTACACACTATAGTGATAAAATATCACTTATGGCACAAAAAAATAAAAAGAGATGACATCACTTCTGGTTTTGTGCTGGGAGGGACATGCCACATCATGCTAATGCCAGCTAACCTCTCCATATTTCTCTTGCTTGGCTGAGAAGTGGCAGGGAATGGGGGCCAATTCCAGGGCCCTCTATACCTTAAAGATGAACAACATTTATTCCAGCATCAACTTTCCCGTATCAGAGCTCACTTCATAAAATTAATGAACTTTCCTTCTATTAGGCAGGTATATTTTTATTGACACCTACAAATGACAGAATCAGAACAACATAAATCACTACTTATTTTATAAGTAAATTTTAAAAGTGGTAATTGTTGAAATATGTACCTTTTAAATATTTATTTTAAAATGGTGTGTGTCTCGCTGATGTGCAATCATGTAATTTTGAATTGATTTCAAGAATGTGATGGCCTCTGGCTAATAAACTTTGCTGTTGAATCACTATGACTCTTTTTATAGCTCTTGTTTCAAACTGGCTTGCCTTTGTTCTGCCTCCACCCTCACACTTCCTGTTGTTTGCAGGGCTTTTTTTCTGGGAAAAAGGTGGTGGAACTCAGTGGGTTGCCAGCACAGGGGGCAACTTTTGGCAGGAGGTGGTGCCCGTGGTACCACATGTGCGTGCGCAAAGTGCACACATGCTCCCAGGGCCAATGATGTCATTTTGGGTCAGCTGGAACAAGGGGGGAGTTTTTAAAAGTTTAAATCGCCCTCAGCGAAAACGGTCACATGGCTGGGGGCCCTGCCCCCTGATCTCCAGACAGAGGGGAGTTTAGATCTAAACTCCCCTCTGCCTAGAGATCAGGGGGTGGGGCCCCCAGTCATATGACCATTTTCAAGAGGTTCTGGAACTCCGTTCCACCGCATTCCAGCTGAAAAAAAGCCCTGGTTGTTTGTTTCTTTACGTACAAACGTATTTACCTAACTGATGTACAATTCACATGTCTGATGAGGTGAACGCTGATTCACATAAGTTTATGACTGGAATACAATTTGCTTCGTCTTTAAGGTGCTACTAGACTCCTGGTCTATTATTACAATAAACACAGTACATTCTTTTAAAAATATACACTTTTTAATATAATCCTGTGCAAAGTGATTCCAGTCTAAATTCATTAAATACAGTTGGATTATACTGGAATTATTTTGCATAGTCAACCTTATGGAGAATCTGATCCCCATTCCAACCCCCTTCCACCCATAAGTGAAATCTGAAATAATGCTCCTTCCTTTCGAATTTTCAGTCTTTTTTTTGTTTTTTTGGATCTCATGGTGACCTTAGAACAAATTGTTTCTTCTTATAGAGTTGTTCACATCTACAGGAATTAAACATAGCTTTTCAAAATGCTTTACCAGTAGGAGTGAAACTGCCTTCCAAGCAGCAAGTTCCTTTTATTCCTTGTTCTTCTCCCCACCTTTTTTTTTAAAAAAAAATCATTACTTCATTTAATAGCACATTAATGGAATACAAGATAGCAGCCAAACAGCTCAATACCATGAAAAGTAACACACTCAAGGTTAAATGTCCATGACCTGGCAGTTATTGTGTTCAGAGTTGGAGAGGAAAAAGCTCGACTTCATTGTGTGAATGTTTTAAACTGCAAATGTCTTGGAAGGCTGCCAAAGTGGAGAGGAAAGAAATCATACGGAGGATGTTTAAATAACAAACAACAAAAAGCCATAATTATAGTAGCATGGATGTTAAAACAAATCTTAGTTTATCCATGAAGCTTTGTGTCACTGTGACCCTCTCTGGAAAGCAATACTGCTGTTTATTCAGATTCTCTGCATTGAAAACGTTTGTATGTGCCGTTTGGATAAGTGGAGCATCATTCTATGTAGTCCATCAGGATGATGATGGGCAGGGTATCAGGGAGACTGAAGTGCATTTCTGCACATGGGACAAAGAATCACATGGGCCTGCACACATTCTCTGTGCTTTTGAGAACTGCCATCCGGGATCAGTAAGTGAAGACATTCTAACCTCTGGGCAATGTTGTAATTGGAATGAATGGTAACTATTTACCTACATGCCATAAAGTATCAGGATAGAAACTTAGCCTGCTTTGTTACATCTTGTGAACACAGCATGCACATTCTGGTGCAGCATCAGGGCAGGTGGGGGGAGAGAAGGGTATTAACAATGGGCAGGAGAGACAGAGAAAAAACTATAAAATGATGGAACAATGCCAACTAGGGGTACGCTCTGAAAAAAGAAATCTGTTTCAGATTTTGAAGAGAGTCCAGTAGCACCTTTAAGACTAACTAACTTTACTGTAGCATAAGCTTTCGAGAATCACAGTTCTCTTTGTCAGATGCGTGTGATTCTCTACAGTAAAGTTGGTTAGTCTTAAAGGTGGACTCTTTTCGATTTTGCTACTACTACAGACTAACACGGCTAAGTCCTCTGGATCTATGTTTCAGATTTGGATCCTTGTTTACGAAGGAACTATGTACCATTATTGTTGGTTTTTTTTAATGAAATATTACCATCTTGAATCTAATTCATTTGTGGTCCCCCCCCCCCGCATTATTGTGTGTTCCGGCCCCATTCTTTGCCATGAGGGCTTCTTCCAGGCTCTTTGGGGCAGCTGTTCTTGCACTGAACAACACCAAAATTGCATAGAACACAGTCCTCACTCTAAACCATTGATCCACCAAGTTTTTACTCAGTTACACTACACACACACTCACATACACAACAGACCTTGAAGAAGTCAAGTGTCGGCAGGTGCACACTAAGACAGGAAACTGGCTTTGAAAGGGGTAGCAGGGTGGCAGCGGCATTGAAAACAATTCTACTTCGTGTTCACTTTTTTCTTTCCTATAGTACCAATAAATTATTGCCTTTACATCCTGCTGTTGCCTGTTGGTGCCATGCTGCCTTTGCTTTGTAGTTTTGTTCCCATGATGAGGGGGTGTTCTTGCATTAATCACTGCCAACCTCCATTACCCAAGTGCAGGCAGGCAGGCAGCATGATTGTCTGCCCCCCATCTAAACAAACCTATGTTTTCCCCATAAGTTTTCTTTTTGCTGTGGGCAGGCAGGATTGTTTTTAAAAGAGCAGAGAAGTCAAATGGGTCACAGGATTGGGGGGGGGAGCAATCCTAAATAGTTTTACTCATATGTAAGTCTCATGTCATTTAATAGTGCTTACTCCCAAGGAAGTGTCTTTAGAATTGCAGCCTATGATTGAAGTCCTCTGAGACTTTTATCCACTTTGACTGATTGAACAGACTACTTGTACCCTCCCCCAGCTGCACTTTTCCTCACAGTGACCGACTGTCCAAGTGCCTTGATGGGGTTGGGGGAGACAGGACAGTGCCCAGGTATCACTGCAAAATAAACCAAGATGCACATTCCCCCCCTAAACAGGTCTACTCAGATGTAAGTCCCGCATTATTTTTAACAGAGCTTACTAGGGGTGTACACTAAGAAAATTTCCATTTCAGTTTTGGTTCTGAGGGTTCAAGAATAATTCCGAAATTACTATTTTGTTCTGCGTGGGCTGGTGCCAGTTCAGTTCTGATCCATGTAGTATTTTCTGTTTTCATCAGTTTCAGTCTGTTACATGTGTGTTGGCTGTTCATTCGCAAACATATGGTATTATTTTCAAGGAGGGAGGGGGGAAACAAGGCTCTGGGGTAGCTGTTTTCACACTTAACCAAAACCAGCATCAATCATTAGTCCCCCTCCTAATCCAAACCATTGATCCACTGAGTTTTTCCTCAAACACAATAACACACACACACACAACAATGGACCTGTTGGCTGGTCGCACGAGTTGGCTGGTGGAGCAGCAGCAGTCGGGCACTCCCAAGAAAGGCAGCTCTCCAACCAGTGCAGTGCAGCAACGTCAAAAACAATCCTGCCTCATGTCCCCTTTTTTCTTTTTCTATAGTGCCAATAACTTACCTTTGCATTGCTGCTATATTTTCTTACGCTTTTGTTCCCACAATGAGAAGGGAATCCAAATCCTTCCTTTTGATGCTCAGTTTTCTGCTGCAAAACAAGGTGTTCTCGCTGCCAATCTTTTCCATTGTTCAAGTGCAGGAGGGCAGGCAGGCAGGCCGGCAGGATGATTGGCGGAGTTCCTCTGCCCCCCCAAACAGACCTATGTTTTCCCCATAATTTTTTTCTTTATCTGCTGGGGCAAGCAGGATTGTTTTCAAAAGGGTGGAGTAGGTACACATTTGCCACTGACTCAGAAAAGAGAAAGACCTGAAAAACCATGGAAGCAATCCTAAACAGCACTACTCAGATGTAAGTCCATTATTATTCAGTAGTGCTTACTCCCAGGGAAGTGTCTTTCAAGTTGCAGCCTATGATTGAAATCTCCCTTCCAAACCTTTCTAAAGCTGATTGGGAAGCAGGGGCGTCCCCTTGAGAGGATCAGATTGGCAGGGAGGGAGAGAATGCCATTTCCCAGGTTGCAACTGGGTGGGGGTGTGGAGATGCATTCACAAGTACTGATCTGAACATAAGGGCTGTCTCCCATTGGGATCCAATTGTTGAATGCCATTAAGGAAAACAAGATGCTAACTTGTGGGCTCAGTTCCTGCCCGCTGTTGCTGTAGAGAAAAAGAACAAAAACAAAACGCAGACTTTTTGTTCATAGATCCAGAGGAGTTAGCCGTGTTAGTCTGTAGTAGCAAAAACAAAAAGAGTCCAGTAGCACCTTTAAGACTAACCAATTTTATTGTAGCATAAGCTTTTGAGAATCAAGTTCTCTCCGTCAGATGCATAGTACAGAAACTGGTCAAACTTTTTGTTGCAGTTACAATTTGGTTTCCCAGATTTGGTTCAGCATTCCAGAAGCTGCTTTAGCGAATTGAAACAGTGATTTATGGACGTAGTTCCCTCTTGTTTATTTTGTTTTGCATACCCCTAATGCCAGCTCTGCAGCAGTAAAATTTTGGTTGATGAAAGGAGAAATTGTCACAACAGATACATGTTTACATGTGTACATATTTATACTGATTACGACAACACCACAAATATAGGCACATCCTGCAAGTGAGAAACAAGATATTTTAAAATCTGGCAACACTCTAACATTACAGTGTGGGGACATATACAAGCATGCTTTCTGTATGGCTACAGCTCAGGCCACCTCAAAAAGAACTGTGCTCCCGTGTCGGAAGTTCCTCATACATGGGTAGGGTAGCACCCATCAAGGAAAGGGATGTGCTACCTTACTGCAGACAGGATTTTTTTTTTACATGAGGGAGCATTCCAAAAACACCTCCTTCTCCTAGCAACTCTATATATCATCTGACTATTCATAACATGCATCACATACACCCTTTCTTATTTACTATTCCTGTTACAGAAATAGCATTACTTAGAGGCCATGGGTCAGTGATAGAGCATCTGTTTTGCATGGATAAGGTTCCATCCCTGGCTTCTCTAATTAAAGGGATCAAATGTTAGGAGATGTGAAAGATCTCGACCCTAGACCATGGAGAACCAGAGACAGTCAGAGTAGGCAATGCTCATTCTGATAGATGAAAATGATCTGACTCAATATAAGGCTGCTTCATGTCTTCATGTGTGACATGAAGTCAGTCATGGTGACCTTGGGACAGTCATGGCATCTTGAAGTAGGTGCGGCTTCTCAGCCCCACCCACTTCACAGGGTGATTGTTGTGAGGATAATAATAACACATTTTGTAAACCGCTCTGAGCAGGTGTTAAGTTGTCCTGAAGGGCAGTATATAAATCGACTACGATTACGATTACGATTATTCAAGAGTTCATTGCCACCCTTACCTCTGAATAAACAGGCAAGCTTCTGTTGGTAGACTGCATATGAATTTGTTTCATTATTTGATTTTATTGTGGTCAATGATAAGCGAACAACCCTCTGCTCACCTTGCAGCTGGATCATAAATTGTAAGCAGCGACTTTACACTCTCAAAAAGGTTTGCTTCGTTGGGTGTCTAAAATTGTATTGCAAATGTTTTTTTGCTGGCATAGTCTTGCACTGTTTTCCCACAATGGTTCCCCTCCCCTTTCTCTATCTGCCCATCTTACATGAAAGAAAGAAAAATGTTAATGTACAAAGAAAGTGCTTTCTATGGATGTCCAGATTCTGCGGCGGTAGTAGTGTGATGGGGCCTGTCTCTCCAGAATTTCAGTGTTGCCCATTTTGGGTGCCAGGGTCCTAATGTGTTGGGGAGTCTTGTGATCTCAAATCAATTAGTTTGTATATTATTATATTGCTCCCTGGGAACCACAGTTCATCAACTCTAAGTATGTCAACCGTGATGAATATCACTAAGAGATGAATGCTGTTGTCCTTGCAGGTACAAAAGTAACAATTATATTCTCAATATATCTGTTTTTAAATGGTGCATGAACTACTCCTGAATGACCCTGAGACTGATTGTAAACCAGGTAGTGTGTTGAATCCCCAATCATAGAGCTACACTACTGCTGACAGTACTGCTCATTTTAACTAGCAAACAAATTATCATTCCATTATATGAGGAGCTCGACTTTAAAGAAAATAGGTATTGTGAACAAGAGGGATTCAGTTTTTGAATGCTAGTTTTGATATAAAGATATAGTTTCATAATTTTAGCCATATATGTATATAGAAGAAAAGTGGAATGTTTTTATAGATGCATTTAAGTGTTTATATCACAATGTTCATCATAATTCAAGGCAGTTTACAATATATCATTAAAACATCATATAATGATTATATCATCATATAATGATAACCCCCACCTCTACTTACCAAGCAAAACTTACCAACACATAATAAACTACACATCATTAAAAGTTCCAATAAGTAGCACAGCCTTGCTACCATTGAGGGACTGGAGATCTGGAATTATAATTGATCTCCACACTACAGAGACAAGTTCCCCTGGAGAAAATGGCTGCTTTGGAGGGTGAATTCTATGGACTATACCCCACTGAGGTTTCCCTCCTCCCCAAGCCTCACCCTTCCCAAGCTTCTTCCCCATCTCCCAAAATCTTCAGGAAGTTCTATACCCATAGTTGGCAACCTTAAGCTTTGCAGAACCCTCTATAAGTTTTCAAGGACAGTGCTTGCTCTCCTCACCTCATTGGAAAACGTGTTCAATGAAGCAGAAGGAACAACCACAGAAAAAGCACAGGACCTTGTCAATCAATACGCTATTAATTAATACAAACAGACAGATAGATAAAATGGTCTCAGGCTTCATGCAGCAAAAACATCACACCAAGGGACACAGCTATATAAAGCAGAGGCATGTAAATCTGTACCTGTTATTCATCACCCCCTCATTCATAAATCTTTTTGTTACTGTTTCCTTTCTTCCTAACTTTTGCAGTTGCCAGAAATACAATTCACCTAGATATATCCCCAAAGACTTGACAGCCTGTGTTTACATTTGTGATGCTTTCCTTTCTTTCTCTTCCTAAGATGGCTCTTCCTGACAACTGAATGCCTGGCAGGATTGGCCAATTTACCTTGGTTCATCTCAGTTTAAAAACTCTCCCTGATGCTCATTTTCAAAATGGAGCTGATTAATCTCAGTACAAAGCAAACCTGATTTGAGAATTATAATTGTGGTTTCCAGAGTGGCAGCACAATTTTAACATACGCTCCCTGAAAATATTCACAATATCAGGTCTCAGTAGCTAAGTTTTTCCCCAGTGGTAGTTACGTTTCTGCCTTTACAGATCAGCTAACAAAAGAAGATTTACTCTTTTTTGCTTTATATCCGATATTAAACCTTACTCATTTTTAATAAAAATGTGTTGCTTTAGCAAGCCGTTGTCATCTACTCCAATAGATTTAGAGACCCAGGAGCATGTCAAATGCTGCACGAAATAGACTCCAGAGACAAGCAATTAAATCTAAAATAGGTTGCATTTTTCAATATTGAATCTGCCTAATAATATCCCAGATATCTGTTACTAAGGTAATACAACAAGAGCCCTAAGGGATAGCTCTGTGAAAATCACTTCAAGGATAATGACCCCCAAATTCCATTTACTTAAATAGCCCTCACTGGAGCACCTAAGGCTCAGTAATGAATTTTATCTTCACAGTACCTCTGTGAGGTAAAAGCTGTTGGGGGGGTGGGTTCCTACCATTTCACAAGGTGAAACATCCATGCCTCAGGTGACAGATCAGAGTTCTAATAAAGGGCAACAAATTGTAAGTGGTTTTGATTTAGTTTAGGTTTTTTTTACCACCACTGGTGTTGCCATGTGGATAATTTGCCCCAAACACAAAAATGTCTTAAATTATTCCGGAAGAAAAAGATGGATTCCAATCGATGTATGAAAATTGAAACTTGGAAGCTTCAGGCTATGACCTTTATATCACTTGGAAAACCTTTTCTACTTAAATTGGAGCTCTACAGAGGAAGAAATCTGAATCTGATAAACATATGTTACATGTTGAACTAGAAAAAACTGTGGGTTGATCTTATCCGTGTTATAAGTGGTGCAAGTGGGGGGTGGGGTTCTTTTGACCACTGAAAAGGCTATACTGGGGATACATGGACAAAAAGACATATGTGGCAGGGTTACAGTGAGAAGGAAACTGGGTGACATCAGCCCTCATTTACACAAGGACCCTCTGAAGACTTTGCAAGGATCCTTGATCTTTCCAAGCCCCCCCCCCCCCGTAGCCATTTCTGACTCAGGGAGAATTTACTCCTGAAATTACAGGACCCAGATGGAGTAATAGCCCTTCAGCTCAGAAGGCTGCAGTTGAGAGAATAGAAAGAGACAAAATCATTTCCATCTAGGGTTACCAACCTCCAGGTGTGGTCTAGTGATCTCTTGGAATTACAACTAATCTCCAGATGATAGAGATCAGTTATCCAGGAGAAAACATCTGTTCCAGAGGGTGGAGTCTATGGCATTTTATCCACTGAGGTACTTCCTCTCCCTAAACCCCATCCTCCCCCAGTCCCCACTCCCCAATTCTCCAAGAATTTCCCAAGAGTTGGCAACCCTATTTCCATTATTCTTCCATTAGTGGATCTCGTAAGAGAGACAGCTTGGTGTGGTTAAGAGCAGCAGGACTCTAATCTAGAGAACAAGGTTTGATTCCCCAGTCCTCGACTCAAAGCCAGCTGGGTAACCTTGGGTCAGTCACAGCTCTTTGGAGCTCTCTCAGCTAGACATGGGCACAAATTGAAATACAAATCAGATTTCGTGATGAATCGGGCTGATTCGTGTTTCGCAAAACGCATTTTTGGGGGCCATGGTTTTCACGAAATTCATTACTTTTTGGCCTGATTCATTTGATTCGTGAACAATTCATGATGCCAGGCAGGCTGGTGCTGATCCATTGATTCCCTAGGCAACTTAGGCCCGGAATATCTGCAGACCTTTTGTTGCTGTTGGAAACCCCAATCTTAGCCCACATAACCTTGATAGGCAGCTCTCCTTGCCAACTGGAGAGCTTCCATTCTGCCCTATACAGCAAGGAGCAGGGGGGTTAATCCCCTAGGCAACTGAAGAGATGGGCCTTCTGTGGCCATGAGAACACCAATCTCATCCCTTCAAACCCTGTTAGGCAGGTCTGTCTGCCAACCACAACCCTCCTGTTCTGCTCTGTGTGAGCATTTGTTGTATAAGGCACCTCTCTATGCCTCATGCTTTTATTTCCAGTAGTCAGAGAGAGGGGGAGGATCTGTTGCTGGGATTTGGAGTGAGAGAGAGTGGAGTTGGAAGCTTTTTGCTGGATTTGCTGCTGCTTCAAAAGAGACTAAAAAACCTCTTTCTTATTTTCCTCACTTGTCCTTGCTGGGAAGGTCTTTAGGTTATGGTGCCTTTTTTCTTCCACCCCACCCCAGTCTCAGGCCTCTGCCTGGCTCTGTGGCCTAGCTTGACTGAGGCCTCCCTTATTTTGTCTTTGCTTGTCTTTGTTTCTTATTAATTCTTTCTTATTAATTCTTTCTCTGCTCTTTTGAGGGCTCACACTCTTGTGGTTTCTTTTGGTTTTATTTTGTGCACCTCTCCCACTAGGCAGGTGTCTGTGTGGTGATTTTGGGGCTCTCCCCCCAAGCCCAGTCTCAGGGCCACTGCCTGGCTCTGGGCTGAGCTTTGTGGGTTCCAATCAACGTTTTGCAATCTTGGCCAAACTGGAAGGGTGGATGGAAGAGAACCTGCTGAAGTCTCCCTGTGAGTTTGGCATCTCTGGGTATGAAGAGGGCTGTTGAAGTTCCCCAGGTTCTGATGAATCATGAAACTAACAAATCGTATTGTGAAATGGGGCAATTTCATGGAAGTTCATGTTTTCATGAAATGTTTTCATGGAAGCAATTTCATGGAAGTTCGAGTTTCATCACGTGGAAGGTGATGAAACTCTTGTTTTTTCCATTTCATGCCCATCTCTACTATCAGCCCCACCCACCTCACAGGATGATTGTTATGTGGATAATAATAACATACTTTTTAAACCACTCTGAATGGGTGTTAAGTTGTCCTGAATGACCATATATAAATCTAATGTTATGTTATAAGAGTTGAAAAGGAGTGATTCTCCTCTCTTCTTTCTTCCTCACTGTAGCCTCCCAACTCTGTTAAGATGAGTGAAGCTACTGTGGCAGACCATAGGGAAAGAGGTGGTCCTACAGATATCAGAGACCATGATTGTGAAGGGCTTTGTATGCAATAGCCAATAGCTTGAACTGAGCCCAGTAACTGATGGATAGCCAAAGGAGTGACTACAGAATGAGAGTAATATGCATGCTCCCTCTAGTTCCTGATAATAACCAAACTGCAGCATTCTGCACCAACAGCTGATGAGTTTCTAATATATCAAACAGCTAAACAAATTTCAGTGGATGCCTGAAATGGTTAGAGCCCCATGTTTTGCAAAGATTTATGTTTGGGTTTTTGTTGTCCATTGCACCATTACATTTGTAAAGACAAATTAAGCAAATCAATTTAATCGAATTAAGGAAATTAAACCAATTAAGGCAATATTCTAAAAAAAAAACCTTACCAAAGCAAAGGTGAATTAAATGAAGATGAATTACACTATTACAAATCAATGTGGGTTCACAAATAATAAAAAATATGTTAAACATTTGTCAAAGAATAAGAACAAAATTATATTGCATAGTTCAAAGTCCTGTTTATTGCAGTTTTGCTTTAAACAGGATTTCAAACACTCTGAAGACTGTAGTTTTCCAGCAACAGCAAATTAAAGCCACCTTTCCAAACATGCTTGTATAGTATCATCTCTAAGTTTTCTTATTAAAAAAATGGCTTTTTAAAAATCATAGTCTAGATACTGAGTTGGATCCAGACTATCCTCTCTTCTGGGGTGGGGGAGTTCCCTCCCCTAAATCCAGTCTCTCTCCCAGTCACCAGAATAGCTTGGTCTCCTGTCATGTATTACTCATACTTCAGGTCCCTGGTTGTATGATGGCATCAAGAGGCTAAAGCAACACACAATTATTTATCCCAAGTTATCAGTTATATAAACATCTCCAGGAAGGAGAACAGCTGATCAAACGGCTTTTATTTCCTAGCTGCTCTCTTTTCTGATCTGTTCCCCATGCTAGATTTGACAAGGTGAATTGCTGGCCAATTTGAGAGAAAAAGGCCTATGCCTGATCATAAAATCTATCTGAGGAAGAGTGCCCTTTGCTGAGAAGCCTGAGGAAGTGTTGCAGCCTCTGGAGAGATCCAGCCGCACCAAGAGACCCCAAAGCAGAAGCAGCATCATTAGGGTCACCAGAGTAAACAAAAAAACCATGATAAACTAACTGGAGAGTATTTATATAAAGTCAACCAGTTAATATAATTTAGCAACACTTGTATGAGATCAATTTATATCCAGTAGTACATGTATATAGGCTTAATTACATGTAAAGGCAAAGCATCTTACAGGAAAAACAGTGTCACTTTAACAGAACCTTAGTTAAACTGTCAAGTGCAAAAGTAAACATATACAATATTCCTATATCTATACAAAGTGCCAGTGCCTATTATAAACTGAATAATATTTGATAAATAGCCAAAAGTTACAGTACTACATACATTCAAAAAGACCCATTAATGACCGTGCAAAAAATGGCAATAGAAAATTTCAATATTCAAAAGAAGATAATATTTGATGGTAACAATCATTCTTGGTAATAACTGCAGTTCAGTCTCTTGAGGGGATCCCAGAAGCCGCAGGCAGGCAGGGAAGCCAACTCCCTGGCTGAAGCTCCTCCAGTGGAGAGACCAAGATGTGCTGTGAGAAGGTCACACAGCTATCAACAGCTCAACAGAGCGCAAGCTGGACTCCTGTTTCAGTGTTGCTTTTTCAACAGCGTTGACAACCTGCAAACATATTCATAATTGATTCCAAAAACAAATTCCACAAAGGCAAAATTCTCCTCTCTAATCCCAAATGGGTAACCCAGAAACTCTTTGAGACTGAAGGAAGAATTGTCCAATATCGTGTTATTGAACTGTTTGGGGAACTTGTGACTGTGTTGTGATCCCTCGTTGTGTGTTACTAGTAATAAAGGTTTTGTATATAATTGCCTAAGTATTTTCTGTACCTTGACTTTGATATTACTGCAGTAGGGTTTTTTTTTTGCTCACACACCTTAGTACACCTGTGTGGTAATTGACAAAGTGAGTGATCAATGGACTCAGAGACCTCATTGATCCAAATACCTGCACCAAATAAAACCTGTGGGATAAGCTTAGCAATAAAAGCCTCAATAATTACAGAAATGTACTACCCCCCCTCCCCCCCGGAATAGATGAACTATAAAAGAGCATTTATATTTGCCCTGGCAATCTTTGCAGTTGAGTAAATGTGTGTTTTCCAAGTAAGATTGTAATTAAATGTTACACACAGCTATTTAAAATGGGCTATTTGTTCTATTTTTTCCTCACTGATCGACCACAGCTCCTGTTTAATACAGGATTTTTTTTAAAAAAAATTGTAATTATAGATTTTCTATAATTCACTAATTATAGATTTTCTATAATTCTCTGATAGTCCTTCCTGGGAACAGTATTTAATAAACGTGTTCCATAAATAGCTTACATGATCCAACATGATCTGGATAATAACACAATATCATCTGCATAAAGCAGAACAGAAATTTCATGGTTAGCCAATACAGGAGCATGGAATCCTAGTTTTCTTCCATGAGAAATCATTTCATTCCCATAGAGGTGCTAAAAGACAACCTTGTTTAACACCTTGCATAAGAGAGGTATGTGTCATGACTGTAACCATACATTTATTCCATTGTTCTGTTGAACCACTGCTAATACTGTGTCTTGATTTCATTTTGCAGATGCTCTAACCATTACTTTCGTTTCTCCCTCTGGCAGCCTGAGAACACAGCTGTGTTATCTCTTTCTTTGAAGCTCACTGAAGTGACCTTGTACTGTCTGAAATGTTGCCGTTTCTTTTATGCCTCTTTGCCTTGTCTAGCTTGATGTATAAACTCTAGCAGAAGCTCCCAGACTCTTTCCCATGCAAAACTGTGGTTTGGGAGGGGGGGAAATGTTTGAGTATTTAGAGCTGTACTTTTCTCAAGTTTCTATTCCTATCAAGGAAGCGTGTACTGCTTGGATGCTTTCTTGCCTCTGAGCAACTCTATGGACATATATTTGGAAAGATTGGATTTCTGAATAAAAACCATTTAACTAAGAGCTTGGACTTCTTGTTGCAATGGTACAGAGACCTGTTTGCCATATCCTGTCATCCATAGCCTGACAGTATGGCTACAGAGCTGCCTATCTGAACCACAGCAGATCTGCACAGTTGGATGCTCATATAGTTTGTGAATTAACTGAAGATGTCTCTTGTCTGTAGATGTTTCAGCCAATTTTGCCCAAAGGAATTCTCATAGAACGGGATATCTATCATGTCATAGAGGATTGCTTGGTGATCTTGGATCATTTACACACACTCAGCTTAACCTCCCTCAAAGGATTGTGAGGATAAAATGGAGGAGTGGAGAACTCTGTAAGCCAATTGGGTCCCCACTGGGGGAAAAGGCAGGATATAAACAAACAAACAAACAAACAAATTAATTTATTTTAGATAGAGAGAAGAGGTCTGCAATCTGAGAAGGCAAAGGCACAGAGGAGAAAGTTGCACTGTCAGGTCAAGAGATGACCACAGTAAGAACAAGCATTTTCGATGAAGGATTTAAAGGAAATGTTGGATTCTCAGAAAACAAAGAAGATAGAAAAAAAAGATACTGATAAGACTTCATTTTGACAATAGGATAGATGGTGTCCTTGCCAATGGATGCAGAGAGTGACAGAAGAGACAGAAGTCTTTGGAGGAGATGAGAGAGTTTAGTCCTGAATATATTAAGTTTGAAAAGCTTATGAGAAATCTAAATTTATGAATGCTTCAAAGTTATTTGGAAAGAATGGGTTTGAGAAGAAAGCTGCCATCCGTGTGTAAATGCCTGTTATAGAAAACCGTTGGATACAATGAGATCATTCAAAGTGAGAATGTAGAGAATGAAAAGCAGAAGTCCCATAGGAAGATAGAAATTCCCTCATGGCCAATGCTGAATGAATGTTTTCATGGGTATAAGGAGAACTAGCCAAGGACAGTGCCATCAGCTGTGGCTGCGGCTCTGCGGTCTGCGGCTCAATGGCAGAGCACTTGCTTCGATGCAGAAGGTCTCAGACTTAACCTCTGGCATCTCCAGTTAAAAAGATCAAGCAGCAGGTAGTAGAAAAGACTTCCATCTGAAACTCGTCAAGTTCAACCCATAGCCAGAGTAGTCAATATAGATCTTGATAGACTACTAGTCTGATTTAGTAGGCAACAGTTTCATATAATATGAGTTGAACTAGAAAGGATAGTCAATTGCATCAAAAGCCAAGTCAAAGAAGATGAGGACAGATTATGAGATTTGACAGAATTTCTAGACCCTATATCTGCAGCTATGCCTTATACTATTGGTCTCGTAATTACTTTAATAGTTTTTAGATCAGCCTAAAATTACCTGGAATTAATTAAGTTGCATCCCCTGTAGTAAACTCTTAGCTCCAGCCATTGAATTCACTGGGATT
Organism: Eublepharis macularius; assembly: GCF_028583425.1. Taxonomy (NCBI): domain Eukaryota; kingdom Metazoa; phylum Chordata; class Lepidosauria; order Squamata; family Eublepharidae; genus Eublepharis; species Eublepharis macularius. The sequence continues at coordinate 47,143,013 of NC_072790.1, forward strand.
TGAGACTTTCCCGTTGAAACCAATGGAAATTAAAATGGGATTGCAAAGTATGCAGCTGGGGCTGGATTGTAGCCAAGCTTAGTGGGAAGAAATAATTGGGACAAGAAAAGAGCTCTCTCTAGCAATAGATATGTTCACATTTTGATTTTATAATATCATTTTCAGCATTCTATGGCTTAACTATTTTAGACTTGCATTAGCAATATAAAAATGTATTGATTTGGAGAGTTATACCTGTAACTTGAATCCAAGTTAACAGGCAACGGTGCACAAACCTAAATTTCCATATGATTCAACATGAAAATATCCACCAGTGATGCTTTTTTCTTTTTACCCATTGAAATTCATTCCTATACCTTCATTTCCTAAACATTCTGACTCAAGGGATTTTCTTCTTGATATCCATTTTAAGACTAAACAGGCGGGGAGATAGGAGAACAGTACAGATTTCATTCGGTTATTTGGCATGCCAGCAGCACCTTCCTATTAAAAAGGAAGGGATTTAAACCTTGTCTAACTCACTAGGTATTCTAGATCATGTGAACTAATGAGGAAGCTGGTTCAAAAGGTTATAGATGAAAGCATAGCCAGGTAAGCTCACTTGAACATATCTGTTCTCTTCAGAGATTTAACGATTACTTTGCCTTCAGAGAGTTGCTGCACTTTTAACATTCTACTCTGTACTTTTGAAAGCTGAGAAATCTGAATATCCTGTCACCGGGTAGTTTTTCTTCCTCGCTGGTGTAGGTTAAGCAACCTCTCCTCCCCACCCTAGACGCATCTCCCTTTGTGGACTTCTTTTGAATAAAGAAATGTAGCAGAAACAGCTGTCCTCATTTTAAATTTGGCCTCTGTACACCTACCAGGGTATAGTTCAAACAGGAATGTTGTAACTACAGTGGCTGCCCAATTTGTGCCAGTGCTATGCAGTGGTTAGGGTGTCAGACTAGGATATGGGAGACATGGGTTCTGATTTCCCACACTTCCCTGGAAGCTCATTGGGTGACCTTTGACCAGTTACTTTTTCTTCCTCTGACCTTCCTCACAGGATTGTTTTTGTGAGAATAAATTGGTAGTGGGGAGAATGATATCATGAGCCTCTTTGGATCCAATATGGAGAGAAAAATACAGGATTTCAAGAGGTAAATCAATCAATAAATAATGCCTTCCTTTGATATTGCAGGTCCATCTGTTGGGTGGTTCATGATTAGAGATGGGCACAAACAGGAAAAAAAAAGAACACGAAGTTCATTGTTCGTTGCCATCCACGAACAGGGACTCACGAACATTGAGGAACATGACCTGTTCATGAACATGTTCGTAGTTGGAGGTTCGTAGGACCCAGAACAGCCCCCTTGGGACTTAGCTGAACTTGAGCCAGGAAAGGCATAATCCATTGATCTCCCCCTTTAATGTCATTTTCTCTTCACAGTGGCAAAAACTGGACTGTCTGCTGGAAGCTACTTTGAGGAGTTACAAACTGACATTCCCAATGTCCAATACCCACCAAAGTTGCAGGGGACAAAGTCCTCACCATCCTCTGAAGACCCCCCAAGTTTCAGAGAGATTGCACCCTGGGAAAGACATGACCCATCAGTCTCCCCCTTTAATGTCACTTTCTCTTCACAGTGGCAAAAGCTGGAAACTACTTTGAGGGGTTACAAACTGACCTTCCCAATGTCCAATACCCTCCAAAGTTGCCGGGGACATAGTCCTCACTGTCCCCTGAAGACCCCCCCCCCCAAGTTTCAGAGAGATTGGACCCTGGGAAAGCCATGATCCATGGGTCCTTCCTTTTCCTATCATTTTCTCTTCACAGTGGCAAAAGCTGGACTGTCTGTTGGAAGCTACTTTGAGGGGTTACAAGCCAGAAGGAAAGCCAGAAGGAGTTCAGACAGTCCATGCCTATGTTGCCAGGGGGATTGATTGAAAAGCTCCAGACTGTCTGGCTTTATGAAGGGCTGACGAACACCACGAAGAGGGCTTGGAACAAACATATGTTCACCTGGAACGGGGCCTCACAAACAGCTTGCTCGTGAACAGCGGATTGGGCTGTTCGTGGCTTTTTTTTGTTCATATTGCTGTTTGTACCCATCTCCATTCATGATATCACTTTGGTGTGCCCTGCTATATTGGCCAGGAGAGTTAGGAAAGGAAAAGCATCCTGAGGAAATCAACAAGAGAAATAGTAAACAGCCACATTGAGAATGATATCGTTCTACTTGGAAGTTTCATTATTCATTATCTGAATGTTACATTTGGGGTTTGCTCGTTTAGTAGCAATGGAAGTGATACATCAAAGGAAGACTCTGATAGTTTACGTGAGGATCTGCAAAAACAGTATTAGCAGCTAGTCAGTTCCTTTGATAAGCACTCTGTTGTATCTTGGGGGGGTGGGAGGTTGTTCCCTTGGATTCTCCATCTGAAGCTTGACAAGGTGAGTTTATTGCATGAGAGAATCACTTAAGGCTGTGTTTCCTTTGGTAGCTTGGATTCCAGCAATTTAGAGGCATTTAGAAGGAACAGGCCTCCTCACCCTTCTTTTGAAAATGTGGCTAAGAAAATAAATATCCAATTGGTCTTCTTACATCAGAGCCAGTGTAGGGTTGTCTGAGAGCATGAGAGGGTGTATTTGAGCCCACCATAGACCCTCAGAGAAGGATAATTGTTGCCTCAAGACAATAGTTTTTAATTTGTCATATTTTATAGATTCTCAATAAAGCTATGGACTTATTTAATTCTTGGCTGTGTGCCTCCTGGCTTCATTCCAGTAAAAAAGGCTGAGGTTTCTGTCCTACTATAATTTGAGGCCAAACAGGTTTTAATAGTTTATATATCACCTTAAAAACCTGCTTGACCAGAGGTCACAGTAACACAAAAGTAATGCATGTTCACATCATGGGGAAGGGCAATAGCATCATCGTACCATTCCAACTCTGTAAAAACTTAATGTGCACAATCCAGCAAAAGATAAGTACAGTACGTGGTTTAATTTCAATGGGTGAGTTAAGCAGGAGCTTAATGCCCTCCCATTGAAATCAGTTTGCTTGAGAAATGATACATACTTCATTTCTGATACCTCCACCAGCCTACATCACATGTATTTCTTTGAGTGTTCCCTTTGCATGGGGAATGGATACTGAGACAAGAGCGAGTGGGCACAGTCCATCTCCAGAAGTTAAATCAACAGGGCATGTGATGCTTTCTCTGGAAACTTCAGTTAGACAGAGATGTAGCGATGGGGCTAGTCTTGATGGTGGTGCCCTGCCTGTTTAATACCCTTCCTCTTGAAGTTCACCTGGTATTTACATTCTTGGCTTTCGGGCATCATCCTGAAATATTTGTATTCACTGAGGTTATTAAACAAATTGCATCCCCTTGTCTTATTCTTCCACTGTTTGTGAGTTTTATGCTAATTTTAGTGGCTGCTGTTCTAAAATACTGCTAATGGCTGTTTCTGTTTACCGAGTTTTAACTTTTCAAACATTTTGGGTTGGGAAGATTTTTAATGTGGTATTTCTGTAGCTAGCCACCGTGGGGAGATTTTGGAGAGTTCAAGATAGAAATCGTCTAAATAAATAGATTAAATAAACATCAGGATTGGTAGAATCCAGGATATGTCAGTCCAGAGGCCAGCCAACTACACAGTCAGGGGCTCCCCGCTGTTAGTCGTATCTCTTTTCATTATTCATACTTTTGTTCAATAATTTGAAAGCTAGTAACATTTTTGATGTTGCATTGTTTTAATCAAGTGTAGAGATGAGAAAACGTGTCTCAAACAGGGGAGGAAAATTACATCCAGCTAATATCTTGAGGAGTGCAGCTGTGCACTAATTGGAGCAGATGTTGAATTCCCTGATCTTCCATTGCTTCTATATGGTTTGATTCTTACTTTGTGTGAAATGCAGCAGTGTGCTATGCCATATTCTTTGATACAGAAGTGCCTGAGGCTTTCAGAAACTATAAATACCTTGCATTTCCAATTATTCTAAGATTTATGAATCCACAAGGCAGAAAAACCACCAAAAAATCTTGCCTGTTCAAGTAGAGTAGCTAGCCATACTATTCTACTACAGGTAGGGGAATGTCAAGTGATCTTTGTACATAAATAATTTTTGAGGGCAACAAGTTTAGAAACACCAGCAGCACAGCCAAAGTTAAGCGGATCTCAGTTCCATTAATTTTGCTGACAGTGTTAAATGCATCTTTAATTCTCAGGCATTGGAATCAATCGAACTTTTAAAAAGGGCCTAAAAGGGCCCACACATTCTATAAACATGGCGTCGTTCTAGCATTAAATTATTTTTGCACTGCACGTTAGCTTAAAAAGAGAAGACAATCAATGAAGACTGCCTTAAAGCTCTTTGGGAGCTCCTGTTTTTGTACATTTTCATGTTCCTCACAGAGATCTTAAATAAGAAAAGAATTTCTCTTCTCTTAAGCTAGAAATGAATAAATACTTACAGCATGCCCTTTTTATCAAGTGAGCTATATTTAGAAGAATCTATATAAGACATAAGGAAACCATTCTGACACTTTTTCTTGCGTCATTAAAAGCCTTATCCATTCAAAACTCATATACCTCTTAGTTCCACAAAGATTTACTTGAAAATAAGTTCGATTTGTTTTTCATTAAATAGACCCAGAAGCATCGGTTTAACACATATTTAAATTTCAGTACATGCTTGAATTGTTATGGGCTTCATTGTGTAAAAGGATAACACCTCTAACCAAACTCATTTGGGAGTTTTGGATGTAACTTTCACACACTCCCTGGGTTTTCCTCTGTCAGTGTTATCATTTTATGAAGATACTAACACAAGAAACCTCATAGACTAAGGGCCAAGCTACAAGTGACAAATGACACTTGAACGGCAAGTGGATCAAGTGGAGCGCTAGTGGAGGGCAAGTGAACAGGGAGGAATACACTTGCCGTTCAAGTGTCATTCGTCACTTGCAGTTTGGCCCTAAGATAGTTATATTCATGAGTGAAGGAACTTGTCATATGAAACGAATATATGTAAAACACCTTAAACTTTCTAAAACATTGATTTTCAACTAGTGGTGGGCTATTGTAACCTACAATTGAACCACTCACTCAGCAACGTCACACTGCCACCTTCTTTTTAGAATTAAAAGGATTGCGAGACAAACAAAAAACAGACAAAGAAAATGGAGGAGATCAAATCAGACATATACAGTAAAATAATGGGTTGGATTCAGTGCAAAATTTCCATTTCTGCTACAGCCCTTGCACAAGCAGAAATGCAAGGCAAAAGCTGTTTCCGCACACATTGGATAATGCACTTTCAATACACTTTAGTGATCATTTGCATGTGGATTTTCCTGTGTGAAAAAGGAAGATCGGCTTGCAATTGATTGCTAAAATGCATTGAAAAGGCATTATCCAACATGTATGAAACCAGACAAAGACTGTAGAGCCACTTGCGCTAAGTCAAACATCGTATCCCCACTTGAGTTTCTGCAACATCTGTGCAACCATTTCTGGGCACTATAATCTATCGGGAGAAAAATGGTAGATATTGCACAAGATCTTGTGGATCTGGAACAGCCCTTATTCTGTTGATGTTTCTACTTGCGCAAGACAATATTATTACAAACCTCTCGTTGGCAGAGAACCCTTGACAAAAAAAATAGAGTGGCTTGCCATAAGGAATTACTGAAATGATTCACTCAGAACAGTGAAAGCAAATATTGCAGACTATGAAGTATAGCTTGGAATCCTAAATTGCTGTTCTATCAGCAGGTTAGCAGTTCTACCACTGGAGGCAACATTTCCGATGGCAGAAAAGGGGAGGGCAATTTCCGCTGATTCCCCCTTTGCAGTGCCCCATGCTGTTTCTGAAGGTTGTCTATCCTAGAGAAGCACAGCTTTGGAGTGCACAGAAGGATGCTGTGGGAGTGGAAGGGGGAAATTGCCTTCAACTAGCATGACTCCACTTACACTATTTAGGAAACAAGCTCCAAATCAATACTTATTGGACACCTCTGAGTCTTGCAGATAGAATGCCGTCTTGCAGAGCAGTGGACGGGTGCTCAGTTGGGATGCTCTCTGTTGGGTGCTCATTTTGTATGCACTTTATGTACTTGAAATCTTTTTAAACTGGATGTGGTGAAGATTTAGACAGCAGTCTTCTGCACACAGAGCATGTCCCCTTCCTCCGTGGAGGTCAGAGTGGCATTTAGTCTCAACAATTTTGTGAAGTAGGTTAACCTGAGAGATAAAGATCTGGCCAAGGCCACTGTGAGCTTTATAGATGAGCAGAGATTTGATTGTAGCTTTCCCAATCCTAGCTCCAGCACTCAGTCACTACCCCACAAGAATTGTAAAAAGATATCAGGGCTGATATTGGGAAACCAGAATTTTAGAGGCCTGTGGCTGAGGTCTGGTGTATTTGAGCTGGGGCTAAAATGAAACAACATGGGTGCAATTCTAAGAGAAAAATTCCACTGCGGTCCAATTAAATTCATTTGGGCTACTCTGGACAAAGTGGTTTGAGCTGTAGAACCCATTTCTTCAGTGGCATAAGTCATTGCCAAACCGCAAAGTGGAATATTTGCAGTGGGACTATAAGGCTGCTGCATGGCCATTAAAAACATTGGATGTTATCACAAACAGAGGAAGATAAATTATGAGACCTGTTAGCTTAAAATGTGATTATGGTTATTATTATGGTGTAATCGATCAGGGATTTATTGCTTCTCCTGCATTCTATTACATACACAAACACATACACACAGAAGCAGGCTTAGAAATCAAGAGGTAGGATTAAATAACAAAACTTGACATGTTTTATTAGCCTTTGCCTTTGCAGAGCCTAATGCATCTCATTTGCAGCTTTTCATGTCGAGTGGTTATAATTCATATCACCAAACGCTTAGTGTCTGGAGACTATCTTCCTGGTTAACCTCCGTTACCAATGACATGAAAGCCTGCCAAAAGAGCTTTCTGTAGCACTGAAGCAATACATGCATTTTGTACATACCCAATCCCCCATCCCTGGGGTTTTTTTCTGAACTGGAGTCACTATTAAATATGCATTTGTGCTGAGGTATAGGAGCCAGACTGATTCCAGATCTCTTAGCTTAAAGAGCTGCAAGCAGAAGAAATCCCAATCTACGGTCCTCAAGTTTGAAAACGGATGATGAACAGGTCAATGGCCGTTTCCAGATGGCTTACCTGAAGCCGCTCCATGCCACAATGTTGTGGATCGTACCGGGGAAAACACGAAATATCACTTTTTTTCGCGCGAGTTTTGCGCAACGTCGCGCAAAACTCGAGCGAGAAAACGTGATATTTTGCATTTTCTGCGGCACGATCCACAACATTGCAGCATGGAGTGGCTTCAGGTAAGCCATCTGGAAATGGCCAATATTTAGTAAGGACAAATGGATGTAGTAGGACTTTGTTTTAACTATTGCTTATTTTATTATTAATTATTTTATTATTATGTTCCTGGTATTCATAGTGAGTCTGTGAAACCAGCAACTGGAGAACTGGTGCAGTTAAGACTGAGAATACTAGATAAATGGACATGCTGAATTGGCCCTATTCAGTAAACAGCACTGTGATGGACAGGTTCTGCCTCTCCCTGAAATAAGTGGCCATGAAAGCTGACAGAATGCTGGGGCTGATGGCAATAGAAAACAGTTGAGATCCATTCGACAAATTTATTTATTTATTTAAATTTATAGTCCGCTCTCCCTGCAAGCGGGCTCAGAGCAGGTTAACGACATATAATTATATATAATGAAAACATATAATAAAACACTAGTAGGAATGATATAAAGGGGAAGGAGTTTGAGGAGAGGATGATCTGAGCTCATGAAGGAAGTGGCCTGAATAGAGCTGGCTTTTGAGAACTGTTACTTTGCGATTATTGACTACTGGAATGAACTGGGATCAAAAGAAAAATATGGGTTAGATCCAACCACTCAGCTGATGAAAAAGGGGATCCACTTTGAGCACCAAAAAAGGCAATGCTGAGGATCTTTGTATCTGTATATACGAAAGCTATATAGGATGGGCCTTGCAGTAGAGAAGGTAATTGTCTGCCAGTGGCAGACAATCTTCCAGGAGTTTGCTCCATTGCGCACTGATTACTGGCAATTGGAGGGCGGTGGTAAACTGTCCGGCAAGACAGAAATTAAAAATAACAGAAAACAATAATACATGTTTCATTTTCCATTTTCCTCTATAACACCTATCATATTTTAACAAACGTGCTTTAAATTTTAATCTCTCAAAATTTTCCTTTTCCAATACTGCCCCCCCTTCTATTTATTTTTTCCCCAAATTTGTCTACTTAAAAATCACAACCACAAACCATCAAATCATTTTACCTTGTTTCATGCAGAAAATCAATAAGGGGTTTCCAGTTAACCATAAATAGACAATGTTTTATCTCTGATCAAAGCTGTAAGTTTAACCATCTCTGCTAAGTCCTCGATTTAAGGCAATTCTGTACTTTTCCATTTTTGCTCATATAAAAGCCTAGCTGCTGTAGTCGTATATAAAAATAAAATACCATGCTTATTTTCAAACTGTTTGTCTGGTAATCCCAACAAAAAGGTTTCTAGGTGGTCTCTTATTGGTTGATGCCCATGGCAGCAATCTGGGTCTGTGCCATTGCCTCTTGCTATGGAAAGGAGGCATGGCAAGGAGGCAAAAATGAGCACCCATTGGGTCAGGCTTGTGACACACATCCAGGAGTTTATAGTTGCATCTGATCACAGCTCCATAGTGGCAGAAGCTGTTCACTGTCTTCCTACTACTCTGCCCGAGATCCCCTCCCAGTCTAGCCACTTATCTATCCTCTGGACCGCTGCTGTTCAGGAGCAGTAGCAACAGGGAGACAGAGGCTCCTGCCTTCGGCAGCAGCTCCCTCTCTTCCAACCTCTCTCACATGCAGTGAGGCAGGTGAATACTGCTGGGCAGCAGGAGTGTTGTCTATGCAATGGCAAGTGAAAGGGAAATTTAACCCCGTCATTTTTTCAAAGATTTCAGATTTTTCTAGAAACCTTAGGAGTCCTCCAAGTTTGTTTTTTTCCATCCGTGATCCCAATCTGCGGATTTAAGTATCCACAAATAGGGCCAGATTGATATATTAGATATATTGATGATAGACGATCAATTGTTCCTCTAAATAGACTATGAAGTTTATGGAGATTACAATGACAAAAGGATACGTGGAAATATGCATACTGTATTTGGTGAACCACATGGCTGGCAGTTTATTATTTCATTGTATTTTCACAAATGGGACTGCTAATTACATTATCAATTCAAGCAGTCCTGTGGCTTTATGCCAGTTCTGAAGCATTACAATTTCTTTTAATATTGGACCGTATCCTGTTTCAGAGCCTGACCTTCTGAAGATTTTGACTCACTGGGTAATAGTAATCCCTCCTCCTTTTCAAAATATGGATTAGCCATGGTAGCTACACAAAACTACTTGAGTGATTTTTTCCCTATATATTTTTTTTTCTAAATGACTGCCAAAGCACTGGTGTGCATTCTGAACTCTGAGATCCAAAACTCTTGGGTGATCCTTGATATTCTTGAATGTTGCTTATGACAGTATAATCTTACTTACTCCACTAAACACACTAGGGTGCTATCAGTCAAATGCAATTTAGTTCCCAGCTAATTGGGCTGGGATAAAGATTTGTGCAGACCCTTGTTTTGAATGGCATGGAATCTTGCTTGGCCTAGAAGGCTTGGTACATTCTATGACAGCCAATCAGTGAAGGGCTTGGATGTGATTTGCTCTCTGTAGCACACTTTTTGCTATGAATTGACCCACTCTCCTTCCATACAGGTAATGCGGGATTGCCTGCTTCACATTTTCCCAGAGAGTAGGTTTTGTCTACCATTGCCTGGTGTTTTGACTTCTGTGGCCAAGGAACCCTGTGAATTGTTACAGTATAAGTAGATCTAATTGGCAAGCACCCTGAATCACCTAGGGATGAGGAGCTGTTTCCATCACTGGCTTGAGTGACTAGGTAGGCTGGGGTGGGAAAGTCCTTGTTAACTAAGGAGCATCAACCAAGCCCTTACTTACTTGTCCTTGTTTTATGTGCAGCTGAGTAATAAAAGAGTGGGAATGCTGGCTAAGGTTGGAATCAGGGTGGGTTTGGCCAAAACTCTCATAGCCATAGTAGGCTGCTTGTTAGCAGGGTTGGAAATTGCAATGTCTGGTGTACAACAAGAAGGAAGAAGGGAAGAAGAGCCTTCCAGGGGGCAGCAAGGATCACTTAGTTAGGACAGTGAGGGTGGCATCTCTCTTGTTTCCTGGGGGTCATTTCCTTGTCTTGTCTCCTATTGGGCTAAACAGGGCAATATCCTGCTTCTTCTCTCTCCTGGCACCAGTCTTCTCTAAGATGTAGTCAGATAGTGGGGACCTATTTCTATCTCTCCCCTTTACTCTCAAGTATGTTGTCCGGCGACGCCGGCCTTTTGTCCACCCTCACCACCAGCCCTGCAGCAGCAGGCACCCCCTTTAGGTCCTGCAGCACAGCCTCTGGCAGTACCTCAGTTGCAGGAGCCCCTACAGGCCTCCAGGCCTCTCCCACCCTTAGGCCAGTTGCAGCCGACGCCCAGGCACAACTCTGGGGAACAGCCTGCAGCCACTCAGCAGACTCACCTGTCTCCTGCAGTTGCCCAGATGGCTACATTTCATCCAGGCTCACAGGAGGTTGCCATCAGCACAAGGCAGGCAGGCGCAGGCTCCAAGATGCCAAGGGAGCCACTGGAAGGTTCAGAAGCAGCAGGGGTGAGCCAGGCAGAGAGCAGACCAAATGCCACACCCTAGGTGGGGATGGAGGGGGTGGAGCCAGGAGACTACAGAGTCTACCCAGCCCTCCTATCAGATAGGCTGGGAGCAGGGCCAGTCAGGGAGACGGGGTGATGATTGGGGCCAGAGCCAGGGAGGTGGGGCCAGGGGAGGCCTTTAAATTCAGGTTCCTGTGAAAGCCGAGGAGGATTTTGCAGGGAGAGACAGCTGGAGCGTGCTGCTACTCCCAGGGCAGGAGAAGGAACAAGGTGGTGCAACCCCCTTCCCTGCCCATCTGAGGCCGGGGGGACACCTGCCTGGAGAGTTGGTAGGATGGCAGGCCATCAGGAGAGGGTGCCAGTGAGGGAGGATCCTCACATATGTATTTCCTAAATAAACTTTTTAACCTCTTTAATCACCACAGCATGACTTCACTGCACTTTATTTACCTACTCTGCATAACAGGGTCTGGGGCACCAAACACACGCTTGCTGTAATTAGAGAGGCAATTAACCGCTGAGAGCTCAGATAGCCACAGGCAAGTGTAGCATGGCGGAGAACAAAGGAAAGATGGTGGACACCTGTGGAACACAGCAGGGGTTCTGCATGGAAAGACTGAACAATGAAAACTACCAGATCTGGTCTGAAAGGATCAAGGCACAACTCGTGGAAGTGTGAGATGCAGTGAAAAATCCAAAACCGACGGACAGCACAGAGAAGGAAGCAGCCTGGGTGAAGGCAAATAACAAGGCCATATCTATTCTTATTAATGCTTTAAGTGACAAACAGCTGTTAGAAGTCATTAACATGCAAACAGCTGGAGAGATGTGCAGGGAATTGGCAAAAATGCATGTGAGGGAATTACTCAAAACAAAAATGCTCTTAATGAAGCAACTCTTCAGAATAAAAATGTGACCCAGTCAGGATTTGACAGAGCATATTCATGCCGTAATGGAATTAACACAAAAATTAAGAGGTCTAGGGAAGGAACTGGCTGAAGAGGATTTAACTGTACTGTTGTCAACTAGCCTCCTGGATTTGAACAGTCCAAAGGCAGAGGATTTGTAGCAAACTGCAGAAGAGCATTTATGGACTGAAACAGGCTGCAAGGGCCTGGAATCAGAAACTGAACCAAATGCTCATCAAGCAAGAATTCAAGCAAGGTGGGGCAGAACGCAGCCTGTACTCAAGAAAGACAACAAATGGACTTATGTTCTGATTTATGTTGATTTCCTTCTTTGTTATGAAAATCAACAAGATTGTGATGAAATAATTTAGCACCTGAACCAAGAAGTTGAGGTGAAGCACCTTGGAAATATCAGCTTTTACCTTGCCATCCAGACAGAGCGAGAGGAAGATGGAAGCTATCTTCTCAATCAAAAGCCAAAGATTATGGACTTCCTAGACTACGTGAACATGAAAGAAGGAAGACCAACGCACAGTCCGATGGAAACAGATTTCCTGAAACAAGGTGGAAACAAAGAACCTCTGAGAAACATCAAAACATACAGAGAAGCAATTGGAAAACTGCTGTACATAATAAGTACAGTGACCAAACCTGACATAGCAGCAGCAGTTGGAATACTGTGCAGGAAAAGTGCATCACCAAGTGTGAATGACTGGAATGCAGTCAAAAGATTGGCAAGATACCTAAGAGGCACGGCACAACTGAAGCTCAAGTTACCAGCAAGTGACAATCCCAGACTAGTGGGATTCATGGATGCTGACTGGGCAGAAGACACCACAGACAGAAAGTCTACCAGTGGACGAGTGTTCTTCTACGGCAGAGGAGCAATCAGTTGGACAAGCAGAAAATAAGAACTTGTAGCAGCATCAACTACAGAAGCTGAATACATATCGGCAGCGGAAGCATGCCAAGAACTCAAATGGATTCTACAACTTTTAGAAGACTTTGGGAATAGATGAACCCAAACCCATACAACTCTTTGAAGATAATCAATCATGCATAAAACATGCAAAGACAGAAAGAATTGGATCAAGAACCAAGCATATCAACATAAAGAGTCACATTGCGAGAAACATGCAAGAAGAAAGGCTTGTTGAGCTACAGTACTGTCCTACAGAAGAAATGATTGCAGACGTTCTCACCAAGCCACTTACCAAAGAGAAGTTTCAAAGTCTACGTGAAAGGCTGAACTTTGTGGACTTTGTACACTAGACATTGAGAAGGAGTGTTGAAAATTGCAATGTCTGGTATACAACAAGAAGGAAGAAAGGAAGAAGAGCCTTCCATACAGGGGGCAGCAAGGATCATTTAGGACAGTGAGGCCGGCATCCCTCTTGTTTCCTGGGGGTCATTTCCTTGTCTCCTATTGGGCTAAACAGGGCAATATCCTGCTTCTTCTCTCTCCTGGCATCACTTTTCTCTAAGATGTAGTCAGATAGTGAGGACCTATTTCTATCTCTCCCCTTTACTCTAAAGTATGTAGTTCCTAAATAAACTTTTTAACCTCTTTAATCAGCACAGCGTGACTTCACTGCACTTTATTTACCTACTCTGCCTAACAAGCAGCAACTCACATTATCTTAGGTATGTTTTTTTGTTATGTCCTTATTGAAGTGGGTGGGTTCTAGTATAATTTTTCCTCTCTAGAAAGAGCAAAAGACATTTTGCTGAATCCACACTCCAGCTCAACTGGAGGATGTCCTTGTAAGCCACTTTGATTCTTTAAGGAGCCCCTGGACCATGGCTGCTCAGTCTGTGGCATCTAACTTAAAAAAAAATCAAATGGCCATGTTGAAAAGTCCTCTAAATATTCTGTTTGTTAAATCAAGTTGCATACCCATAAGGTGACTCCAGGCACCTGTTCACAATTTCCACAGCTTCTCTGGCATCTTCTGGAAGCAGAGGATAGAGCTGAGTATCATCTGTATATTGGTGACAAAGCCTAAATCTCTGGATGACCTCTCCCAGCGGCTTCACATTTATTTTAAAAAGGATGGGGGAGAAGATGGAATCTTGTTGTGCCCCCACAGGCTATTGGCTAAGGGCTGAGCAGCAGTCCTCCAGCACCACATTCTGAAACCTGGCTTCAAGTTAGAACAAAAACCGCAGCATAACATGGAGCTAGATATACATTTAAATGGATAAACATGCTTGGTGTCTAGAATCAATATTTTTTTTTATAAAGCTAGAGTTCTCTCCAAAACATGAAGGGAAGGATGAATATGATCTGCATTGAATTCACAGCAATGTAGTAGTAGAAGTACAAGAGCAAGGGCATGAAGTAGCTGAACTAAGTAAGTAGGCATGGGGGAAAGCGTGGGAGCAGGGGACCCCCCTCCTTGGGCAGGGGAATACCATCCCTATTGCAGAACGTTAATTCACATGCCATTACAGTGCACTGATTGGTCACTAAGATCTTCCCTGGTTGCTAGGTCTTTGTGCATTAAAATGGAACAATCAGTTAAGGAGTTTGCTCTTACTCATGGCTTTTAGCCATGTCTTGTTCTGCAAGTCCCCTTTGAGGCCCTGTTGGGATCACAATTTTGTTTTGTTGTATCGGACTCTGAAACTTATCGCTGTCTATAAATACTATATTACACCTGCAAGATACCATCATGACTTAGATTAGCAAAAACTGCTTGGTATGTATAAATGTTAGGTCTGGTTATATCTTTATTGTTTTATCTATTCTTCCTGCCCTCTTTTCTAAATACACTCTGTTTTGCACAAATTTTAATAAACAAAATATTCTTCATATCTGTGTGGTGCATCCTTTATCCTTGGCTTCAACCTAAACCAGTGCCCAGGGTATATTTGACTTAGCTACCCTTGTAACCTTTTTTTCTAGATTCAAGATAGGGGCTTGTTTTTCCCTAGGTTTTGTGCCAGCCTGCTACTGCCACTACTACAACTATTGCAGCCTACTACTCTTCTATGATCTGTAGGATGGAGATTTTTACTTCCTGGTTCTGCTGACTCCCCCTGCCTGGACCAATGGGATTCTGTTAAATCTCTCTATTCCCTCTACAATACGCAAAAAGCAAAATCATTATGATGCTTTGCACGTTCTAAGCCTAAACAACAAACTTCATTTATCTTCTTTCTTGCAAATTCTACACTAGGCATCTTCTACAAGACTTTAGACCCTGAAGTATCTAACAGCTGAGTTTTAACTATGTTTACATTAATGTGTAAGATACATGAGAACTCTGCTTGTAAAGAATCTTATTAGATCTTGCATGTTAAAGATTACAGGAACCTGAGTTTGCAAGGTCAAGGCAAAGGACACTTCAGCACAGAATACTTTCTTTATAAATGAATTAGTCTGCAAAAGCTTTTAATTAGGTGGCAGTTAGTTTGATCTACCAATCTCAGGTTCCAGAAAGCCTTCTTTGACAATAATACAATTTTAGAGAACTTCAGTTAATAGGAAATTACTCTGAACAGAGGCAAACGTTGGATACCAGATATCAAAGGAGGAGCTAATCAAGTCTCAAGATTGTCTTATGATGGGGGAACTTGGCAGGGTGGATCCAACCAAGAGGATCTGCACTGAATTAATTATCAGGAAACACTGTTTGAATCATAATCTCTTGGTTTTTACTTATTATGAGGTCTGACTGCAAGTGGGACACATTTTCTTTCTTGGATTGTCAAAAATCACTGCATATTTTGTTTATCACCAAAAACTGTGTGTGTTTGGGGTGGGGGAATGCTGTTCATGCCTATATATGAATTTGTATTTGTATAGGACTCCAGAGCTTGGAGGGATGACAAGTAGCACCAATTTTCTTGCTAGGCACATATTTTTGTATTGGTATATGTAAGAGATTCCCCCTTCCCCACTGAGAACCTTCTCGTTCTTATCTGCAGCAATTGGATGTCCAGAATAACTGCCTCCATTATTCTGATAACTTTAATTTAATAATATTTGAACCCAAATATTTGTCTCCTCAATAAAACATTATTTCTGATTGTCTGGCTTCTCAGTGTTTTTTCCAAGCTGGAAGAGGCGTTTCACACCACTTTGTCAAAGACTCCGTACAGCCATTGCATGGGTCACAGGCCATAGAAGAACCTAAGCGAGCAGCTCTTAGGAGTGAATGATGACAGAAGAAAGATTTTCTTCTTTATCCTTAGGCTATTCTACCGTGCATTTGGGCTCAGGTTAGAAAGTAGGCCATATTCACAGTGACATGTCTAAATACCACGACTTCCTGACCACACATTATGATGCGTTTCCGATATTCTCCTTTCCTAATGGCATTTTCCAGTTGGTCAGTCCTCCCATAGCAAAGATGAGAAGACTCAAGATGGATTAAATGGCCAACACCTTCTGTATTAGAGGCCCATGGGGAGAAGGTGAACAAATATAGAAAACCAGGGTGGTGTAGTGGTTAGAGTACCAGATTAGGATCTAGGAGAGCTAGGTTCAAATCATCACTTTGCCATGGAAGCATTCTGGATGGCCTTGGGCCAGTTACTCTCTCTCAGCCTAACCAACCTCACAAGATTGTTGTGAAGATAAAATGAGGCGGGAGGAACAATATTATAAGTTGGTTATTGTTCCCATTGGGGAGAAAAGTAGAGTACAAATATCTAAATGAATAGATAATAGAAGACAGGAGTGCTTGGAGGAGGCCAGATGTCACCTGTCTTTTACTGAAACATGAAATTTATGGAATTCATGGAATTTACAGTGCTTAAAACTAAACCAAAGCAAATGAATGCACCAGTGTGCTACTGGATCCTCAAAAATGGCTTTTAATTAATTTAATTAGAACTACAATCCTGTGCACATTTATGTTCCATTTGTATTCAGTAGGACTTTCCTGTGTGTAAAGATGCTAAGGATAAGATTTCAGAAAATGAGTTGGATTCTAATAGTTTTTCCATGGGAAAAGAGGGATGAGGGATCCCTGAAATTGGTCTGTGGGAGATTGTGGTAGGCATGCAGGATGGCAACTACAACGAGAAGGGCAACTGGGCAAATTTGCCCTTTTTCTATCTTGAACCAGCAGAAAAGCTGGCATTATCCAATATTATGAATTATGAATTATTATATTATGAATTCACAATACAAAAGTTGTGTCAATGGGACTAGAAAGTTGAATTAGGATTGCACTGTAAAATTCTATGTTAAGAGTGGTAAGACTTTAATCTGGAGAGCTGGGTTTGATTCCCCACTCCTCCACTTGAAGCCAGCCAGGTGAGCTTGGGTCAGTCTTAGCTACTCAGAGCTCTCTCAGCCGCACTCACCTCACAAGGTGTCATGAGGATAATAATTACACACTCTGTATACTGTGAACGTTAAGTTGTCCTGAAGGGCAGCATATAAATATGTCGTTGTTGTTGTTGTTAACAGAACGTGAATCCAAATTTTTTGTGTGTAAGCATCATAGTTACTGATGTACTGTACCAATATTAGTAACTGTCATCTTTTCCAGAATGATCATTCCTTATCCAGCTGATCAATTTATAATACCTTTTAAATATATGGAATTGCATTATAAAGCTAACACTGTCTTTTATAATCACCCTCTCTTGCTTTGAATATGACAAGTTCCTCCATTTCAACTTACAGTGATACATTGACACTAAAACGTGTTCTGACAGAAATCCAGTGAGTTGACATTTGCCATGTACATTCAGTACCGAGGGAAATACATGTCAGACACTTCTCGACTATGTGGTAATTGCTCTTTCCAAACCTGTCCTTCTGTTACATTAGGTTATTGTGGGGTACTCCTTACTCCTCACATATTCCTCTGAAACATGATAGATACTACTGGTTCTGGACTAAAAATGGAATATAGCATTTTCTAACTGGAAGAGGACATTTTTAACTTCAGCATGAACATCGTAAAGTTGAGAAGTTAAGTTACTGTCCAGGTAGCTGTTTGCTCTTGTTAGAAGTTAGTACCAACACATGCAGATGGTCATAAATAAAATAGCCAACACTGAACTGCAGAAGGAAATTAGATTGATCTGGAAAGCATATGTAAAGAGAACTGTAATTTAAAATGGTAATTGTGCAAAATCCACATTAGATCTGATGGGTTAGATCCAGCCAGCTTTTTAACTCAATATTGCACAATACCTCTTCCTACAATATTCCCAATCGTGCCTGGCATTTGTTCAAAGAAGTCCCATAATTCCTAGCACAACTTTTGGGGGGTGGCCAAAGGGGAATGCCTTCCTTTTTTACCAGTAGAAAGGTTGATTGAATCCAGGGTCGGCCTGCCCATTGAGGCCAGTGACGCCGCTGCCTCGGGGCGCTAAGGCACCGGCCTGGGGGCAGGGGCACGTGCCACAGAACTGCTGCCACCACCACCGGCCAGGAGCGCATGCTGGTGGCGGCAGCATGAGGCAGCTGAGTGGGCAGCCTCCCGTTTGGTTGCTCTGCGGGCCAGGTGCAGCCGGCGGCCAGGGTGGCTGGCTGTGCCTGGCCCGCAGAGCAACTGGATGGGAGGGCTGAAAGGCCCCCTGTGCGCACACCAGCTCCTGCGTGATGACATCACATGCAGTGATGTCATCATGCAATCCGGTCCATGCGCATGCGCATGCATGTGCATGCACAGAGGCAGCATTAAGCTGCCTCAGGTGCCGATGACACTGGAGCCGGCCTTGATTGAATCCAACCTGATTTGCTTTCAGACAGTTAACAAGTAATGCACCAAATAAAAGGGTGATCTTTCTGAGCTAAGAGGGATCTCAAAATCCTACATGAAGAATAAATAAGACACAACGTTTTCATGAAAGAAAGGCCATGTGTTTACATGTGATTTGTAGAGATTTTAGTTCTTAGAAAATAATAATGCCTTCTTATTAATCTTTCATCAATCTTCTCTTTAATGGGGGGCCTGAACTGGGGGAATGGTGAGACCATTTTGATATTTTCAGAATGAAAAGAACTTCTATAAGGTTGAAAAATGCAGCAGAGGTATTCAAGAAGATGAAAGGATTAGAAGGCAATTTATGAGTCAAGATTAAGGAAATTTAATATCA
Organism: Eublepharis macularius; assembly: GCF_028583425.1. NCBI lineage: Eukaryota > Metazoa > Chordata > Lepidosauria > Squamata > Eublepharidae > Eublepharis > Eublepharis macularius. Next base: position 47,161,784 of record NC_072790.1, read on the forward strand.
TGTGTACAGCTTGGAGGAAAAGAGGTAGGGGTTAGAACAGCTACTTATAAATACCTCAGAGGTATAAGAACAAAATGGGCTGTTTACAGTGCAAGATGAGTCATTTTTAATAACATCTTCTGTATATGTGACATGGCCTGTGTTCCGTTTTATCATGATGCTTAAAAAAAATAAAAGCCTAGTTATAGGATTTATTCTTTTTTGAAATATTTAGTGAGAGATATGCAAAAAGGAATTTTAAAAAAGTTAAGTTATGAGTGTGCAAAAGTTATGCACTCTTGAATGCTATTGATTTCAATGATGACGGTAAGGACATGGTTGAAATAAATAGGATGTGCCTAGCTTCACTTGGATTTGGAGAAATTATTTTCTATTAAATGACTGCAAAAATGAACCTAATATCTCAAAATCCTGCTTTCAAACACACTATCAGATGTGGCCTTCACTTCAATACAATATTGACATGTCAAGTATTGTATTTCACACAGCTACAAAAAATATTAATGTAGCCCACAGATCAAACGAGTGTGAAAACAAAGTGTCCTTTCCTCGCCTAGGCATTTCAACATTGCTGAATTTCCATCAGGAGACAAAGATTCTGCAAAAGCAATCAACTCGTTGCAAAAGAATACAGTGTTTAAAGATTCCACTACCCCCATTTGTTCAACTTTCTAATCAATTTTAGCATGCAAAGTTTATCAATGTCATAACTTTGAGAACACACCATAATTTCACCACAAGCTCTTCTGACTGTTATGCAGCCATAAACTGAGAAACTGACTCTGTTGAGGAGTTTAACCAAGAACGAATCAAAAGCGAATTACGCTAAAGGGGCAATTCATTGATTTACTGCATTTTGAATACTGAATACTTATCACTTTTTGACATTGTGGGTACATGGAGATAAATCTTATATTTCTGAGATTGTTCTAGGAATTAGCTATTGGTAGATAGTTTGCATTAGGGATGGAGAAGAAATCTGGAAATGGTATGTATATTTAGAAATAAGCTTCTCAGTTTAGAAATCTCCAGGCTATTATGTACCAAAGACACCATCCACCAAATGTTTTTTTTTTTTATTCTTCCTGAATCATTGAATAGAATTGAGCTACTGAGCTGGGGAGTCAAATCTTCATTGTACGGTGCTGAAAAATTAAGAAACGTTTAATGGAGATGTCTTTGTTATCCCTCCCTCCACCTCAGTCACTTTGGGAAAGCATGGAAAAAGGAAAGTGCAGACAAGACTGCAGGAGACAGAAAAGGTAGGTTCTTCAAGTCGTAGGGAACTGTTGGAATAAAACTGGAGACTTCCTCCGTGGGAACTATCTAACACATCTAAGGCAAACCCACCTTCACATTTTGAGGTGAGTGGATTGTATTTTGCTTATCTTGTTTTAATAATTAAGAGTTTTTGCTTGGCATGGTAGCTCCAGTAATGCCAGAAGTCCAAGACTATGTGGGAGAAGATCATAGCTCATAAAACTGGAAGTGATGTCTTTGGACACTCTAGCACCATGTCACTTCTGGTTTTTAATGGAAGTGATATCAATGAGCATTAGCGGGAAGCCTGGTGTCTCAATTCTGGATTGAATCCAGACATGATATCACAGTAGCGCAATTCCTGAGCCAAAAATATGCACAAAAATCGTTGTTTGGGGTCATTACCATGATTTTTTAGAATGGTTTCACAAATCTAGAATTATTATGTATTACAACAACAACAACAACAACAACACTGCCCCACAAAAAAAATCCATGTAATTTTTCATGTTTGGGTGCTTACCAACAGGGGCAGCAAGCATCTTGTTTTTCTTTGATTGTCCAAATTTCTAAGGCAGTGGCCCATTGAGGACAGCTCCTGGACAGCACAAGGCATGCACAGGGCCTAGCAGAGCCGCCAATCTGGCTGGCTCCTTCTCCTTTCCACCCTCCATTGTGAGGGCAAGGCCATTTTTCCTCCCAGTTCACATCTCTGCTAGTAAGATGGCTGGATGCAGAGGAGTTAGCCGTGTTAGTCTGTAGTAGCAAAATCAAAAAGAGTCCAGTACCACCTTTAAAACTAACTAACTTTATTGTAGCATAAGCTTTCGAGAATCAAGTTCTCTTCGTCAGATCAAAAAGAGTCCAGTAGCACCTTTAAGACTAACCAACTTTATAGTAGCATAAACTTTCGAGAATCACAGTTCTCTTCGTCAGATGCATCTGATGAAGAGAACTGTGATTCTCGAAAGCTTATGCTACAATAAAGTTGGTTAGTCTTAAAGGTGCTACTGGACTCTTTTTAAGATGGCTGGGAGTATTTATTCAGGGGCTTGTAGAATTGGACCCCTTGATTTGGAGTTAGGGAGTCTGACAAAAAAAGTCAGACAGGATCATCTTTAGAGTGAAGGGAGAAGAATCCTTTGCCTTAACTGTAGTATTACTGACCTGAGGAAGAATTCTATCTGAGAATTCTAAGTTTGTGTCAGCATAAGCTGAAGTACACTTTACCCAGGCACCAGAAGACTGAAAGTGTGTTTAGGCAAGAGTGATTGGGTAGTGGGTTGAGACTCCCTTCCAAGTCAAAAAGAAGAAGGGTTATATCTTCTGAGGAGAAGATTAATTCTGGCCCAGTTTTCAAAGGGGTTTGGCTCTGAGGAGGACCCCAGGTCTGTTGTGAAGGGAAAACAGTTTTAGCCTACTCAGGGAATAGAAACATCTTCTAGTTTCAAGAAAGGCGTGAGTTAGGTGCACAAAGAAAGTTACTGACTCCAGAAAATATGAACTGTCATAGAAAACTTCCTGAAGAAACATTGTTGCTGTACCTAAATTACTAAGTAAAACACCTCTCACTGTTAAAACCAAGAATATATGAAAATAAACTTCAAGGAAACTATTTTACCTGTTATATGAAGTATATTCTGTGATACCAACAAATTTTTACCTCTGCATTTCCATCCCTTGACTACACTTAATTCCTGCCTGTTAAAATAAAATTGTTATTTCTTTCTGAATGTTATGCAGTCTTCAGTGCCATTTCCAACAAAAAGAAAGTGGGTCCCTGCTTTTTCCCATCAAGTTCCTGGTATAGGCTAAAAATCCAAAATTGTATCTGGATGTCAGGGTGAAACAAATAGATTTTCAAAACCGCACATATTAACATGCAACTTGGGGCTGCTCAGTCAAAGCAGGGAATCTGAATTTTAGTGGGAAAATCTGCCTCACAGTGGAGAGAAAGAGGGGGAGGGTCTGGAATAGCAGCACAAAGAAACCCTCTGTGTGGCATAGTTGTGCTTCATAAGGGCGTGGCTGGAAGGAGGCTATGCTTCCATTACAGGTGCATTGTTCTTCATCCAAATGTTCCTCAAAGGATCCCCATTCCCTTAACACCAGTGCTATGTTAAGCTAACAGTGATAACTTTTCAACCCCTATCTCTCCACCAGGACTCCTATGCCTTTAACAGCACTACCTAAAAAGGTAGTAGATGTTGACCTACCATGGAAAAAGGTAGTAATAACAGTTTCATCAGGTTCACATGTGGTTCATAGGACAGAAGTGTTGCCAACAAGGTTTCTAACTCCAGGCTGAGAAATTTCTAGAGTTTTGGTGATGGAGCCTGTGGAGGTTGGAGTTTGGGAAAGGGAGGGAATTCAGAGAGGATGTGATGCCTGAGAGTCTGCCCTCCAAAGGTGTCATTTCCTATAGGGGAACTGATTTTTGTAGTCTAGTGATGAGTTGTAATTTGAGGAGAACTCCATGCCTACTTTGAGGCTGGTAAACCAACCAGCTAAGAAAAAAATAGTAGCCATTTGCTTTAGCAAGGGAGTTTAGAGGTGTACTTTAAGTCAGGTAGGACAGAGGCTTGACAGTTCTGTTCCAATGGAGAAGGCCAGGTTTTCACTTCAGAACTGTGGTATCTGAGATTTTCATTGCTGCTACACTGAAGAGATGCTTAGGTCTGGTCTACATGTACAGCAGAATAAAGCGTAAGTTCTTTAGGTGGTCTAGTAGGCTGTACTATATCTGACTCCAACACTCTCCCATTCCTACAAATAAAAACATTCGCATAGAAGGGAGAAAAGGTCTGTCTTAGATTTTCACATGCTGTGCTAGAGTTATGCAATACGGAAATGCTTTTTTTAAAAATTCATCTCTCACCTGCATGAGAAGTGTTATATTTTAAGTAATTCATGAGATAGTTAAGTTCTCTGTGTACAGGATATGGAACACTGGAATTAGATGTTATTTTTTAAAAAATACTGTATGAGGTAAAATAGGGCGGGTGCTTTTCTATAGAGTCCATTCCTCTCAGAGATTTACTGGAGTACATCAGGCTCTTGCTCTTTTCTGCCCATCCCTGTTTTCTTTCACTTTTGCCTCAGAGGGAAAATGAATGGATTCCCCAAAGGAATCTTCATGCTAAAAAACGTACATCAATTTTATACCACTGTAAGGATCACAGTTCCTCACAAAGGATCTTAGGAGTATTAGTTTGATGAGGGTGCTTAAATTCTCCATAAGTGATTCATAGCCCTCTGTCATACACCTACGGTTCCTAAGATGTCTTGGGAATAGGGAACAACAATTAATCTAGTTTAAATCTGTGGCATAGATATGACCCAAACTGTCTAGACCATTATTACTTTTCTCTGTGCCTTTTATGTCCAATACCAGCCAGCTTCACTCCAGGAGCAGTGACCTGTTCACCCCTTCCCCTTATCTGTCATTTCACCCAGCAGCTACTACTACTGACTGCTGCTGAGCTCTAACACAAGATCTGATGGAAATGTCACTTCCAGGTCTGTGGTTCTCGTGATTCACAGGTAATAGCTATTGGTTATAGATGAATCTAAGTGGAAGAAGTCAAAATGGTTTTGTGAGAGAAATCCCTTTTAACAGGCAGAAGGGAAAAAAACACATGGACTGTCAAGCCAAATATGACTGTAACTTTCAAACATTTCAGGTGCATCTTGGGATTGAAAGATCCATTTCTCAAAGCCAGCCAAAGGGAACACTTGCTTACTCATTGGGAACAAAGATTTTTTCCCCCTTGTCACTAAGTAGAAATTTCCCACAGCATAGCTTGCTGAGGGCACAGTTTTTGACATACAGAGTGCAAGAAAGAAGATAACCTTAAACAAGAGTGTGAAGGAGTATTTGTTACTTCTTTGACCTCTTTGAGAAAGACTCGTGCTACTTATCCTCAGAACTGAATGATGGATACATGCACGGGCAGTTCAAGATCTTTTGCTATCTGAAGCAACAATGACTGCCTCGTACATGATGTACATGTGCATCACGTAGTAGATACTTGCCCATTCAGTTCCTCCTACAACCTCCAGAGCAGAAAACCACCCCTAACTCTTCACCAGCACTGAATGTCAAAGGCTTATGGGGTTCCTGAACTCTGACATCGGGTGGCAACCAGAAATAGTAACTATGCTTTTATAAGAATTATTATGTAATAGTTTAGGAATGCGAGGCTTGCATCACTACATTTAAAGAAGCCTGGGGAAGTGAGGAGGTAAGTCGAGTATTTACCTCTGCCTCACAGATAAGGAAGCTGCCTCTGGTTACCTTAATATAAAGCTGGTCCTGGATATATGTGGTGATCTGTGCATGCGAAGATTATGCGTATTTTCCTTGTGCCCTTCCTCCAGTAATCCTTCCCAGCTCTGTGAACACAAGGAACTTTCAAAACCTCTTCCTAGGCAATCAGGAGTTCCCAACATTTTTGACTCTGCGGGAACATTTGGAATTCTGACACAGGGTGAACACAACCACAAAATGGCTGCCACAGGAGGTGAAGCCAACCATAAAGCGTCAGGGATTAAGGTTATGCATAAGACTAATAGTAAATCCTCAACATTTCAGGCATAAACTTTTGCTTAATAGGATGCCTTTTTAAATGAATGTGTTGTTTAAAACTATTTTCTTGCATACACATAGCATTTTCCTCCTCCTCCTCTTCCATCAACACATATAGCTTATCTTCAGTCACCCAGTGAAGACCCTTGTGCTGTAGTGGCAGCTGCAGAAACTTTTTTAAAAAAAAAATCTGCACAGTGGCCAATCAGAAGCCCTGCTGGGCAAAAGCCTCATCTGGTCCTGCCCACTTTCTAAAAACCCTAGGAGGTCACCAGGAAAGGTGTCAGTAGATACCATGGCATGGATGGATACCAAATTGGGGTCCCCTGGACCATATCCTGTGATATCTAGGTTGAAACTTCAGCATAATTTTAATTAACCTTTTACTGAAAGTTTTTACTGATACTGGAAGTTAACTGTTTATTAGTTGACATGATGTTTGGAAAATTTGTGACGGCCTATGGCTTTAGACAATAAACTCTGACTGACTGACACAAAGAGTGATTATTTTGATTTCCCTTTGTGGAATGTGGAAGAACAGAGCCATGAAGTGGTATTCATGTCAAGTTCAATAGCTTTCTATAAAAAGGTGCAGTTTTACGTACATAACATCATCCTTGCAGTCACAGCTTGTCTTACAGTACAGCAGCAAGGGCGTCTTCCTTTGAGTGGCAGATTTTGAGGACACTATTAAAGGGTGACAAATTCAAAATTATTGACAGCAGAGTCCTGAGTTATGCCCTTTAAAATCCATTCACTTCAATGGAATTAGAAAGGTATGTCTGCATTATTAATGGCTTGTCTTTTTGCCACCTAGCACCTGTAGAAAACCTGCCTGAGCCAGGCAGATCTTTGCCAGCTAGGAGCACTGTGGATAACCCCTCCCCAAGACCTCAGATTGAGGGACCCTGGATTTCCAGGATTGTATACTTTGGGTAGCAGACAGAGAGTCCCAAGCTGAGGTTCCTGAAGAAAGGTTCTCCTTATGTTAAATACGGGATTTACTTTTGACCAGCTCTTAAGAGAGCTTCTGTATCTTTTGAAAACTACAAGGAAGGGAATTTTCAACCATGGCCAATTCCACACGGCTTACCTGAAGCCGGAACGTTGCGGAACATGCTGGAAAAAACGTGGAAGATCATGTTTTCTCGTGTGAGTTTTGTGCGACATCGCGCAAAACTCGCGCAAGAAAACACAATCTTCCGCGTTTTTTCCGGCATGTTCCACAACATCCTGGCTTCAGGTAAGCCATGTGGAATTGGCCCTTGTTTGACTTTTCCCATCTCTATAGTACTGGGAACTGAAAAGCTGCCTCTGGTGAAATTCTCCCCTTTATGAAGCTCTTAAAGTACCCAAAGTCTGGATCTGACAACTCAATACCAATATGCTGTCTGAAACTCACTAGATAAAGGCAGAGAATGTACAGTCTTTGATCTAAGGAATATGTATGCTTATTAGACAATTGCTATTGTCACATGTAAAGAGTAGAGTACATTTCAGTGGCTTCTAATTTCCTCATGAGTTCAAGGAAGGTGTCTGTTGAAGAACTGGTGCCGCAGTATTACCCAGCATTCAAAGGCAACTCTTTTTTTATACCCTACCTGACTGCATTGTGAAAAATAGCTGGCATTTCCCATTAATTACCTTCCTAGAGTGAAAAGCAAACAAAGCATCTTGGGGAAAACATGCTCTGCGGGTAGTAAGTTCAGTTGCATTCAGGCAAGGAAAAGAAGTAAAAGGAAGAAAGTTGGTAATACTTCAGGATCTCGACCAGGGCTCCTTTAATATGGCATAATTGAAAAACAAAGGAAATCTATACAGATTCCTCTCTTTCCTAAGGAAATAAATGAACCATATCTGCTAATCAATTTTCATAATTGAAAGCATCGTATGCAACTTTATTTATAGCTGAAGGTACCATAGACCCTAGGAAAACTAATTTGCAACAAATGTAAGAGCCAGTTTTCTTGCTGCATGTATTGAGGCTTAAGTTGCAGCTCAGCCTTGGTACTTTTACTCAGAAGGAAGTCCCATTGAGGGTCATATCATTAATACATTGAGGCTGTGTAAGAGAAACTTCCTTCTGGAAAAGACTCCTTTAAGTCTAGGGTAACAACAAAGGTCCCAATATTGATGTCTAATAAAGTAATCCTAAATTGTTTATTTCAGGAAGTATGTACTTTGCCTGGATCCAGAGTAACTGTTTTGTTCTGCATGAATTATGTACTGGTGTTCCCAGCTGTTCTCAGTGAATCCTCATTGTAAAAGCAGTGAGGACTTCTTCACATGATTGCCTTCCACTGTGACAGCCACTCTTTTTGATCACCCCAAAGTACTGCTAAGCAGTTACGTGACTGCTGATAGGTACATGCAAAATGATACAACAGTACTTACTTACCTTCTTATTTATTTATTTATTTATTTATTTATTTATTTATTTATTTATTTATTTATTTATTTATTTATTTATTCGCCCTCCCCAGGGCAGATTACATTAAGTAAAAAAAAATCCATATAATTTACATCAAACAATTTAAAACAACAGTATCAAAACCAGTATAGTATAAAATAAATATAAAACAGTTGACACCCAAAATAGCAGCAGTCAAATTCACTAGTCAAAATTCGCTAAATTGGAGGCAGTCGATCCGCGAATCGGGAAGAACTAGATGGTGGACGGTTCTAATAGGGAGGGCTCAGATCTTCATTTATCTTCTACCAGGCTGGCAGCAGCCCAGCCTAACCTCAACCATACACCTGACGGAACATCTCTGTCTTACAGGCCTGGCAAAATGACAGTAGATCTTGACGGGCCTTGGTCTCACTACGCAAAACGTTCCACCAAGTTGGAGCCAGGACCGAAAAGGCCCTGGCCCTAGTTGAGGTCAGGCTGGCCTCTCTGGGGCTGGAGACCACCAGTAATTTCTTATCTCCTGATTGGAGAGCCCTCTGGGGGACATATGGGGAGAGGTGGTCCTGCAGATATGCTGGTCCCAGTCCACATAGAGCTTTCTAGGTCAATACCAGAACCTTGAACCTGATTCGGTACTCCACCAGCAGCCAATGCAGCTGGTGCAGTATAGATGTTATGTGCTTGCCACTCAGCACTCCCACAATGACATGTGCTGCTGCATTTTGAACCATCTGTAGTCTTTGGATCAGACCCAAGGGGAGCACCGTGTAGAACGTGTTACAGTAACCCAACCTAGAGATGACCATTGTCTGGATCACTGCAGTTAAGTCGCTGGTTGAAAGGTAAGGGACAAGTTGCCTGGTCCGTTGAAGATGAAAAAAAGAGAACCTGGCAACTGCTGCGACCTGTGCCTCCATTTTCAAGGAGGCATCCAGGATCATCCCTAGGCTCCTAACCTTCAGGACTGATCAAGCAGTGCCCCATCAAGGGTTGGGAGCAGGAGTCCCGAACCTACACACCGATGGCTCAAGTGCAGGACTTCCATCTTTGTGGGATTCAATTTCAGCTGACTCTGCTTCAACCATCCAGTCACGGCTTCAAAAGCATGCTCCAGGACATCTGGGGCCGAGTCGGGCCAGTCATCTATCAACAGATACAACTGGGTATCATCCATGTATTGGTGACACTCAAGTCCAAAGCTTCGCACCAACTGGGTGTGGGGGTGCATATAGATATTAAACAATAATGGGGAGAGTATAGCCCCTTGCAGGACACCGCACACCAATGGGTAGCGGGATGATAACTTCTTCCTCAGCAATACCCTCTGTACTGCCACAGTATGCAATAAAGGTCAGAAAAGACTGCCAAACATAGCTACTGCAATGTACAGAGGTCATGAGAATGGGTCACAAGTACTTTAATGGGTAGCTCATGATGCTTTGCCGGGACGAGAATGACAAGGAGAAGGTGAAAAGAAATTTATGCTCCCAGCAGTAGAGATAGCAGAAAAAGACACAGTCCCCGTAATACAGATTTTTTTTTTTTTTGAAAAATTTTTATTGGGTTAGAATCCATTATTTCCACATTTACATTCAATTTTCCCCAATTTTTTCATCTCTAACCCCCTCCCTTTCCCCCCCCCTTTTTGTTGACTTCCAACAGCTTTCCAACCCTTTGTCCCCTTTCCCTTACTTTTATTAGCTTCCTCTATCTAAAACAAATATATATTCTCCATTATTCTAAGCAGTACATCCTTAACTATTTTTAACATTATATGCCCAAACTGTAAGCCTTTGTTTCTATCTTAGATAAACAATTTATCCCAATTTTTCAATTTCAGGTATTTCTATATATCATAAACCATATAGATCATACATTCGTTTATATCAAACAATTTGACTTATTCTCTATATATATTACTCATTCTATCTTTTTATAATAGTTCTATATATCTCTCCTCACGTAGTCAATCAATTTGACCCATCTATATCTTCAAACATTCAGTTTGGTACAAAACTTGTCAGAAAAAAAAGAAAATATTGTTAGTTAATCGCTCCTTATATTTAGTCCTTATAATTAATTATTTTCTCTATGTTCTGTTTGTTAACCTATATATATCTATATATATGTCAATCTATTAATCTGACTGCTTATTAATTCACATTTATCTCTTCTCCCCCCGGTAAAGTCTCCCCCCTCTACTTCAATACTTCAGTAGTTCTCAAACTGCCACAGTTTTCCTCCCACCTCCCATTTCTTCTCCAGGTATTGTTTCAGCTTCTCCCAGTCTGTGTTGAACTGCCCTGAGTCCAGATCTCTCAATTTTCTTGTCATCTTGTCCATTTCAGCCATATACAGCAATTTGTAAGTCCAATCTTCAATAGTTGGCACTTCTTGTACTTTCCATTTTTGCGCATACAAAAGTCTAGCTGCTGCTGTCATATAAAATATCAACGTCCTGTGTTGGGCTGGAATTCCCTCCATTCCCAAGTTCAGTAGCAGGAGTTCTGGGTTCTTATTAATTTGAAATTGTAAAATTTCACTCATTTCTCTTATTATTTCCCCCCAGTACTGCCTGGCTACCTCACACGACCACCACATATGATAGAGGGAGCCCTCATGCTTCTTACATTTCCAGCATTTATTAGAAGTATTCAAATTCCCTAGCGCAATCTTCTTTGGTGTCATGTACCAACGATAGATCATTTTATGAATGTTCTCTTTGATATTAATACATGTCGTTGTCTTCATTGTAGTTTTCCACAAGTATTCCCATGCCTCCATTGTTATTTCTTTATTAAAGTTTATAGCCCATTTCACCATTTGTGTTTTAACTATCTCATCCTCGGTATACCACTTCAACAGTACTTGGTATACCTTGGATATTCTTTTCTTATCTTCTTTAAGAAGGGTCTGCTCTAGTTCCGAATTCTCTATTCGTATACCTCCCTTTACAGAGTCCGAATTATATAAGTCTCTGATCTGTCTATACTGGAACCAATCGTAGTTAGGTGATAGTTCCTCTTGTGTCTTTATTCTAAGTTTGGATGCTTCAGTTTTAGTTATTTCTTTATACGTTAAACATTGTTGTTCATTATCAACAGCTCTCGGGTCTATCACCTCATATGGAACCACCCACAAAGGGGTTCCTTCTTGTAGATAAATTCTGTACTTCTTCCAGATTATGTATAGACTTCTCCGAACAAAGTGATGCAGGAACATCGAGTTGACCTTTACTTTGTCATGCCATAAATATGCGTGCCATCCAAATATTTTTTTATATCCCTCTAGGGCTAATAGTTTCTTGTTCTTTAATGTCATCCATTCTTTCAACCAAACTAGGCAGATTGCATCATGATAAAGTCTCAGATTGGGCAGTTGCATTCCGCCTCTTTCCTTTGCATCTTGTAAAACTTTCACTTTCACTCGAGGCTTCTTGCCTGCCCAAACAAAATCTGATATTTTCCTCTGCCATTTTTCAAATTGTTTGGAGTCTCTGATGATTGGTATTGTCTGTAGCAAAAACATTACTCTTGGTAACACATTCATCTTAACTGCTGCAATCCTACCCAACCATGACAAATTCAATCTATTCCATTTAATCAAGTCTCTCTCTATCTGAGTCCATAGTTTTTCATAATTGTTTTTGAATAGATCTATGTTCTTTGCAGTTAATTCGACTCCCAAATATTTCACTTTACTTGTTACTTCACAATCCGTTGTTTCCATTAACAATTGTTGTTTCTGCTTAGTCATATTTTTGCATAATATCTTTGACTTCTTTTTGTTAATGAAGAAACCTGCCAAGTCTCCAAACTCCTTGATCTTATCTATCACTCTTGGCATGTTCTCCAATGGGTCCTCTACAATTAACATTGTCATCCGCAAATGCTCTGACCTTGTATGAATAGTCCTTTATTTTTATTCCACGAATTTCATCATCTTGACGTATTTGTATCATCAGAATCTCCAATACTAAAATGAACAACAATGGAGATAACGGGCAACCTTGTCTTGTTCCTTTACTTATCGTCAATTTCTTGGTCAATTCATCATTCACCACAATTGCTGCAGTCTGGTCTCTATAAATTTCCTTAATTGCTCTGATGAATCTTTCTCCCAATTGTAGCTTTTCCATAGTGGCAAACATAAAGTCCCAGTTTAAATTGTCAAACGCTTTTTCAGCGTCAACAAAGAAGAAACCAACCTCTTTGTCACAACGCTTGTCATAATATTCAATAGCATTGATCACTGTCCTTAAGTTGTCTCTTATTTGTCTGTCTGGCAAAAAGCCTGCTTGTTCCTCCTCTATGACTTCCGAGAGCCACCCCTTCAATCTCTCCGCCAATATCTTCGCAAAAATTTTGTAGTCATTGTTGAGTAGCGATATAGGTCTATAATTTTTCACATTAGTCAGGTCTTGGCCCTCTTTTGGGATCAATGATATATTCGCTTCACTCCAAGTTTCTGGAATCCTTTGATCCCTTAAAACCCCATTCATCACCTCTTTTAGGAATGGTGCCAGTTCATTAGCCATTGTCTTATAGAATTTAGCCGTAAGCCCATCTGGCCCTGGCGCCTTTCCTAGATTTGCAGATTGTATTGCCTTACTTATTTCCTCGTCAGTTACTTCACTATTCAACTTATTTCTCCAAGCTTCCGAGATTTCTGGAAGTTTGGTTTTCTCCAAATATGACGCTATTGATTCTTTGTTTACTTCTTTTTTATTATACAGCTTAGCGTAAAATTTATAAAAGGCTCTACTAATGGTAGCCTGCTCCAAATACGTTTTGTTATCTTCGCAAATTTTATTTATTATCTTCTTTTCCCTTTTCTTCTTCAATTGCCATGCCAGGTACTTCCCAGGTTTATTAGCACCCTCAAACGCTTTTTGATTCAGTCTTTTGAGATTCCACTCCAATTCTTTATTGCTCATTGCTGTTAGCTGTGTCCCCGTAATACAGATTAACACAAAAATAACAATTGACAAATAGAATATACAGCAGTAAATGCTGACTATTTAAATCGACCCTGAGTTCGAGCAATAAACATATAAATACACAAATTAGCAACACAGAACGAAATGTATTGGAGCTAGAACATCCTAGCTCAGTCATACAAACATCTGTACACTAATTACAATTTGCAACAAAAGTTGCCAATAAGCCGATGCCCAAGTCTTCGCAAAAACATGAACGGCTCAGCTCAAGAAAGTCTGTGTCCCACTGTATTGACAGCTAGAAAAAGGGTGGGGGGATTCCCAACTTCTCCCTGGGAAATCGTTGTTGTGTGTTTTCAAGAACAATGCAAAATCATCCTCCCACTTCCCTTAGGGCTAAAATACATATTACTTTTTTGTGAGTTTGATTGGGGTTCCCCTAGGGTCGGCGCCGGGTTTTCTGGCACCTGAGGCCAGGGGGGGGGAGCTTCAGGACTGCTCCTGCGCACGCGCACCCGTACTGCGGGGTGGCAGGCGGCTGGGCGGGACAGCTGAGAGGCTGCCGGCCCAGCCAGGCACAGTGAGTGGCTGAGGAGGCACACGTGCATCCTCCCCGTCCTCCCGCTCCATTGCTCCATGTGCCGCCCCAGATGCCTGCTGCGCTTGGCCGTGTGTGTGTGTTGGCAATGGAGAGCTAGTGCCTCAGCGTTGGAGGCGATTGCCGGGGTTGCCTCAATGGAGGCACCAGCCTGGGTCCAACTCACTTTCCCTGCAGTCACACAATAGCTGTGTGAAAAGGCTTGAGCCTCTCTCCCCCTTCACACTGCAGTTCCAAGTAAGGATATGGTCTGAGAAAAGAAATTGTAATTCTCATGATTCGAGGATGACACCTTTATGATTTATTCCTGATTTTCATGTAGGATGGTACCAATTTGGGATTCAAATCCATGGTTTTTTCCCCAAGTTCTAGAATTTCAGGACCATTCTTTTTAATGGGGGAACCAAGCCTACTAAAGGTCTTTTAAAGACAATAGCACCATGTTTGCACATAACACAGTCCTTTCTTTAATCTAAAGACCCCCTAAGTTTCAAGAAGAATGATTTTACTGAAGCACATGCCTTTGGGTGCACTTCTTCCCACTGTTTCCTGTGGAAGAAAAATGGCTGCAGCTGTCAGGAGAATGCTGGCTCCTGGCCTTAAAAAAAAATTCCTGGCTGCATCTTGTTTCTTTACATAATCTCACCGTGACTGACTGACAGACTCTCTCTCTCTTTACCTTTCTGTTGAAAATTCTGCATTTGATAATTGCCATTCTTCCTTGTTGTGGTCTATTATCTCCTTTCACATAGTAAGGGCAGCTTCCTTTGCAGAAAACTGACCCTCTCCACTCCATCTCAGCAATCTTTAAATACAGTTGCAATTTCCCATGTAATTGTATGTGAAGAATTGATTACCCAATTGCTATATGACACATGTCTTCATGCTGGGCATCCACTGTAGGGGTACCTTAATAATTATTACTGCTGCTGCTGCTATTTAAGAAGTTTCTGCTGGATTCCTCATTCCTCTGGAAATGTTGTCCAGCTCAGAACAGCAGGTGAGAGCCTTAAAAATTCCTTCTCTGGGGTTTGTCTTCAATGGCATATAGCAATCTCCTGGTCCCTTGCAAAGATCCGATTAGAAAAGAGAAATGCTTTTGCCTGGAAAATCAGGAGAATAAAAAACCTCAAGACTACTCTGCTGCTGCTGCTATTAAATACCCAAACGAAAAACAACAACAATTTTTGGGGGTAGTGGTGGTGGTTCAATATACCTAAGAACCCTGGATTTCTGTTTACCATTCTGGAAACAATGATAACCAGAAACAGCAATGGTAATATATATATTCAGCTAGGGAATTTGGAGCTCTGCATGCCTCTTTCCAAACAGAATTTGGCTCCTGTTAATTAGAAAAAAATGTTTTATCCAAGAGCTACTGTGTGACTGCATGGAAAACAAGCTGGGTCTGGAGAATTCCAACTCAACTCACCAAAAAATGTAACATGTAGTTTGGCCCTTAGTGATGCATCCATTGGCACAACCAGCAGTGCCAGCCTAGTTCCTCTCCTTCACCGGAGCCTCCCTAGCCACATAGCTTATTGTCCATGTGAATGAAACAACAACCACTACCAACATTTGCAAGGTCTCCAAAAGCTACTGAGGGAAGGGGAAAGGGATAGAAAGAGCAATGTCCATGTGTGCCCTTATGCATCAGCTCCACATAACCCAGGCCAACATAAGTAAGGTTGTGGTAGAATACGGCCCTTCTGACCAGCAGCCTCCACTGATAAGGCCGGGGGGCGCTCTTTGCATCCCTGGAAGGAGGAGGGGACAGAGCATTTCCATGGTATCTGGGTCTCAGGCTGGGGGGCGGAGACAGGAGCCTTATGAGGCAGCTCCACCCAGCCGGCTGGCAGTTGCTCTATGTGCTTGGCCCACCCACCTCACCCTGTAGTAGTGCAGGATTAGCTGGCTGCTGTTGACAGAGCCAGGTGGGAATCCCCCCGCCCTTTCCCCTAACTGGCATGGGGAAGAGGTGGTTTTTTGCCTACCTTGTACTGCTTGCGGAGGTTTGAGGTAATTGACAAGGTGAAGCCACCTTAAGATGGTCATTGGCAGGATAGAGTTTGGGGATAGGGAGCGGGCCAGTGAGCACCCTTGGCGTTTCCCCATTGGTGGGGAAATGGGGGTCTGCCAGAAGCGGCTTGTACTGCTTGTGATGGCTGCCAGCTGCATAGGCGGACTGCCCTGGGGAACCCCACTTGCAAGTCCTTCCCTCACTGCTGTACGGCTGAGGCATTAGGAGCTTGAAAGGGGAGACCCAGATTTGCCTGGCCAGCTGGATCCCAGCCATAAACATGGATGGTTCGCACCCAGGACTTTGGGGCTCACCCAGACAGGTCAAGGAGGAGGTCCAGGGGTGACCCCGTGGCTTGACTTGTACCGCTAGTTATCCCTTGTCATATTAATGATTGATGTTATGTTTAATAAAGCAGCCCTCTAGTTTCAAGCCTTGTGTTTGTCTCATAATTCCGACTAGGCTGGAAAAAAGATTATTATTATTATTATTATTATTATTATTATTATTATTATTATTATTATTTATATCTCGCCCTCCCCGCAAGCAGGCTTAGGGTGGGTCACAACAGAAGATAAAATATACAAGATAAAATCACAATCAATTAACACAGCTTTCTAATAAAATACTTGCTCACTGTATAAAAACCATATCACAGCTGATGGAGGTAGAGGTATGGCTTAACCATGCGTGTTCACTCATATATGGGGTGTAGATGGTCAATACCCCCTACAGACATAGAGGAGACCGGGAGAGAGGCTCTTTTGGTGGAAACCCTGATGGCCTCAACAATACACCTGGTGGAACATCTCCATCTTACAGGCCCGCCTGAAGGAGACAAGACCTTGGCGGGCCCAGGTGTCCTCAGACAGAGAGTTTCACCAGGTCAGAGCCAGGACCAAAAAGGCCCTGGCCCTGGTTGAGGCCAATCAAGCCTCCCTGGGGCCAGGGACCACCAGTAGGTGCTTACCCACTGATCTCAGCATCCTCCAGGGAGTATATGGGAAGAGACGGTCCCTCAGGTATGCTGGTCCCAATCCGTTTAGGGCTTTATAGGTTAATACCAAAACCTTGAACCTGATCCAGAACTCCACAGGAAGCCAGTATAGCTGCTGCAGAACTGGAGTTACATGTGTCCTGAAAGGCACACCTATCAGGACACAGGCAGCAGCTTTCTGGACCCGCTGTAATTTCCGGGTCAAACTCAAGGGAAGCTCTGCATAGAGCGAGTTACAGTAATCCAATCTGGAGATGACCGTTGCATGGATCACTGTTTCCAGGTCATGGGTCGAGAGATAGGGAGCAAGCTGCCTGGCCTGCCAAAGATGGAAAAAAGCAGACTGGGCAACTGCCGCGATTGATAAAGAGGAGTCCAGCATCACGCCAAGACTTCTGACTGGTGAAACAGGCTCAAGGGGTGCACCATCGAAGTCCGGAATACTTTTAGTAGAGTTTGCTTCAGGGGAGAAAAGCTCTCAAGAATCACTGCTGCTGCTGTTGGGTGGCTTTTGAAGAAGTGTATTTGTTCTATTTGCTATTTAGTGTTAGGACTCTCTTTTTAAATATTTTCCCCCTCACTGTGTAATATATCCAAATATTATCACATAGTTCACGATGAAGAAATGTGTGAAATTAGCTTTCTGTTTAAAACAGTTCTGAAACAGTTGCTCCATTGCAAAACATTTTCTCCCAAGTCAAATATCACAAAAGGTTTTAACCTTCAACAACATTTATTTTTAATGGCATACATGAAAGAGAGTGACATTAACACTTCAAAGTGGCAAAATCCATTGCCTTCCCAATCATGCTGTCACAAAGGAATTTACAGATGGGCATCAGAGTGACAAACAAATGTGTTCTTTGCATTTTACTGGTTTTAAAACATGGATGCCCTTTCAATAATCCAGCCCCAAAGAACCTTCGGGATGCTGTTATTATGATGATTTTATGGCATAGTTTAGGTCTCATAATTCAAATTGGAGAGGTAATGCTTAATTCCACCTCTTCCCTTTTGAAATCAGTGGAATGTCAAGATTTGGCTGGATTATGCCTAGGATTTAGACAGGTCTTGGTTACTCCTTTGACCAGAAACAGAAATTGTGGTCCTGTATTTTGGAAATAGTGTCTGCAGTTACCAAAGTATGCTGTTCCTGCTTTCAGGGAGAACAGAGCCAGGTAAATCCATTCCAGTACTTGTGAAACCCCTGTCTTCAAAATTATTCTCTCACACCTGCCAGTCTGTGCAGCTTGCATGTTTATAAGAGCTGATGTTCTTCAGTGGGACTGGAGGGTTCTGATCCCACTATCAAGCATGTGAGTGATGTGACTTTCTTTTCTGTTGCGCTACATTGCTTCTGATAGACGTTGTGAAATATGATAATTGCAGTCCTCAGGTGAAACTAACAGTCATTAAATCCACCCTTTAAACAGAATCTCAACCACCAGCTAGTTGTTGACATTGAGATGACAGGTTGGGTCAGTGTGTATCTTTTAAGCTTTCATGACAGTTTGTTTTGAAGAGTGTTTTCTAAATCAGCTGCAGTACAATAAGAATAATCTTCAAAACCGGTTGATTTTCAAAGAATTCTGGCCAGAGTGAAATCTTTCAGCATGGCACCCACCTATACCTTGACATGCTCTTGTTTTAAGTAACTTGTGGGATCTTTGCCAATGCTATTTTTTTGTAATTATACAAAGAATTTAATGGCTTGAATCTAAATATAATCCACATAATACATTCTTTGTAATATCCAACCTGATGAAGAGTTCTTGTGAAATGGAAAGCCTGCACACTGTTACAAGTCACTTAGGGGATGCTAATAAAAGCAGTTGTGCGGCTTATGTTCTGGGGCTTTGTGTTTTGCTTTGGGACTGACAAAGCTGCTAACAAATCCTTTGTGACTAAGCACCCAGCTTTGGGAACAAATGATTCGGCCCCTTCCTGGCAAGCAGCTACGCTGCTCAGCCAGGGGCCGTCCATTGCTGCACTGGAGGGATGGACGGCACCACCACCCCCTCCTTCCTTATATGGAAGTGCTGGAAGGGCTGAGCGAGCGTAGCTACGCAGCTCTGCCCTCCCAGCTCAGTGCGGTTCAGTCGCTCGGCCCACCTGCCTCTCCCTAATTTTATTGGTGTAGGATCAGCCGGCTGCCATTAAGGGGCCAGGTAGGAATTTTTTCCCTCCTTTCCGAATTGGCTTTGGTAAAGGGGTTTTTTTTCGCCTACCTTACACCGATGCTTGGGGATTAAGAAATTTGGTTTGAGGTGGTGCCTGTTAGGAGAGTCCTGGCTGGTTTGTAGGCGTAGGGTGCGGGACGGTGAGCACCCTTGGCGCTTCCCTATGTGGGAAGAGGGGCCTGCCTAAAGGGCTGGTACTGCTGTGACGGCTGCCAGGCCCACAGGCGGGCTGCCTTTGGGAACCCCAGCCTGCGAGTCCTTTCCCTCACTGCTATACGGCTGAGGTGTCAGGAGCTTAAAGGGGGGTGACCAAATTTGCCTGGCCGGCTGGGTCCGCCCCATCCACTGGATGGGTCCCACCTGGGGCTTCGGGGCTCGCCCAGACAGGTCAAGGCGGTGGTCCAGGTGGGACACTGTGGCTTGACCTGTACCGCTTTAGGTCCTTGCCGCTGTTTGGCTTGTTTAGTCTGTATAAAGTTAATAAAGTGGCCCTTAGATCCAACTTGGTGTCTGTCTCTTTTCTGACTGGTGCAGCAATAATTCCTCTGTGTCATCAAGAAAAAGAGTGCTGCTGTTTTTATACTTTTGTATGATGTTTTAAATGTTCTTAATGCTGTTATGTGCCCTGAGCCTGCTCGCGGGGAGGGCGGAATACAAATACGATAAAATAAATAAATAAATAAATAAATAAATAAATAAAAATTAGTCCCAGATGGGTAGCCATGTTGGTCTGTAGTAGAAGGGTAAGATTTGGGTCCAGTAGGTCCCTTAAAGACCAACTAGATTTCCAGAGTATGAGCTTTTGAGAGACAGAGCTTCCTTTGATAGGATCTCTGATTCTCGGAACTCATAGCTTAGAAATTTATTGCTCTTTTAGGTGCTACTAGACCCAAATCTTGCTCCTCAAAAACTAGTTGCAAAGGGCAGAGACCATTCCTATCCCCGTATTTTTTTCCAAGATCTGCAGTTAGGAATGCAGAACTTGTACAAGAGGATTGATCTTTGAATCAAAGCCAGTTGTATATTTCAATGATGAGAGATTATACATTTTAAATTAAAACTTTTTTCATCTGAAACATCCTTATTTTCTTTATATAGCAGTTAACACTTGGTTCAGATTCTTTATTCTATTTGTTTCCCCTGATTTCAGTTGGACTCCGCTGCTTTCATCCAATATTTTCAAGGTTCTTGAAAACTGCTCAGCCTAGCTGAAATCTCTGACACCATTCAAACAAAAATAATAACTGATTTCAATGAATGTAGATGGAATAAACCTGCATAGGATTGTGTTTTGAGAAGAGGTATGCAAAACAGAAAATACAAGCCAAAAATACACCCAGAAATCATTGTTTTGTTTTGTTAAAACAGCTTCCGGAACTGTGAACCGAATTTGGGAAATCAAGTTATAACAGCACACTTGCACCCAAAAGTTTGTGTGTTCCATTTCAGTTTGTACCTCACAGCAGCAACAGCACTAGGACTTGGGCTATCATTGCAGCGTCTTGTCTTCCTTAAGAGCATCAATTGGATCACAAGGGGAGAGAGCCCTTATGTTATTTGTTGATGGGAAGGGGGAATGAGCACAATGTGCGTGAGTACATCTCCCCCGCTTTCACTTCCCAAGAAATGGCATTGTCTATCAGCCAATTGGGTTGCTGCATAGGGAGAGCCCTCCCCTCCTGGCCTATCACCTTTGTAAACATTTGGAAGGAAGGATGTCATGTGAAGACTTCAATCATAAGCTGCAATTTAAAAGATGTTTCCCTGGAAGTAAGCACTATGGAATATTATGGGACTTACATCTGAGTAGACCTGCTGGGGTGCATCTTGGCTTGTTTTTCAGTGCCACTCAGGCACTGGTCTGTGTTGCCTAACCTCATCAGCATTTAGATGGTCGCTACAAGGAAATGTGCCATGGTGGGGGGGAGGTGTGTGTGTGGAATGATCTGTTCAGTCAATCAAACCTGATAAAAGCCCTGGAAGACTTCAATCATAGGCTGCAATTCTAAAGACACTTCCCTGGGAGTGAGCACAAGGAAACATGGCATCAAAGGTAACAATTTACTGGCACTATAGAAAAAGAAAAAGTGAACATAAAGCAGGATTGTTTTTAATGCCACCATCTCTCCTCAGCTTTCATAGCTAGCTAGTTTCTCGCCATAGTGTGTGAACCCTCCGAAACATGCCTTCTTTAGGGACCGTTGTTGTGTGTTTGCACAGAGTAATTGAGGAAAAACTTGGTGGCTTGATGGTTTAGAGGGGAACAGTGTTCTGTGTGATTTTGGTGCTGTTCAGTGCAAAAACAGCTGTCCCAAAGCACCTGAAAGCCTTTACTGCAAAGAACGGGGACAAACTCATGATAACAAAAGCAACCCCCCAAAACAAACAAACAAACAAACAAACAAACAAACAAACAAACAAACAAACAAACAAACAAACAAACAAACAAACAAACAAACAAACAAACAAACAAACAATGGCTTTTCAATGCCATTGCTTGCCTCTATGTAGCAACCCTGGACATCCTGGGTAGTCTCCCATCCAACTACTGACCATGGTCAAACCTGCTTAGTTTTAAGATCTGACGAGATCAGGCTATCCTGG
Organism: Eublepharis macularius; assembly: GCF_028583425.1. Taxonomy (NCBI): domain Eukaryota; kingdom Metazoa; phylum Chordata; class Lepidosauria; order Squamata; family Eublepharidae; genus Eublepharis; species Eublepharis macularius. The sequence goes on from NC_072790.1 coordinate 47,183,383, forward strand.
TCCATTCAGTTCAGGGTTCAGAGGGCAGAATAGCAAGCAAAGAGCATCCCTTGTTTATATAATCAAGAAAGCCTCTCCTAGCCACTGGGGACAATGCAATGACTGGAGGAAAGTGGAAATGTCGTGCACAGAGACGCCTATGGGAAATGATTCATTTTGGCAGGAATAGCAGCAGACTCTTCTGATTGTAAGATGTCTTTATAAATTACAGAGATGTCTTTCATTAAAAAATGCAGATGTTCCTGCCAAAAAGATTCCAACTGGTGTTTCTTTGCATAGCATTATCTGCTGGGACACTCTCTTCCCTTGCTGTCCTCCTGCTTCTCTTCCCTTGCATAACTGTGAAAAGCAAGTAGTGAGGTGCCAGATAATGTTCATTTCTTAGGCTTATTGAGTGTAATTTTTTATGATGAGAATAGAGAGGATCTTAATTAATTAGCTAATTTCTGAAAGAACAGCCCTAGGCTTGTTATGAAAGATTCCGAAAGTTAAAACACTTTTTGAGCATTATGTTTCTCACTCATATACCAAGAAAGCTCACTGTGTGTTACCCTTTTGGTGCATGTGATCGACATGTGTGAATGGCAATGGACATATATTCCAACCACACTATGTGTTACTTGAAACCCAGATTTTTGAGAGTATGCATTTTGTGAGTACCAAAGCTGCTTGGTGTGCATGTTGCTCTTTCACACAAAATGGCAATCATGCTTACTGAGAGGATTATGCATGGTGCTCTCTGTTGGTATGCCACAATGTCTAAAAAGACTGCTGTCTTTGTGATCTTCCTCACATTTTCATGTGTGTTTACAGCTGTGGGATGCTGCTGCTGTAGCATTATGAATAATCACAGTGAACTGTATGATCATAGCCAAAGAGACATCACAAAATGTGCTGGGCAACCTGTCAAATGTGCTTATTTCAGTGATGTCATGAACTGAGTAAATGAAGCCCTCATATTGCCCATATTCTGAAAAGAAAACACATTCCTGTTGCTGAGGCAACAAGGCCAATGCTCCCTGTTTTCTTGTACGGTGCTAACAGTTTCATTGCTGATCAGAGTTGGGCGACAGTTGTTTCAACCAACTCTTGTCATACACATTATTATCCACAATCAGTTGCAACAGAATGGCAAACCTGGCCGCATGTGAAATGTGCTTGGGCCAGGGGCCGCTTTTGCCTCACCACACGAATGAAGAGGCAGCCCTTCATTCCCAGGCATCCTGGTCTTTGGAAGGCAGGGTCTGGCCCTATAAAGGGCAGCTCTGCCTCTGTAAGGCTCAGTTGGCTTTGAAAGCTCAGCCCACCCACAGCACCATATGGCAGTACAGGATCAGCTGTCTGCTGGTTACCAGGGCCAGGTAGGATTTTTTCTCCTTTTCCCAAATTGGCTCAGGGAAGAGGTGTTTTTCACCTACCTTGTACTGTCCTGTGGGAGTGACATTTGGAGTGGTGGAGCTGATACCTAGGTCTCTGGCAGGTTAGATTTGGGTAGACAGAGCGGGCTGGTGAGCACCCAGTGGCACCTTCCCATTGGTGGGAAATTGGGACCTGTCAGGGATTGGTTGATGGGCTTTATGGCTACCAGCTGAGAGGGCAGACTGCCTGTGGGACCCCCTGTACAAGTCCTTTCCTTGGGCTCCATGGTTTGGAGTGCTTGGAGAGTGTGGTGAGGGAACCATTCACCTGGCCGGCCAGGTTACAGCCATGCACATGGATAGCTCGCACCTGTGGCAGTGGGTGACTCACCCAGACAGGTTAGGGAGAAGGCCCAGGGTAATCCCTTGGACCTGACCTGTACCACTAGTGATGCCCTTGCCTTTATTAAGTTTAATGTTGGTAAATTAATGGTCCAGATTTATACCCAAGCCTTGTGTCTGTCTCTTCACTCCAAATTGGGGTGGGTGGGTATGGGTAAGTATGTGCAGTTCGCTGAAAGCAATGCATTGTAGGTAGTCAACAGGTACATTCAGATGCATATCTGATTGTCAAGATTGTCTACTCACACTATACTACATTAAATGGGACATGCATTCAGATTCACATTGTGAAGGAAGTTGGAGTCCTATTGCCTCACTCACCCCCGCCCATGACCCTAAGGCAATGCTCCTATTGCCTCAGCTCATGCTAGGAGGGTTTTACCAGCACCTTGTTCCTCCTCCAGTCATGAGTTCCTCTCCCCCACAGGCTGGAGCAGGTAGCTGTGAGAGCTCTTCACTAGTCTGTTGGATGGCAACATGGCAAGCTCACCTGCTTCTTCCAGCTCCTTATCAGGGCACCTATTCTTGCAACCAGTCGGAAGCCATTCTGACTTCTGCCGTGGCTCTACTCAGTCACTGTGTCCCTATTGGCCACCATGACATGCTATCAATCAGCTGCATTGGCTGTGGCCTTGAAGACGGCTGTTCTGTGGCAGCCCCCCCAATAGGTGGCCTCTTATCTCCTGCCCCGCATCAGCCATCAGTTGGGGTTGGATGTCTCCATGTCCCAGAATACACATACAAAGGATATTGTCAGAGACCCGTGTTGGTTGGGTGCTCTACCCACTGACGATCTTTCTTCCTCCTCCTCCAAGGAGCTGGAAAAACCTGTGGGAGACCCGCCCGCAGCCCCTGAAGAGCCATCCGGCGACCAGCAACCCGTCCCCTCAGTGCAACTTGATCCCTCAGTGCAACCTGGCCCCTCAGTGCAACCTGGTCCCTCAGCGCAAGAGGAGGGGGTGCGCAGGGAGGACGAGCAACTGGTGCCTCAGAGAACCAAGCCGTGCGAGCCGGCGGCGAGGTTGAAGGCTCGGGCAAAAGAGGCGGTTTGGGAACGATGGAATAGTGCGCGCCTGCAAGTGCAGTGACACTCGGAGCTGAACACCGAGGGCGAGGCAGGGCGATCGAGTGAAGGAGAAACACCTGAGCCTCATTCTCTTATGCCACGCTGAGCTTATAAGGGAGCAACGTCATTCACCACTCCTTGCGCCCAGCAGCTTGGCTCCTGGAAGCTCACTCCTGCCTTGTACCCTGCCCTCGCTCAGATAGACCTCCTGTGTCCTGACCTTGGCTTTGTCCTAGACCATCTCTTGCCTGCCTCTGCGTGCAACTGACAACTCAGCTTTCCGACCTCGGCTCAGCTTTCTGACTCTCCTCTGCTTGCTCCCCTGATGGACGGACTCCTTGGCTCTTGACCCCAGTGTGTTTTGGACTTTTGCTCTCTGCCTCCTGCTCTGCCCGGCGCCCTCCCCAGCGGGAGCCCCAGCCCTGACCATGACAGATATCCTCTACATTCTGCTACAATTAATCAACTATGCAGGACTGGGTTAGAGCTATAGTATCAGCCCTGTTGGGAAGCATTTCCTCTTTCCCTCAACACCTGCTCCAGGCAAACATTTTTGTACCCTTCCACAAAGGACTTCAAAAATCATCACACTTGGGGAACGCAAGTGTTACCATACAGTTACCGTAGTAAGGGAGCCTTAATTAGCTCCCTTATGAGTGTGCAGTCAGTGGCAAACCTGAGTTTGTCTCTTGAATTAATATGCAAAATGCCCCTGAGTGTGGCATTATAAATATAACGAGTGTCTTAAGCTGCCATGTTTAAACTGGTATACAAAAGAAGCACCAGTCAGTGTGGTACTCAGTAGTGCTATGCCTGATTTGCAGTAATGTAAATGATGCCATCCTTAACTGGATATTAAAATCTCTTTTTATACACTATAAAACTGGTTATACAGAACCTCTAGGAAAGCACATAATAAGCTCGCAAGTGATTACAAATATCTTGCCGTCTGCCAATTATTTGTTCTGTTTGTTTACAAAAGGCAATCCAAATCTAGTACCAGCAACACCCAAGGCCAGTCACTGGATAGTTCCCTTCCCTTGTTCTACAGAAGGGGGAAAAGGCTGCAGCCATTAATAATAATCTGTCTTCCCAATTAGCACAGAACACATCTGACCATCCTGCTGGCAAAGCCTCCAAAGGTCACCAGCTACATTCTAAGGAACAGAATTGCTCAGTGGACTGAGAGGCTGCCTGCCTTCCACCAAGCCTCGAGAGAGATCAGACACTCAAATGACATTCTCGTAAGTTCACAGAAATACTGTCTCTGACCCCTTTCCTTAGTGTTATATTTTAAAATTTATCTGTGTCCCTTAATAAACTGCCATGATTTTCTGCCACCCAAAATAGGGAGGATCATTTCAGACCAGTGACCAGCACATTTTCAAATAGTTTACAGGGTCAAGCCAAGCCAGTGTGGTAATTGGGTATGGTTTCGTAAATTGTAATTAGCATCCCAAAGTTCTGCCTTGTTTCAAAATAAAATCTTGACTTGTAAGCAGCTGTTGTGATTGGAAACCTTTTTAGTGCTGTCTTATCTTCCTTTGATGAAAGGCATTTTTCAACTTAAAGTTGGTCCAGGTGTGTAAAACAGAAAATTTCAAACGATTCAAAAAGCTTTCTGTGGGGTTTCTTAATTCATCACATTCCAAAGGCTCACAGTTTCTTGACTTTTTTGTCCCTACTGCAAAAATATTAGTAGCACAAGGTTGGACACATGAAAAATATTTGGGTAAAAAAAAAAATCTTGGGTAAACAGGATGTGGGAAACAGCAAGACTGTAAAACTGGCTGAATTGTTTGAGATGAGCAATGATTTAGCCCATTCAGCCTATTTTTCAGAAAAATGGAGACTAGAGACGGGTACAAACTAAAATATGAACCAAAGTTCATCATGAACAAGGCTGGTTTGTGGATTGAAAGCTGGCAGTTCATCAGAGCCCCTTTCTGACGAACCGGCACAAACTTTAGGACAGTTCGTTTGGTTCATTTTTTGGTTCATCACTGCAGACAGCCTGGCGCTGATCAGTTTCCTAGCCAATGGGGAGGGGAGGGGCTTTCTGCTGCCCTGGAAGTGACGTTTTCATGAACCAAATGAACTGGTTTGTGAATCTTGAACCGGGGCAAGTTCGAGAAAGTTCATGGTTCATGAAATGCGACGAACTACAAACCGCACAGTTCAGTTTTTTCCTGGGTCATGCCCATCTCTAATGGAGACCCTTATATGGCTTTTAGAGGAAAGAACTTCATGGTTTGGAACCAGCCACTTTCCCCAACTCAGTCTCACCCAATTTTGTTCATATTACAGCTCCCATTGCACATGACTTTTGTCCCTGCAGGTCCCATGAACCCAAACATAACCTTTATGCTAGTCAAAGGGGACCCCTTCCCCCCTTTGTCTCTGGTGAAAAAACTGGTTGGATCCAACACCATGTGCCTATTGAAATTGCACAGCCTCTTTGCTTCAGTTAATTTAAGATTGTAATGGAATTTGGAAGATGCTGGAATGGGGGTTGTAATATCTATTATTATATTCATACATGCAGGGACCTACTAGACTTGTGGGGATGAGAATTCCATTTTCTCCCCCTTGCCCACTAAGCCACCCAGTTGCTGGTTCCTGCTGTTCCCCTGGCCACCTGCCTGCATTGCTGCCATCTCCCAGGCTCTAGAGAGAGCAGCACTGGTGGCTCCCACTCCGCCTCCTCCACCACCACCTGCCTGCAGCTCTTCCAGTTCACACAAAAGTGAGGGAGGCAGCAGCACCTCCCATTCCTCTCCCTCAGCCCCTCTTCTCCTCCCCCACCTGCCAGTGCCTCACCCCTGATTCTTTCACCTGGGAGATCTGTAAAATATGCTCAGGGGAATCCCATCCTCCCCCTCACTTACTGAGCCACCCACTCGCTTGCTCCTGCTGTTCCCAGCATGCAAAACTGCTGCTGTTGCAGGTCAAATGGGGTGGGCGGGCCAGGGTTCTCACTCCTTCCACTCTGCCCACCTGCCTGCTCACCAGGAGGGCCACCACTGCCTCCGTCCAAGCTCTTCCTCCTTTTCGCACCCCCTCTCATTCACAGCACTGCTGCCTCCACCTGCCTAGCAGAAGCAGTGGCAATAATGACTGCTCTCATTCTTCCACCAACTGCAGGTACAGCTGGTTCGTCATCTGCTGCCTTTGCTCTGAGCAGGGTGGATGAGGCCGGCCAACAGAAGTGCTTTCTCTAAACAAGCACAGACAGAGTTATTGTCTTTGGAGGGGAATTTACCATCCCTTCCATTTTTCTTTGAAGTTTCTAGATTTTTCTGCAAACTTGAGGGGGAGGTCACTCAAGTTTGAACAAAATCTCCTTTCTGTCCACAAGGCTCCAATCTGTAAATGTAAGTATCCACAGATGGGTCCACCGTTGACCATGAGAATATATGATTCATTAATCATTATATATATTTCCATTCATTGTAAATGATGGATTTTAATTATGTTCTTTTGAAAATCAATGGGGCTTCAGTTTATACATGTGAGCTGGGCTGGAATATATTTGATATCAAAATTTTGTGATAGCTTAACTTCACACCGAGTAGAGTCAAATCAGTCACCATTTGAACTTTGTTCGAAATGATTTGTTTTGTTTAGGTTGTTGTTGTTGTTGAATAGAACCTCTCTTTTAAAAGATCTTCCCACAAGCACTATAGCAGTGGCAGATGGGGCAGAGCAATGGGAAAACACTATGAGAAGACACACGTGCAGCCACAACTGAGGACACAATGCAGAATTTTTTTGCACAAATGAGGACATATGTAAACATGCCAATGAACAGTTTGCAAACCATTAGACTGTGCTAATCTCTACTTCTGGACAGCTTGCGTGTTTATTGAGCCATCTGGGTAATCAAGTTTCTCTGATATCTGGATACCATCTGATTTCTACAGTCCTAGCAGTCTGACCTTTGGCTTGGACATCACATTGAAACCTCACTTGCAGTTTTGGTAAGTGATTTCTAGAGACTGTTAGGAAAAAAGGCTTTTTCTTTGATCATGTGCTACAATGACAATAAAAGGGAATTGAAAGTACTTAATTGAGACTGGTCAATGCCCAAAATAAAGAAAACAATGCTCAAAGCTGTAAATCTATTGCCACCGAGGTTTATACTCCTATATTTGACAAATGCCTCTTGGCTGTGTTTTGGTAGGATATTATATTATATTATATTATATTATATTATATTATATTATATTATATTATATTATATTATATTATATTATATTATATTATATTAGGTAAAAGGTAAAGGTAGTCCCCTGTGCAAGCACTGAGTCATTACTGACCCATGGGGAGATGTCGCATCACGACATTTTCTTGGCAGACTTTTTACGGGGTGGTTTGCCATTGCCTTCCCCAGTCATCTACACTTTACCCTCAGGAAACTGGGTACTCATTTTACTGACCTCGGAAGGATGGAAGGCTGAGTCAACCCTGAGCCGGCTACCTGAACCCGGCTTCTACCAGGATCGAACTCAGGTTGTGAGCAGAGCTTGGACTGCAGTACTGCAGCTTACCACTCTGCGCCACGGGGCTCACTTTATATTATATTATATTATATTATATTATATTATATTATATTATATTATATTATATTATATTATATTATATTATATTATATTATATTATATTATAAGTTGTTTATTTGTATGTACCCGAGAAGTTTTGTGACTGGTGTGTCTTCTGTTTCCAGAAGGTGTAATGGGGTCTTTAAGTGCTCCGAGATAGACAGTATGCTTGATTACAGCGTACAAGTGTTGATGATTGAAACAAAATGTCACCCAAACTGAATACCGAGAAAGGCAACAGATAATGCACCATTCTTCACTCGAATGCATTTTATTTCATATACTTGCTATAAACTGACTGATGACCTTTTGCACAGTGTGCTTCATTTGATACCCACACTGACAGAAAGAAAGAGAACTTAACAGACCCAGAAACATTTTGCCTTTGTAATTTTGATGTCTTTCAAAACAACCCACACAGACAACTGAGAGAGAGTAACACACTTGACTATCAGCTTGCCGTTGTGCTGTGGAAACCTTTATCCTGTGAATTCCCCATTATGGGTGTGCTTTACAACATTCCCAGTCTGAAAATATACGTGTACAATGCTGGTCTGGGTCACAATTTTCTGGAATGGTAACAAAAATCTGGGATGCTTGGGAATTATCAGTGTGTGAGTGTGTGCATGTGTGTGTGTCTTAGGGTTGCCAGCCTCCAGGTAGTGGCTGGAGATCTCTAGGAATTACAACTGGTCTCCAGGCCACAGAGATCAGTTCACCTGGAGGAAATGGCTACTTTTGGGGGGTGGACTCTATGGAATTATGCCATGCCAAGGTCCTTTCCCTCCCCAAACCCCACTTTCTCCAGGTTTCTCCAGGTTTCACTCCCCCCCCCCCAGGTCTCCAGGAATTTCCCAACTTGGAGCTGGCAACCCTAGTGTGTTTTGGGCAGTGGTCCAAGGAAGGCAGCTCCCAGCCCATGCAAGGCAGGCACTGGGCACAGCAGAGCTGTGCTTCTGGCTTGCTTCTTCACTTCCTTCTTTGTGGGGGCAGCAAGTAGTCTAGCTGGGGGCACCTTCTTCAGGGGCCTGTAGAATTGTACCCCTAGGTCTAATTTCTTTGAAAATTGGGGGTCTTTAGTGGACAGGCAGCCCTAGCTCTGGTGCAATTTTATTGTCATTTGGTTGAAAAACCGCTCTTCCCTGAAATAAACCCCTCATAGGGAATAATGGCAGACCTGCAGAATGGGACAGGTATGTGTGTGCGGGGAGGGGTCTGCAAGAGAAGCCTTCTTCACTTTGTGAAAGGACACAAACAACAGATCACAACAAGAAAATATGACAAATGCAGAGTTTTCCGTGGAAAGGTATAAATAATTATTGTTAGTCAGTGTAAGAGTAGAAAAATGAAATGAATGAAGACAGTTTTTTAAAATATTAATGCTGATGGCCCACCAACTCTTTCCTACTAGGCTGCCACTTGACTGCCATTCCTCCCCTACAGGAATCAGTAGAGAGAAGTGCACCTGTGCAGAGAGGGACCTCTTTCAGGGGTCTGTAAAACTGAATCTCTTTGGTCAATCTGCTTGACTCTTAAGGAATCCTTAGCTTAGAGGGGGACTATGTTCTATGTAAATTTGGTACCAGGAAGTTGAAGCAAGAGAAACTTTTTGGGCTAAAATAACAAGATATATATCCAAAGAAACTAAAAAAAGATTAAATCTCAAATTTTAAAAACCATATATTAAAAATACAAAAAGTTTGGATATATATTTCTGCTGTAGCATAGTAGTTCAAATCACTACCACCATGAGCTCAGTAGGGGCCTTGAGCAAGCCACTCCTCTCAGCCCTGGCTTCCAACTGTATTGTGGGGATACTAACAACACTGACTTTGTTCCCTACTCTGAGTGGGGCACTAATCTGTCTAGAAGAGCAGTATATAAACACACAGTTATCGTTGTTGTTGTTATTATTACATAGAAGCACCTTCCCCTAGTATAAAATTTTCTTTAAAAATACATCTATTCACATGGCGCTGTTACATGTTACAAGAATCTTTTCTTAGACTAGGTACAATTATTTGCTGCTTAAAGTATATGTATGCCAAAACCAAATTTGTTTCAGTCACAAAGCCTTCCTCAGTGGTTAAAATATTCCATATACTGTACACCATACATTATATTAATTTAAGTTACAACATGTCTGACCAAGATATAAAATAATCTGAGAAAAGAATCAGAGAAAATAAATTGTTAGGTTAGTTATTGTGTGAATCTCTTATAAAATTAAGATAAATGTATCTGGGGAATGGGTGAATCCTACTCTGTTGGCCTAATTAATAGGTACTTTCAAGGACACCCTTGTGTTTGATAGTCATTACTTGATTTTTCATGTTAGGTTGATTCCTTGTTTCTGTCTACAGCTTTTTAAGAGCCTGGGAGGAGAAATCTAGCACCTGGGACTAAATCTACTTTTGAGCTGTGTATTGCACATAGAGCAAAATGACTGCTAAAATTTTAAAGCCCCTCATTTGTCCTCCACAGATGTTGGAAATTGTCCTTAGATCTGTATAGTCTCCATGAAGAATCACTGCTCTAATTTCTCCTGTTGAAACCTGAGAGGTTCTTTTAATTGTTTCATGTCATATAGTTTCCAGTCTAATGGTCGTAATATACATAGCACTTTTTTTTTTCTTTCATGTAATTGTCCCCTAAATGTTTTCCTATGGAAACATTTACAGGCCAGAAAAAGTCAATGGCAGGAAGTGCAATTCAATTACTACTAAATTACTGTCAAGAAAATTTATTTGTAAATAGCTGCTCTCTCTTTCTGCTCTCTTTTTTGAATTATCTAATCTTGTTTTCAAATATCAAAATATCAAATCAAAATCAAGTTTTTAAACATCAAAACAAAGACCACATCCAATATCAACATAAAGTTTACATTTAGTGTGATATTTGGGCGTGTTTATTTATAACAACACATTCAATTTATATACTGTTTTTCAGGACAACTTAATGCCCACTCAGAGTGGTTAACAAAATATGTTATTATTATCACCACAACAATCACCTTGTGAGGTGGGTGGGGCTAAGAGAGCTCTGACTGACCCAAGGTCACCGAGCTGGCTTCATGTGGAGGAGTGGGGAATCAAACACGGTTCTCCAGATTAGAATCCCGCCATTTCTACCACTACACCAAAGTGGCATTCCTGGCCAATTTCTTGCAGAACCCCAATGATGTCCTGCCGAACCTGAGTTCTGTAGAGCCCTGGTTAGGAAACAATGCATTAACTTATGAAATGTGGGTGGAAGGATCTTTAATAGTAAAACAGGTATGTCAGAAATAAGCACTGAACTCTTCTTCCTCTCACAACTTATATCCATTCAGTCTGTTGCACCAGCCACTTTTCTCAATTTATGCACCACTGCCAGGAAAGTAAAATAGTACCCAAAATAGGGAGATTGTCAGGTCCGTGTCCAGGTGTGGCTGCACCTGATATACTAGCGCCTGTTGTAGGTCTTTGGGTGGTACCTTTGGCCTCCTCATGTTGAGGCAACCCGGCTCTTGCCATCCTAGCACTCGTCAAAGGCTTACGGGCAGCAGCCTGCAGGCCCCACTTGGGCATTGGGTTTATGGCCAGAGGGGGGGTATACATCACCCTTGCTCCCTCTCGTCCATTCCTCCTCTCTGCCTAACTGGCCGGCCCTCCAATTTCCTTCCTGGGCTGTCATACTCCCTCTCCTTCACATGCTTGCACCAACTCTGTCTCTCTCTCTCCCTCATGCTTAACTCCCCCCCCCCCGTGTGTGCTTCCCTTATATCCCTTCACCCATTCCTGGATCTACCTGCCAGCCATGCTCCCAATACTCTAGCCAGGGCCCTGGCTGGCCCAGGCAGCCACACCTAGGGTTGCTGTGTTGGCTGCTCTGGGCAACCACACCTGTGCCTTCTTTGCTGGCTGCAGTGCTTCCTTTGCTAGTTGCCTCAGGCAGCCCCACCTGTGGTTGCTTTGCTCCCAGCCACTCGTGGTCTTTGCTAACCCCTTCTAGCCTGCCTGTCAGTTGGGGTGTGGTCCGGTGCTGCCTTGGCTGCTTTTCCTCCAGTGCAGGTAAGGTTGCCGGCTGGCTTGCTGCTGGCTGTGCCTTTTCCCCCTGGTTGGGCCCCCTCCTGGTTACCCTCACTCTCCACGTCTGGGCTCCTAGCCTCCCACTGGAGGGTGGGGCTGGCTGGCCTCCACCTGCCCCATTTGACTCTCTGAGGGTTGAGTGTCTCTTTACCTCACTCTGTTGCTGGCCAGTTTGGGACCTGGTCTGTCAGTGAGGTTGAGTAGCCGCCTCCTGGCTGTCTCTTGCCTGTTCCTCCCAGCAAGTCTGGGGGCTGAGCCTTGGACCCCAGACAGAGATCAAGCAAAAGAAAATCCAGCACCATGCTCCTACATACTCCTTTTAATGTTAAAACAAGACTCATTCTCGGATGCACCTCTTTCTTCATATATATTCAAAGCAGATGCATGAACATTAGTGCCATAACATCTAGTTCATGGTCTCCCCATTCCAAGAATAATGTCTGATGATGGCCACCAGAGGTTCAATGCACTTCTTGCTTTGCTGACAACAAAATGAGAGAATATGCTGAATTGGTTAAAATATATGAATGATAGGGTACCTTCAACTTGGTGGGACAGGTTGTTCAAGTCTGATGTACAGTGACATTTGGCAACTCTGCTATATAGATGAACCTTTATTAGAAATATTCTTCTGCTGTTGTAAATGACTACTAGTTATTAACATGTGCATAAATATGAACCCTTTCCATAAACTGTAATTCAGCCACACACTGGCCAGATTCCAGCACATGAAACTTTTCTAAGTGTTCCAGTGTAATTAATTTTTTCTAAGACTGGGAATGACTGGACAGATGTAGATTCTCTTTTCATTGCAGCACTCTCAACTTCTTAAGTCTACATCACACTTATGACAGCCATAGGTTTCCTCTTTGGCTCAGTTAATAGTAATCGTGAACCTCATGAATGCACTGCCAGCAGGAAACTCAGTGAGAAACCATTAAAATAAACACAATAAATCTTCTAATTAAGAACAACAACAAAGCAGGGAAGAAAAGCCTCAGCTGCTGCAAAGTAATTCTTTGTAATGAGGGTGAACTATTAAACTACAAGGTTAAATTCATGTCTTAAGGCTAAGGATGATACATTTCATGGAAAGATTCACCCACATATTGCTCATATAAAAGTTCTGCACATACAAATACTAAGTATTGGCCAACAGAAGCATTTGGGGAAAGGAGGATCGACTGACTCTCTCAGGACAGGTCAAGTTTTTTCTCACATTACAGCAGTTGTTATGGAAAGACGTATTGGATTTTAGTTAAGGCACGTTAACTAAACAAACTGCACGCAGAAAGCTCTCATCCAAGTCAGAGAACCAATAACTGTTTATTTATCTAAAGAAATATATTCACATAAGTTCAGTGGAGAGAAAGAACTAGTCACTGATCTAACTAGCTAGGATGGCTTTAGACTGAAAGTAGGACATCTTTCTCAGGAGGAGACACCATGCTGTCTCTCCTGGTTAGAATTGGGCACAAACAGCAATACGAACAAAAAAAGGCCACGAACAGCCCAACCTGCTATTTGTGAACAATCTGTTCGTGAAGCCCCATTCTAAACAAACAGGTGGTCGTTGCAAGCCTCATTCGTTGCTGTTTGTTGCTTTTCGTCAAGCCAGACAGTCTGGCACCTGCAGTTGGTTCCCTTGGCAATTTAGACAGGGATTGTCTGAACTCTGAACTCCTGCTGTTGCCCTGGAAACCCCAATCTAAGCCCAATTTAGCTTAATAGGCAGGTCTTCCTTCCAAGTGTGGACTGGAGCTACAAATTTGTTACAAGAGGAAAAGACCAGGGAGGGATGGGGGCTCCCAGCTCTGGCTTTGCAGACAGTGGAGAGGGAGAGAGACAGTTGCTGTTGGCATTTTGATAGAGTGCATTGGAGCTTGAATTTTCTTTGTGTGTGGTGGGATAGGGATCTACCCCTTCAAGTTCCAGGGCTGCTGCCAGGCTCTGGGCCAAACTATTATTTATTATTGGTACCTTTCCTGCTGCTTGTTCAGGTAAGGTTTCTGGGAGTGATGCAGTAGGGATCTACCCCTTCAAGTTCCATGGCTGCTGCCAGGCTGTGGGGCCAAGCTATTATTTTTTATTGGTACCTTTCCTGGTGCCTGCTCAGGTCAGGTTTCTGGGAGTGGTGCAGTAGGGATCTTGACCAAACTTGGATGATGGCTGGAGGAGAGCCTGCTGGCCCTTACGAACAGCCAACCATGAACATGTTCGTGAACAGGGCCATGTTTGTTGTTGTTCATGAGTCCCTGTTCGTGGATGGCAACGAACAACAAACGTTATGTTCATTTTTTTCTGTTCGTGCCCATCTCTACTCCGGTGCATGCAGGGAAGAAGAGACAGAGGAGAGAGAGAGAGAGGAAGAGAGAAGGGAAGGAAGTTCCCCTGGCAGGAAAGAGACTGATAGCAGCTTATCTGTCTAACTGACTGTATGGTTGTTGCCTTCCTTCTTCTCTACTGGCGGTCCTAAAGGCCTGAGCAAGAGACATCACCAGTCCCTTCTTCTAACAAGACACTGCATTCTTGCATATCTGGAATAATTCATTCAAGGCTCTGCTTGGATGCTGTTGTGCCCACCCCTCTATTTCAAACGAGACATGAGGCACTATTTGAACTGAGCCAGTGCCCACTTCATAGATTTTTGTGGGTGCATTATTGAGCTTAGGCATTCACTATGTGCTGTTTACCCACCTTCCATCCCTTATGAACTATAGAGGATTATCTCTCCACCACAGAGATGAAGCAGGATTTTTTTGGGATCTTCTTCCAGTTGGTTCAAATAAGAGATCTTTTTTCATCAGCTTCATGTTGTTCCTGGGGGGTGCTGATAGCTAGGCCTGGTTTTGAGACTAGTTAGGTCATAACTAGGAATGGCAAGAATAGCATGGATTGGTAAAAAGCCAGGAGAGCTAATTGGTGGGCACCCTGAGGCATCTGAGGGCCAAGCTACACATGACGAATGACACTTGAACAGCAAGTGTATTTCTCCCTGTTCACTTGCCCTCCACTCAATCCACTTGCCGTTCAAGTGTCATTCGTCATGTGTAGCTTGGCCCTAAGTGTGAGGAACTATTCCCAATCCATTCCCACATTGGCTTGTGTGTCTGGGCAGCTTGTACAGTTGCCAACCCAAGACTGCCACCCAGCGGGAGACTTACTAGTACAGGGGAACCTCTCTTGTGATGCACAGTTTGGGGCTAATAAAGTTTTGGGTGAATGCTAGACCATCATTCCTATAGGAATATTTCACTTGTGGTCTGCATCAGATGTGATGTCACCACGTTGCCACCAATGACAATTTCCTCCATCCCCCCCATAAGCCCACCAAGCCGTGGCAGGGGGAAAGGGCTGCCCTAGTCTCTTGGTTCTAAACAACATCAACCAATCCCTTAGTTGCTTGTGTGGCATGTTGGAGAACAGGGATAAGACTTAGCACAGCTTAAAACAACTGATGTGGAGAATGTGATAAAAAAACTCAGCAGTAGTGCTAGCAAAGTTGGAGCCAGGGAGTTGCCCCAAAATGGTGTTAGTAGATGGTGTTAGCTTGTTAGTTCTAACCTACACTTAAAAGTGACCGTGGCATGTTAATGATGTTGATCAGCCATTTAATAATGCCCAGTCTTCCTTTGGGTGTTGCCATGCACGAGCACTACACACTTACAAAATGGCAAATAATTTGGTGAGTTGGTGCAAGCCTTTCTCTTTTCATGAAGCAAGGATGTAGAACAGTTTGCTCATACTCACTGCTTTCTTTGGCTGTGCTCTTTAAAGGACCTAACAGAAGATGAGTTGATTGATCTACACGGCTCCTTACTTCATGAGTGTAGCATTATATTGAAAGTTGGTTGTGTGAGTGACTGAGCCATGGGTAGAATCTATATATCATGTTGGTGCCTAAAACTTGGCACTTTTTAATGGAATTATTTCTTACACTCAACCAAGTTGGACGATTAATTAAAATCTATCATATATGAATCTCAGTATTATGGCTTTCTTGGGCCAGAATTTTCCGAAGAGTGGTCTGCAAAGTCCTGGGATTCATACAGTGGGTCTAGGAGCTCCACAAGGCAGCAGCTTTCCCACTTTGAGCCAGCACTAAGGCAAATGGAGGTTTCATGTCTCCACCCTCCCTGCTTCTGCACCAGGAAGGCTGAGCATCTACCTTCCCAGGAGTGGGGGAAATAGAAGAATGTGGCCCCACTCTTCACAGTGCTCCTGGATCAGAGCAGCCACTTCTGATAAAAGCTTAGGCAGTTTGGGAGCTCCAGTTTCCCATTGTAGGAGGCTGTATTGAGCCAGGAGCCAAGTGATAAGAATGTTCATCCTGACCTGCACAACCCTCCTTAAATAGAAAGAGGAGGATGCCTGCCTTTGCCTTCCCTTTTCTTGTGTTCTAGGCTGGGTGCTGCACCATCCTCCCCCACTGCCCAAACGCTTCTGTTTCACATCGTTCACTGTCATGAGTATACTACTGGCCCACTCTTCCCACACACTCCTTGGTGCTTTGACAAAACAAATTTGACTTGGCATATTCTGCTTTGCTGCCAATGCTTGCCTGTTCAGCTGATGCTGTGTTTCTCTTTCCTGCTGCCATGCACCCACAGACAAGGTTGGAGCAGCCCCTTCTGCAGCTCCCTGGGCTGAGGGGTGGGTGGGTGGAGGCAAGAACCTGGTCATTTCAAAGTGCTGTAATCCCAGATGTTCCTGTCAGCATTTCTCCTTAGCTTCCTACAAATACCAGCAAAGTACCCCACCCACTGTTTCTATCTACTTCAATATTTTATATGCTTCCACTCAGCCATGCATATTGCCTACCTGTCTTAGCTTACTCCTGAAGAAGACCAATATCTCTAGGAGGGCTTTAACCACAGAGGATACGGCACAGAGGTGCAGGCAGCTATTCCTCCCTTCTGTGCCTTAGTTGTCCTTGGAAGCCTGGTTTGTCCTTCCCTCTACTCTTCTGTTGTGCCCATTTTCAGTCTACACCTGAATTCCTTCCCCTTCTTCCCTAGGCTTACAGTGCCATGGGGTGTGGTAGCCACCTATACGAAAGTGGAGAAAATCCCCTGAGACTGGATTTTCATATTATGCTTCCACAAAAACAAAGATAGGAACAGACTCAATGTTGCTGTGAATAAAAGAATCCAGCTTTTCAGCTTCATTTCTGATATTAAATGAATTGGCAAAGAAAAAACAAAGCACTTTTCCTATTAAAATATGAAAAAATATATCTCTGTTTACAACGACCCTGTTATTTTGTAACTAATTTTCTGATAGTTCTTTTGGTGAAGGGATGGGGAAATTTATCCGAAATACGAAATAAATAAAATAGAATTCCAAAATGAACCATACAATCCTTCCTGGGAATCAGCCCCATTAAATAGACTTGAGTAGGATTCTGAGTAGACCTGGCTAGGATTGCTCTCTGGGTCTATTTATTTGGATAGCTATTTAATTAAAAATAATTCTATTTTATGGCTCTGCCAAATTTTCAGGACATCATAGGGCTTTGTGGCTGAAAATGTTTGGGAAACCCTGTCTTAGCATTAGGGTTACTAGGTCCCCTCACCTTCCCAGCGGGAGACGGGGGGGGGACCCAGCACTCATCTTTTCTGATGTTTTTGTGAGCACATGCTCCCAGGGCAGTGTGATGACATGACTTCCAGGAAGTGATGTCATCATCCAGGGGCTGGAAGTAATCTTGGGCTTTGCCGCAGGCTAATTTGGGCCACCCGGGGAGCACTCCCAGGAGGTCTATTCCCCCACTGTTCCCCTCTGTCGGCCAGGTGACTGGTGGTGGGAGATGGAGGATGGGAGTGGGGGATCTCCTGCCACCACCAAGGGAGCCTGGGATTCCTACTAAGCATTCAGGATGGGTCTAACTTCATGAACGGAAGGAGCATTTTTCAGTGGTTCCACTCACTGTGGTCAAGAAAGTAATCATGAAACTGTTAGCCTTGAGACAGATGTAACTATCCGCAGGAAATGAGTAGTCTTCTCCTGACTGGGCTTGTCCTTATGAGATTTCGTGGAAGACAGATAACTATGAACCCACTAACCTTTTTATTTATTTATTATTACATTTCTAGACCGCCCTCGCCATCGGATGGGCTCAGGGCAGTGTAACAACATACAATTTATGACACACAGTTTAAAACAATAAAAACATTATACATAAACATTTAAAAACATTAACTATGTGCAATAAAATTTCTCAGATGGCAGATATAAGTATGTGTCACACTTTTAGAGGGAAGAGACAATACCTACATTTCCAGAGGGTGCATCTTAATGCCCACAGTTGAGTGAAACAGTGCCAAATTCAGGAAAAACTCATTCAGGTAAGCATTTTGCTTTAAAAAATGTTTTCTTTCTCTCTTTCTTGAAAGGAGAAGATCTTCAAATGTTCCTCAGAGACAACCCATGCATACTTTACCATGGCCTTAGTTCAATAAAGTTAACAAGTGATTAGAGATCTAGTGAGACTCAATCATTCTTTAGAGAATGGCTCAGTTCAATCATAATGTAAAACCAAATTTGATTTTAACTAAGGTTAGCTTGACCAGGATTGCAGACCTTCAATGATTTTTTTGGCATGCCTCAATGAATGTTGGCTTTATCGCCTCTGCTCTCTCCCTGGCAGAGATCTGTCTGGTGTATCAGCCTACATTACAGCAAGGCTAGTGTGGAGGACAGGACTAAGCCTGTTTGGCCAGTTTGTATATCACACCAGACCACAATTAAGACTAGCATTGCTAATAGGCCTGAAGAAAAATGTCCTGTCCCTTTAATGAGCAGCTGAAGCTTTTCATAGCAGGACGGTAAATAACTTCACCTGGTAAATAACATCCCAGTAATCCTTTATTAGCCCTTACCTGGATAGCCTAGGAGAGCCTGATCTTGTCACATCTGAGAAGCTAAGCAGAGTTGACCTTGGTTAATAATTGGATGGGAGACCTCCAATGAAGACCAGGGTTGCAGAGTCAGGCAATGACAAACCATCTCTGTTTGTCTCTTGCCATGAAAATCCCACCAGGGATTGCCATAAGTCAACTGTGACTTGAGGGCATGGTTTCATTTTTTTTCAACCCTCTATTAAAGAATCAGGATACTTTTTCTGCAGGTGGCTGGCCACCCTAAAGATGAAGAATGTAAACCTAAACAGAATTATTAGGATGTAAGCTCCCACTGAACTCAGTGAAACTCACCTCTGAGTAAACATGGATGTTACTGTGATGAATAAACCATGGTTTGCTGTATGCTACATAACCATAGTGGAGAAATTCAGATGATTACACTAACTACAGTTATTTCAATGTAACCACAAGTTTATGTGACATCTGACCCAAGCCAGAGACTCAGGCCATTAGTATGAAAGAGCCAGCAAGTTCACTGCACAACTGGCACGGCAGTCTGGCTGTAAAGGGACAAATCTGCAGCCATTATAAATTTTAAAACAGTCAGTGGAGATTTTACCATTAAGAATTCAGGAGATAGTTCACAGTTCACACCACTGGTGAATTTTTCAGGAGACCATTCAGACTGTTGACTATGCCAACATATGAAATGTACCAGCATCCATAGAGTTAAATAGATGTGGAAAGTACATTGTCATAAAAAAAACCACATTTCTAATGCTATCCAAATCTATTTTTTCTCTAAGAATGGCAGTCAAATTTGGCAGATTTCACTGCATGTTTGCTTAAGTGGGCAAAAATTGAGAAGGTACATAAAAGAAAATCTGGATTTCTGCAAATGTAAATAAGGCACAAAATGCAAAGGTGAAAAAGAACCATTTGTGTTAAGCAATAGAAACTCTACAAAAATTACCGGAACTGTTGCAAATAACTGGTACTATTGGGCAGTGGCAGCTCTGAGTCCAAAAACTATTTTCTAAAAAAGTCAGAGCCTTTGAAAATTACCTTTTTATTCTTCTAGCTTACATTCTGATTGGAAAACCCTGAAACGCTTTACAAGGAAGAAGAATAGCGTGAATGCGTCCAGGTTTATCCAAGCCCTAATTTAAACTGAATTTTTAGGCTTCCAGTATGAGGACATTACTCATGTTTGTAGAAGCTGTATGTAATCCACAAGCAATTTTCCATATGAATTCAAGCTTATGAACTGCGAGTTTGAGTCTCTCAAGTATGGGCCGAAAAAGAGCTGACTGACTCGTGCAAAATTAAATTATGCAGACAGGGCTTCCAACAGTAATGCTATTGCTATTTAAAAAAATATCCCAAATGCTTGTGTTTATCTCTCCTGGGATTCCAAAACTGTTTATTGCCAGGGAATCATCCATAAATAAACAAACAGCTTCATCAGAAGAAGATGCATTGTTCCCTTCCATTACCAGTGCATTAAGAGACACCATTGGATTTGCAAAGAAAATTAAATGAGGAGCTCACTTGAAGGGTCTTGCTCATATTTAAATCTGGTGTATTATGTTACAGATAGTCAGGGCTTTTTTTCAGCTGGAATGCGGTGGAAGGGAGTTCCGGAACCTCTTGAAAATGGTCACATGGCTGGTGGCCCCACCTCCTGATCTCCAGACAGAGGGGAGTTTAGATTTCCACGCAGAGTGGCATGGAGGGCAATCTAAACTCCCCTCTATCTGGAGATCAGGGGGCGGGGCCACCAGCCATGTGACCATTTTCTCTGAGGGCAACCCACTGAGTTCCACCACCTCTTTTCCCAGAAAAAAAGCCCTGAGATAGTGAAGCATCTTCCACAGAGGGAACAAACTCTGTCTCTGCATAAGACAAGGTCTTCTGTGGGGCACCAAGGTACACAAGGCTGTTGTATTGTACTAAGCTGGTCTCTGCTTGCTCAGGGTTTTGTGGTGTCACCTGCTACTATTTCTCAAAATTCTGAAACTGCCCACAGAACTGGTGACTTCCTGATTTGTAGTTTGTGCTTATACTTTCAATAGGTGATGTTATGGTTTGTTGATTTTATTTACTGTTTATTGATATTGGTAAGCCATTTTGAGCCCTGGAAAGAGATAAATGTCTTAATCAGCAATGGTAACATACAGAAATCCATCCGGGGAGCAATTCTTCGCACCCCCCCTTCCCAATTGATCTGAAAAGTGTAATTGCACCAAAACCACACTGTAGAATATTATTCCTTATACAAATCATCTTATATGAGTGTCACTTTAAGATGACATATTGTATTCTAGGCTGTTAGGAAAGAAGTGGCTTATCTGGTTTGATATGAAACATCACATTATAAAATGGAAGACATATTATGCTTTACACAGCTTTCCCCAGGAACTAGGGACTGAGGAAATTTCTTGTGATGTAGACAATGGGCACGATTCAGAAAAAGTTAGGAACTCTGATATCGCACAGAAATAAATAGGACATTGAAAAAAAATGCTACATTCATGCCTGACCAGTCTTAGCATGTTCCTTCATGTTCCATGTTATTATGGGATTTTCAAAGTGTTTGATGCTCCCTGGGTGTGTTCCAGGTGTATCAAACCAGATCCTGGATTAGAAATTTTAATTTCATAACAAGCCTAATGTTTTCAGTCATTAGCATTACCCAAGGTGCAGCCAATCTTGGGTATACAGCTATCAGCAAAATGTTTTCCTTCCTGTGGCAGACATGTGGCACCATCATAGGTGGAGTCCATGTGGCCGGCTCATTCAGATGCTTTAGCACTAAGCGTGGACGATCAGTGAAATTAAGCAATGTGACTTATATGAACACCACTGGTCCCACAGTCATTTTCTAGATACCACTGTAGTTTAAATGCTTTATACGCAATTCATCTGGAAATGTTCCTAGCTCTTCAGACTTATAAATCTATATTCTGACAGGTATAAAGCAAAACATGATGATGAAAACAGCAGGCAGTATCCTATCATTCTGTACATGGAGCATAAGGTTTTCCTGCATTCATTTCTCCCTGTTTCTGCAGCCCCTTCCAATATCCAGAAAGATAATTCTGGGGTTTGTGGCACTCATATGAATTAATAGCCACACACATGAGGGGAAGGGGAGAGGCTGAAGTGAAGAAAAACAAGGGGATGAAAACACTCCTCTCTCCTCTTCCACCAGGGCACCTCTATAAAGGAAAGGGATAAATTCTGCCCTCCTCAGTCCAGTCCACCAACCTTCATAATTGTTGCTCTGCCTGAGCCCTGTGATTGGAAGGGACTGCAGGAATGGAGGAGAAAATGGTGGAAAAAAACCCTTCTGTACAAACACATTTGGATGATGTTTAGTTGGAGTCAGGGCTTTTTTTCTGGAGAAAGAGGTGGGGGAACTCTCACCCCGGACAACTCCTGGGAGGAGGTGGTGCGCTTCTCAACACAAGCGTGTGCGAACAGCGCGCACACGCTTCTGGAACTGCATGACAACGTCACTTCAGGGAAGTGGCCCCGGAATCGCTCTTGTGCTTCATGGGGAGGGGTCTGATTTGACCCAGAATGGGCCGCTCTGCCACAGGGAAGCACTCCCCCACCTGGCAGTGGCTGGATCTGGGCCGTTTCGGGCACAAATTGGGCCAAAATGGGCCCAAAATGGCCTGGATCAGCCTGGAACAGGTTGTTGCCACATGGGAGAGCACTCCCCTGTGGGGCAGCAGACCAATCCTGGGCATTTCAGCCCTGGCCCTTGCTATTTTGGGCCCAAAATAGGCCCAATATTGCCAGAACAGCCCCAAAATGGCCAGATTGGGGCCGAACTGGCCTGGAACGGGCTGCTGCAAGGTGGGGGAACCCGCCCCCACCTGGCACCTACCCAATCCTGGCCATTTCAGCCCTGGTCCTTGCTATTTTGGGCCCCAAATGGGCCCAATATTGCCAGAACAGCCCCAAAATGGCCAGATTGGGGCCGAACTGGCCTGGAATGGGCTGCTGCAAGGTGGGGGAACCCTTCCCCACCTGGCACCTGCCCAATCCTGCCCATTTCAGCCCCAATCTGGGCTGTTTTGGGCCCTAAATGGGACAGCGTTTTGGGACACCAGTCACGTGGGTATTTTAAAGAGCTGCTGGAACACTGTTCCGGGGGCATTCCAGCTCAAAAAATGCCCTGGGTTGTAGTAGCATTTTATTGTGAATTCACCTCCAGACACACTTACATACACCAATCCATAGAAAATTTGGGGTATGTGGATGGGGCTCTTTAGAAAATTAAACTTCTATATATCAACTTTTTGGCAAGGAATGCGCTCTGTGGGTTCAGCCCTATTTATTGGATCAGTGAGGGGAACCTTGCATGTTGCACCAAGCTGTGCAGGTGACTCCCCATTGAGCTAAACCTAAAAGCATGAAGCCTATTTCAACATACAGAGGTATCTTCCTATTGGTTCTGTCATCCTTCCCCCCGCCCCCCAAAAAACCTTCAGAAATAAAAGACAGAACACAAATATATTACATCTTATTAGCAGCTGGTAACTGTGGTAAATATTGGTGGCTTAGTGTAGGCTCTGGTATATCTTAGGAATGATCTTGAGTCTGATTAAAGAGTGAATGAAGAAAGTTTATTCAGGAATTACAACTTTGACAGAAAAGAGAGAAACAGAATAGATACTACCTGAGGGCCAAGCTACAAGTGATGAATGACACAGGTTGGACACTTGTCAGCTTCCCTCAAGTTTTGATGGGAAATGTAGGCATCCTAGTCTTGCAGCTTGGCTCTCCAACTGCTATCCAATAGACTTTTCCATTGTCACTTGTCCAACATTCCGCCAAGCTGCCTACATTTCCCGTCAAAACTTGAGGGAATCAATCAGATTTATTTACAGTTAATAACCAATGCAGACTTGTAAAAAACATAAGTGAGTATCATACACAAAATACACCACTTTGTAAAAATAATTATATAAATATATAATTATATAAAACTTGGCAATATAAATACAAAAGTGTGGGCTTTAACTTGAGGGAAGCTGATAAGTGTCCAACCTGTGTCGTTCATCACTTGTAATTTGGCCCTCAGTAAAAAGGGAGGAGGGACTTCCGGGAAGAAACAGGAAGCAGGAAGTAGCCCAAGAATACTAATCTGGAGACATGCAAGAAGGACAGAAGAGAGGAGGAAAGAAGGATCCTACTCTGCCATCTATCTAACTGTCCTTGCCCCTTGCACATATTCTGTGTCTTCTGCCTTCTCTGTACACACAACATTGATTTTCCAACACTCAGAGGCCTCAAAAGAAGCAAAATTCTGTTCAAAAACACATATTTATTTATTTGGTATATTTTTATCCATCTTGCCTTCAAAAAGCTCAATACATACTTGTTTCCCCTCCTGTATTTTATGCTTACAACAATCCTGTGAAGTAGGTTAGATCAAGAGGGAGTCTGGCCTAAAGTCATCCAGTGAACTTTATGCCAGAGTAGTGATTTGAACCTGGGTCTCCTAGATCCTAGTCCGACCCTGTGACCACTAAACTACATTGGCTCATATGACTGGAGGGATGCTACCTCCCATCAGCAACCAGGCAAGGACATTCTTTACTAAGTGAAATTTCCAAGTTTTCTTCAAAAGCATCCCCCTGTGAAGCACATTATAGTAATCTAGCCTTGGGGTTTTATTAATATCACATTACATTTACATTGGCAGCATTTCCATGCATGTGCAACTCTGGGAAAACCTAAGGAAAACCTGTTCAGTAGGTGTCTGCGTCATACAGAAAGACTGCATGAGTGGCTCATATCTGATCATCACAGTCAAATGTGATCAATTCAACTGTAGAACACACTCAAAGCAAAATTTTCGACATTTCTGGTTGGAACTGGAATACCAGTTTCTCTTGAAATAATTACTCGAAACTTAAGGAAACATACCTGCATTAATAAATTGTTCTCTTCAAAAATGTATTTTGAAGCCCAGAAGTCCTGTCCAGGCTTATCCCCTCATACTGAAAAGCGATGGCTTGCTAAATCTCCATCAGTGTTTTTTTGGTGATTTTTAAAAAAAATCTGCTTGGGTGAGCCGTTTTTTCAAACCTACTTTTTAAAAAACCTCAACATAGTAAGATAAATTGATTTGGAAATAGAGGATTTTGCGTAAAACATGCCTAGTGTATGGATTCCCTACTGCAGCTTACAGAAAAATCACTGATTGTGGCTGAGATTGACTTTAACAAAGAACTGGATATTTCTAGATTACATGGGCTGAAACACCACACAGACCTTAGCTTTCCATAATATCTGGGATGAAGTTCTTTTTCTTCACGAGATGGCCCGACTGTGCCTTTTAGAAGAGTATAAACTAGAGATGTTATGAAAAATTCTCTTAATTCCTCTTTACTCATTTTCTCCCTGAAACCCAACAATCCTTTTCGTCTTTTTAGGAATTTGGAGTCAGTTTCAAACCAGTTCCTTTTTGATCAAATGGAAATTTGAAGAGACGGGCAGGAAAAGAGGTTCTGCAAAAATTCAGAATTTTTACTTTGTTCAGAGGCAGGAAATGTCTTCTGAAGCCTTCTTATCCTTATGCTGGAGCACCGCTCTGGGGTGTAGAACATAAAACAATCACAAAGGCTGAAGTTACAAAAGGACATACCTAATAGCCATTAATTATATAACTGTAGCCTTTTCCATTAGCAGAGTACTTCTGAGCATATGGGGTTGTCTCTCCTCATCGCCTCATCCTCTAAGCCAGCCCTGGTGTACTTAGAGCAAGGGCTTCCATCTCTTCCCTCTTGTTCTCTCCTCAGCATAAGGCATAGCAGGTCAGGCAAAAGAGAGAGATTGTCAAGCCACCCAGAGAAGAACAAGCTGGCTGTGGAGAACTGAGAGTTAAACCAGCATCACCCACCACCCTCCAGTAGTTAGTTTGCTCTTGGTCTTTTCATGGGTGGGCATGCTGTGGTAGTGGTAGTTTTGTTAGAGCGAGTGTTAAACTACGCTGCAGAATTAAACGCCGAGCTGGTCAGAGAGGCAAAAGCTTTATTTGAGGAAGTTACATACTTGAGGGAAAGGAAGAGAGAGATCCTAGCTATCTGACTACATCTTGCAGAGACAGAGAAGAAGTGTGGCAGGAGAGAGAAGAAGCAGGATATTGCCCTGTTTAGCCCAATAGGAGACAAGACAAGGAAATGACCCCCAGGAAACAAGAGAGGTGCTACTCTCACTGTCCTAACTAAGTGATCCTTGCTGCCCCCTGCATGGTAGGCTCTTCTTACTTCTTGCTGCTGCAGTACACCAGACATTGTTATTTCTAACACCCCTTCTCAATGTCTAGTGTACAAAGTCCACAAAGTTCAGTCTTTCTCGTAGACTTTGAAATTTCTCTTTGGCAAGTGGCTTGGTGAGGATGTCTGCTATCATTTCTTCTGTAGGGCAGTACTGTAGCTCAACAAGCCCTTCTTCTTGCATATTTCTCACAATGTGATTCTTTATGTCAATGTGCTTGGTTCTTGATCCAATTCTTTCTGTATCTGCAAGCTTTATGCAAGATTGATTATCTTCAAAGAGTTGTATAGGTTTGGGTTCATTTATCCCAAAGTCTTCTAATAGTTGTAGAATCCACTTGAGTTCTTGGCATGCTTCTGCTGCTGATATGTATTCAGCTTCTGTAGTTGATGCCGCTACTAGGTCTTGCTTTCTGCTTGTCCAACTGATTGCTCCTCCACCGTAAAAGAATACTCGTCCACTGGTAGACTTTCTGTCTGTGATGTCTTCTGCCCAGTCAGCATCCATGAATCCCACTAGTCTGGGATTGTCGCTTGCTGGCAGCTTGAGCTTCAGTTGTGCAGTACCTCTCAGGTATCTTGCCAGTCTTTTGACTGCTTGCCAGTCATTCACACTTGGTGATGCACTTTTCCTGCACAGTATTCCAACTGCTGCTGCTATGTCAGGTCTGGTCACTGTACTTATGTAGAGCAGTTTTCCAATTGCTTCTCTGTACACTTTAATGTTTCTCAGAGGTTCATTGTTTCCATTTTGTTTCAGGAAATCTGTTTCCATTGGAGTACATGTTGGTTTTCCATCTTTCATGTCCATGTAGTCTAGGAAATCCATGATCTTTTGCTTTTGATTGAGAAGATAGCTTCCATCTTCCTCTCGCTCTATTTGAACTCCAAGGTAAAAGCTGACATTTCCAAGACGCTTTACTTCAACCTCTTGGTTCAGGTGCTGAATTATTTCATCACAATCTTGTTGATCTTCATAACAAAGAAGAATATCATCTACATAAATCAGGATAAAAGTCCATTTGTTGTCTTTCTTTCTTGAGTACAGGCAGCGTTCTGCCCCGCCTTGCTTGAATCCTTCTTTGATGAGCATTTGGTTCAGTTTCTGATTCCAGGCCCTTGCAGCCTGTTTCAGTCCATAAATGCTCTTCTGCAGTTTGCATACAAGTCCTCTGTCTTTGGACTGTTCAAATCCAGGAGGCTGTGTCATATACACGTCTTCTTCCAGCTCTCCATGAAGAAAAGCAGTTTTCACATCCAGATGCTCCACATGCATCTTCCTTGCGGCTGCTATGCTTAGTAGTGTTCTTACTGAAGTGTGTTTCACTACTGGTGCAAAGGTTTCATCATAGTCTTCTCCATACTTCTGGGAATATCCCTTTGCAACTAGTCTTGCTTTGTACTTTTGTACTTCTCCATCTGCATCAAGTTTGGTTTTCAAAATCCATTTGCATCCTACTGTCCTTTTTCCAGGTGGTAGTTCTGTGAGAATCCATGTCTTGTTCTGGATCAGAGAGTCAATTTCTTCTTTTGCAGCTTTTCTCCATTTCTCTGCTTCTCTTGCTGGCATTCCTTCTATGTCTTCCCAGCTAGAAGGTTCTGGTACAGCTTCTGTTTTTGCCAGGTAAGAGAACTTCAGTGGTGGAACTCCTTTGTTTGTTCTGTCTGAGCGTCTGACACTTGGCTCTGCTTCCCCTTCTCTTTCAGTGGGCTCTGCAGGTGTCTCTTGCGTCTCAGTCAGGTCCCAGAGTTGCACAATCTCTGGCTGCTGTGCTGCATCAGCTTCCTTTGGTGTAGACTCTCTGGTGTCAGGCTTGCTTGCCTTCTCTTCTTCATCAATGTGCACCACATGGCGGATCTTCACCGTGTCTGTCTCTGGGTTGAGGATTCGATATCCCTTGCATCCCAGTGCATATCCAACAAATATGCCTGCTTCTGTTCTGAGATCCATCTTAGACCTCTTTTCCTTTGGAACATAAGTGTAGGCTTTTGATCCAAACACTCTCAGATGCCTTACATTGGGCTTGCGGTTGTACCACAGTTCAAATGGTGTGCTGCTTGCACCCTTTGTAGGTAGCATGTTCTGCAGATAGGCAGCAGTGTTGATAGCTTCTCCCCAATATTTTTGAGGTAGCTGTGCTTCTTGCAGCATGCTCCTGCACATCTCTGTGAGAGAACGATTTTTCCTCTCTGCTATCCCGTTGAGTTCGGGGGTGTATGGCACGGTCAGGTGATGCTCTATTCCTTCATCTGCTAGGAAGCTTGTCATCTCCTTCCCCACGTACTCGCCTCCATTGTCTGTGCGGATAGCCATTGGTTTTCTCTGGAATCTGTTCTGCACCATTGCTAGGTACATCTTAAATTTTTCCAGTACTTGGCTCTTTTCCTTGAGCAGGTAAATCACAGTAAATCTTGAAAAATCATCAGTAAAAGTCAGAAAGTACTTACTTCCACTGGGTGTTTCTGTTCCCATGGGTCCACAGACATCACTGTGAATCAGCTCCAGTGGTCTTGTCGTCTGCTTCTCACTCTGTTTGGTGAAAGAAGGTCTTGTGCCTTTGGCTTGAATACAGCAAACACATTTCTCTGCATCAGGACATTTTCTCATTTGCAAATCATTAGTCAGATTCTGCCTTTCAAGCTGATATATATAATCCATATTAGCATGTCCAAGCCTTCTATGGATAAGACTAGTACAATTCTTGTGAGTGCACTTTTCAATTAAATTCACTGCGCCTTCAGAGCAATCCAGCATATACAGGCCATCCTCTAATGTGCCTTGTGCAATTAATTCACCTTCATTGCTAATAAAACATTTCTCTCCTTTGAATACAGTCTCAATTCCTCTTTTGGCCATTGCAGAAACCGAAATTAAATTAGATTTAAGTTCAGGTACGTATAGACAATCAGTGATCTGCACTTCTCTAGTTTGGCCACTGGGTAGTGCACAACATGCAGATACGGTCCCTTGTCCCCGAGCCGTTAAAGCCTCTCCATTTGCTGTATACAATTTGTCGTGGCTTTCTTTCATCTCATTAAAAAACTTCTCTTGATTGCATAGATGGTTAGTACACGCACTGTCAATTGCCCATTTGCATATGCTTTGATCATTTTTACCAACATTTAAACAATTCTTATCAGATCTGCTTTTCCTTTGACCATCGGCATTAGGTGACTTAATGGCTGCATTAGCATTCCTAAAGCCCTTTGTTCCCGTCCATCGTGGCGGTTTGATCACTCTCTGCGAATCACGAAACCAACAGTCTTCCTTTAAATGTCCTTTCTTTCTGCAGACGCTGCAGGAGAAATCCCTTCTTGAACTGACTCTTAAAGCTAGCTCTCTTGGCTCACTTATATGATCCAGTTTGCTAAAACTTTCCTCTTGCAGTCTTGCAAGTACATAGTTTAAGCTTAAATTTTCTCTCATTTCCAACACATGTACAATGCTGGCATAAGATTGAGGAAGACTAGACAGCAAAATTATAGCTAGATCCTCATCCTGGATCTCCTTTCCAAGGGATCTTAATTTCTGTGTTAATTCCATGAAATTTGCAATATGATCTTTCAGTTTTTCCTGTGGCTTCATCTCAATCCGATACAATTGCCTCATTAGCAAAATTTTAGTTTTAATTGATTCTTGACGGTTTATTTCTAGAAGAGATGTCCACATTTGTCTAGAAGTGGGCTCATGAATTACTCTTATCAATTGTTTATCACTTAAAGCATTAATGATAATAGATCTTGCCTTATTGTCGTGCTTGACCCATTTGGCTTCCTTCTGAGGATCTCCAGTCGGTTTTTCATCTGTTATTGCAGACCAGACGTCCAGTTGAATAAGATGGGCTTTTATTCTTTCTGCCCAAAGATCATAGTTCCTCCCGTCTTGCAGTCGGTCGACCTGGAACCCCTGCTGTGCTCCCCAGGAGTCCGCCATCTTTCCTCTATTGTCTGCCCTCTGTGCTTTAGCCTGCGGCTACAGCAGAACTTTTATTGCTCTCTCTTAACTTCAGCTTTCGTTAATTGCCTCTGTGGCCCATTACCCTGTTAGAGCGAGTGTTAAACTACGCTGCGGAATTAAACGCCGAGCTGGTCAGAGAGGCAAAAGCTTTATTTGAGGAAGTTACATACTTGAGGGAAAGGGAGAGATAGATCCTAGCTATCTGACTACATCTTGCAGAGACAGAGAAGAAGTGTGGCAGGAGAGAGAAGAAGCAGGATATTGCCCTGTTTAGCCCAATAGGAGACAAGACAAGGAAATGACCCCCCAGGAAACAAGAGAGGTGCTACTCTCACTGTCCTAACTAAGTGATCCTTGCTGCCCCCTGCATGGTAGGCTCTTCTTACTTCTTGCTGCTGCAGTACACCAGACATTGTTATTTCTAACAAGTTTTACTCTTTGGCTAACTTGCTCTTGGTAGTCATCTGGGTGCTGGGATGAGAATACAGA
This sequence comes from Eublepharis macularius, assembly GCF_028583425.1. Lineage (NCBI taxonomy): Eukaryota > Metazoa > Chordata > Lepidosauria > Squamata > Eublepharidae > Eublepharis > Eublepharis macularius. The sequence continues at coordinate 47,213,488 of NC_072790.1, forward strand.
GGCTGCAAAGAAGGGTGGGGAGTTGTTGGAGAGAACAGACCCAGTTCATCCTTTGCCATCTTTAACTCGGCAGACGTGGAATTGGTAGTGAGATAAACAGACCGCTGCCACCATTTTTTGCTGTCAAAAGCATCACAGAATGGAAGAAGGGAAGGCTCATGCCCCTTTACTGCTGTGCTGTGCTCCACAGTGGGATCCCCCCTCAAACTGTTTTGAAGGTTAGTTCAGGTCAGATATGAAATGCAAGCCAGGTCAGAGAAACCCTTGTCTTGTGTAATGAGACCTCAAGTGTTTAGAAAATCAAGAGACAGGAAATCAAGCACGTGTGAAGCAGTACAAATCTAAGGTGAATCCAATCCTGTATTGGATTCCATGAACACATTCCTCAAGTGGATGTCCTTAACTCTGAAAGAAGAAATCTTCCCTTGATGCAAGGATCTGAGGTATCCAATCTTAATCTTCTATCTATAAAGACAAAATGGATTTCTTGTAGGCAGTGATGATGATTAGAGATGGGCACGATCGGCGTTACAATAGGAAAATACCCCCGATAATGGTGTTCGCGCCATCGGGACCCGGCTGATTGCTGCCGTCCACGGCAACAGATCCAGCGGTTGGGGGGGGGCGCTTGTTTGGGGCTTGATTGGGTCGATCAGTATCTGATCATGATCCAGACACCCTGGCACCAGCAATCTATTGCCCTGGCAACGGAGCCAGGGGAATGCCTGAACTGAGTTTGCCCTCCTTCTGTCGCCCTGGAAACCCAAATGGAAGCCCAGCTTTCCTTGATCAGCAGGGCTTCCTTCCAACCATGGAGTGGCAACACACTCACCAGCTGGGAGAAGAGACCCAGGGGAGGGAGGGGGAAGGGGGTATTCTGTAGCCATGGGCACTCCAAACGTTTTTTGCTTTTTTAAAAAATGGGGCTTTGTAGGAGGAATGGGTGTTTTTCTGTCTGTCACTCTCTGTTTTTAACCTGCTTTTAAAACACTGTATTTTGTGGGAAAACCTCATTCACGGCTGTGTGTGTGTGTTTAAAATATGCTTTTGGAAGACTGGCTGCTCGCTTTTAAAATTGCTCGCTTTTAAATCTGTCCCTGCTTTTTTTTAAAAGCTGGCTGAAACAGGTTGACAGGGTGTCTCTCTCTCTCTATTTGGAGAGGCAGGGACGGGTTAAAAACTTTTCCCCCACTCTGCTCTAAGTGTGTGTGTGTGTGTGTGTGTGAACGTCTCCTCCTTGAGGGGAGGCGGCTCGTCGCTGGGTTAAACCCCCCCCTGCTTTAAGTGTGTGTGTGTGTGTGTGTGTGTGTGTGAATGTCCCCTCCCTGAGGGGAGGCAGCTCGTCACCGCCTCCCCGTGCCCGCTGGGCCCGGCGGTTGCCGCCACCACCCACCTTCCCACATAGCTGGGAATAGTGGGGCACCCCTCCGCTTTGGCCTCCCCTATCCACGGATCGGAAACGGGAGTTGATCGGTGTGAATCGTGATTTGGGTTCGTCACTGGCGCAGATCCACGATCAGCTTGATTGGTAATTTTTTTTGGATTGTACCCACCTCTAATGACGATGCACATATTCTAAGCTTTGCTTTTAAATCTGCGGAACCCAGTAAAAGTTTATTTCCCCCCACCAAAGCACAGGCCAATTCATAAGCAGATTAAATTTGAGTTACGCCTTCAAAGTATCACTAGAAATGTAAATCACAATTCTTCTTCTTTTGTGTCATCTTCAGCAAAGAAGTTTAAATGCCTTTATAGTTAGGAAATATGTTTCTGGTGACTTTGCACTAGGGAAGAATAGTCAATTATTCATCGAGGTAATTAGACCACACAATATCTGCCTAGTTTGCAGATGGACATTTCAGTTGACAGCTGTTCAAATCTCCCTGCTTTGAGTTTACATTAGGAAATTCTATTATTTAGCAATGCTTTACAGCAAAGCCCTTATCAGACAGGGATGACCAGATTTCAAGCAGTCTCAATGGTTTATTTCATTTCTCACTGTTTCATGAAATAAAGCCTTTATTGGTTGGGCAGGTCATTTTGAAAATGGGAATATAATGACCACCAGCAGTAATTCTAGGATTCGTGACTCCTTTTATCTAATTCAATGACTTCTAAATCCTGACAAGTTTTGTGTTGTTTTTCCTTTCACAACACCACCCTTGCTCACACAAAAGGGGATTACTGTCGGCTAGTGCCAGTTAGAGACATCTGCAATACATATCTGCTCTGACAACCACTGAGAAAGAATAGGGGTTTTGTTTTGTTTTGTTTTCTATAGTATGACATTCCAATTATGGAAATACTACTCATTTGAAGATGGAAATCTCCCCACTTCAATCTACTATAGGCCCAAAATGTATGATAAAAAAATATGTTGAAAATTGAACACTCTTACTGTTCATGCCTCTGGTTCAAAAATGAAGTGTTCATTTGCTCCTTGGTTATAACTCATACGACAACTCCAAATCAACTCTGGCAGTCTTTATGTAGAGAAATAACAAGATACAAAAAGCTGGTGTGATCGCTACCTGCAAATTCAAAATTGCCCAATACTTGTCAGACACTCTAAAGATGATGGAAGCCAAGTTATTGTCACCTCTTGCTGACATTCTTAGTGAAGAAAACGATGACAGGATGTCTCCTTGTATTCGTTAATTTTGTCTCTAAGGTCTCATTCCCACTGAGATGGTAAATTTGTTTCTCAGTTTATACCATTGTACAATTTAGGTGGAGGAATCACAGGAGTGAATACAAAAAATGTCCCATCTGCATGAAATACCTATGTGTCAGCCCTACACCCTGACAAGGTAAATTGGTATAACGCAGTTACAGATGTACCACCTCAGGGAAAATTGGACTTGCTTGCTCTATCTGAGCCTGGAGGGCTGTCATGTGCTTCTAATGCGCCATAATTTTTGTCATCCTAAAGATGGACTTTGAGGGTTGCTGCATTTATTTTCTGGGCAGTTTCTGTGCCTTTAAATCTGATTTACAGCCAAAAATACAAGAGGTGACAAATTCTCCATCACTGCTACAAGATGCAGGAAAGGCTGACCCTAATGATTTTGTTTTTTTCTGTGTCACAACTAGGGCTTTGCTTAAAAAAAAAAGCAACCCTTGTATCCAAGTAACAAAGCATTTCTTTACAACATACTCCAATTAACTCTGACAGAAGTTTCAACAAAGAGCCCAAGAGTTGAATGAGTCACGAAGAGCGGATCATAATTGCAGCAAATCTTTCATAGGTCAACAGAGGTTCTTGTTTAGCACCAATAGATCAATACAAATGTAGAAATAGATACATAGAAATGCAACTATATTTTTATGCAAACATTTTTAAATAAAAGATCAAAATTAACGAGAACGGTTTTCTTAAATATCTGTCATTTGACGAAATGTACTTTTAATATGAATTGTGATTCTGTGTACCAGCTGCATGCTGAATTCCTACGCCACTTCAAATCCACTCGTATTTATCTGATTGGACTCAGCCGTTTCTATTAAACTCTTGATTTTGCATTCTTTAGTTCTTTTTCCAAATACATTGCTCCATGACAAGGACCAGAGCCATATTCTTTCAGGGCAATGTGGCATATTTCAAACTTCTAAATGAAAGGATTTATGCAACGACCAAGGTCCTTGCCTGAATTGCCGATGATGTTCGTACTCCTGTGGCTTGGAATACAACCTCTTGGACTGCTTATCTTCAGAGACAATGTTCCCAGCTTTGAAAATCCTCTCTGGCTCATCTATATCATTCAAGTCTCAGAAGTATTTCACTCTTCTCTCCTCTCCAACCTGTCCTATCTACTGCAGCTTCCCAGTACATTCTAGGGAATGTAGTCCCCAGATCACCTGAAATCCATCACTAGGTGTTCTGGGGACCACTTACCATGGGCATTATCCATCCTAGCCTCTGGAAGTTATGGAGAAGAGAAAAGGAGAACATAAGAATTGAAGGATACTGCAAGAATTTTCCTCCCTTGATTGCCTTTCAGTCACCACTCAAATCCCAGAGGAAGACAGTTTTGATTTGTCTGGACTGCAATTCAAAATGTGCCATCTCTGGTCCCCACTAAAAGTCTAGAATTTTGAAATGTCAGCATTATCCTCTTTAAAAATCTGTTTAAATAAAGCACCAATGTCTGACAGAGTTTGTTATGAGATCTACCTTCAAGATCCATGTTAAATATTTCTGTTTCATTTCTCCTCAATATGTTTGAGGTGACATACAATAAAATTTTAAAAAGTTTAAAAAAATCATCAACAAGAACGACAGTCAGCATAAATCTATAGTCATTAGCAAACAGTATGTGAGAAGTTAAAGGAAAATCAAAATATTCAGCTGAATACTCATTCAGATAAATACTTCTTTAGCTACTGCTAAAAGGACGTCAGGGAGGAGGACATGAAGACTTCTAAAAAGAGGACATTCATAGATGGGGGCAACGTTAAAGAAGGCTATCTCTCTTGCAGCCACTGTCCTCACTTTTATAGGACGGAAAGTCTGCAACAACAATCTGTTTTCCAGCTGGTACCAGTGTACCTCATTATATATCAAGATCTTTGGAAATTTTCAGTTGGTAAATGCCTTTAAAATAGTCTTATAAACATTATTCTTCTCCATGTATTTGATTCACATTTGTGGTGTTTCTATAATGTGCCCTTCTTCTGCCCAATATACTGAGTTTGGGGAATTGTGTAGGATATGCAGTTTACTTTATGTATAACCCAGTTTTCTCTTCAAAGTAGCTGATCACATTATTCTCCACTCCTATACACGGCAACAACCATGCGAAGTAGGTTAGACGGAGAGAGTTTGATGGGCCCAAGGACAGCCAGTGAGCATCTATGGCAGAGTGGGTATTCAAATGTGGTTCTCCCACATCCTAGTTTGACACCGAACCGTTATTCCATTTCAGATCCTAATATATAAACTCCATTAAATAAACTACCAGAAAAGATTCTTTCAATTGAAGGTTAAGTGTCAATTTAAGAATTTAAAGATATACTCTCAAACTACAGGAAGCTTGGGTAAAGCCCCTTCATCACAAAACTGCGTACACATCAGTGGAATGTTTCTCCATTTTATTATATCATTTTCTTGCTCTATCTCTTTTTTAAAAAATATACATTGATCAGCAGCAACCTGTTTCTTATATGGGACAAAAGGTATGAGCCTATTAAATCTGTGTTATTAAGGTCGAAATATGATTGAGAAAGAAAATTGATTCCTGCTAGCTTTATATCCTTTGGCTTTTCATTGTAATTTACAATGTGAAGCATTTCATTGCCTTCCCAGAAGAATGATTCCCTCCTAGTTTTATTTTATACTGCAGGTTTCAATAGCCTGTACACTATATGTGTTTATGTGTGGGCATGTATGGATTTCCCAAAATGTGAATAATCCTGCAGGCATGCAGGTCAGCATTTCAACTGCTTTCAGCCATGACATTAAGGAATCATTATAGATCATGTACGAAAGCATGTCTGAATTCGTGTAAATCAGTAGAAAATTAATCAGCATTTTTCAGTGAGAAAGAATGAATCTAACAAAAACTGTTTAAATGAAACAGTGCTATAAAATGTGTAAAGAACACTCATACATATAAAATGGGGACCTGCAAAACTTGTGGGGGAGGGAAATCCTAACCCCACACATTTTTTAATGTCTTCCCAGCCTTCTCTATTTTCTCTCCTGTTCTCCCTTTTCCATTCTCTGTCACGTCTTGGAGTTTTCTCCAGTCTGTCACCATCTTGATTTCCACTTTCTCGCTATCTTCCCAAAGTTTTCTTCATTCACCTCCACACTTTGGCTCCCTTTCCCAGCCACTGCTGTTGCTTGCTACTACTTTTCCCTAACCTTTGTCCAGCTGAAGTTGACTAGCCCCAGGTTCCCACTTTGATTTCTAGGCAACCCCACAGTGTTTATTATTTAATTCATTTAAAACATTTATTAGCTGCCTTTCTATGAGCTTTTCCACATGAGCAATTTACTCTTTTCTTTTTTATTTTTGAAAGAGGTTTTGTTTCATACAATATTAAACATAACAACAAATCCAATTTAACAGATCCATCTTTACAATATAACATAGAGGCCAAGGTAAGTTCTATACAAACTCCTCTCTTTTTGAGCGTTTGCTTCTCAAGGATCAGATTCATTTTGGCCACCAACCTTTCCACATGCTGCTTTGAATCCTGCTGTTGGTGCCATCATTTTTGTCCACACCACCATGAAATACAATGAGTTATGTGATGAGGTGTGGATGTCATTGTTGGCATCACCAGTGGCATCACCAGAGCAGACACATCACCCTCTTTTTTAATTTTCATATATGTCCAATCATGTTACAATGTTATGACGTTAAAACGTTATGATGACCAAAGTTGCCCAGCACTAAGGTGGGAAAAACAAAAACAAAAGAGAAAAGAAAGCAAAAAAAAGCCCAACAAGGCACATGTACTAAGTTGGCACAGAGTAACACCAAGCACAGAATGTTTTACCCAAAAAACATAGCTAGTTAATCTTTGAAAACCTAAGAGATCCATGTAACCTCAACACAAATTAAGCCTGTCATTAACTATCTACAGTTAGACCGGATTTTTTAATGCAATCCCTTGCCAAAGAAGTGAAAAGATATGGACAGGTGCCTCTCATGTGAACCTCAGCCATTTACTTGAAGATATAGCCTGGGTGAGCCTGATCCAGATCTCAGAAGCTAAGCAGGGTTGGCCTTGGTTAGTAACTGGATGGAAGACCTCCAACCAAGACCAGGGTTGCAGTGGCAGGCAATGGCAAACCACTTCTGATAGTTTCTTGCCATGGAAACCCCTCAAGGGGTCGCCATAAGTCAGCTATGACTTGAAGGCAGCACACAAACACACACATATGCAAGAGAGAGTAAGCAGGTCATATTTTAGGGTTGTGGACCTCAATGTGGGGCCTGGACTTCCCTAGAATACAACCAATCTCCAGTCTACAGAGATTGGTTAATAGTTCCCCTGGAGGAAACTGCCGTTTCGGAGGGCATCACATTATTTTTGAGCCTCTCCTCAATGCCTTCACCCCTCTCCTCTCACATTCTTTTGAGCATCTCCCCAATGTCTGCCTTTCCCTCCCTCCCCAGATCTCCAGGGATTTCCCAAGCTGGAATTGGCAACCTGTCAGATATATAAGGGGATAATAAAGAGAACCTCTTGCCATTCATAAGCATAGTGTTGCCAACTTCCAAGGTGGGGTCTGGAGTGCTCCCAGAATGCCAACTGATCTCCAGACTACAGAGATCGGTGCCCTTGGAGATAATAGCAGCTTTAGATGGCATACTGTGTACTGTAGCATACATTCTTGGTGAAATCATTCCCTATCCACAGGCACAGCCCCCAAATCTCCATGAATTTTCCAGGCAACCCTTACTTCAAGAATATATCCTATTACTCAAAGTCTATGCTAGAGACCAAACGTAAGCTGAATTGGGGCTTCATGCCACCAGTTGCATGTCCCTACATAAAATTTAGCTGTACAATATAAGCATTAATAGATCTGAGTCATTTCCTGAATTAGTGCTTTAAAAAAGCAGCATTAAGGACTAGGGGAAGCTGACGCATCCCCACTGGCGCTGAAGGATGCTACTTAACACTCATTTAAAATTAATTATAAAAATAAATGGTTCTCACTCCAGGTCTCGAAACTAATTAAAAATAGTGTATCCAAAAGATATATGATCTAATATATGTAGAGAGGTAGAGACCTTTCCTTGCATTAATCCTGAGCATACAGAATTCACTTCCTTCCTATTCATGAGGATACAATTAGATACTTTTACTTCTCCTTATTTCATCAAAATGCTAATGAACTGGTTTTGTTCACAGTTTACAGGAAATTGAGCTGCTTTTAGCATAACAGTAGGTGATACAATAAATAGATGGATATATATTACTTGCATTCTGAAAGTTCACAGCCATTTCTCTTGGAATTAAGTGGGAACAAAGCAGTGTGCAATTTGGACTTGCCTGACATTTTGTTAAAAATAAAAATGTGCAAAATTCTAAGAAACACCACAATTGCTCTTTATTTCTTTGTAAGTATGATTTGAATGTGAATGTCAGACCTGTAAAGACTTCACAAAACACTCCAGGAGAGCTGGCGTGGTTTTTTCCCCCTGTAAGCTTCTGACTATAGAAAGTTTAATGTCCTTTTTATTGTAATCTTGATGATGACCCGAGTCTTTTGGGGGATGGGGAGAAGAAAGGTGGGGGGGGGGGAGACAATTAAATGGGATCTGGGAAAGTTGTGAAGGGGGAGCTGGGAAAGTCAAGGAGGGATTTTTTTTAAAAAAATCTGCACACACATTCTTACATTACCTAACTTTTTCTCTGTTTGGTCCTAGAGTCAGTTGTAATCATGTTTCCAATTATTCGAAGAAGAATGTTTATTTAGACTATAAACAATAACATAAAACCTATAGACAATAACATAGATGATAAAAACCCACAACATTCTTTAAAAAAGGCACACTAGCAATACATAAACAAGTAAAAGAAAAAAAACACCCTAAGACTAAACTACAAATCGAGTTCCCATTTTCTCCGCAACAAATATACATCATTTTCAAAGTCTCACTTATTCTAAGTTAAACATAAGAGCTCTCCTTTTTCTATTGTTCATTATTCTTAATCCATAAATCCAGATGTCATCAGGTCCTTATTATCTGTTTCATGTACAAAGTCTATAAACGGTTTCCATTCAGTCAAAAAGTTAAATAATGTCTTTAATCAGTGAAGTAAGTTTTGCCATTGACGCAAACTCCAAAACTTTTATCCGCCATTCCTATGGCAAACCACCCCATAACAAAAAGTCTGCTGAGAAAATGTTGTGATGCAACGTCCCTCCATGGGTCAGTAATGACTAGATGCTTGCACAGGTGACTACCTTTACCCTTCCCCCCCACACACACACTGTAGGCAATGTTGGAATTTTCCACTTTTGTGCATAGAGTACTCTTGCTGCCATGATCAAATATAAAAACAAAGTTCCAAAGCTTCTTTCCTACTGGCTGTCCATCATTCCCAATGAAAAAGTCTCTGGTTTCAACTGGATTTTAATCTTCAAAATCTTCTGAATCGATGATTGTATCTACAACCAGAAACTCTTTGCTTTCTTACATGTCCACCACATATGATAAAATATCCCTTCTTGTTCAGCACATTTCCAACATACATTCTCTTCTTCTCCAACCATGTTTCCAATTACTGATGTGCCATTTTTTTGCCTCAAGATTCCTGAGTGAGCTGTGCTTCCTGTTTTCCCTCTCATCTGGCTTCAGTTATCATCATACAGTCAGACCTCTCTGGCTGCATTCCACCTTAAAGAAGCCACATCAGAATAAGGGCAGGAAGTCCTCACTCTGACATCTTGGGGTTAAAAAGGTCAAAAATCACACTGTTCCTCCCAAAGCTGGGCATAATCATGGCTGGTAACTGAGGGCCCATTTTATAGAGGTCAGATCTCCTGCTACTCCCCCCCTTCCCCATCATTGCTTCACAAGCTAGCAGGGGGGAAATTAGGGTGGGTCACTGGCATTGCACTGACAGATAACGTCACCTCTGGCACAAAATTGGAAGTGATGTTGCATGTTGGTGCAATGCTGTTGAGCCTATCCCCTCCCCCTAATTTCTCCTGGTGTGTTTCCAGCCAACCCTAGTCCATGTTCACATCACTTGATAAATAAATTGTTATGTGGGCCCCAGAAACCTAATTAAAGGATTCCATGTTTGGGCCGTTAGCAGAGTTTATCGTTTGGCATAGGAAGTGGGATTCTAGGTGGTTGTGAGCTCATTCTGCAGGCTGGTATGTGTGCAGGAGAGAAAATAATAAATCATACACTTGCTTTATATTTATAAAAGAAATGAGTTCTTTATTGTAGGAACTCCATACTCCGATAGGAAAGGAGGAGAGATCCTATCTATTTAGTCTAAGGATGGAAATGGATGCTAGGACAAGGCCTGCATCCATGCTGCCAAGATGGAGGGAGGAGAAGGAGAGAGGTGTTGTCTGGAACAATGCCAGGAAGAGAAGTGAGAGGGAGGAAGTCAGGAGGAGGAAATCCTGAGAATAGCAATCTACATATCAAAGAATAGTCAGAGCAGTAAACAGTAAACAGAGTGCCCTGACCTCTCTATCTTTCTAACTCTTTGGGTTGTCCCCCTCTGAAACCTGAGGAAAGGGACAGCACTGAATCCTCCTCTTCCAACATCCCTCACAAAATCAGTGAAAGGGTTCCTCCAAATTCACCACTTGTGAATGGGTTGGCAATACCAGGAGACACATTCGAACCTTGTGCTAATATTTTGACCTTTGAAACTGCTTAGAAATTTGCAAATTGGAAATTCACTTTCAGTAGGATGCACTTTTGAATCCAAGTGTCTATACCATTTGAAAAGTATGATTTGAATGAGCACTTTTTTTCTAACATATATGCTTACGATTACTGCCCAAACCCATTTGTTTTTAGCCACTCCTTTCACCAGCTTTTCCAAATGATTGACAGTTATGTCAGTCTTCCGCTCTGGGCTATATGTGGAAGTGAAGTGCCTGGAAAAGTAAGTGCATGAAAAAGAATATGAAAAATGAATGAAATTAGACCACATCATTTGAAACAAGAGGGCTATGATAAAAGACTTCCTGTATCATTTGTGACAAGGAAATCTTGTTTTATAAATATAAACAACAATGGGTTTCTTTAATTTTGTTTAAATAAAGGTCGCTATGACTACAGTATTATTTCGAACCATAGGCTGAGTGACACAGTACAGAAGATGGTCTATCTGTCTAGTAAATTTACTTCTACTGTAAGGAACTCAGAGCCACATACATGTTTCTTCCTTCCCTATTCTACCCTCGAGATAGTCCTGTGAGATAGTTTAGGCTAAGGTTGCCAAAATACAGATGGGGCCTGGAGCTCTCCCAGAATTGCATATGATCTCCGGATCACAGTTCTCCTGGAGCAAATGGCAGCTATAGAGGATGGGATGAGATCCTATCCTGCCCCAGGCATTCCCCCCTTTCCAAATTTCCCAAGCTGACGTGGCAACCCTAGTTTAGGCTGAGTGACGGATGGTTGCTGATCAATCTACCTCCCTCGTTGTTAATGTAAAGGCTAGCAGGTACTTCCTTTTGCTCTCAACCTTCAAGGGAACTTTTTGTCTTGTCTGGTATTTGAGAGGAATTTGGATGGACTTTTGCTGGTTTTTGGATTTTGTAATTTCAGTGAGGGAACAAAGAGTGAACTTCATTCCCAGTTCCTGGCTGCTTCTTCCCAGAAAGTGTGCTGTAACCTAACAACAGCACTAAATTAAGCTTCCTGCCTGCATACATTTTTCAGAGAAGGCCGGGCTGACTAGGTCATGACATCATGACATGAAAAATCCATTCCGTTCCCCCATCTTTTTCAGTTTTGTAACATCCAGCTTTGAATAAGAGTTCTGGCGAACTTGACAGATTCTACCATGTTTTCTGTCATTTAATTCTAATGAAAGATATTACATGGATTTTGTTCTTAATCCAAGGCCAGCTGGTGAGCTTTATGGTCAAGTAGGGATTTGAACCTGGGTCTCTCACGTCCCAGTCCAGTATTCTAATCACTACATTACATGGGCCATTGAACTGTAATATTGGCAGTTTTTTTCTATTATTTCCTAAGGGGGACATGAGGTGGGGGTAGGGTTCCAGGTGCCTGTTAGTGGTGGGCAAACTCCCTGTCATGTATGTCTGTACCCCATCCATCCCTGCCATGTTTCTAGGGAATGCTAATTGTCAATGCTATGGTTTGATTTCATATTGTAATTGTCATTGCCCTAAAGGATGCTAGGTGTCAATCCTGTGGTTTGCTCTTATATTACAGATGTTAGGTGCATCACTTTCATTTATCTTCTTCCCTGCCTGGGAATGCAGCAGTAATCTAGGTATTCCTCTGAAGCTCGCTGAAATGACCTTGGATGTCTGAAATGCTAACATCCCTCTCTATCTTGTCTAGCTGATGTAGGAGCAAAAGTTTCCTAGACTTTTCCCACTCAAAATTGTGAGCTAGGGAGGAGGGAAATGTTTGAGTATTTTAGATCTGTACTTTTCCTCAAGCCTCTATTCCTATCAAGGGAACTGTACTGCTTAGTTGCACATTACCTCTAAGTAAGCTTATGGACCTGAAGTTGGCAGGAATTGGCTTGAGGGAGGACTGCTTCTCACATGGGCAGTTCTACGTGGCCTGGTGATCCTAGCACCTGAGGGGGAAACCACCAATGAGGTCTACGAAGTGGGATTCTAGGTGGACCTGTGCATATGGAAAAGATCTGATTTCTGAATAAAAGTCATTTAACCAAGAACCTGTGTCTTGCTGCAATGATCCAGGGATCTGACTGCCATATCCTGTCATCCATAGCCTGACACTCCCAGGGGTTTGCACCTTTGCCCGTTGATCTGCTAACAATTGGTGGGAGGTGGCAGACACTCCAGAAGCACTCACAGTGCATGTGTTCCCAAGGGACATCATTCCTGGAAGTGATAGCATTGCACCAGTTGGGGCAGATTTTGGCTCCAAATGGACCAAATTGGCCCTGTACAGAGCATAGGAGTACTCCTGTGGCTGGCATGATGACATCACTTCTGGGAGTGATGTCATCATGTAGGCGCTGGAGCATGCGCTTGAAGAAGAACATGCTGCTGACACAAGGTATGTGCCAGGTCCCCCACTCCTGTCGGGAGGGTATAGGAACTTGGCAATGCTAGGTGGGGTCTGGAGATGAAGCTGAAGTTGATTCCCAGTTCCCAGTTCCTTATTTGTAGTTCCTAGTTCCTTATTTGCAAAGCCAAACACAAATATTAGGGGAAATCAAAAATCTCTGCATCCCAAAATAAAGTTTGTAGTGGCCCATATCATACACCTCCACATTCAGCAGACTCTGCCATCTAAGTGGACCTATGCTGGGTCATCCTGCACAGACCAATTCTAAAGTTAACAGCTTGAAAGTAGGGCACCCCCAGAACAAATCAATAAGCAGAAAGGGGGGGGGGTTGGATCACCCCAGATCACACAGTCCTTAAGTCCAGAGACTGTCCCCTACAAGAGGATATGTGCTGGTGCTGATCCAGTCATTAGTTTTGGAGCTAAGTCCATGCCTTCCAAAACCTTGTATTAGAAATTGCTGTGAATAAGGAACTGGGGAAAATAAAAGCCATCTGCAATCCAAAACAATCTTTGGATCACCCAGTCTCTGGAGTTCAGGGCGGTGTGATTTGGGGTGATCCAAATATTGTTTTGGGGTAGAGAATGCTTTTATCTTTTGAAGTTCCTTATTCACAGCAATTCCCAATACAAGCCATATAGTTTCTGGGAGGCAAGCCATATAGGAGGCCTTAACTCCAGAACCAATGACTGGATTAGCACCAGCACATGTCCTCTTGTAGGGGGCAGTCCCTGGAGTTAAGGACAGTGTGATCTGGGGTGATTCAAATCCCCCCCCCATGCTGCAACTGCCCACCCTTTCTGCTTTTTGATTTGTTCTGGGGCACTCTACTTTTTAGCTGTTAATTTTAGAACTGGGCTGTGTAGGATGACCCGGTATAGGTCCACATAGAGGGCAGGGTCTGCTGAACATGGAGTTGTATGATATGTGCCCTTACAACCTTAATTTTGGGATGCAGAGCTTCCCAACTTCAGCTTCGTGGGCTGGAGTCATTGTTTTTCAACCAAACGTCATCGAAATTGCTGAGTAGTGGCTTGTGCTTGTTCTTCAAAGAACCCTCAAGGTTCAAGAAAATTGGGCAAAGCAGTTGAATTCTACAGGCCCATGAACAAGCCAAGGCTTTTCTACTTTTAGATGGGAAAAAAGTCTCTCTTCAGGCCACAAGAAGGGGAAAGGATGGGGGAATGAAGGAAGGAGAATGGCAATTCTTTGCCCTTAGATTGGCTGGAAGCGCTTTTTGCTCCTCTCTTGCAGTTGTCTGATTAGAAGGGAGAGATGCTATTTCCAGGAAACCAATACAGAGAAAAACGTGCTCATGCTACATGGCTGGTAAGCATTGGAACTTGAAAAGAAACAACACATTTTTGTTTTTTTTTTTTGAAAAAATTTTTATTGGGTTAGAACATTTTTATTTTTACATTACAATCAATTTTCCCCTAATTTTTCGTTTCTAACCCCCTCCCTTTCCCCCCCTTTTGTTGACTTCCAACAGCTTTCCCACCCTCTGTCCCTTTTCCCTTACTTCTATTAAATTCCTCTGTCTAAAACAGATATACATTCTCCATTATATTAAGCAGTGCATCATTAACTCCTTTAATTATTATACACCCAAACTATACGTCTTTAGATAAACAATTTATCCCATTTTCCAGTTTTGAATAATTCTATATAAACCTATATATCATAAACCATAAAAATTTCCCACATTTAAATCAAACAATTTGATTTGTTCTCTATATATTACTCATTTCAACTTTTTATGGTAATTCTATATAACTCCTCAGATACTCAATCAATTTAACTCTTCTATACATTCAGTTTGGTGCATATAAATCTTGTCAAAGAAAGAAAATATTGTTAGTTAGTCAATCCTCATGTTTAAACCTTATCATTAATTATTCTCTATCAGTTGACCTATACATATCTATATATATCTCAATCAATTAATCTAACTGCTTATAAATTCACATTTCTCTTCCTCCCCCGGTAAAGTCACCCCTCTCTTTTATACTTTTATTATATTTCAGTAGTTCTCAAACTGCCACAGTTTTCCTCCCACCTCCCATTTCTTCTCCAGGTATTGTTTCAGCTTCTCCCAGTCTGTGTTGAACTGCCCTGAGTCCAGATCTCTCAGTTTTCTTGTCATCTTGTCCATTTCAGCCATATACAGCAATTTGTAGATCCAATCTTCAATAGTTGGTACTTCTTGTACTTTCCATTTCTGCGCATACAAAAGTCTAGCTGCTGCAGTCATATAAAAAATCAACGTCCTATGATGGGCTGGAATTCCCTCCATTCCCAAGTTTAGCAGCAGGAGTTCTGGGTTCTTATTTATTTGAAACTGTAAAATTTCACTCATTTCTCTTATTATTTCCCCCCAGAACTGCCTAGCTACCTCACACGACCACCACATATGATAGAGGGAGCCCTCATGTTTCTTACATTTCCAGCATTTATTAGAAGTATTCAAATTCCCTAGCGCAATCTTCTTTGGTGTCATGTACCAACGATAGATCATTTTGAAAATGTTCTCTTTAATATTGATACATGTCGTTGTCTTCATTGTAGTTTTCCACAAGTATTCCCATGCCTCCATTGTTATTTCTTTATTGAAATTTATAGCCCATTTCACCATCTGTGTTTTAACTATCTCATCCTCGGTATACCATTTCAGCAATACTTGGTATACCTTGGATATTCTTTTCTTATCTTCTTTAAGAAGGGTCTGCTCTAGTTCCGAGTTCTCTGTTCGTATGCCCCCTTTTGCAAAGTCTGAGTTGTATAAGTCTCTAATCTGTCTATACTGAAACCAATCATAGTTAGGTGATAGTTCCTCTTGCGTCTTTATTCTAAGTTTAGATACTTCAATCTTAGTTATTTCTTTGTACGTTAAACATTGTTGTTCATTATCCACAGCTCTCGGATCTATCACCTCGTATGGAACCACCCACAAGGGGGTTCCTTCTTGTAGGTAAGTTCTATACTTCTTCCAGATTGTAAATAGACTTCTCCTTGCAAAATGATGCAGGAACATCGAGTTGACCTTTACTTTGTCATGCCATAGGTATGCGTGCCATCCAAAAAATTTTTTATATCCCTCTAGGGCTAATAGTTTCTTATTCTTTAATGTCATCCACTCTTTTAGCCAAACTAGGCAGATTGCATCATGGTAAAGTCTCAGATTGGGCAGTTGCATTCCGCCTCTCTCCTTTGCATCTTGTAAAACTTTTACTTTCACTCGAGGCTTCTTGCCTGCCCAAACAAAATCTGATATTTTCCTCTGCCATTTTTCAAATTGTTTAGAGTCTCTGATGATTGGTATTGTCTGTAACAGAAACATTACTCTTGGTAACACATTCATCTTAACTGCTGCAATCCTGCCCAACCATGACAGGTTCAATCTATTCCATTTGATCAAGTCTCTCTCTATCTGAGTCCATAATTTTTCATAATTATTCTTGAACAAATCTATATTTTTTGCAGTCAGCTCAACTCCCAAATATTTCACCTTACTAGTTACTTCACAATCCGTTGTTTCCATTAACAATTGTTGTTTCTGCTTAGTCATGTTTTTGCATAATATCTTTGACTTCTTTTTGTTAATAAAGAAACCTGCCAAATCTCCAAACTCCTTGATCTTGTCTATCACTTTTGGCATGTTCTCCAGTGGGTCTTCTACAATTAACATTATGTCGTCTGCAAATGCTCTGACCTTATATGAATAGTCCTTTATTTTTATTCCTCGTATTTCCTCATCTTGTCGAATTTGTATCATCAGAATCTCCAATACTAAAATGAACAACAATGGAGATAACGGGCAACCTTGTCTTGTTCCTTTACTAATCGTCAATTTTTTGGTCAATTCATCATTCACTACAATTGCTGCAGTCTGGTCTCTATAGATTTCCTTGATTGCTCTGACAAATCTTTCTCCCAGTTGTAGCTTTTCCATAGTGGCAAACATAAAATCCCAGTTTAAATTGTCAAACGCTTTTTCAGCGTCTACAAAGAAGAAACCAACCTCTTTGTCACAACGCTTGTCGTAGTATTCAATAGCATTGATCACTGTCCTTAAGTTGTCTCTTATTTGTCTGTCTGGCAAAAAGCCTGCTTGTTCCTCCTCTATGACTTCCGAGAGCCACCCCTTCAATCTCTCCGCCAATATCTTCGCAAAAATTTTATAGTCATTATTGAGTAGTGATATAGGCCTATAATTTTTCACGCTAGTCAGATCTTGGCCCTCTTTTGGGATCAATGATATATTCGCTTCGCTCCAAGTGTCTGGAATTCTTTGATCCCTAAAAACTCCGTTCATCACCTCTTTTAGGAATGGTGCCAGTTCATTGGCCATTGTCTTATAAAATTTAGCCGTAAGTCCATCTGGCCCTGGCGCCTTTCCTAGATTTGCGGATTGTATTGCCATATTTATTTCCTCATCAGTTACTTCACTGTTCAGCTTATTTCTCCAAGCTTCCGAGATCTCTGGAAGTTTGGTTTTCTCCAAATATGATGCTATTGATTCTTTGTTTACTTCTTTTTTATTATACAGCTTAGCGTAAAATTTATAAAAGGCTCTGCTAATGGTAGTCTGCTCCAAATACGTTTTGTTTTCTTCACAAATTTTATTTATTATTTTCTTTTCCCTTTTCTTCTTTAATTGCCATGCCAAATATTTCCCAGGTTTATTAGCACCCTCAAAAGCTTTTTGATTCAGTCTTTTAAGGTTCCACTCCAATTCTTTGTTACTCATTGCTGTTAACTGTTCTTGAAGAATTTTGATTTCCTGATGTATTTTCTTTTTCCCTGGTCTCTTTTTTAACTGTACTTCTTTGGCCTTTATTTTCTCCTCAATCTCTTGTCTTTTCTCCTCTTTCTTTTTCCTTGCTCTACCATTTAAGTCCATTAGTATGCCCCTTACAACCGCCTTGTACGCGTCCCAAACTTTACTGGTTGGTACTTCTTTATTCACGTTATATTGTATAAAAAACTTAGTCTCTCTTCTCAGTGTTTCCATATTCTCACTTTCCTGTAACAGGTCCTCATTTATTCTCCAGGCTTTCCTTTTTCTCCTTTTTCCAAATTTCCACATAATTGGATTGTGATCTGAGCCTACCATCGGCATTATTTCTACCTCCTTAGTCCATAGCGCTAAGTCCTTTGAGGCCCAGATCATATCAATTCTTGATAATGTAAGATGCCTTGCAGAATAAAAAGTAAA
Source organism: Eublepharis macularius (assembly GCF_028583425.1). Classification (NCBI taxonomy): domain Eukaryota; kingdom Metazoa; phylum Chordata; class Lepidosauria; order Squamata; family Eublepharidae; genus Eublepharis; species Eublepharis macularius. The sequence goes on from NC_072790.1 coordinate 47,231,447, forward strand.
CTGTTTGGTTTTAGGATATTCTCTCCTCCATACGTCTTCGAGAGTCTCTTGTTGAATCAGCTCAAAAAAAAGCTTTGGCAATAGTCCTCTTTTCTTTTGTGCTTTTGTAGTCTTTTTGTCTAATTCCAAATCTGTCACTCCATTGAAATCTCCAGCGAGAATTATCTGGTCATATACAAGATCGTCTAGGTGCTTCCTTAAGTCCTCAAAGAAGCTTTCCTTTGCACCGTTAGGTGCATAAAGTCCGACTACCAACACTCTCTTTAAGTTCCAATTACATTCCACTGCTACAAATCTAGCTTCCACATCTCTCATAACAAATTTTGGCTGCAGCTCCTCTTTTATATACAACACCACTCCTCTTTTTTTCTTGTTGGAAGCCGCTACAAATTCTTTGCCCAATTTTCCAGATTTTAAATATTTTACATCCTGTTTTCTAATATGGGTCTCCTGCAAACAAACAATATCACATTTTTGTTTTAGTAGCCAATGAAAAATATTTTTTCTCTTATTCGGTGAGTTTAGTCCATTTACATTCCAAGATAATGCTTTACACTCCATATTCATGGTTTTGTTGGTAAGTCTTTTTCATTGTCCTTAATAAATCTCTCCATCTCCCGCTCAGATCTGATGCGTTTTTTTGCCCCTCCAAACTCAAAGGACACTCCTTCCGGTAACTCCCATCTGTATCTGATATTCATGTCCTTCAAAGTCTGAATTAGCACTCTATATTTTTTCCTGTCCAATAACACTGATCTGGGCAGTTCCTTCATTATAATAATCGTCTTGCCATCAATCTCCAATGGATCTTGAAATTGTTTGGTCACAATCCTCTCTTTCATATTTCTAGTTGTAAACTGCACAATCACATCCCTTGGTAGTTTCCTCTGGGTTGCAATTCTCGAGTTCACACGATACGCCACATCTAGGATAGCCACAATTTCCTCCTCCTCCTTCCCCAGGTAATCAGCCAACACCTCAGTCATCTGTTCTTGCGCTGACTTCCCCTCCACTTCTGGCAGACCACGAAAACGAAGCTGCTTCTCCATGTGTTTAGTTTCTGCAACTGACATCCTCCCCTTCACCAACCTCATCTCTGTTTGTTGCGTGTCTATTAAATTCTCCATCGCGTCTTCTACTGTTTTAACTCTCTGCTGCGTTCCTTGTAATTCACTGCTAATCGTTTCCACACCTTTTTTCACTTCTGACAGCTCCGACTTTACTGTCTGTGTAACTTCCTTGACCTCTTTAATAAGCTCCAATTTCGTGTCCTTAAGTTCTTTCATCATGTCTATAAGTTTTTTGTCCAAGTTTTCTATTGCCGATTGCCACTCTTTTTTCGACATCGTGGGGCTTGCTTTAGCTCGCTCCCACGAATCTGCTCTCTTCCTCAGCTCCGTGGCGTATAATTAAACGTTTTCCTTTTTTTTTAAATGTCCCAATCTTTGCCAAAATTAATTTTTTATATCCAAAATGTCGGGCGTCTTTTCTCTATGGTTTCTCTATGTTATTATAATCCAAGATGGCCTACTTCCTCTTCCGCTGAAGTCACGACCCTTCCACTTTCAAAGATGGCGATTCCCCACTTCCTGTCCTTTGGCAAGGGCCGCTTCCCTCCAGCCACTCTATTGTTGTTACGCACTTCCTGTCTCCCGTCTTCCCACAGCAGGTCTCGCGATGGTGTCTTTTTCCCACAGCTCCAAAACCACAGGTATTCAAAACAATAGTCCGATTTTTGTAATAACTTCTTTAAACTTAGTCTCTTTTAAAATACAACTCCTGCCAAGTCTTCACCTCCTTTTCGCTAGTCTGTTGCAGTTTAAAAGTCTACTTTCTTTCCTCTCTGTTTTTGTCAATCTGTCCCGTTTCAAGAGATAGCGATCTTTACCTTCTCTCCAGCTTTCTCGGGTTGTAATCGCTGTTTCGATCTTAAATTCTCCTCTCGACTTCCCTCCCCGATCGAAGCTTGGGTATGTAGGTCTTATGCCAGCCGAATTGGCCCCAAAATTGCCGCAGAGATTATAGCCGACCCGTCGCAAGGTGGGACCTCAAGGATCGGGGGGGAGACTCCTTGTGTAGAGCCCCCCCTCGTCCGAGATCTAACTCACCCTAGGGTCTTGAGCGTTCTTTGCCTGCTCCCCGCCTGAGAGCAGTCGGCCGCGGGTTATTTTCACCCCTCCGGCCGGTTAAAACGGCAATCCGGTCAGCTCCACAAATGGAGCTGCGTTAGACCTCCATGAATCCCAAACCGGAAGTCCGAAACAACACATTTTTGATAGGAGAGGACTTCGTTATTACAAGCATCTTGGATTTGTGTTACCATTCTAAATAAGCAAGATAATGATTCGAAACAGCAATGTCCATATATCGTTTTCCCAATAAAGGATAGCCATGCTCAGAGTAGACTTTTTTATTTGTAACATCATAAAGTTTTCATTACGAAAAAAATGAAGTGCCTCATAACAATGTAATGACAGTAAAATTTTGTTGCAGTTACACGAATCTCTTAGTTTTCTGGTTTAAAAGTTCTCTTTGGGGTTGCTGTGCCAATACTGCCCACGGACCATGTTGAGTTTCTTTTCACTTTCATTTCTCTTTTGTTATTTTTTTCTACTGCTAGCACCTTAATGCTGGATGCCTTTAGTCAATGCAATATCATAATGTTATAACATAATAATGTGATTGGGCATACATGAATCCTACTCAGTAGGATGGAAGAGTTCATCAAGGTTAGGAGACATGATTGTCATTGATTCTCACTTCCCACTATAGCCATTCAATACTCTTCTTGAGTATCCCTTAAGTTTTGGAGCAGCATAAGGAGTTGGAGGGAAAAGAGGAAGGCTGCTAAAAACTTTTCCATGGAAAAAACACAGATTTGTTGTTGTGTAAAGCAGCCTTTAGGCATAAAAACAAATAATATATTTTAATAGATCTTCTTTATATATTAGACTAGCTTGATACCCATGCTTCGCTATGGTATTTAACTACTTTAAATTCAGTTATAATAATAAGGGTATGTAACATTTTTTGCTACTTTTATATACAGTCCCTCTTCAGGAGTCTTGTACCATCTTTCTTCAACTGTCTGCAGTTTCCTTTACCTGATTTTTACCTCAGAACACAGTGTTCCACAGCTGACCAATCAGAGAGGGGGGGGTGCAAGCAGGCAGGAGTCTGCCAGCCACACAAGAAACCAAGCCCCACAGGGAGATTGGCAACCCTAGTGAACTTTGAGGGGAAGACTGAAAGGTACATTTGACCTCAAGGCACATTCAATTACTCCCAACAGCAACTGGAAACTGTTTAAAATGTGGAGAGTGTAGACCAATCAGGCTGCATATGCAAATGACCTCTGTGTTCCAACTGTATCGGGGGAGGGATAAGGAATGGGATGTTGTGAGCCCCAATCAGCCCGCATATGCAAATGACCTTGAGAGGCTGGCCCAATCAGGGAAGAGTGGCTGAGCTGGCAGTAGGTGGGGATGCAAGCAGACAGTAGCCTGCCAGCCATATAAGGAAGCTGTATCCGTTTCGGAAAACACATTTTACCCCTTTTTACTCCCTTAGGAGGTGAATTTCTTAAAAACCCTTTTTAGTGGGTGTTTACATCATGAAAGAAATGTTCTCCCCAAATTTCATGTTTCTAGGTTCAGGAGTTTGGGCTGGGCATTGATGAGTCAGTCAGGACACTTGTCTTTACATATATATATATATACTAGCTTGATGCCCGTGCTTCAGTACAGTATTTAACTACTTTAAATCTAGTTATAATACTTATGAGTATGTAACATTTTTTGGTTTTGGGGGAGGGGTGTTAGTTGGTTTTGTAGTATAATAGCATAGTACCCGAGTTTCACAAATGTGTTTGAATAAAGTGAAGTGTATTGGTGCCAAAAACTGATGAAGTGAATTTCAAAATGTAACATTTATTGAAGAGATTTTAAAAGGAAAGGATCGTAGTGCAATAAATAAAGTGAAAGATATGTACAACCTTTTTTTTTCTACTGAAGGACCTCTTCGTAGACCTCATTGGTGGTTTCCCCCTCAGGTGCTAGGATCACCAGGCCACGTAGAACTGCCCATGTGAGAAGCAGTCCTCCCTCAAGTCAATTTCTGCCACCTTCAGTATATGCCTCTGGGACTTGATAGTCATAGCAAAGCAGACCTTGAGGGGGAACTGCAGTCTCTTGAACTCGAAGAGGTTGTTTGATGGTATGAATGGTATGCATCGTATGAACGCCAACTCCTCCCCGAGCACTGCTGGTGAACAATGTGGCCTTGATGATGTTCCTGTGGAGGGCTTTCACTCATAGTCTGGTGCCATTTCAGAGTTTGGGTAGGCTAAGGTTCTGGAGCAGCATCACTGAAGCCCCCACTTTGAGGAGAAGCTTGTGGACTGGGAAGCCAGGAGGGTTGAGCATGTTGAGGAATTCCACGGGGAAGTGGACCGCATCATCCATTTGCATCACTGAGTCCACAGATCTGTACTCCATTTCTGCCCCTTTGAGGGAGTTAAGTTGTGTTTCATTAATGATGGCAGCCTTTTCGTTCTTGGGGGTCAGAATGGCATGCTTGCACAGCAAGTCCATGGACTTCTTCATGATAGTGGTGATATCAGGGTATATCATGGCTGTTACGTCTGCTAGAGTCATTGTCACTACTGTGCCCAGGCCTGCAGTGATGGTCACCTTTTCCTTGGACTCGGGATATGTTCCGTCCCCTATTTTTAGTAGGAGTTCAGATAATTCCCCAGTGGACACTGCCTCTCAAGTGGACACTCATGTTCTTTCTTAGTGAGTGTTTCCTGATGAGGGGCCACCTTGATGCACACAGTAAACTTGCCAGCTCAAGTTCCCCTTGGGACTACTGGCAGAGTGTGCCAGAAGTCTCCAGCCAGCAGCATGGTGACTCCTCCCATCACTTTCCTGTTGCCCCTGACATCTTTGAAGGTTATGATCAGTGCCTCAAAACTCCCCTTAAGCACCATGGTGTTCTCATCCCAAAGAATGAGCTTATAGTTCCACAGCACTTGGGTCATGTTGCTTTGTTTTGAGATGCTGAACAGGGGTGTTTCTGCATGGATGAGGTTAAGAGGCAGGTTGAAGGTAGTGAAGGATCATACGCCATGCCTGAGTGAGCCTTGACCTTCCATGGAAGTGAGCGCCTCTCTACTCGTCTTCCCGGGCCCTTTTCACACTACTCACCGGCTTCCAAAATGTCGCGAGATGTAGCACAAAAAACGCGGAAGATAGCATCTTCTCATACAAGTTTTGTGTGACATCGCGAGAAGACGCTATCTTCCACATTTTTTGCGCTACATCTCACAATGTTTCGGAAGCCGGTGAGTAGTGTGAAAAGGGCCCAGGATTGCTTTGCTCGTAGAGAGACTCTGCTGCTCTGTGCACCTCGGGGTGATCTTGCTGGTACTTGGCTACTGCTGCTTGGTGCACCGCAGGAGTAGGATGTGCATATTTCTTTGCTGCATCTCTAAGTTGCTTCCTCCTTTTAGCGTCAGTGCATCTTGCACAATGTCTGCCAGAAGGCTTCTTGGCAGCAGTAAGAAGTGATGGCTGCAAGAGGTGTGAGATGGAGTTGGACTGAGGGAGGGGTGGTGTGGTGGGCACTTTGTCAGGTTCATGTGAGAGGTTCACATTGAAATGGCCCCTAGAAAGGTCGTGCACCATCTCCCCCATGAACATTTTAAAAAACTCAGTTGCCATACTGATTTTTATATAAAATTCCTATTCAGGAATCTTGTGCTGTCTTTCTTCAACTCTCTGCAGTTCTCCTTACCTGATTTTTACCTCAGAACACAAAGTTCCACAGCTGATCAATCAGGGAGGGAGGGTGTGTGAGCAGGCAGGAGCCTGCCAGCCACACAGGAAAGCCAGGCCCCACAGGGAGATTGGCAACCCTAGAGGGGAAGACTGGAAGCTGTATTTTTTACCTCAGGACACATTCAATGACTCCCAACAACAACTGCATACTGTTTAGAACATTGGGGTGATGACCAATCAGGCTGTATATGCAAATGACCTCAAGGAAGAGTGGCTGAGTTAGCAGTTGGCTGGGGGAGGGGGATGAGCAGCCTGCCAGCCACACAGGGAAGCTGTATCCCTATGGGAAAACACATTTTACCCCCTTAGAGGGCAAATTTCTTAAAACCCCTTCTTAATTAGTCTGTACATCATGAAAGGAACAGTCTCTCCAAGTTTCATGTTTCTAGGTCCAGGGGTTTGGGCTGGGCGTTGATGAGTCAGTCAGGACACTTGTCTTTATATATATAGAAGGTAGATAAAGCCACAAAGAAGGGAAGGCACAGCTTCATTGCAGAGCATCCAATTTACATGCAGAAGGTTCCACGTTCAATTCCTAGCATCTTCTGTTAAAAGGATCAGGTGGAAGGCGGCATGAAAGATCCCCATCTGAGAATCTGGAGAGTCAGAGCTGACAATACAGACATTAATGCATAAATGATCTGACTCAGTATAAGGCAGCTTCATATTTTCATGAGTAGATGTACACAGATATATGGAAGCCCATTCTGGTTTCCCATAAACCCTTGCTTGTCTGAAATATGGACAAGGGGGTTAAGGAGAGTGCTGAAATCTGCAGTAGGGGAAATACCCTAGTATACCAACTTTCAATGAACAATCCGGATATTCCAATTCCTAGAGAAACGGGGTGGAGACTTTGTCCAAAGGGTGAATGACATTCAAGAGCACACACAGTGGGTGTTCTCACGGAGTAAGATGCATGCATGATTTCTCAGATTAATGAAACATGGGGTGCAGGCGGGGAAGCACCAACCTTTGCTACTCTCTTTTTGGGATCTGTACTTCTGCATCTTTTTGCAGCATTTTCTGATCCTCCTTTTTTTTCTTGCAAAAAGCATTCAGTCCTTCAGCCACAATGTAACACTACCCAATTTGTCTTTATTGACTTTGTACCTTGTTCGCATTCCAAAACGAATCTCCTGTTTTTTCTCATATAAGGTCCACTGTACTGTTCTTCGCTTCTCATCTCTGATTGTAAATTCTTTGCAGTGCCAGAGACAGGCATGGATTATGACTGCTTTAATATTTTCCCAGTGAGTTTTTCCATTGATTCCTTGTCATTGCATGCCTCTGTGTAATCTGAGAGGGTAATGCAAGGCACAGTTCTAACCTAATTAGGTCAGCAAGAATTTCTCCGTGGCCATCTTAAGACAATCTGCAGACAAGAGCTTAATGCTATGCCTTCACTCAGAAACTTGACATTTCACTCGGAAATGTTTTGGACCTGTGCAAAAAAATCACAGGGAAGGTTTGTGCGGACACACGAGAAGCACTATACTAACACACAACTTTAGATCGGAATACAGTGTGATACACAGTCTAGCCTACTTCAGAGATCTTCACCTAGATAACTACCACCTTGTGGTGAATATTCCTTTCTTGGGAGATGACAGCTGTGCGGCCTCAGGTGGTCTTGGATGAGACAAATTATCTAGATCCTTTGGAATGTGGATCCGAGCCTTGCTTAGGAATGGAAACTGCCCAGGTTGATGTGACAGGTGAGGTTCTCTAAAACGGTAACTGGGGGAGTGCATTCTCGTAGATTCTCCTGGACCTCTTGGTGAGTTTGGACACTATTGATCATGGTATTCTTCTGAGAGGCTGGCACTGTATGTGCATTTACTGTAATTTGCGAACAGTGAGTCTATTGGGTTGTGTAGAGTATAGATCAATGTATGTAGAGAATGTGAACTGCTGCTCCCGTAACCCCACCCTGCCATCCTGCTGGGTGCTTAGAGAGGACTCAGAAATGGGCAGAGGAGGAGGTTACTCCACCTGGTTCCTCCTCTGGCCCTCTAAGAAGTGGCACTCTGCCTGCCAGGCCACACCTAGTGTTCTCCTTCCCAGCAGATGGGGATTCCTCCCTTTTATAACACCCCTGGACCACCTCCACCCTGGGAGTAGCCACAACTGTGTGACTCCAGTTCAATTTCCCTGCCTAAATGCATGAAGGGGAAAGAGTGATTGGCTATCTACCCATCACTCTCTCTCTCTTTGTCCCTCCGCTTTGCCCTTCTAACCATTGCTGGAAGTTGGTTGGCCCCACCCTCTCTTAACTTCCCCAGGCCACCCTCCATGCCAGGCAGGCTCTGCCTGATGTGGGTGCAGCCACTTCCAGGATGTCAGGGAGCCAACTGGGCCCATTATCAGCCTCCCCAGGTTGCAGGGAGATTGTATGGGTGGTCAGGCCTGGTGTGCCACCCTCACTTCCTGTCTCTCAGCTGCCATGCTTTCTAGCGGTGGCATCCCAACTCAGACCATCCTGCCATTTCTACTCCACCCCGCAATGCTGATGTGTTCCCTCTGAGGCCTGCAGCAGCAGCAGCATCCCAATGCTGAGCCGTGCACCCTCCTCTGAGGTCTTCAGCCCTGGCAGTGCCCCGGTTCTGGGCCTTGCTGCTGCAGCTGATGCCTCTCATTGTAGTAAGTCAGCTCCAGTGGGATGCAGCCTCTCCAAGCTCACAGGCTCACCCCCTGACTGGGATATAAAGGCTCAGACATCTCCACTCCTCCTTGTATCTGAAGAAGAAAACTTTGACTCTCAGAAGCTTATACCTGGAAAAAATCTTGTTAGTCTCCAAGGTGCCACTGGACTGAAATCCTGCTGTTCTACTGCCGACTAACAGGGCTACCTATCTGAATTTGTTTCAAGTCTCTATTCAAACAGTTGGTATTTTACTTTTAAAGCAAGCTCTAAATTACTTTGGTCCAGAGTACTTGAAGTGTTGAGATGTAGGAATGCTGTCTTCCTGTGGGAACCATTCTTTTAGGAAGTGAGGTTGGTTTAGACCCACAGAAGGAATTTTGCAGCTGCTGCCCCCTCTTCTGAAATTTCCTCCCTCAGGAGGTGTAATTAGCACCATCTCCACAGACCAAGCTGAGGACACCTTGGAAACGGAAGGATGGCACCTGTGGCCTGTATTATGCCTGCTCTTTATGTGCTGATTATTTTAAACTTGATGTTTGCTTTTAATTGAGTTTAATTGTAATCTTGGTTATTAATTTTTTAGCCACTTTGGGGACCTTCCAAAGGCAAAAGGCAGCATATCTGAATACTAAATAAACAAGCGCACTGGTTCAATTCCAGTAGCACCTTAAATACCAACAAGATTTTCTGGTTATAAGCTTTTGGGAGCTTTCACATCTGATGGAGGGAGCTTTGTCTTCCGAAAGTGTATACTCTGGAAATCTTATTGTTCTTTAAAGGTGTGACTGGACTCGAATCTTGCTTTCTACTGCAGACTAACACAGCTACCCACCTGAAACTTTCAATTGCATGAGTACACTCTTTCTCATGCAGTTATTTGTTTTTCTGTCCTACAGATCCACTTTTGGGTTATTTCTCTGTTAACACTAATATTGCTAATCTTTATAGCATTTTAGCACAAACTATTACTAATTGTTGTTGTGTTCCATCTTCACAACACGTGTGAGACAGGTCACAATCATGGCAATCTTACAAAAAGGTAACTGAGGATCTCAGTATGTCCCCCGGAGAGCCTTATGCTCAGCTGACAAGCAGCTACTGGTGGTCTCTGGCCCAAAGGATATTAGTCTGGCCTCAGCCAGGGTCAGGGCTTTTTCAGCATTGGCACCAGTCTGGTGGAATCTCTCCCAATGGTGACCCAGGTCCTACAGGATCTGTTATAGTTCCACAGGGCCTGTAAAATGGAGATGTTCCACCAGGCCTATGGCTGAGGCTTGATGGTGTCCCTTTTGACTGTCTGTGCCACCCCCTGCCATGCCACCTTGCCACCCTGAGAGTGATTGTTCCATCCTTTCACAAGGTCTTAGTTCAGTCTCTTATGTGAATATTGATGCCTGTATTTATTGATTGGTTTTATGTGTTTCATTGTGCTTTTAAGCATATGTTTTAAACTCTGTATTTAAACATTGTTGTGAGCTGTCCTAAGCCTGCATGTGAAGAGGGTGGGATATAAATGTGATAAACTAAACTAAACTAAGGGTGATGTGCCCTGGAGGATCCAGTGAACTTCAGCAACATGAATCCCCTGCTCCACGTTTAATACACTTTACATAAGTATGTCTTCTTGGCATTTACTGAAAAAGTGATTCACACAATGGGGGATTCCGCATGATCAATTTTGATCAGACTTTCTGAGCAGTCATGCCGCGGTGGAGTCCTATGAATCCACTTCTCCCCGATTCCACATTAGGCTTTTGTTTTGCACATTTCATCGGCTCAAAGTCCATCATGTGGAATTTTTGACAGGATAAAAATCAATTCCTCATCGCTTTTTCTGGGGGAAGTGTCGAATGATGCACATCTTCATTTTTTATTTATTTCCCCCCCCCCAAACGTTGCTACACATAAACGTCGCATCAAACCAACACATTAGAAAAAATTTTCTCAAAAAAAAAAAGATGCTACACATAAACATTGCATCAAATAAACATATTGGATAGGCCAGAGCACTTCTCGCCGATGTTGTGGAAGAGTATTGGCTATTGACATTTGGAGTGAAAATTGTTACTAATGATCCTGCGTCTATCTTTCCTGCTTTCTTCATGAGCAGTGTGGTTTAGTAATAGGTGTTGTGTTGAGGACGGTCTCTTTCTCCCTCCATGAAATGCCTAGGCCACTAGTTGAACGCTGAAGTCCCTCCATCACACTTTCACTCTACCTCAGAAGCTGTCAGCTGTCAGCGAGCAACAAGTAACAAATTTGGCGTGTTGTAAAATGGACCCGTTTTTGGTCAGCTGTTGTCATGTGACACAGGATATGTTTCTGCATAGATTTGTAGAAACGTTGCAACATTTTTTTACATTTTTTTTTTAAAAAAGGGGAAGGGAAAGGGTAGTGGGTATAGCTTAGAAAACATGATTGGCCAATCAAATTAAGTTGATTCGAAGGGCGAGAGAAAAGGGCAAGGGTGGGGAGAACATCGGATAAAAAATTCCGCATGATTAAAATCCCTAATCTGCTGCGAATGGACAAATAAATCAGGGGAAAACAGGATGGAAAAAAAACGGACAAAACCTGCAGTGACTTCGAATCTGCTGCTAGGATTGCCTTCCCAGGTGTGGAAACACAAGAAAAAATCGAGGTCATTTAGAAGCTGAAGCAGGGAAAACCACTCGTGCGGAATCACCCAATGTTTGCAATCTGAGTCACCTGGTAATAAAACGAACACATCATGATGATAGAACCATAAGTGGTTTCCTTGTTGATGGCTACTGCTCTTGGGAGACAAAAAAGATGATGTAATGTTATATGATTTAAAAACTTCCCAAAAAGGGGGCTAATTACATTTACTCTGTAACACTCTGTCATCTGTGTAACTGTAGTTTGAGATCTGGGTCACTGGTTCTAGGATTAAAGGCATGATATGGCCTAGAGAATCTGTATGTGACTTCAGACTTCCAGGGAGAAAGAGAACTTGAGACATTTGGAGACAGCTCTCCAATTGGTAACACAACTGGAGGGAACACCTTGGGAAGACTAAGTTCCAAATACGGCAAAGGTATTTTGGAATGTGGAACAAGCATGAAGGATACATTGACATAGCAGAGAAATAATGCCAGTGAGGGCAGATCCCCAGGTCTAGCAGAGGCAAAACTTGTACCCTTTCAATAGCATCAAATTCTTCAAACTTGATCCTGGGAGTTTTGGAATAGGAGGATAGAATCTTTGTGCTTAAAATGATAAAATCCCATTGAATTCCATAATATACTAAGAATGGCCTCATTGCAGTACTTTCAGGGAACACAATAGCCATGTGCCAATCATCCAGTGATATCTTCTTGGGTGATAAAATAATAACCACAACAACATTCAGTTTATATACTGCCCTTCAGGATGACTTAACACCCATTCAATGCAGTTTACAAAGTATGTCATTATTATCCCCACAACAGCAAACACCCTGTGAGGTGGTTAGGGCTGAGAGAGCTCCTAGAAGCTGTGACTGACCTAAGGTCACTGAGCTGGCTTCAAATGGAGGAGTAGGGAATCAAACCCAGTTCTCCAGATTAGAGTCCCATGCTCTTAACCACTACACCAAACTGGCATATGAAAAGAAAGACTATTTTGTACAATGGGAAGCTGACTTGTGGAATTCACTGTCACACAATGTAGCTGTATCTACATTCTAGCTGTATCTGAAGAAGTGAGCTGTGACTTGCGAAAGTTCATACCCTATCACAAATTTTGTTAGTCCGGTTTGGTGTCGTGGTTAAGAGTGTGGGACTCTAATCTGGAGAACTGAGTTTGATTCCCCACTCCTCCACTTGAAGCCAGCTGGGTGACATTGAGTCAGTCACAGCTTCTAGGAGCTCTGTCAGCCCCACCCATCTCACAGAGTGATTGTTGTGAGGATAATAATAATATACTTTGTAAACCGCTCTGAGTGGGCATTAAATTGCCCTGAAGGGTGGTATATAAATCGAAGGTTATCCTTATCCTTATCCTTATCCTTATCCTTATCCTTATCCTTATCCTTATCCTTATCCTTATCCTTATCCTTATCCTTATCCTTATCCTTATCCTTATCCTTATCCTTATTGGTGCTACTGGACTCTTGCTCTTTTCTTTTGCTACAGACAGACTAACACGATGTCGGCTACCCATCTTAATCTAACACAATGTAGTGATGGCCAGTGGCTTAAGATGGATTTAAAAGGAGGTTGGACACATTTTTGGAGGATTTATCTATTATTACAATTCACCATGTTAACTGAATAGCATTGTCCAATGTTGGGAGCATTCATCAAGTGAGGGCTGTTGACAGGCTCCCTTGCTTTCTAGTTTCACTCTGGTAATCAAATTTTCACTGATGGAAACAAGATGCTGGATTAAGATGGACCATTGGTCTAATTTTATGTTAGAACACTTTCCCCTTGCATCCCACAATCTTCTGTCATTAGACAGACACAAAAGCACTTCTTTTCCTCACATGGGATATTCTTGAGATAAATTTAAAAAAAACTATGAAGTAACCTGAAGTGTAATAAGATAAATAAGATCCATTTGAACTACTAATGGGCAGTTGGATTAATCCATTCTCCTTTCAGACTTAGTCGAGATAAAAAGTAATTGGTAGAATGTTCACAAAGTAGCTTATAGCTTTAGGCTATCAGAGGTATTCCAAGTTCAGTCGTTAGAGGCATAATATACTAGAATAAACCCAGCTCATTTCTCAGAGAAGCTTTCCTGTACTCATGGGAAAGCAAGATGCCAGCACCAAATAAGAAATAAATACAATGCACTCAATATCTTCTTGCAAGAACAGAACAAAACAAACCGTCTTAAAATCACCCCCCTTCCCCTACCAAAAAGGGTTGCACTGACTTTACTGTGATGCATGAATACTAAAATACTACAAAATGATATACCAAGATACCAACCTGCTTCTTATTTCTCCTTGCAATAATGTAATCGGTGATAAATGTAGCCTTTTTTAAAAAAGCGGCTGTGTTACCAGTGCCTAGGGATGGTGCCCCAAATGGTAGAATGGTTTCTAGTGCCAGCCTTGGGAACGATATTATTAAAAACTGTCTTGCCCCCTGTGGATAGTGTTTGTACAACTACGTGATTTGCATGGAAGCGGAGGCTGAGCTTCAGCTCCTGGTCTTAGTGGCAAATCTCACAGTCCTGTAGCATGCATTCAGAACTGCTCTGGGATTGCTCAAAAACAACAAATGGAGAGGTTTCTTAGCATGCTTCTCAATACCATTAAGGGGGGGGGAATAAATGTAAGGGAAAGCTGATATGTGTTTATCAAGGTGACCCTGTGATCTATGCCAGGCTGCTGCTACATCAGAGTCAATGCTGGCATCACATGCCCAAGTGCAATCTTTGCAACCGTTTCAGAAAAGGGAAACATTTTGGATCTTCATGTTGGAAACCTTGGTGCCCAAGGGTCTGAAGGAAATAACATGGCCATGATCCTAGGCTCAACCACTATTTTGTTTATGCTACCTCTCCGGAGAACTGCTCAAGGAACACTACCACTTTGTGAAGTAAAACAGTACAAAAAATAAACTGGATCCAACATTGTTACTAGAAAAGCAAGTTAAGGCAATGGCAAAAATGCTTCCTACAACCTCACTCTAGCCTGGAAGATGGCTTCTTATCTTGACACGGCTGATCTGGCCACTTGGATCCATGCTATGGTAACATCAAGGCTTGACTATTGTAATGCTCTATACATTGGCCTCCCATCTAAGTTAACTAGGAGGCTCCAATTAGTGCAAAACGCTGCAGCTCGACTGTTATCAGGCACTAGCATGAACATCACTCCCATCCTACAGTCGCTCCATTAGCTACCCATCAGTTACCATGCTCAGTTCAAGGTATTAGTTATTACATACAAAGTTCTTTATGGCTTTGGTCTGGTATACCTACAGGACTGCCTCCCTCCCTATGTTCCTCCACAGCAGCTTCGCTCATCCGAACAGGGTCTCCTGCAGGTGCCAGGCTGCACACAGGTAAAGTCAGTAGCAGCCCGTACATGGGCTTTCTCTGTGGTGGCCCCTATCCTGTGGAATGACCTGCCTGAGGAAGTCAGAAGAGCCCCCACTCTCCTGGCTTTTCGTAAATGATGCAAAACTGAACTATTCGAAAAGGGTTTTTACTCAAATGGGAGGGCTGTATTGTAGGGAAGGGGTCTCAGATGCTTCGCTAATGAGTTAGGGACTAGACATGGGCACGAACAGCATTACGAATTTTAAAAAAACCCACGAACCGCCTGATTGTCTGTTCGCGAACTGGCAGTTCATGAGGGTCCTTAGCCAACGAACCAGCGTTCATTGGAAGCCTGGTTCATTGCATTCACCTGTGGTTCGTGAAGCCAGACAGTCAGGCACCATCAATCAATTCCCCTGGAAACAGAGCCTGAACTCTGTCTGCACTCCTTCTGTCACCCTGGTAACCCGAATCGAAGCCCAGCTTACCTTGATCAGCAGGTCTTCCTTCCAACCATGGAGCTGCAAATTGGTTACAATTGGTTACATGGGAGAAGACACCCGGGGGAGGGAGGGGGAAGGGGGGTGTTCTGTAGCCATGGGCACTCCAATCTCATCCTAGCAAACCCTGATAGGCAGTTCTGATGGCCAACCCCTTGTACACTGGGCCAACGTCAACTGGTGGCTCTAATTGTATCAAATGGGAGTTTCCTGGGGGCCTCGGATTGGAGAGGGTATAACTCCAAGATCCCTATTGCAATCTTGACCAAACTTGGCTGCTGGCTGGAGGAGAGCCTGCTAAACACTCCCTGGGAATATGGGCTCTCTAAGTCCAACGGGGGCCATTCTGACACCCACGAACCACGAACCTTGAACCAGTTCGTCAGCAGGAAATGTTCGTTTCGGTTCATTAGTTCGAGTTCGTTGGCGGCACCAAACCACGAACCACTAGTTCATTAATTTTTTTTGGTTCGTGCCCATGTCTATTAGGGACCATAGACTTCATCACTATATTGCCTTACATATTATCTGCTGCTTTAAATATGTATTCCTTTGTATCACCAGTGCACCATGTTGTCTAATGTTAGTCCTAGAATTGATTATGTTCTACTTCAGTATTTTTTCTACTCTGTATTGGATTCTTGCTAATACTATGTCTTTTAAACTTGTATCTATTTACTCTATGGTATTGTTTATGAAATGTCCTTGATACTGTATTGAAATGTACTTGATAGTGATTGTACTAATACTGTGTAATCTGCCTTGAGTCTCAGTGATATAAATAAATAAATAAAATACATTTTTAAAACAAAAACAAGCCATTAAAAGCTACAGCATAAAACCCATAAAAACAACACCATAAAAAATAAGCCAGGGCATAAAACAGTGTTCAGCAACTTAACATGATATTCATTAAAGATACCTCAGACTAGAAGGAGGCCATGGAATGGATTTTAAGAGATAAAACCCCTCAGTTAAATGTCTGGGTAAAAGGAAATTTCAACAGTGTAACAGCAGTTGTAGAAACAAAAGCAAATTTAGCAATCAATGCATAGATGCACTTAACATCACAGGCAATTCTGACCATTAATCATGATGTTCCACAGTACTGACATTCCCACATTAACCATAAATGGAGGTCCTTAGTCAATATATTATGCCATATGACCTCATGATGTCACCCAAATGTCAATACCCATACTTGGGTTACCAGTTCCCCGGTGAGAGATTCCAGTCTACTTTTCATTTGTGTTGGCAGGAGAAAAATTATAAAATGTCCATCATCCAAAGACATGATGTCACTTCTGGTGCAAACATGAAAGTGACGTTGTGCATCTCTAGGAATCACTGGACCTATGGTTTTGCCACAGAGTTTCCAGCAATTCCTAGATATGCATGGCATCACTCCTGGGTTTTCTCTGGAAGTGACATCACATTATTGCCAATGGCCACATCCCATGCTCCCCCCCCATGTCCATGCCCCCCGGTCTCCTGCTGGTTCCCAGGCTGTATCTGGCAACTCTAGTCCATGCACATTCCCTTCTTCCTAAGGAAGGAGTTGAACCTCTCCTTTATTTCACCTTCTATTATGATTTTCTGCTTACCTATTTTCCTAATAACAAGCTAATTCACACTTTTGCCACAAATAACACAAGCAGGCACCATGTCTTGACTCTGCTAGCAGATTCATTCCATCTTGTGATAAAGAATGTGTAACAGCTGCAACTGATAGTTCCTGTGACAGGTGCTTAGTTGGGGTGGATAATGAGTAAAAGGCTTCTGGAAAGATTATCTCTCCCCTCCTTACACTTCTAAAAGACTGGCAGCCTGAGAAACTCACCAATCTAAATTACAGGGAAGGAGGGAGGGAGGGAGGAAAAAGCCTGTCTAGGAATCCATAATTGCTCACTTTAACCCTTTGCGTAAATGGAAAACATAGTAGCATGCATGTACATGCATACACCTCTCTGTCGGAGAGCATTTGTTATGATTTAAAGTCACAAAAAGGATTAAATTGAATTGAATGATCAGCTGTTGCTGATGGCAGAGATGTCAGGCTAAGAATGAAATCAAAATGAGGCCTGCCATTTGTCTAGCTTCTTGGGCTTCGAGAGAGTCTGGGGCTGGGATGACCCCCCCCCCCCCATGACCCTGGTTAGATGTTTTCCGTTCTACATACATCAGCTAGCTCCCCCTTCATCCATCAACAGTTTTCCTAATAGCCGTATTCAGATGACATTGGGGAAACAATATAATAATCGCAGGGGTACTTTGCACACTATGGAGATATGTATTGTCTGTAGGTTTTGGTGGGATGATGGTGTGGGAGTGGAGAGATTGTTCTATATACCCTGGTACTGCAAGTAACAATGGGCCATCAATTTTTGGCCAGCAGTGGCAATACATGGCAGACAGGATCTTTCTGTGAAGTCAGTAAATCATATGCAACACAAAACCTCTACTTGTGTTACATAAATAAAACTTCAGCCTTATGGCCAGCTGATATTGTATCCTTGTCTGACACCTGAAATACCATATGGTATATCCTTAAATGGAATTAAAGTTAAAATCCAACAGCTGCTGTTTAGCTTGTATTGTCAACATGCAGGCATACAACATTGTTTCTTGTATTCATTTTTAATTTCATGGGTGAAAATGGTGTTGGCATTTTTTCTGCCTTTACAGTTTGCAAATATAATAATGCTAGAATGCCATGTTGGGTCTCAATTCCCATATGTCAGTCTTGCGAAACAAAAGGAATGGGTCAAAGAAAGAAGAAAGGAAATACGTCAGGCGGTGGGGGAAAAACTTAAGTATCATAGGAGAGCACTGGTCATGTTAGGTACAGGAGCACTCTGACACAACATCACCTCTTGTGAAGGTCTGGTAACTGAAATCTATATTTGTGTATTTATTTTATAAAAAAATTATACCCTGCCTTTCTGCCCTCATAGTGGTGGAGAGTGCACGCAAGTCAGAGCTGACCTATGGCAACCCCTGGTGGGTTTTCATGGCAGGAGACTAACAGAAGTGATTTACCATTGCCTGCCTCTGCAACCCTGGTCTTTGTTGGAGGTCTCCCATCCAATTACTAACCAAGGCCAACCCTGCTTAGCTTCTGAGATCTGATGAGATCAGGCTTACTTGGGCTATCCAGGTCAGGGCTTCTGCCCTCATAAGGGCCATTATTTATCCATGTCAGTTTAGATAAATGGAAAGGTTGATCTGCATAATAAGAGTCAAGCAGAACTCAGTCTTAGAATTTTGCACTTAAGTATATTGAATTCTGTAACTGAAACTATCATTTTCATTTAAAAATATTGTGCCTTTTAGCTCCAAGGCAGTTTTCATAAAAATTACAAAACATTATCAGACTGGGAACAGGCATCTATGACAAGGCCATAGCAATAAAATAATTCATCCTCTGCATCTCCTCACAAATGAAGACACAGAAAAATCGTATGTACATAGTTGGTTATGACTGATCTATGTCATACACTATTAGCATATTGAAGGACAGGTTGCACCGGGAAACCCACAGCTGACTTTATTTGGTCAACTCCACCCAGGATTCAAACTCAGCCAGCAATTTGTTGCTGTATTTGTTTCAAGTTGCTTGCACATGAACTGTGCCAATAGGTACCAAGCCTCATCCCCCTCCTTCACAATGCCACAAAGACATTTAAAGCTTTGGTTGATGCTGCTCACCGCCAAGGGCATTCCCAACCCTCTTTACCATACAATGAATGACGGGCAGTTTCAGGAACAGCCTTTTATTATATGATGACTCAGGATGCCTACCGATGTGCCCTGCCTATCATAGGCAACCTACCCTATTCTCCCCTAACTACAGCATAACCAGTCCAAAGATTAGGCCTGTTTATCCCAAACTTCCTCCTGAGACAACATGAAGCAGGCAACAAACCTCTGTCTGGATGCAGACAAAGACCATGCTTCTCTGTTGCTCCTCCTGGATCTATTTGCAGCCTTTGATATAGTAGAGCATGCCATCCTGTTGAGGCATTTGGAGGCAGAAGTGGGGCTCAAAGGGTGTGCCTTGGGATGCTTTAAATTGTTCCTCATGAAATGAACTCAAATGGCTGCTGTTGCAGACCAACTATCTTTGGTGTGGGAGTTATCTTGTGGGGTTCCACATTGTGCAATCTCCCATGTAGTTCAAGCTATAGGAGAAATCATTCCTGGCTATGGAATTGGATGTCATAAATATGCAGATTGTATCCAGCTCTATATCTCACTATCCAACCCCCCCCCCTCCAGTGATACAGTCGAAGCCTTGAGTTGCAGCCTGACTGTTGTGGTCAAATGGCTGAAAGCAAAAAAAAAACCCTGAAACTGTTCAAGTCAGAAGTGATGCTGGTTAGGAATGTGAAATGAAATACACAAACTTTTTGGTGGTAGGGACTTATTACAATTTAATTTCCTGGATTTGGTTCATCATTCCAGAAGCTGCTTTTAACAAAATGAAACATTGATTTCCGGGTATATTTCAGCTCTTTTGTTTTGCATATTTCTACTTGGTAATTTCTGCATGTTTAATATGTCGTGTTAAATTGTTTATATTTTGATTCAGCAATGTTGCTTCTCTGTGTCGGATTTCTGCGGTTTTCAAATTTCTGCAATCCATTCCCTAATGTATTGTTTATTGAATGTCCCAGCTGTTGATCGTATTGAATTATACTGTGTAATATGTCTTGAGTCATGTAAATTAATTCAGAAATAAATAAACTGAATGACCTAAAGTGCCATCTGGAAGATACCTAAAAATTCCTGTTTGGTCCCCCTGAAGCAATCCACTAGTTGCATGCTGCTCTTAGGAATTCAACAACCTCCCATGCCATAAATGAATTTTAACATATTTTTGCAGAAATTGAATAGCCAAATAAAACTAGTGGGCTTAATACTCAAAGGCTAACAGAGAAATGTATTTCATATCACTAAGAAGGCTTTGCTACATCCCATATCAGTTGGCATCTCCTATACTAATGGGAATTGAGTTGTACGGGATTTCTCCCTTGGCATGAAAACCGGAGGAAAGGATTAAAAATCATATGGACAGAGATGTTCTCGAGAAAATGCAGGCCCAGGCTTTGAAACGCTTTGTTTCAAAATAGCATCTTCAGTTGGGTCTGGTGGGTAAGGGTATTGTCCAAGAAAAATGTTATTGTAAGTTTGGATCCAGCTTTTGGGGGGTGGATTTTTACAGTGATTGGTGTTTTTAGGATAGGACATTACTGGTTTGGGATTCAAATCTCTGTGATTTTTCAGGTTCCAGAGTTTTAGGACCATTCTTTCAATAGGGAATGTAGTCAAGGGTCTGAGGCAACTATTTATAAAGATAAAGGTGCCAAATTTTCACAGAATATAGACCTCCCTCTAAACTAAAGACCCCCATAAGTTGCAAGTAGATTTTACAATGGGGTTCAATTTTACAGACCCCCAGAGTAGTTGCCTTTTGGCATAGGCACTCCTCTCTACTGTTACCTATAGTGGGAAAATGACGATTAAGCAGTGCCCTAGCAGGAGAATGATGGCCGGCTACTGACATTAAAAAAAATAACCCTCTGGATTCATTTCATTTTCTTACTCTTGCAGTATTTGACTGACTATGATACCACAGCCAAGCTCAGCTATAATAATTAACAATTAATTGTATGCTGATAGACCCAGTACAAGCAGTGATCTCTTGGTTATGTATTTGCTATAAGCAATTCACAATTGCTTTGTTACCCTGAGAAGCTGTGTTTAGTTACATTGAGTGCTGAAAGCAAGAATTCAGAGCTTTATCTCAGAGATAACAGCATAAGCTAGCTTTGCATGTGTGCCAGATACATATAAGCAGAAAGGAATGCAGGAATGCTTAAAGGTAACTGTCACAAATCTTTGTCTCAGGATTGGGCTGACCTTCCCCTACCCTGAGGTAAAACTTCTCTCTAAGCCTATGAAGCTGTATACTGGGCTGGGAAGCCTTTATTAGTGTGGTTGATGTTAAGCTTCAACTTTATTTCTTGTCCCACCCTTCAGTAACATATAAGTAGCATGGTTACCCATCCAAGTCCAAGTAGGGGAAAGATCAGGGGTTGTGCTTCCCATAAACAAAAACTGGCACATAAGGCTTGAGGTGATACAAAATGTAACAGAAGGTTTATTTACAAGTTGGTAATATAAGAAGGCAGGTAGGAAAATGTTTGAACTGAAGTAATGGAAAGGTTTTTGTAAAGAAACTTAGTGTGAGGCACACAACACATGGTATGATTCTAAGTTGCTGGCTTCTTTGAGAGATGTTGATGTGATTAGATTTAAAGATGTTAAAGTGAGTTCTTTTAGAGGTTAGAACTGCTTCACAAATGCTCCAGTTTTAACACACAGACACAGCACGACTTCCCCTCCTCTCCAGACCCCAGGGTACTCCACTGAGTCAAACCCTTTCAGGATACTGGGCAGGCGTTATAGTTATGAGCTATAACCCTGTTCCTGGTGCCGAAGGGGAGATTTCTACTCACTTCTTTGGCCCACTATAATTCCCAGATCTCTTGAGTCTATGCAGGAGTTAGTGCTGTCTTTTCCACTTTAGTCCAAGGACTAAAAGTGCTTCAGGAATGTACTGATTTCACTTTAAAGGGAACTCCTTCCCTTCCTTCCTCACACAGAGGACTCTCTGGCTGACCCTCTCTGGTCAGAAGCCAGACTCCCTCACTCGTTTGTTTCCTCCAATTGTCAACCCCTCAACATTCCATCTCCAACTGCCATTTCAGGCTAGCCACAAAGGAGAAGGACCTGTCAATCATCCTCCTTTCTTTACTGCCTGGCAATCCCAGCTTTTGAAGCTGAGTGCATCACATGTCCCACCCTTAGAGACCATTGTGCTAGGGGAGGTTCTACAAGCCTCTCCGATGCAATGTGGTGAGCCATGTGTGAAACAAAAGTTATTAACGATTAAACAGCATTGACACTTATATAGATCATAACATTCATGCACTATAACCAAATATAACCCTTATCACATATACATTTACATATTTACAAAGTTTGGTTTATCATAACCTTAGATGTTCAAGTAATATTTCTAGAGAGAGCATCAGCTATTATATTTTCTTTTCCTTGCACATGAACGATGTCAAAATTATAGTCTTGTAGTTGCCACCTCCATCGGATTAGCTTGCTATTTGTGCTTTTAACTTGATTCAACCACTGCAAAGGTGAATGGTCTAAGCATAACATAGACTTTCTCCCCTATAAATAGGGCTTTAGTTTCTCTATAGTCCACACAATAGCTAGGCATTCCCTTTCAATGACAGAAAGATGTTGCTCTCTGTCTACAAGTTTTCAGCTAAAGTAAAGGATGGGGTGCGGCTGAACATCCTCTCCCCGTTGGCTTAACACCGCCCCAAGACCTAGATTGGAGGCATCTGTATATATATAAAGTAAATGTCTGAGCAAAGTCAGGTGCTCTCATCACTGGCTTCATAGTTAACATAGCCATGAGATATTCAAAAGCCTTTTGTACTCTCTGGGGTCCAATTCACCTTGTCTGGTACAGATTTCTTTGTACACTCAAACAGAGGAGCAGCAATGGAACTGAAATGAGAGATAAATCTCCTATAATACTCTACTACTCCTTTGCTCTGACTGAGTGGCTTTATATAGTTCTCCCTGTCTGATTGCAGACACTGCATCCCTGAATCCTGAGATGTACTTGTTTTCTTAGTGTTAAATTTTGGTTTTTGAATTTTGAATCTATTTGATCCTTTCATGTAACCTTTTGAATTATTTGTTAGCTTACTTGTATAGCTTACATCATTTGGAAGTTCAAGAAGTAACAGATAGCAGAGTATTCCCCTGATGGATATTATAATGCCAGGTGTTACAAAATATAGACCCCAGTAGGTAGATATCCAGTAGCTAGCTATTAAGGATCCCACAATATTCCCCACTGAAGTGTGAGAATTCCATAATCTCATTATTAAGCCTATCCTTCCTTTCTCCAACCAATTGCCAATGCACATTAAGACCGCCTATAGCAGCATGTGATTCCATTTTGATAAGCTAAAGACTGAAATGTGTCCCAAGTCATACTGGAACCATTTCATTTGGCACTGAGCAGTAGCAAATAATGCAACACATATGAAGAATGGTACCAAAGATGTTTCAAAGTACCATACAGTAAACCAAGTAGCAACATCTAATATCACAATTAGGGGTGTGCAAGCCAAAAATTTTCGGCTATAGCCGAAAGTAGAAAGCCGAAAGAAGATTCTCTATCGTTAAAGCCGAAAGCCGAAACAAGAATCTCTTTCGGCTTTCGACTTTCGGGATTCTTTCGGCATTATTTCGGCATTCTTTCGGCTTTTTTCTATGGGAAAATGCCTCCGTCTTCCAGGACGCCTGGAGGAGGCATTTTCCCACCAAATAAGCCCAAAATTGGTGAGGACCTTCCTCTACCCCTTCTCTAACAACCACCCAAGTTTCAGACAGATTGGACTTTGGGGGGCCATGTTATGGCCCCCCAAAGCAGGTCCCCCCATCCTCCCATAAGAAAGCGAAGGAGCAGCATATTGTTAGCATGCTGCTGCTGATCTTTCTTCATTATTTCCTATGGGGAAAAAATGAAGAGGCAGGCTTCCTTTGCCAGGGGTGGCATTTTGCATGCAAAATGCCCCCCAGCCCTCAGAGGCCCTTCTCCCACCCCTCCTCCCACCCCCCACCAAGGCTCAGCCTGCTCCCACTTGGGGGGGCATTTCATGGCCTCCCCAAGTAGGTGCTCTAATCTCTACCACTGACAGCTGGGGGAGGCTTGTGTTGCCAGGGGTGGCATTTTGCATGCAAAATGCCCCCCAACCCTCTGGGGCCCTTCTCCCACCCCTCCTCCCACCCCCCACCAAGGCTCAGCCTGCTCCCACTTGGGGGGGCATTTCATGGCCTCCCCAAGTAGGTGCTCTGCTCTCATCTCTACCACTGACAGCTGGGGGAGGCTTGTGTTGCCAGGGGTGGCATTTTGCATGCAAAATGCCCCCCAGCCCTCTGGGGCCCTTCTCCCACCCTTCCTCCCACCCCCCACCAAGGCTCAGACTGCTCCCACTTGGGGGGGCCATTTCATGGCATCCCCAAGTAGGTCCTCTCAGCCCCTAAAGTCCACCCCTTACAGCCCCACACAAACCCAATTCCCCCCCAGCTGCCACACACAGACCCAAATCCCCACATTAGCCCCTCACAGACCCAAATCCACCCCCACCTGCCCTACACCCGTAACCCCAGGAACAGGCTGGCAAAGGCCAGCCCTCTCCCTTTGTTCCCTATGCTGGGAACTTCTAAACTCTCTTTCCCTGGGCAATTCTGCACAGCCCAGGGGTGCCACACTTAACATCAGAGAATCACAAAAACACAATTCCTGGCAAAAACACTTTATTTCTTGAACAGCTTTAGGTTACACAGTAGGAGGGCACAACAGGGCATGATAGCAATGTACTACAAAAAATAATACAACCCACTTCACCGTTTTTGACAGCAATTGTTTTTGTGTGATTCTCTGATGTGAAGTGAGTTGTGTTATTTTTGCGTAGTACACTGCTTTCCTGCTCTGTGGTGCCTTCCTACTGTGTAACCTAAAGCAGTTACAGAAATAAAGTGCTTTTGACAGCTATTTTTTGGGGTGATTCTTTAATGTGAAGTGAGTTGTGTTATTTTTGTATAAGATAGTGCTGCCATGCCCTTTGGTGTTCCCCCATGCTGTGTAACCTAAAGCTGTTCAAGAAATAAAGTGTTTTTGACAGGAATTGTGTTTTTGTGATTCTCTGATGTTAAGTGAGTTGTGTTATTTTTGTGTAAGGTAGTGCTGCCATGCCCTTTGGTGTTCCCCCCTGCTGTGTAACCTAAAGCTGTTCAAGAAATAAAGTGTTTTTGACAGGAATCATGCTTTGTGATTCTCTGATGTTAAGTGAGTTGTGTTATTTTTGTGTAAGATAGTGCTGCCATGCCCTTTGGTGTTCCCCCCTGCTGTGTAACCTAAAGCTGTTCAAGAAATAAAGTGTTTTTGACAGGTATCATGCTTTGTGATTCTCTGATGTTAAGTGAGTTGTGTTATTTTTCTGTGTGGGGGACTGCTGGTGTAATGTGTCATAATGCTTTGCCTACTTGTACTTTGGAAGGGAGAAAAAAAATTTAAAACTTTATTTTGTGTTGTTCTTGTTTTATTCTTTGTTGTGCAGTTGGTTCCCATCATAGGGAACAATGGGGCTGGCTGGCCAGCCATCTCTGTAGGTGGTGGGGGAATTTGAGGGAGGGTGTCTGTGGTTCAGGTGCTCTTTCACAGGGACCAGCTGGCACTCAGAAGTGTGCCCACCATTGTGGCACCCCTGGGCTGTGCAGAATTGCCTAGGGAAAGAGAGTTTAGAAGTTCCCAGCATAGGGAACAAAGGGAGAGGGCTGGCCTTTGCCAGCCTGTTCCTGGGGTTATGGGTGTGGGGCAGGTGGGGGTGGATTTGGGTCTGTGAGGGGCTAATGTGGGGATTTGGGTCTGTGTGTGGCAGCTGGGGGGGAATTGGGTTTGTGTGGGGCTGTAAGGGGTGGACTTTAGGGGCTGAGAGGACCTACTTGGGGATGCCATGAAATGGCCCCCTAAGTGGGAGCAGTCTGAGCCTTGGTGGGGGGTGGGAGGAAGGGTGGGAGAAGGGCCCCAGAGGGCTGGGGGGCATTTTGCATGCAAAATGCCACCCCTGGAAACACAAGCCTCCCCCAGCTGTCAGTGGTAGAGATGAGAGCAGAGCACCTACTTGGGGAGGCCATGAAATGCCCCCCCAAGTGGGAGCAGGCTGAGCCTTGGTGGGGGGTGGGAGGAGGGGTGGGAGAAGGGCCCCAGAGGGTTGGGGGGCATTTTGCATGCAAAATGCCACCCCTGGCAACACAAGCCTCCCCCAGCTGTCAGTGGTAGAGATTAGAGCACCTACTTGGGGAGGCCATGAAATGCCCCCCCAAGTGGGAGCAGGCTGAGCCTTGGTGGGGGGTGGGAGGAGGGGTGGGAGAAGGGCCCCTGAGGGCTGGGGGGCATTTTGCATGCAAAATGCCACCCCTGGCAAAGGAAGCCTGCCTCTTCATTTTTTCCCCATAGGAAATAATGAAGAAAGATCAGCAGCAGCATGCTAACAATATGCTGCTCCTTCGCTTTCTTATGGGAGGATGGGGGGACCTGCTTTGGGGGGCCATAACATGGCCCCCCAAAGTCCAATCTGTCTGAAACTTGGGTGGTTGTTAGAGAAGGGTTAGAGGAAGGTCCCCACCAATTTTGGGCTTATTCGGTGGGAAAATGCCTCCTCCAGGCGTCCTGGAAGACGGAGGCATTTTCCCATAGAAAAGCCGAAAGAAAGCCGAAAGAATCCCGAAACGTTTCGGCTTTTTTCTTTTGGCTACCCGAAACGTTTCGGCATTCCCCGAAACGTTTCGGCATTCCCCGAAAGAAGCCGAAACACTTTTGTTTCGGCATTCTTTCGGCATTCTGAATGCCGAAACGCACATCCCTAATCACAATATGAAGGAAAATCAGGAAAAAGAAGAGGATGTTGGGCTTCTGGAGTCCTGTTTTCTCAACAGGAGATAGCAGCTTTGGAAAGTCCTCTATTATCAATTGATTTTCTTTTTTTATTTTTTATTTTTTAATATCTAACATAGAAAACTACAAAAAACTACAAAAATACAAGGGAAAGAAAAAGGGGGAAAAAGGGGAGGGGGGCTGGGAAAGGGGGAAGAGCAACATACAAACAATAAACACTACACTACATTTCTTGTATTCCCTTCATGCAGCAATTTTTCTTAAAAGTTAACTTTCTAACATGCGATCAGATTAGTAAATCTTATACAGTACAAGCCATATTCAGGATCAGATCTTCTTCCCCCCCCCTTGCGTCTCGGTCTCAATTCTCTCTGTGCAGCTGGAGCAGCTGTGCCCGCTCTCTCCTCCCCCCCCACCTTCCCCTTCAGACTTTGGACGTTCGTCTTGATGGAACTCCTGATGATTGAATAAAAAGTCTGTCAGCTGGGCTTCCAATGTAATCTTATAAATTTGATCCTTATAACTAAACAAAACGCCTTCTGGAAACAACCATTTATATTTCACATCACATTTCCTCAAGAAAGCCGCAAGTCCTTTATATTTGAATCTTCTTTTACAAGCCAAAAATGGAACATCCTTCAAAATGTTAACCTTGTTGCCCAAATAATCCAAATCCACATTGTACGAATTATATAAAATGGTGTCCCGAGTCTTCCTAGATGAAAAGTCAATTATAATCTCGCGAGGCAGCTGCCGCTTCATTACATACTTTGAAGACGTCTGCCGGACCTCCAAGATGTCGCTTTTTAACTCTTCTTTCGTTGTCACTGCGAATGTCGCCAAAAGTCCAGACACCACATCTTTTAAATTTTCATTTTCCTCCTCTTTTACATTCTGAAGACGCAGTACCGTTTGGGCACGGTCCACTTGCAATCCTATTAATTGATTCTCCAAAAGCTTCACTTCCTTACTTGTTGCTTTCATGAGTACTGCGTTCTCATGCGCAGACTGCTCTGCTCCGTTCGCTGTTTCTTTAATGGCTTTCACCTCGCTCTCCACTGAATCAACCTTTTGCCCCATTTGATTCAGTTTCGCTACAAAGGGCTGCACAGCATCGAAAACTGCTCGTCTCACCAACTCTTCCAAAGTTCCCCCCTTCCCCTGTAGCGTCGCCATCACCGATTTACTCATTGCTGGGCTCTGCTTTTTCATCGCCATCTTGGGGGGGGGGACGCCAACTGAGTTCCGAAACTCGGTAAAGGGGGAAGAAATCTGCACCTTCTTAGCTTAAGCTCCCACCAATCCTTCGTATACGCTTAAGAATCAGAAGGGATTCGCTTACTTAGAGGCTTTCACCTTAAATCTGCTTATTGCCGTTCTCCATGGCCCGGCAGCACACGCGGTGCTGCGCAAGTCTGCCGGCCTCCGTTGGAGCAAGCGGGCAATTTACCCCCTGCATTACTTCCAGAGGGTTCTTCCCGCGGCGCCCCAGATCCAGGCTCCCTCACTGGGAGTCCTGGAGGTTAACCCTCGCGGGTCAACCGCCCAGTCAGGCTGCTCAGACAGTTCCCCCCGGACCTGCGGAGAGGAACGTCCAACATGGCCGGGAAAACGAAACCGAATCTATTATCAATTGATTTTCATTGGACTCAGAATTAGGTTGATCTGGTGCCAGCTCCCTATTCAGCAATGGTCTCAAGTTTTTGCTCATGTGATTATTATCAAGGTGGAATGCTGGAAATGCATCTGTGGCATCGTGTCTGATATAGTGCCTGATCACCTGGGTGCCTCCCGGGTGCCTCTTGTAGAAGTGGTTGACATTGTAGACTTTCCTGTTGCTCACCAGCCAATGCTTCTCATAAGGCTGGATTCGTCCTGTGCGTAGCTCGACCTCTTCCCCAGTGAAGAAATGGTGGGGTCTGTTCCTGCCACCGCTCACAGCCTCTTTCTTCCTTATGGGCACATTGTGATTCAGCTGTGGGGTAGTCATCCATGCCAGGCCAGATCGTCCACCGACTATCTTTCCTTGGCCACACCACTCTCTGGTCTTGTTGATGACTAAATGTCTGGCCCTGGGTGTTTCTTGGGCCAGCTGTAATACCTGCAGCCGGTACCATCTGGGCACCACCAATGGATTTCTCTTTTCCCAGATGACAGCACATTTTTGCCTCATTGTCAGTCTGCATAGTCTCTATTCCAGGGCTCAATTCTGAGAACATACAAGGGTTTTCTGGGCTCAGTTCCTGGATGCTTGCTTTTGCTTTCTCCCACAAGTCTCTCAGTGTCTCATCTGCTCTTTGCTCAGCTATGAATTCTTCAGCTTGAGGTCCCTGTAACAATGTATCAACTTCACTAGCACTGTGCTCTGCTGGCACTGTCTGCTGCTCATTTGGTAATGTCTGTTGCTCTGGAGCTTAAGGCCTACTTCTGGTAATTCTGTTTACATTTCTTATTTGTGCTGCCAGGTCATTTCCCAAGAGAATAGGTATGTCTAAGTCCTTCCATACTCCCATAACCCAGTTCCCTTGGAAATCTTGGTATTTGATTGGGATTTCTGTTAAGGTTACTTTGAATTCAGGGCCTCCAATCCCCTTGATGTTGCATGTCTGCCCAGGCAAATACTGTTCCTGCTTCACCAACTGTGGTTTAATTAATGTAATCTGAGCTCCAGTATCTCTCAAGCCTATTATCTTTTCCTCATTTACTTCCACAGCTTCCAAGTAATCCTGATTTAAATCATTTTGGGCTTTCCGTACTTGCATTACCCTTGTAGGCTGTTCTTCTTTGGGGGCAGTCTCTAGAAGTGGATCTAAAAGCTTTTCAGTAGTCTCCTCTACCCTCTTAAGGATGTTAGCTTGGCTGTGGTAGGTTTCCCCCCCCCCATCTATCTGAGGACACTGGGATTT
The DNA here is from genome assembly GCF_028583425.1 of Eublepharis macularius. Lineage (NCBI taxonomy): Eukaryota > Metazoa > Chordata > Lepidosauria > Squamata > Eublepharidae > Eublepharis > Eublepharis macularius. Next base: position 47,260,900 of record NC_072790.1, read on the forward strand.
TATGTGTCCTTCCTGGCAGTAATAGCAAGTAATCACTCCCCTCCTGAATGTTGTTAGAGTGCCCCGCCTTGCTGAGTTGGTTTTTGGTGGCTCAGCTTTCCCTGGAGGGACTCAGACTTTATTCTTTTTAATGGGGGCTGGGGGGAGGTTGTAGTAAATTTCCTTCCATGTCCCCTTCAATTTCATCTAGCACAGTGGCAGCCTCTTCCACTGTCCAGAGCTTCTTGTCTCTCAGGAACCATCTAAACTGGAAGGGACTTACCTGTAAAATTGATCCAGGCTAATAAAGTCCTTCAGCTCCTAGAAAGTCTTCACCTTACTCCCCTCAATCCATCTATGGAGAGCTCTGTGTAATCAGCATCCCAGTTGGGAATAAGTCTCTCTTGGTTTCCTTCTGATCTCTCTAAAAGGCTTTCTGCTTTGCTCTGCTCTCAGGCAAAAATGAATCCTGACCCTTTCTTTAAAAAGCTGGTAATCAGGTTTCCTCATCCCTCGTCTTGTCATAGATTTCAATTAGCCCTACACAGATCTGTGGGCATAAATACAGCATTCTAGCATCATCGGGAACTTGTAAATCTTTGCATGTTCTTTCAAAACTAAATAAAAATGCTTCCACGTCATCTCCCTTTTGATAACGGGGAAATTTCTTTTGTTCTATTGAGGAGATTCCCTCACTTCTATGTGGAATTGGTAGTTCTGCCCGCATCTGTAATTCTTGCATCCCTAAAACAAACGTATCTTTTTCATGTTCTCTGTCAGCATCTCTCTGTGCCATTTCAGCCTCTCTCTGACTCTCAGCCATTCTCTCTTCTGCCTGAATTTTGGCTAACTATATTTGTTTTTGTTTTTCTGTTTCAATTCTGGCTTTTTCTTTCTCTGCATCTATTCTTGCCAGTTCAACCTTCATTCTCATTATTTCCAACTAGGAGCCTTGCTACAAGTGACATTTTACACGTGAAGGATAAAGGATCATTTTTGCAAGTCTTTCTGGGAACTGAAGTTCCTCTCCCCCACCCCTTTTCCTTCTGTTCCTTCCCCTCACTGCTTGAAGAGAGAGAGAGCCTACCGCAACATCAGCTTTTGCAAATCGTCTTGCTGGGGGTGGGGGGTGGGGGTGGAGAATGCTCTGAAGAAAGCTGAGAAAGTTGCAACTGCCTGCCCCAAAGATCATTGAGAGCAGGCTTCTGACTGGAGGAACGATTTGCAAAAGTTGCTGTTGCCGCAGGCTTTCTCTGTCTCTTCAGGCAGCAAGGGGAAGGAACAAAACGAAAAGGGGTGAGGGAGAGGAACTTTAGTTCCCAGAAAGACTTGCAAAAATGATCCTTTATCCTTCACGTGTAAAATGTCACTTGTAGCAAGGCTCTAAGATTCTCCTCATCAGCCACTTCTGGTGCCTGAGTTTCTCCATGTGCCTTTTTATTCTTCCATCTAGTGGCCATTTCTGACAGGATTTTTTTCTGAATTTCTTCACAAAATACCACTGTAGAGTAAGATGTTGTTTTGTGGTGGGAAGGGAAAAACTTTACTGTCTGGCAATCCCAGCTTTTGAAGCTGAGTCTGTCACAGTAACATACTCAGACAATGGTTTATTCTGTAGGGTCACACATGCACAATGTAACAGGAACTGACTTTGCACTAAAGAAGGTGACATGTGTACTAAAATTTCTAACTATGACATAACTGTGACCTAATGATATTGTAATTAATTCTAAAGATCACTCTCTCCACTCCAGCCCTTTGTGTCTAATTGGGGAGGGCACAGAGGGTGAGGTATTTCAGGGATAACAACTATAAAACTTAAATTTCTAAAATATTTTTTTCACTGAAAACTTTGCATTTACCATCCTTCCTTGTGATCGTGTGTTATTTTTTCCCTTTCATAAAGTGATGAAGGCTTCCTTTGAAGAAAACCTTCCTGTCTGTCCTATCCTGTTCCACAGCTCTGCCATTATGCCGAATGGGGGATGTTTTCAGAAGGGTTGGGGGTGACTGTTTTTCTACCAAATGATACTCAAACTTTCAGGGGAACTAGGGCTGCCTATCCACTAAAGATGCCTCAAGCTTCAAGTGAATTGGAGAAGGGGTCCAAGTCTATGGGCCTTTGACCGAAGTGCCTCAGCTCTGTTACTTGAAAAGGAAAAAAAGATATACACTCACAGAAAGGAGGGAGGGAAGGAAAAGGAGTCAGCCAGAGTGGCAGCTCTGCCAGACCCTACACCTAGCTTATGCTGGCCAGGAGCTGCCTAACCCAGGCCACTGCACATGCAGTCAGTAGAATCAAACAAAAATAAGGTTCTGTTGATGGTAAGCATCCAAACACAAAAAAACAACACAGGTTTTTGAGGAAAGGGATTTCCTAATACCCAAGCATCTCGGATTAGTGTTACCATTCTAGAAAATCAAAATAGCAGCCACGTACAGCAATATTTTCAGCTTTGGAATTTAGTAAAGCACTGCTAGCAGGTAACCAAAAGTCAGTGCAGTTACCAGAGATTTGGTTGAATATGTTTTTGCCTTATTGTTCTGCATTAGCAGAAGCACTTTTATCTGAAGGTATATGTTGTGGGCGTTGAGAGACATATATTTATGTATTTTAATAGGAATGTATTTAAAGGACCACTGTGACTGATGGCTTTCAGTTCTGCTCTCCAAGTATCTCTGACAATCCCTGATCCCAGTGTGTGTATGTAAATTCCTAAAGTCTCCAGCCAATGAAAGGCAATGGATCCTCAGCGAGAAGGAGAAGAGAAGCAGTTGGGGCTCATCAGATAGGGCATAGACAGGGATAGAAATAGGCATAAGAATAGGCATCTTGTGCTATGCAGGTTAGTCTAGTTCACGGAGTAGACTGGGAATTCATGTGAGGATCAAGACAGGATCCGGAGATCAGCTAACCTTGGGCCAAGCTACAAGTGATGAATGACACTTGAACGGCAAGTGGACTGAGTGGAGGGCAAGTGAACAGGGAGAAATACACTTGCCGTTCAAGTGTCATTTGTCACTTGTAGCTTATCCCCTTATCTCCTGAGTTTGAGTCCAAAGGTGATTGGTCTGGGGAAGCATGGAGGCTGAGTAGGTAAAGACCATACTTAGTATTTCTGACAAATTGGTGTTGTGGAAATTGTTGCTCTGCAACTGGGGACTAGTCCACCAGTTGCTGTCGGTTCGTTGCTTGGATTTGCCTCTTACCGTAGGTATGTAAAGAGTGCAACCTCACTTGATCTTTCCCTAGTACTAAACTGATGTCTCTGCTAAGAATAATGTGCCCTCTGCAAAAGGGTCTTAAGCAAGACTGGAAGTTTTTATTTAAAAAGGCAAAAGAGAATACAAGCAGAGAAACACTGCACCAGTTCAGGGCCTCATCTCTGCTGAACACTAGAACACTACAGAGATAGATACAGAGTACAAAATCATTAGTTTAGACATAACAATAATAGAAAACAATTAAGATATCTTCCCCCCCATCAAGGACCCTTGAGACCCCCCCATTGCAGAGAGCAGAGACCTGTGAGGTCTTTGTCCTCTAGCAAGAGAAGGGTCCCGAGTATCTGGTCCCTCCCTCTTTTATAGGGAGATATCAAAGGCTTGCCTCATTAACATCCTAATCAATTACATTGTCTTTGTTCTTGAAAGACAGTTCCGTTGAGGGTCTTTCATGTAAACACAAGTCTACACATCCTTTACCTCTGTGATAGACTGCATCTTTGATATGTATTTGACTACATTGTAAATTACAAAGGAATGTTCACACCTCACTAGCTAAGGGTTTGAGATATCTTGTCCTTCCTGAAGATAAGCTGTTTGTTGTTTACTCTTCTTTTGGTGATTTATATGTAAAAGGACAGAGGACCCTTCAAAAGGTACCAAACAACTAACAACTTTTATGGCCTTATCTGCTTCCTGTCGCAGAGGGTGAAATCTTGTCAGGAAATGCAACTTTATTCTGCAAAGAGGGAGAGAGCTTTTGGAAGATTTCTTTTTCCCAACCTATAGCTGGTTCTCTATTTCTAACATAGGCCAAAAAGGCCTGGTTCTGACCCACTAACAAAATTCTGACAACAACTGGTAAAGGCAATAATGAAGGGCTCAGATTTCCCAGGGTTTAGTGAACCTTTCCCAGATAAAATCAGTCCACCTCTCTATTAGGGGGAAAATCCTGTTACCCAGTCTTGCTCTCTGAGTTATTATAATGATTCTTAAGGGAACTGCAACCCAGCTCAGCTGTGAAAAGAGAGACACTTTTATACTCTCTTACTTGCCAACTAAAAGAGGCCTTTTAATTGTTCTGTGGAAAACACAATAAACTTCTTGTTGTTTTGTTAAAATATGTTGGTGTGAGTCCAAAGGGGGAGAGGGGAAGTACAAGTTGACTCAGAAAACAGTGCTACTTTTTTCAGATCCATGAGGTAGCTTCAGCAAGCTACCCAGCCATTTCAATCATTGTGTCTACTGTCTACCCTTACTGACCACTTTCAGCCAAACCTTTATTAAATGCTACCCTTTACTGGTCAATCAGTGGGGACTTGGGAATATGTAGCTGGACTGAAAGGAAAGTTTAGGAAGGGCTGTTAGAATCTGCTGTTGGTTTACCTTAGATCAGCGCCTTAATTTAGCCAGACTCCATGTTTACAGTCCCTGAGAAGCCCTCATAACTAGGAAATAAAATTGGCCACAGCTATTGAGGGAGGCAATGGGAAAAGCGAATTAAAACAGGAAAGAAGTTATCACAACCTCCTCTTCCCCATGAACTGTCTACCTTAAGCTACAAGTGACGCTGGACATGAGGCGGACATGAGTCAGGTTCCCAAAAGTTTTGTTGGGAAGTGTAGGTGTTTTTTCTGACTACTGCAGCTCAGCTTCTTCCCAGCCACTGGGGGTTTACCAAAGGAATTCACATAGTTAACAACATAATAACTAGTAATTCAACGTAACAACTAGTTATTCACATAGTTAACATAACAGCTTGCAGAGTTGGAGGGAGAGTGCCTGAATAGAAATTGCTAGTATTTACAATATATGTTTATTACAAGTAAAGCCGGTGGTGGAGTGCAGGGAACTCACCTTCTGCCAGCCCAAGGGAGCCCTTGACAGTTGCCACCACTCCAAGCCCACTTATGCCATTTCACCAGTGGCTGGCAAAGCTGCCAGCAGCTGGGACAGTTGGGAGTGCTCCTGCTGGCGGCAGCACAGAAAGCTTCCTGCGCCTCACACACCTTGCACCTACTTCACCTGTGGGGGGGAAGGGGGGGGAAGGGGGTCCAGAGAGCCAGGCACTGGCGGAGAGAGGCAGGTGGGTGGGCAGCAGGAGAGGTGCTGGAGAGTTGAGGGTGTGCAAGGCCGAGGGTGTGTGAGGCACAGGAAGCTTCCTGAGCTGCCCCACCTCCTGCCAGATCTCACACGACTCTCCAGTTCGGCCTCTGTGGCTCCCCTATCTCAAGCCCTGTTCTTTGTGCTCCCACCAAAAGAGGGAGGTAACAACCAAGACATGGCTTTTTTTAGTAGTAGCATCTTACCTGTGGAACGCCCGCCATCTTAAGACTCATCTGATGTCTCCCCTATACTCCTTTTTAGCATCAAGCCAAAATATTTCATTTGTAGCAAGAATTTTAAGTAAGTAGATGATTCTTCATTTTTTAAAAATATAATTTACTTCTAGCCTGAGGATTGATATAAGAATCATTTAGGCTGCTAAGTGTTCTTTTACGCTCTGTGCTTTTATGATGTTTTTATGCTTTTGATTTTCATTAGTTGTTTTTCAATGGTTGATCATTTTAATAATGTTATATTTTTGTATTTCAAAGTTCCTGCAGAGTTATTTTATTGTGTTTTATTTTGAAATTATCTCAATAAGTTCTCTGCGATGGTGACACAGACATTTTTGAAATGAATAAATAAATAGTATATATTTATTTTGATTTCAAAAATTTAAAGTGCTTTTCTCACAGTTCCATTCTTCCCCGTTTTATTTTGTCTCAAGAACAAGCAACAGTCAAGTTCCCAATTTCTAACTGTTTATCAGAAATTGTCTTTATATGTTTTCACATTTTATTCAACAACCCTGAAGGCAAAAATCTTTTTGTAGGATTTTAGAAGTCCAAATTATTGATGTCTGTGGCAGTTTACCAAAGTATGCATTAAACCCATATTCCACAGTCTTGAAGCATGGTAGCTAACAATATGGACTTATGAAGCCACTATCTACTAACATAGATCTATCAAGGTCAGCATTTATCTACAGTGACTGGCAGTGGCAATTTGGGTCTCAGGAAAAGGTCTTTCATATCATTTGTTCCTTTTAACTGGAGTTGCCTGGGAATGAAATCTGGACCTTCTGCATGCAAAGCAGATGTTCTACCACTTAGTGATGTCACCTCTCCAAAGATTTTCAGGAACCATTATTCTTCCAGTTGGCAATAAATGGAAACACAATTGCAATTTTTTCCCCAAAACATTTTTTCCAAAACATTTATAAACTTGTTTTTCTCCCAGATAACTGGGACTCAAATGGATAACAACAATAAAAATGGTACAGATGCTTAAAAACAACAAAATTAAAACAGTCATCATAAAAATGTTTGAGCTCAAGGCCCCCACAGGGCAATCATCTGGAAGAGTCAAAGACCTTTCTAAAGAGCTCTATCTTACATGCCCTTCGAAATTCCAGGATTCAGACCTTCTACTTCCCTTGGGAATTAACATCACCAGAAAAAGCCCACAACCAGACAGCAGCAGTACATACTATCTCTGTGGTCAGAAGCCTGAAGCAAGCAGGCTATTTTTCCACAGATTTACCCCACACACACTTTTGCCCATTCCAAATGTTCTCCCACTCTCTGTATCCTTCTTCCCCTTTCAATGTGAAAAAGTTGACATTTGGACATGCATAGCAAATATATTTTGAAACACATGGCATATGCCACTCCTGAATTTCTAGGTTCTGTCCCTGAGTTATGAACCTTAAGACAGCTGGCACCCCTATTTACTGAAGTAAGTAGTAAAATTTTTGCTGTCTCCAAGAGACCTGGCCTTTATGCCTTCCTTACAGTGTAACACAACTGGAGTGTTGTGAACGTAGCTTGAGACCGCCACAGTGCTAGTGTGATGTTTGTTCTTTACTGTATATTCACTGAATGTGGTCAGGGATTTACAAACCTAAGGAGCATTTTCCCAAAGACATTAATTTTTAAACAGCTGTTTCCAAGTACTATTTTATATTACTGCAGGATTGAACATTTCTAATTAGGTTTCCATATTCTTCAGCCAAATTTCTCAAATAATCACTCTTCTCTATTTCCATGCAATACGTGTGTGTGTGTGTGTGTGTGTATAAGCCAGTATGCACTACATGTTGCACTACATTCCATTTTGCCTATGATGGAAAAGTATGCATCCTGTTGACAAGGCACTTTCTTACACAGGCAATTCTTCATTCAATTAAGAAAGCACACTTTTTATTGCTAGGAAAACTGAGCAGCGGCTACCTGTGTCTTTGTAGGCTTTTGTGGAAATCAGTCCAAAAGTTCTGCCTGTCTCCAGGGCTCTGAACCAATCCTGGGCAATCTGCCCAGAAGGAGGCCCTAGAGACTGGCCAACCAGTCAAACCCCCTAGGACTTCATTGGATGAGAGGGGGAGTGAGCCACATCCATTTAAAAGGGAGAGAAGTGATACATTTTCCTTTGGACAGGGCTTTTGGTAGCTCTGGATACAAGTATGAGTTAGACTTTTCTTTTGTGTTTACCAGAGGTATCCAGGTGCAAAAAGATCATGTTGCTGTTAAGAAATTTAAAGAATTTGCATTAACTTAACATGCAGCCCTAGCCAACTTGCTAATCATAGGTCGATGTAGCTAATAAGAGTGACAGGAAGAACAGGACAGGAAAACCACAATATCCAATGGGGATCTCACTGACCACTGTAATGTCATGAAATATTATTGGACCTTGTATAGTACAAAATAATTATGTAATGCACCAACTTATGAAGAATATATGAATGATTCCTGTGTGCTTGTTAAGGAATTCAGGGAAGATGAAAAATTTTTATTGGGTTAGAACATTTTTATTTTTACATTACAGTCAATTTTCCCCTAATTTTTCGTTTCTAACCCCCTCCCTTTCCCCCCCTTTTGTTGACTTCCAACAGCTTTCCCACCCTCTGTCCCTTTTCCCTTACTTCTATTAAGTTCCTCTGTCTAAAACAGATATACATTCTCCATTATATTAAGCAGTACATCTTTAACTCCTTTACTTATTATACACCCAAACTATACGTCTTTAGATAAACAATTTATCCCATTTTCCAGTTTTGAATAATTCTATATAAACCTATATATCATAAACCATAAAAATTTCCCACATTTAAATCAAACAATTTGATTTGTTCTCTATATATTACTCATTTCAACTTTTTATGGTAATTCTATATAACTCCTCAGATACTCAATCAATTTAACTCTTCTATACATTCAGTTTGGTGCATATAAATCTTGTCAAAGAAAGAAAATATTGTTAGTTAGTCAATCCTCATGTTTAAACCTTATCATTAATTATTCTCTATCAGTTGACCTATACATATCTATATATATCTCAATCAATTAGTCTAACTGCTTATAAATTCACATTTCTCTTCCTCCCCCGGTAAAGTCACCCCTCTCTTTTATACTTTTATTATATTTCAGTAGTTCTCAAACTGCCACAGTTTTCCTCCCACCTCCCATTTCTTCTCCAGGTATTGTTTCAGCTTCTCCCAGTCTGTGTTGAACTGCCCTGAGTCCAGGTCTCTCAGTTTTCTTGTCATCTTGTCCATTTCAGCCATATACAGCAATTTGTAGATCCAATCTTCAATAGTTGGTACTTCTTGTACTTTCCATTTCTGCGCATACAAAAGTCTAGCTGCTGCAGTCATATAAAAAATCAACGTCCTATGATGGGCTGGAATTCCCTCCATTCCCAAGTTTAGCAGCAGGAGTTCTGGGTTCTTATTTATTTGAAACTGTAAAATTTCACTCATTTCTCTTATTATTTCCCCCCAGAACTGCCTAGCTACCTCACACGACCACCACATATGATAGAGGGAGCCCTCATGTTTCTTACATTTCCAGCATTTATTAGAAGTATTCAAGTTCCCTAGCGCAATCTTCTTTGGTGTCATGTACCAACGATAGATCATTTTGAAAATGTTCTCTTTAATATTGATACATGTCGTTGTCTTCATTGTAGTTTTCCACAAGTATTCCCATGCCTCCATTGTTATTTCTTTATTGAAATTTATAGCCCATTTCACCATCTGTGTTTTAACTATCTCATCCTCAGTATACCATTTCAGCAATACTTGGTATACCTTGGATATTCTTTTCTTGTCTTCTTTAAGAAGGGTCTGCTCTAGTTCCGAGTTCTCTGTTCGTATGCCCCCTTTTGCAAAGTCTGAGTTGTATAAGTCTCTAATCTGTCTATACTGGAACCAATCATAGTTAGGTGATAGTTCCTCTTGCGTCTTTATTCTAAGTTTAGATACTTCAATCTTAGTTATTTCTTTGTACGTTAAACATTGTTGTTCATTATCCACAGCTCTCGGATCTATCACCTCATATGGAACCACCCACAAGGGGGTTCCTTCTTGTAGGTAAGTTCTATACTTCTTCCAGATTGTAAATAGACTTCTCCTTACAAAATGATGCAGGAACATCGAGTTGACCTTTACTTTGTCATGCCATAGGTATGCGTGCCATCCAAAAAATTTTTTATATCCCTCTAGGGCTAATAGTTTCTTATTCTTTAATGTCATCCACTCTTTTAGCCAAACTAGGCAGATTGCATCATGGTAAAGTCTCAGATTGGGCAGTTGCATTCCGCCTCTCTCCTTTGCATCTTGTAAAACTTTTACTTTCACTCGAGGCTTCTTGCCTGCCCAAACAAAATCTGATATTTTCCTCTGCCATTTTTCAAATTGTTTAGAGTCTCTAATGATTGGTATTGTCTGTAACAAAAACATTACTCTTGGTAACACATTCATCTTAACTGCTGCAATCCTGCCCAACCATGACAGGTTCAATCTATTCCATTTGATCAAGTCTCTCTCTATCTGAGTCCATAATTTTTCATAATTATTCTTGAACAAATCAATATTTTTTGCAGTCAGCTCAACTCCCAAGTATTTCACCTTACTAGTTACTTCACAATCCGTTGTTTCCATTAACAATTGTTGTTTCTGCTTAGTCATGTTTTTGCATAATATCTTTGACTTCTTTTTGTTAATGAAGAAACCTGCCAAGTCTCCAAACTCCTTGATCTTGTCTATCACTTTTGGCATGTTCTCCAGTGGGTCTTCTACAATTAACATTATGTCGTCTGCAAATGCTCTGACCTTATATGAATAGTCCTTTATCTTTATTCCTCGTATTTCCTCATCTTGTCGGATTTGTATCATCAGAATCTCCAATACTAAAATGAACAACAATGGAGATAACGGGCAACCTTGTCTTGTTCCTTTACTAATCGTCAATTTCTTGGTCAGTTCATCATTCACTACAATTGCTGCAGTCTGGTCTCTATAGATTTCCTTGATTGCTCTGACGAATCTTTCTCCCAGTTGTAGCTTTTCCATAGTGGCAAACATAAAGTCCCAGTTTAAATTGTCAAACGCTTTTTCAGCGTCTACAAAGAAGAAACCAACCTCTTTGTCACAACGCTTGTCGTAGTATTCAATAGCATTGATCACTGTCCTTAAGTTGTCTCTTATTTGTCTGTCTGGCAAAAAGCCTGCTTGTTCCTCCTCTATGACTTCCGAGAGCCACCCCTTCAATCTCTCCGCCAATATCTTCGCAAAAATTTTATAGTCATTATTAAGTAGTGATATAGGTCTGTAATTTTTCACGTTGGTCAGGTCTTGGCCCTCCTTTGGGATCAATGATATATTCGCTTCACTCCAAGTATCTGGAATCCTTTGATCCCTAAAAACTCCATTCATCACCTCTTTTAGGAATGGTGCCAGTTCATTGGCCATTGTCTTATAAAATTTAGCCGTAAGTCCATCTGGCCCTGGCGCCTTTCCTAGATTTGCAGATTGTATTGCCTTGCTTATTTCCTCGTCAGTTACTTCACTGTTCAACTTACTTCTCCAAGCTTCCGAGATTTCTGGAAGTTTGGTTTTCTCCAGATATGATGCTATTGATTCTTTGTTTACTTCTTTTTTATTATACAGCTTAGCATAGAATTTATAGAAGGCTCTACTAATGGTAGTCTGCTCCAAGTACGTTTTATCTTCTTCACATATTTTATTTATTATTTTCTTTTCCCTTTTCTTCTTCAATTGCCATGCCAAATATTTCCCAGGTTTATTAGCACCCTCAAACGCTTTTTGATTCAGTCTTTTAAGATTCCACTCCAATTCTTTATTACTCATTGCTGTTAGCTGTTCTTGAAGAATTTTGATTTCCTGGTATATTTTCTTTTTCCCTGGTCTCTTTTTTAACTGTACTTCTTTGGCTTTTATTTTCTCCTCAATCTCTTGTCTTTTCTCCTCTTTCTTTTTTCTTGCTCTGCCATTTAAGTCCATTAGTATGCCCCTTACAACCGCCTTGTACGCATCCCAAACTTTATTGGTTGGTACTTCTTTATTCACGTTGTATTGTATAAAAAACTTAGTCTCTCTTCTCAATATTTCCATATTCTCACTTTCCTGTAACAAGTCCTCATTTATTCTCCAGGCTTTCCTTTTTCTCCTTTTTCCGAATTTCCACATAATTGGGTTGTGATCTGAGCCTACCATCGGCATTATTCCTACCTCCTTAGTCCATAACGCTAAGTCCTTTGAGGCCCAGATCATATCAATTCTTGATAATGTAAGATGCCTTGCAGAATAAAAAGTAAACTGTCTGGTTTTAGGATATTCTCTCCTCCATACGTCTTCGAGAGTCTCTTGTTGAATCAACTCAAAAAAAAGCTTTGGCAATAATCCTCTTTTCTTTTGTGCTTTTGTAGTCTTTTTGTCTAGTTCCAAATCTGTCACTCCATTGAAATCTCCAGCAAGAATTATCTGGTCATATACAAGATCGTCTAAGTGCTTCCTTAAGTCCTCAAAGAAGCTTTCCTTTGCACCGTTAGGTGCATAAAGTCCGACTACCAACACTCTCTTTAAGTTCCAGTTACATTCCACTGCTACAAATCTAGCTTCCACATCTCTCATAACAAATTTTGGCTGCAGCTCCTCTTTTATATACAACACCACTCCTCTTTTTTTCTTGTTGGAAGCCGCTACAAATTCTTTGCCCAATTTTCCAGATTTTAAATATTTTACATCCTGTTTTCTAATATGGGTCTCCTGCAAACAAACAATATCACATTTTTGTTTTAGTAGCCAATGAAAAATATTTTTTCTCTTATTCGGTGAGTTTAGTCCATTTACATTCCAAGATAATACTTTACTCTCCATATTCATGGTTTTGTTGGTAAGTCTTTTTCATTGTCCTTAATAAATCTCTCCATCTCCCGCTCAGATCTGATACGCTTTTTTGCCCCTCCAAACTCAAAGGACACTCCTTCCGGTAACTCCCATCTGTACCTAATGTTCATGTCCTTCAAAGTCTGAATTAACACTCTATATTTTTTCCTGTCCAGTAACACTGATCTGGGCAATTCCTTCATTATGATAATCGTCTTGCCATCAATCTCCAATGGGTCTTGAAATTGTTTTGTCACAATCCTCTCTTTCATATTTCTAGTTGTAAACTGCACGATCACATCCCTTGGTAGTTTCCTCTGGGTTGCAATTCTCGAGTTCACACGATACGCCACATCTAGGATAGCCACAATTTCCTCCTCCTCCTTCCCCAGGTATTCAGCCAACACCTCAGTCATCTGTTCTTGCGCTGACTTCCCTTCAACTTCTGGCAGACCACGAAAACGAAGCTGCTTCTCCATGTGTTTAGTTTCTGCAACTGACATCCTCCCCTTTACCGATCTCATCTCTGTTTGTTGCGTTTCTATTAAATTCTCCATCGCGTCTTCTACTGTTTTGACTCTCTGTTTCGTTCCTTGTAATTCACTGCTAATCGTTTCCACGCCTTTTTTCACTTCTGACAGCTCCGACTTTACTGTCTGTGTAACTTCTTTGACCTCTTTAATAAGCTCCAATTTCGTGTCCTTAAGTTCTTTCATCATGTCTATAAGTTTTTTGTCCAAATTTTCTATTGCCGATTGCCACTCTTTTTTCGACATCGTGGGGCTTGCTTTAGCTCGCTCCCACGAATCTGCTCTCTTCCTCAGCTCCGTGGCGTATAATTAAACGTTTTCCTTTTTTTTCAAATGTCCCAATCTTTGCCAAAATTAATTTTTTATATCCAAAATGTCGGGCGTCTTTTCTCTATGGTTTCTCTATGTTATTATAATCCAAGATGGCCTACTTCCTCTTCCGCTGAAGCCACGACCCTTCCACTTTCAAAAATGGCGATTCCCCACTTCCTGTCCCTTGGCAAGGGCCGCTTCCCTCCAGCCACTCTATTGTTATTACGCACTTCCTGTCTCCCGTCTTCCCACAGCAGGTCTCGCGATGGTGTCTTTTTCCCACAGCTCCAAGACCACAGGTATTCAAAACAATAGTCCGATTTTTGTAATAACTTCTTTAAACTTAGTCTCTTTTAAAATACAACTCCTGCCGAGTCTTCACCTCCTTTTCACTAGTCTGTTGCAGTTTAAAAATCTACTTTCTTTCCTCTCTGTTTTTGTCAATCTGTCCCGTTTCAAGAGATAGCGATCTTTACCTTCTCTTCAACTTTCTCGGGTTGTAATCGCTGTTTCGATCTTAAATTCTCCTCTCGACTTCCCTCCCCGATCGAAGCTTGGGTATGTAGGTCTTATGCCAGCCGAGTTGGCCCCAAAATTGCCGCAGAGATTATAGCCGACCCGTCGCAAGGTGGGACCTCAAGGATCGGGGGGGAGACTCCTTGTGTAGAGCCCCCCCTCGTCCGAGATCTAGCTCACCCTAGGGTCTTGAGCGTTCTTTGCCTGCTCCCCGCCTGAGAGCAGTCGGCCGCGGGTTATTTTCACCCCTCCGGCCGGTTAAAACGGCAATCCGGTCAGCTCCGCAAATGGAGCTGCGTTAGACCTCCATGAATCCCAAACCGGAAGCCCGGAATTCAGGGAAGATGGATTGCCAGAGCAGGGGGGGAAATCCAGGATGGTAAAGGAACAGAAATGGAAAATCCCCTCATGCCTTATTCTAGGATAAAATGGCATTTTTTAAAACCCAGTTTTCATGTATTGATTCACTGATCAATATGTGTCCTTGAATGTAGTGCCTCTTTTCTCTACGGCAAGAATAGGTGTGGAGATTACAAGGAACCTTTCAAAATGGAGAATTGTCAAATCCTACTCTTTTCAATAAAACCGTATAATTTGGTACTTGAAACTCCAGTAATTTGAATATGGAAATTTTTTCAAACAACCCTCCCCCCATTTAATTATATATTTTCTTCATATGCTTGCAAAGACACATAAGAGCACATCCTTATACAGACACATATTTAACAGTTTGCTGATTTCTCCAGCTTTGGAAATCTTTAAAATGAAATTACTTCTCCAGCTTCTATATGTAGTAACAATTTGGGGTTCTAGAAACTGCCAACCCTTAGCAGTTGTCCAAAACAAATTTGCCCACCTGCTGTTGGCTGCCTCCCCCATAACATCTTCATCTACGTTCAGAGTATTATTATCTCTGCTCTCAATAATGACCTTGACTTATAAAGCATTGTCAGCCATTGATTATTGGCTGACAATTATGTTTTGTACATCACCAGGTCTTCTAAATTTGATATGTGGAGAGAAGCCTAATTCATTGTGCAGTTTTGTATTGTGATTAGTGGTTACCCTTGGATCCTCAGAAGACTACTCAAGGACCCTTGGTATCCATGGAACTAAATCCTTACTAAACCAAAAACTGTTAGACCAGAGTGTTCAAACAGATGTTGGATTACTAGGTCCTTTGAGAACAACCTTCCTTTACTGGCAGTTACTTCTTTCCCCCCTGAAACTTCCACAGTACTTTACCTATTGAATAAAATCATGAGTGCAGAAAGACCTTCACTAAGGTCCACCTAGATATTCTACTGCTTGCTAGACATGGGCACAAATCAAAATATGACTCAAGTTTCATGACGAATTGGGCCGTTTCATGCTTCATGAAAAAGTGATTCGTGGGGCTGTGTTTTTCATGAAATCCACAACTTTTTTGGCCAATTCGTAAAGTTCATGGTTGATTCATAATGCTAGACAGGCTGACGCCAGTCTATTGATTCCCTAGGCAATGGAGGCCAGGAAAGTCTGCAGATCTTTCATTGCCCTGGAAACCCCAATCTTAGCCATCAAACCCCTGATAGGCAGCTCTCCCTGACAACTGGAGATCTCCCAGTTTGCCCTATACAGCAAGGGGCAAAGGATTAGGCAACTGAGGAGATGGGCCTTCTGTAGGCATGGGAGCACCAATCTCTTCCCTCCAACCTCTGATGGCCAGGTCTGTCTGTCAACCACCAGAGAGCTCCTGTTCTGCACTATGTGAGCATTTCTTATTTAGGGCACAGCTATGTTTGCCTCATGGTTCAGTTCCAGTAGACAGAGGGAGAAGGAGGAATTGTTGCTGGAATTGGGAGAGTGGATGTGGGGGCTTTGGGGAAGAGAGGAAAGTGGAGAGTTTTGGGGAAACATTTGGCTTTTTGGGAGAGTGGATTTGGGAGTTTGCTGGGAAGGTCTTTTGGGTGAAGGTAAATTTTTCCCTCCAAGTTCCAACCCAACCCCCCTATCCTCAGGGGGTTGTGCCTGGCTCTGGGGCCTAGCTTGACTGAGACATCCCTAATTTATTCTTTGCTTGTCTTTCTGTGGCATCTCTGAGTGAAGGGGGCCATTGAAATGCTCCTGGTTCTGACAAATCCTGAAACTAATGAATCATTTTGTGAAACGGGTCAATTTCGTGAAAATTCATGGTTTATGATTCATGAAACATGAGGAAACACGAACCTGTTGTTTCGGCTTTTTTTCTGTTTCATTCCCATGTCTACTGCTTGCAGTTTTAGAACGCCACTTTGTTGGGATTCTTTATGATAAAAGAGTCTGCTCATGTGACATTTTGGTGCCAAGATCTGAAATTGAGTGTAAAAAATTTCTGAGGAGTGTTATATTTCCCATGAAAGTCAGATCAGGAGAGAGTGGAGAGAGTGGAATATAAATTAAATTAAATTAAAATAAAATAAAGGATAAGCTAATTTTTCTACTGGCAGATAGGGATAAATTTATTTATCTCTGAATGGCAAGGTTTCTTGTCACCGTTACAAAGACAAAGATGACTAGTTCAAGTTTCATTTATTACGGTCCTAAGACCAGCATACAGATCAATCAAACAAGGATACAATGAAAAGGAAAAATATTGTCTCTAAGAATTTTTAAAATACAATTCCTGTAATTCAAAAAGTGATGCACAATATTTAACAACTTGACGTATAGTCCTAAAATTTTTATCAGATAAAAACTAGTGGAGCCTTGCATTATTGATGGTTATATGACCGAGGATCATGTCAAGTAATGGGGTAATGAAGCTGAGACAAACCTCCTTATACAAAGGCCAACTAAAAACGTGCTCAACAGACTCGACCTCACCTAGGGGACATGAGCACAACCTTTCTAGGTAGGGAGTTTTGTTGTACCTGCCTTTGATAACTGCAAATGGAAGAGCAGAGAACCTAGCTAGAGAAAACCATATGCTTCCACAGCCAAGTACGCTGCCAGCTCAGACGTACTTTTGACATTTAGCACCATCCCAAGTTTTGATGCATTGGAGATGTCAGATGGGCATTCAATATCCTCCATTCTTTGTTTGATTAACCCTTTTGTTTGTTCGGCTCTGTATGTTAAGAGAACCTGAGGGGGGGAAGCCTATTCTATTAATACGGCTGTAAACAGCCTTGAGCCAGCTGGATTGGAAATCGTCTTGAAGGATCAGGGGGAACAAACCTTGTGGGTTAATATGGCCTTTCAGCCACATATAAATGGATTGAATACATACCGTGGCTTCATAACTAAGACAACCAGACTCCAATCATATCCAGGCATTAGATACACAGTTTGGAACTTGCAGAGCTGCTCTCAGAATTAGACTGAACTCTTTCTTGCAGGGCAAAGCA
The DNA here is from genome assembly GCF_028583425.1 of Eublepharis macularius. Taxonomy (NCBI): domain Eukaryota; kingdom Metazoa; phylum Chordata; class Lepidosauria; order Squamata; family Eublepharidae; genus Eublepharis; species Eublepharis macularius. The sequence goes on from NC_072790.1 coordinate 47,278,065, forward strand.
TGAGGAGGATGGTCCTAAAAATGTTCCATATAGCAGCTGTGCCAGCGATTTAGTCTTATATAATTTTATGGCTGCAGGAACTAAATGTCTGCCTTGAGTGTAAAAAAAATTCGATATGGCATTTGCCGATCATTCCCCTTAATCAGTAGCATAATGGCTGTGTTTAATCCTAGAGCCATTGGCCTGTATAACTACGCCCGAGTATTTAAAACTATCAACTTGTTCAATCTGATGGCCATTAATTGCATAATTCCTAGATTTCACTCTGGTCCCAAAAGCTACAATTTTAGTTTTCTGATAGTTAATTGTTAGTAGCTCAGTTTCACAAAATGTGGCAAACTTCCTGAGGGTTCTCCTTAGGCTGACTAGGGTTCTGGATAGAAGCACAGCATCATCTGCATACAGAAGTACAGATAAGTGCCGGTTTGCAAGTTTGGGAGGATGAAGATTGGTGCTCTCAAACCAGCTTACTAGGTTGTTGATGTAAAAAATAAACAGGGCTGGAGCTAACAGGCGCAAAGATGACTATGAGACATTTTGCTGAAAGTATGGCACAACTTTATTTAAGTATCTGCAACGTGGAATACGACCCATCCATCAGGTATGTCATTTGAGCCTCCTAGGAGGGCAAACATATTCTCTGTGGGTTATCCTAACCTTTAAGCCTAATGTAATCAATCAATCAGTTCCAGTTCATTTGTCCTCCTAATCTGACACTATTGGAAACTGTGTAGCTCAAGATACAGGTATCTGAAGGCGTGAACTGTGGCTGATTCTGCACGCGTTGGATAATGCACTTCCAATCCTCTTTAGAGATCATTTGGAACTGAATTTTTCAAGAGTGAAACAAAAAATCCACTTCCAAACGATAGCTAAAGTGCATTGAAAGTGCATTATCTAACATGTGCGGAATCAGCCTGTGACTCATGAAATCTCATACCCTACCACAAATTTTGTTAGTCTTATAGGTGCTACTGGACTCTTGCTACAGAAACTGTGTAGACACATTGATATCCTCCAGTCATTACAAGTATACATTGGAGACCAAATCAGTTTCAATTCTAGTTGTTTCTAGCATTTCCCCTCCATTTTTAGGGAAAATGCCTCCAGGTGCTTATCACACTTCCTTAGATATAGTTCTTAACTCTTGTATATTCAGAAAAAAATATGCTTATATTTTTGCAATATCCTGCAAACCTACTGACTGTTATTGTTTTGCCAGGCCTGTAAGATGGAGATCTCTCTCACCAGGCTTATGGTGGTTGAGGTGGGTGAACTCTCCAGCCAGTCTCCTGCTGGGGGGGGGGGGTTGTGTCCCCTCCTGGTTTTGTCATCCACTTAAAAGCTTGCTGCCCCCGTGTTCCATGGGATTTGAAATGGGGCTTGTGCAATATGAGTGCTGTAACGGATGTTGTTTTATCAAATCTGAAATACTGAAGATTTTATTGTATTATATTATTGTTGATTTTATCTTATGTGTACTGTTCATTGTTGTAATCTGCTCTGAGCCTGCCTGTGGGGAGAGCGGACTATAAGTTTAATAAAATTAAATAAAATAATCTTTTTGTTTTGTTTTTCAGGGATCTAAGATAAAATTTAGACATTCATTAGCTTCTGTGAATATGCTGTTTTTATAGTTTTGTAATTTTTTTTACAGGAAACAGAAATAGATATCCGTACAAATAATATAAAGTAATTTCAATTATTTATTCAAATAGAGAATGTTCCAGTTCAATAGACTCACAGAAAGGCTGACAAAGAACAAAATTAAGAGTCAGAAAAGAGTTAGACAAAAATCACACAGTTACACTGAATAACCTATCGCATGTCATGGTCTCTATAAACGTTTGGAGGAAGGATGGGATGTATATTGACATTATGTGCAGTAGGAAACCAGATAGTCAACAGTTTCAATAAGGAACTATGGTGAGCAGTTACTCTAGGGTTATCAACCTCCCAGTGGGGATAGGTGATCCACTGCCCTCTCCTCTTGTTTCCCACCACCACATGGAGCCATGGTGGAAGAAAAATAAATTAAAAAATGACTGCCAGGAAAAAAAACAGAAGTGGTAAAACCAAAAATGCTGTGGTTTTTCCATAGATTAATTTATGGAGATTCCTAGAAAGGCATGATATCACTTCCAGATTTTTCCCAGGTGTCATCTTGCCAGAGCTGACAATTCCCCCTTTGACCCCATCCACCAGTCTTCTGCTGGTTGGTAAGCTAGGCCTGGCAAACCTAAGTTACTCAGTACCATGTGTTAGAAGACGGGACTGGCGATTTCTCTTGCTCAGGCCTTTAGGACTGCCAGCAGAGAAGAAGGAAGGAAACAACCATAGAGTCAGTTAGGTAGATAGGCTGCTATCAGTCTCCTTCCTGACAGGGGAACTTACTTCCTACCCTTCTCTCCTTTTTCTTCCCCGCATGCACCAGGAGAGGCAGCATGGTGTCTCCTCCTGAGAGAGTTGGCCTACTTTCAATCTAAAGCCATCCTAGCTAGTTAGATCAGTTACTAGTTCTTTCTCTCCACTAAACTTAGGTAAATATATTTATTTAGATAAATAAACAGTTATTGGTTCTCTAACTTGGATGAGAACTTTCTGCGTGCAGTTCATTTAGTTAACGTGCCTTAACTAAAACCCAATACCATGTGCAACAGAATGGTCCATAAACAGTCGAAGCAAAAAGAAAGCGAGAGAGAGAAATAGCCTGGCACTCTGTACAAAAGCCAGCTGGCAAGTAACAGTTTGAATAGTGCATGATGGGGAGCAATAGCCCAGCACAATTTGGAATACCTACACCATCTTAATTGCATCAGCAAATAAGCCATAGCAATACATGTTGATCCCATCAAAATAAAAACAAGAAATTTCCACATTTTCATAAAAGAAATCAAAATACGTAATAATTGTTTAGAAGCTGAGGCCTGGTCTACATGTAAAGCAGAAAGAGGTGGTAATGTGGTGGCAGAATGGACTCTGCCACTTCAGAATATATTTTTCTAATTTTCCTTAAATGAATCAACTGAAAATGGAGGGAAAGTCTCACACTGTCTCTCAAATGTTCTGATTTTTCCCTGAGAATTTTTACATGTTCAAGCATTAAAAATGGAAGTTTTCCCACCTGCAGCTTGAAATTATAGAGCCCATTCTACAACTTCAGACTCCTTCAGTTACGCTTGTAAACTATGCCTCATTTCAAGAATAATTTTTAAAAAGGAAATACCTTTGGTGGAATTAAACACTTTTTATTGGTTCCCTACGTTTATTTATCATTTATTGCCTTCATTTCTACTCCACCATTCTCCCCCGTGGGGACCCAAAGCAGCTTACATCCTCCTCCTCTTCTTCATTTTATCCTCACAACAACCTTGTGTGGTAGGTTAGACTGAGAGGATGTTACTTACTCAGGGTCACCCAGAAAGTTTCCATGGCAGAGCAGGGATTCAAATCTAGGTCTCCCAGATCCTAGTCTGGTGCTCTTACCACTTCATTATGCTGGCACCCCACAAACTAAATTCTCTACAAAAATAGGCAACCAACAACAACAACAGTGCTTATATATCACCCTTCTGGACAGATTAGTCCCACACTCAGAGTGGTGAAAAAAGTCATTATGCCCACAATAAGCTGGGGAGCTGGGGCTGAAAGGGGTGGCTTACCCAAGGCCACCTGCACAGTTAATGGCAGTAGTGGGAGTCAAACTAACAGAGCGCTAAAATGTAGCCTAGCCATTTAACTGCTATACTGCAGCAGTCACCTAGGAGACAATAACTTGGGACCAGACTAAAAATGAATATTTTCAGGATTTATCAGTGTGATTCAGATAGCAGGAGAAATGACAAGCAATATGCAAGATTTTTTTTTATTTCCTGCTTCACTATGTCATTAAGCTCAAAAAGCTATTTTGTCAGCACACAGTGATGAGACTGAAATGCAGACTATCTGAGATTACAAGGCAGAAAACTTGAAGAAACTAAAGGCAAATGGAAATGGCTTTATTTTTCAGTGTAATTGGACCACAAGTGAAAATATCATGAAAACCACATGATATTGGAGATGCTGCATTGATAGGAAATGGCTTCCCCGGATGTTTTAGACATACAATTTCTTAGCTTCATCTTTTTGTCTGGCACATCTTTCTGCATGATATGTCACTTCTATTTGTGTTTAAAATGAGAAAGAGCTTTCATTAGCTTGGAGGTTTCCCTCCCCTCTTGAAATGACACAATTTTCATCACTCTGAGGAGATTTTTTTTTATTATTCCACTGAACTGGCTGGAATAACCCTTTTCCAGTGGGAAAACTGTCACAGACTTCATAATTTTGTGCAGTTGTCATGAATTAAAGTTAGTCAAATGAAGAGTGTCAAAAATCAGAGGAGAGACACAATTTTTTCTGTCCTGGAGTGTTAGAATGACTCATCAGACAAGGAAGTTGTCTTGCAGTAGTTTCAGGGCAGACAATATAATTCCTCAAACATTGCAGATTGAACATGTAGAATGTATTGTTACAGGATATAAATGGCCACAAGCTTCAATGACAAAAAAAAAACTTATTCAGGGGCTTGGATCTAAAGGTAATATCTGGAGCCTTCATCTGGTGGAGGTGGCTCTTCCTCTGGTGAAGGAAGAAAGGCCCCTTCAGCTGGAAGAAATCTTCAAACTTTGCTAGGTTTTGTGGTGGGATGCAAGCCATGATGATCAATGCCATTGCCTATGATGAAGGGGGAAAGCAATACTGACCTACTTTATAGGTTATTGTATGTGTTACTAAAATCATGACTGTGAAGTGCTTTGAAGAGTCAAAGCAAACTCTACCTTGTCTCCATGAGAAAGGCAGGCCTATGATAGATCCTCCCTTCAAAAGCATTTACCTTTGATGCTTGAAAAATGACATCTACTCTGCGCAAGTTCCATGAAGCTTCTGGCTACCCACTGTTAATTCTGCATACCCTTTTGGACTCAGACTGTTCTCACATAGCAATTCTTGCACTCATATTGTGGCAACATGGTACCCGGTGTGACTCCCGACAGCAGTCCCATGAAGCCCAAGTGGTGTCAGTGAGCCCAGCTGGAGAAGGTATGGGGATGCTGCCAGAAGGGTGGGGCTGAGGCTGAGGGGCATGTGTTTTAAAAATGGACAACTGGACAGTGAAAGGGGCAGGTGTCAGCAGAAACAGTGAGGACAAGAGCGAGAGATGAGATTGACAGGTGGCCAAGACAGCAGCCACAGCATGAACAGTGTGGGGAGTGCCTGGGAAAGGCAGCTGGTAGAGGTGGGCCTGGGGGAAGGCACCCTGGACCTGGGATGCAGGCAGGGAAAGACATGAACACCCAGGAGGGCCAAGAGTGACAAGGAAGGCAGGAGGCACAGCTAAGACTGGGCAGCAAATGGCTAAGCAGGGAAGGGTCTATCAGCTTGAAGCTCCAGCTTCCTAGTTCCTATTCCATGCAGATGTCAACCCCAGAAGAGCCAGCTCCACAACCACTGCATGACAACAGGCCCACAGGTGAAGGTGGCATGGGTAAGTATGGTCAAGTGGCACTAGCATGAGATAACCATATGTATGAACCATATTTTGTATAATAAATTGTATTGAGCCAGCGGAGATTGCTCCTCAGAGGGTTTGTTAATTTTATTTTCACCTCCCCAAGGGGAGGTGAATTTGACAGAGCCTTTGGATCTGTCTTTTTAAACTATGCTTCCCTATACTTGAGTGTCCTCATGTAAGGTGTCCTGTGTACAGAGACTCTAAGTCAGACCACTGATCTACTGACTGGCTGAATGTAGAAGCCTTTCATCTTATCTATTACTGTGAGTCGAACCACACAATACGAATTACATGAGACCGAGCAAGTATCAGGAGTCCTGTCTTACCCCAAATGCCTGTGTCCAGCATTCTATCAATGAGCACATGTCCTGGTCCAGGTATGTATTCAAAATTTTCTGCTTCAGTGTAGCCGCAACGGCACATGTACATGGTCACGATCAGTAAGTCGGCAATGCAGAGCGTCCTTATTTCCTATATCTTCCGCTTCCTATCTGTGCAAAGTTGGGATGCATGATGGGATATCTTGAAGGTACATGGAGAAAACCCGTGCCACTGTGAACACGGGTTCGATGGAGGTCCTGCAGTCCTGGCGTGTGTAGTTGAAAACAACATTGGAACACATGTAAGTATGTTTTTGTGTCATTCACGTGTAATTCGTATCATGTGGTTCGGCTCTGTATCTTATTTATGCTGAGGATGAACTTGGGACCTTCTGTATGTCAAGTAGATACTCCACCACTGAGTCATGGCGGTACCATATTTTGCCTCTCACAGGTAGTTGACGGATACCTCCTTAACTTTGTTAGTCTGCATACTCATGTGCAAGATTTTATCAGGTTTCTACCACTCAGCCAGATTGATAGTAATTATTAAGGATGCCATGCTCAGTCTAATGTGCTTGCATGTCAATCCTTGTGCATAAACACAGGTCAATGCCCTGCTTCCCTTTCTACATATGTTGCCATAAAAGCTTCCCCAGAGAGTAAATAATATGAATGGGTTTGAGTTGCAGTTATTCTATAATTAGTACAACCATATCCATTGTGGCATTAAAAATTCAATTAAATAGGCTTACGTTTATTAAAGGCGAGCTTTTATAGTCAGCTTTCTAAGATCCTCCTTTAAAACCCATGGGAAGATAGGTTACTATGAAATCAGAAATACAGAGAATAGGAGATAGATGGGGGGGGGTGCACACATATGTTTGAGAGAAATTTAGATATTTATCCTTGGTGCAAAAATAAGTGTAACAAATACAGAAATGTTTCTGATACATATTATGTGAAACATGGAGGGCACTCAAACTTCCTAGTTTCATCCTTTCCCAGGTCTTCTTAAGTGTAATGCTATGTTTGATGTACAATTGTTATTTTAAGCTGCTAAATGATCTATTTCAGGGATCCTCAAGCTTTTCCAGCCAGTGGACACTTTTGGATTTCTGGCAAAGGGGAGAGGGCACAACCACAAAATGCCCCTCCCATGAGGGGGAGCCCCACCTGCAGACACAGAAGCCCAAGTGTAGGGGAATAGGGGCAATTGAAATAGATATACTAGGAAAGAGAAGTGATAGAGAACATAACGCCAAAACTATCATGGCAGATGCCACCCAAACAACATGGTTTTAATCTGTACAGCTAATCACCAATGGCCAATTAGAAGCCCTGCTTGGCAAGAATCTCACCTGGCCTCGCCCACATTTAGCAGGCATCAAGGACGTGTTGGTGGGCTCCATGGTACCCTACGGCCCCGTGTTGGGGGCTCTGATCTTTTTTTTAAAATGTTCTGGCTGGATTTTAATTAATGCTGAATTTTTAATGAATGCTGGATTTTGATTAATAATTTTTAATTAATTAGTAATTTTAATGTTTTATGTTTTTAATTATTTTTACCTTATAGGCGTTTCCTGAGAGGCTGGCTAAAAAAAAAAATCTAGATAAGTAAAACTAATCCCAAGTCCTTGTAAGCACATCCCTTTCAACAGCATGTAAAATGAGCTCTAGAAGCATGGACAATTCAACTTGGCTGCACTGTTGAGTTGATTATTCGGTTGGGTTGATTAACCAGTCAGTTGGGAAGTGGCATTTATTGGGTCAAAAACATTTTTAGTTGATTAATAAAAAGCATGCCCCAGCTCTACAGTTCAATGTTTTTTTATATTGATGACTTTTCATATAGCTGTTTACAAAAATCAGAAGTGGAAGAGACATTCCAGTATTATCTAGCCCAAAGAGTCCCTCTTGATATCAGTTGTGGGTGCATCCCAAATGGATTTTTGGTCATATAAAACCAAAGGCATGGGGTAGCATCCTCTCCAAGACCTCTGGACTTTAAAATATCAGGAGCATGGAGGCACAATGCCCTAAGAGCTTTTGGCCTCAGGATGTCAGAGTGAAACACATTTTTTAATTTCTTTTTTCCGATATTCTTGATCAAATCTCAGAACTGAATGAAGACATGGGTACATCTCAACAGCCTGCATACACCAGAGACACATTGATCAAACCATCTCCCAATCATCACAAACACTGCACCTGTTCAAAGACAGGTGGAATAAGATTTGTCTTCCCCTCTTGTTTTCCTTCCAGAATTTAACCTTTCATGTCTTCTTTTCTGCTCCCCCTTTTTTAGCTCTCCCATTTCCTGTTCCATGCCAGTTCATCCTACTACAGCCGGCTCCTTCACATTGAATCCAGGTCAAAGACTCTCTTCCCATTATACTAAATTCTTTCCCCACTTATCCCAATGCATCTGTTCCCTCTTTAGACAGCCCATCACCTATCTTTTCTTTCTGTGTTGGTTTGTTCTCGACTATCCAAGTGAGAAAAACATAATTTTAATTGGGCATCTAGCTTAAATAACACAAGTACCCCATTGGGTATATTGGTTACCTATATTTGACTTTTGTAGTATGACTGCCCACTATTTCCATTTTCCTTGCTGATTCTCTTTTTATTTGTCTGTATTTTGTTAAGACAATAAAATCACATACTGGTTAAGTGCTTTGTTTTCCCCTCTTGTTTTTTTGTCCTGGGAATTGCTAATGGAAGTCATGTATACAACAGACAGAAACTATTCCAATTAGCCCCAGATCTTATATGTGGATTGGACACATGTTGGGAATGCTCTGACATATCTGGCTCTGCACAGGGACTGATCTGGCTAACACTTCACAAAAAGGAAATGATGCCACTTCTCAGATGTTGCCTGCTAGGAAAGGGACTTGTGCAATGAAGGAAGAATACTTTCTTCATCAAAATTATTATTGTTAATACAAAAATGTATGCATAGTTAATTAATGAGTTGGCTGATTAAAGCACACATAATAAATCATAGAATCATACAGCTGGATCATCTAATCTAACTCCCTGCACAATGCAGGAAATTCACAGACACCCCTTCCCCAGTGACTCCCTGCTCAATGCCCAGGATCTCTAGCCATTCTGGCCTGGAAGCAAATTCCTTCCTGACCCCAAATTGGTGAGTGTCATTACCCTAGCACTTGAGAAAGGGTCATGAAAGCCTAGAACTGGGTCCTCCCTTCTTCTCAAGATTTAAGTTCATACTGACTCATGGAACTGGTATTGCTGACAAATGGCCATTGAACTTCTGCTTAAAAATCTCTAAAGACAAACAGTCCACCACCTGCCAAGGAAGCCTGTTCCACTGAGGAAATGCTCTAATCTCCAGGAAGTTCTTCCTAATGTTTAGCTGAAAACTCTTTTGGTTTAATTTTAACCTGTTGGTTCTGAACCCACCATTTGGTCAACAGAAAACAACTCTGCTCCCTCCTCTGTTTGACAATTAATCAACTATTTAAAGATAGCTATCATATCATCTGTCAGTTGTCCCCTTTCCAGGCTAAACATATCTAATTCCTTCAGTCTATCCTCAAAGGACTTGGGCTGATTCCAGACGACTAACCTGAAGGTGCTGCATGCCGCCATGTTCTGGATCACGACGGGGAAAACGCGAAATATCGCGTTTGGTTGCGCCAAACTCGCGCGAGAAAACGCGATATTTCGCGTTTTCCCCGTCGCGATCCGGAACATGGCGGCATGCAGCGCCTTCAGGTTAGTCGTCTGGAATTGGCCTTGGTCTCCAGACCCCTCACCATCTTTGTAGCTCTCCTTTAAACATGTTCCAGCTTGCCAACATCCTTCTTAAACTGCAGTCTCCAGAACTGAACACAGTATAAATGAAGTCTAACCCAAGCAGAGTAAAATAATGACATCATATGATCTGCACACTGTTGATGCAGCGCAAAATTACATTTATCTTTTTAGCTACTGCATCACACTGTTGACTCATGTTCAGTGTTTGATCTACTAAGACCCCTGGATCTTTTTCCCATGTACTACTGCCAAGCCAAGTCCTACCCATCCTATAATTATCCATTTGATTTTTTTCCTACCTAAATGCAAAACTTCACATTTATTACTGTTGAAATTCATTCTCTTAGTTTTATCCCAGTATTCCAGCCAGTCAAGAGCATCCTTATTTTTATTCTATTTTCCCTTCCCAATTTAGTATCATCAGCAAATTTAACGAGCATCCCCTCTATACCTTCATCCAAGTCATTTATAATCCACCAAAGTAGTAACTATTTTTAAAAAAGAGAAGGTTAGTCTGACATGACTTTTTCTTGAGGAACCCATGCTGGCTCTTGGTAATCACAGTCTTCTTTTCTAAATGGTCAAGAACTGACTACTTGATGATTTGTTCTAGAAACTTTCCAGGTATGGATGTCAAGCTGACAGTTGCAGTTACCTGGATCCTCCTTTTGCCCCTACTTGAAGATGGGGACAACATTTGCACCTCACCTGTTCTTCAACAATTCTCAAAGATTACAGACAGAGGCACTGAAATTACTTCAACAAATTCCTTTAGTGCTCTAGGATGCAATTCATCTGATCCCAAGGACTTCATTCCAGTATTTCATGGGGAGGCCCTGGCACTGACTTCTTAGCAATAAAGATTCAGAATTTTTCCTGGTTTTCCTGCTCCTGTGGGTCACATTCTTCCACATGCGCTCTTCCTGTAACTGAAGTTCTTTCTTTTCATGACCTTCTCTTCCTCCTGTTACCCTCTCAGGAGTGCTTTATGTGTTCTATCCAAGAAAACTTCATCTTGGTTGTTGTGGGTTTTCCGGGCTGTATTGCCGTGGTCTTGGCATTGTAGTTCCTGACGTTTCACCAGCAGCTGTGGCTGGCATCTTCAGAGGTGTAGCACCAAAAGACAGAGATCTCTCAGTGTCACAGTGTGGAAAAGATGTTGGCAGGACATTTCTACCTACTCAGGAGGGGTGGGGTTGAGCTGAGTCATCCTGTAAGAGTTTCCCAGGGTGTGGAATGCTAATGGCGGGAGGCTTCACTGTATCCTGAGGAGGTTCTTTTGCATATGGATTGGTGCTTGATGTACTAATCTTCTCTGCAGGGCTATTGTCGAGTATAGAGTGTTTTGTTAGCCTGGTGTTTTTCAGAACTGGAAACCATGCTCTGTTCATTCTTAAGGTTTCTTCTTTCCTGTTGAAGTTTTGCTTATGCTTGTGAATTTTAATGGCTTCCCTGTGCAGTCTGACAAAGTAGTTGGAAGTGTTGTCCAGTATTTTGGTGTCCTGGTGCCCTGTTTGAGTTAGGCTATGTTGAGTTAGGCTATGCTGATTTTTCAGGTTGTCCAAGTCTGCAATGTCTTTCATGTTCTTTTATTCTTGTCTGGATGCTACGCTTTGTGGTCCCGATGTAAACTTGTCCACAGCTGCAGGGTATGTGGTATACTCCTGCAGAGGTGAGGGGGTCTCTACTGTCTTTTGCTGATCATAGCATCTGTTGTATTTTTCGGGTGGGTCTGAATACTGCTTGAAGTATTCAACAGGAACTTCAACAGGAAAGAAGAACCTTAAGAATGAACAGAGCATGGTTTCCAGTTCTGAAAAACACCAGGCTAACAAAACACTCTATACTCGACAATAGCCCTGCAGAGAAGATTAGTACATCAAGCACCAATCCATATGCAAAAGAACCTCCTCAGGATACAGTGAAGCCTCCCGCCATTAGCATTCCACACCCTGGGAAACTCTTACAGGATGACTCAGCTCAACCCCACCCCTCCTGAGTAGATAGAAATGACCTGCCAACATCTTTTCCACACTGTGACACTGAGAGATCTCTGTCTTTTGGTGCTACACCTCTGAAGATGCCAGCCACAGCTGCTGGTGAAACATCAAGAACTACAATGGCAAGACCACGGCAATACAGCCCGGAAAACCCACAACAACCATCGTTCTCTGGCCGTGAAAGCCTTCGACAATACATAAAACTTCATCTTCTCTGCTAAAGCTGAGTGTGGATAGGCATTCCTCAAGCCCTTCTACCATCTCCTCCAGGAGTGCTACCAGTTTACAGTTGCTACATGTATAATTTCTGTTATCCTAATATAAACAAACACAGCACAGTTTCAGGGTCTTAGAGCTAAGCTACAAGAGATGAATTACATGAGAGGAGCATGTTAAGGGAGTCACAATGTTAGCCGGGAACCTGAGTTTTAAAAGAGATCAGAAGGCTTTGTCAATTTTCCCTCTCTACAGAGCCAGGGAGATTGCTGCTCAGAGGGTTTGTTTATTTCCTCTTCACATCTTAGAAGGGGAGGTGCAACTGACAGAGCCTTCAGGAGGCAAAGAGGAAATTAACACACGGTTCTGTAGAGAGGGGAAATTAACAAAGCCTTCCGATCTCTTTTAAAACTCAGCTTCCTGGCTAACATTGCAACTCTCTTCACATGCTCCTCCTTGTGTAATTTGTCTCTTGTAGCTTGGTTCTTAGTATCCCCTGCCATACTTCAGGGACATGGCAAACCCCTGGACAACCCCCTGGACTAATGAGTAAAGGCCTAGGCCAAGGACTGGACTCTAATGAACATTGTGCTCTTAGGTCAGAGACAGCTGCAGCTGTCTCCTGTGTTTCTATAAAAGCATGCAGAGGAAGGCCTCCCCCTCCTGAGCTTAGTTGTCTCCAACTTACCTGCTTACCTCCAGCGCTCAGCCTGGGAAGAGGAACTATTATCATGGATACACAACCTTGGAACTTCTGAACTTTCTAAAACATCCTCTCCGCTTTCCTTCATAGATGCTTTGCTCTGCTTTTGCATTACACACACTGTATCTAGCAGGGTGGGAATGGGGCTGTACCTAGATTTCAATATAAGCTTGTGGCTTGGTGTAGAATTTCATTCCTGGCAATGACCCTGTAATGGATAGCTGAACTAGTATGTTATCAATAAAGCTTTAACTCATGCAGTTCTGGACTCATGTAGTGTAGTCATTGAAATCTACCTGGCAGAACCTTACACACAGACCCTGCAGATCACTACCACAGTCAGCTGCCTCACCAGCCATGTTGCTCAGATTCCTACAGAAAATGGCACAGTCTTTCCTGCACTCCCTCTCAAACTCCTCTGCCAAACTCGACGCAAGAATCAGCAATGATTTCCTTAGCACAGCAGCCCCCAAGGGCCCTTCAAACACTACCATGGCCTTGTGTACTCACTACCCTCTCATAGCATCCACTCACCCACCTGCCTGGCCTTTTCTCTGCTCCATGGTTTCTGATACAAATATCTGCAAAGGAAAAGCCTCCTTTCTCCCAACACCACAACCATCCTGGAGAGAGGGTACAATCCTTGTGCTAACAAAAACACTCAAAAGGTGGTCTATGACACTCAGGATTCTGGTTTGAGCCTCTGCAAAGAACAGCGATGTTAGCAAAGCTCAGTAATTTCATCAAAGTATTGTGATGGGTAAAACCTTGCGCTATGCATGGAGGAGTCAGAGCCAAACTATAGGTGACGCCTTACACAGGTTGGACACTTGTCAGCTTCCCTCAAGTTTTGATGGGAAATGTAGGCGCCCTGGTTTTACAGCTTGGCTCACCATTACAGCTGCAAGACCAGGATGCCTACATTTCCCATCAAAACTTGAGGGAAGCCGACTAGTGTCCAACCTGTGTAAGACGTCACTTTTAGTTTGGCTCTCAGGGAAGGTCACAATAGCTTCTCCCCGGTATCCCAGATGTTAAAGATGCTGCCCTTGTTTCACAGGCCCTCCAGGGATAAACAGAACTGCCTGTCATTACTCTTGTCATTCTGAAATCTCTCTGTTTTCTCTCTCTCTCCAAGAGGAATAGAGGACAATGGCTTACAATAACTCCATTCAAATTATACAAGCATGGGGTGAAAAGGTGAAAAAAAACCCTCTTCCCTAGCATAAGCAATGCTCGAGTTAATTTGAGGAATATAGAATAGTTCGGCAAACAGATGTTTGTCGGGTTGTATGTAGAGTACATCTTGAGAGCCAGTGCTAAGAAAAACAAGCTGACCCATAACAAGGAGTGATTCTTAAAGAATTCAGCTCCTTGAGGAGTATAGTGGCGCTTGTTATTGTTCAAAATATAACAAAAATGCCATTCCCTCCCCTCCTCGGCAAACTGGCAACATTAGCCCTGAGAAACTAACAGACTTCCAAGATGTTTATCCCAACATAATATGCTGTTATCTACATATACTGTAGCACTCTAGATGTACATTTTAAAAAGGAACAGAGCTGTGACATTTATTACAGTGGTATGCATCAGCTTTCCTGTGCCTTCTGCTGTCCAGCCTCTTCAGAACGATCGGCAAGGCCTTCTTCCCCCACTCCCTGGGCAGGGACAGCACATAAAGAACTATTTCATTTGCAGGATTGGTCTTAAGCAGGGGTAGTCCTAGCCACAGGGCATCTGTGGCAGCTACCATGGGTCCCAAGTGTGGGGGGCAGACACCCACGGCTCTCCCCCCAACAAAGGAGGAGGAAGAGCAGGCAGTTTCCTTTGCACCAGTCCCCTCCAGCTCTCAGGTAGCTAGCTTGGCGGCTGCTGCACCTACCTTCCCCCTCTAGGACTCAAGCGGCAGCTGGCTCAGTGGCAGCCATGCATTTCCACCCACCTTGCACATGGTGAAGGCCACTTCTTCCTTGCTTAAGCCTGGGGTGGCCCCAGTGGGGGTGTCAGTGATTCTAAGGGCCCATCCTGGACTTTTGCTCAGGGCCCTAGAACTTCTAAGATCTCCCCTCTTCATATGTTCCAGTTGCCTCCATTTTCCAGCATTATTTATCGGTCCCTGTTAAGTCACTGTCCCTGTCCCTGTTTTGTCCCCATTTTTGTTTTGGGATTACTTTGTTCAAATTTTGTTAGTGTGGATTGCTAGCATTACTCTTTCAGGTTTTGCTCCTTTCTTGTGGTCTGTGATGGATTAATTGTATCTGTAGTTCATTCTTATGTAAATCTTCACACAGAGACACTAAGGAACCATGCAATACACATCCTGCCATTTCACACACTACAGAGGCATTGATATATTTTGAATTGTTGACAGCATATTATTTATATTTATCTGTTTCATTTATACCCTGCCTTTCTCCCCAATGGGAACCCAATGCAGCTTACATTGTTCTCCTCTCCTCCATTCCATCCTCTCAACAACCCTGTGAGGTAGATTAGGGTGAGAATGGCCATTTTCACACGCTCTTAAAGGGATGCCCCCCTCATGGAATGCTGGTGATGTCTCTGTTTGCAAAATGGTTGCAGGTTGTTTGGCTTCCGTTTTTCAGCACCTTTTCTGGGACCGCAGAAACTGCATTCCCAGAAATGGCGCTGAAAAAATGGAAGTCAAACGGCCCACAACAATTTTGCAAACATGTTTGGATTCCTAGGGAAAAGCCACCAATGTTTGGTGAGTGGGCAGCCCCTTTAAGGGCATGTGGAAATGGTCAGTTTATGATTGGCCCAACCATTATTCACATTCCCCTAATCAGTAGAAAAGAGCAAGAGTCCAGTAGCACCTATAAGACTAACAAAATTTGTGGTAGGGTAAGAGCTTTCATGAGTTACAGCTCAGCTCATGAAAGCTCATCCCTCACCACACATTTTGTTAGTCTTATAGGTGCCAAACAAGGACCAAATGGTCTACAGAAACTTGATAGATAATAACAATAATGCAATTTTAATGAAAGTGCCAATGCAATGAGTGCAAAAAGTGCAAGTTAAGTATTCCAATATATATACTCCCAAAATACTGGGGACTATCCATCTGCACGCATGTAGCCCCAATGCATGGAATACAGTCCATACAACAGTATATAATAACATGCATATAAATACAAAGTTCGTCTTTCAAACTGTACAATTCCAATGGGTTGTTTCTTCTTTCTTGCAGGCAAACCTGCCAATGAAGGGAGAAGAGGGTCCGATAGGATCCAGAAGGTCAATAGGGAAGCTCCCGAGCTGTTGGCAATGGGTGCACTAGCAATTTAGACAGCCTGTTTCTCGGTGTATTGCTTTATCAAGCCATTCCTCTATTGCATCATCTTCTCCAAACAGCATTTTAACCAGCATTGGTAAGTAGTCTGAAACTCTAACAACTATACAACACTGGCTTTATTATTAGACAACAAGCTGAAAAACTAAGACAATTTGTTGGGGAGGGGAAATCTTGCCCCTCTGAGCCCTCCTCCCCTCTTGCTCCATCTGGATTTGTTTGCTCTTCCCCAGATACTGGTTTATTTTCTTCCTCTTCTCTGGTCATCCACCCTCCCATTCTTCTTCCTTCCAGTCCCTTTGCCTCACCACACTTCCACTGTTTCTTTCTCCTGCTGCTTACTTCACCAACTTTCTTACTTCACCTTTCCCTTACTTGCAGCCCCCAGGCTTCTTTCTTCTCCTGTCCTCTCCTGACAACTTCTCCCAAAACGCAATTCCTTTTTTCCTGTAGTGCCAGGTTTTGGGTTATGCAGGACAGGGCCTACAACAGAGGGCATGGAACAAAGGGGAGCATGCCTCTCTGAGCATGTGCACCACACTCTCAGTCTAGCCACTCAGTGATCCCCAAACAACCAATGCCAAGCTCATGATTTCCAAGTAAACATAAGGCGCTCCAACAAGTCAGCGCCTCGATATTAAGGGAAATCTCTTCTCTTTGCAGGCAAGGAAGCCCTTCCTCGTCCTGGGGGGGAGGGGTGCAAAGCAGATTCATGCCTGCCTCCTTTGCTTCCTACCTCTCTGTGGGCAAAGACAGCTGCCCTGGGCAGAAGGATGTGGGAGCTGCAATGCTGGCACAGCACTGCCTTGCGGTCCCGGGCGCACACCAGCTCCTCCAGTCCCGCCGCTGCTGCCATCTCCATCTCCCCATGTTTTGGGTTTCATTTTGAGCTGCATTAGCAGAGGTGCAATAACCTAATATACAGCTTTCTTGAAGTGCTTGGACAGACTTTAAGGAATGAAGAGAACTTCAGACTAAGCACAGAAGGCTGAAAGATTTAGCGCTCTCATTTTCTAGCGTTGGTAGGAATCACCATGGCCAGCATCCCACTCAGTTCTTTGAAGATTAATCCTTGAGCATCATCCCACATTTAATTAGTCAGTCATTAATTTAGATTAGTCAGATTAGATAATATGTTTGGATGTTACCGGAGCATGTACAGCATAATCTCAGTGCTGAGTAATATTACAACGTTCATTGCAGGCTATTATTATCTACCTACATTAGTTAAAGATGTCACTTCAGTATTTGTTTGGCGCAAACCTGGTAGGGAAAATGATGGAGTGCAGAATTAGCCAAACAACATTTAATGGGGAGAGAAGAGACACACGTGATGCATTGAGGTCTGAAGGACTTTGCATTATGACTGTCCATAGAAAAAGACAAAGCTTTAATGACAGGGATAGAAAAAGGGAAAGTGTTCTATAAATGGTTGTTGTGGGTTTTCCAGGCTGTATTGTCGTGGTCTTGGCATTGTAGTTCCTGACGTTTCGCCAGCAGCTGTGGCTGGCATCTTCAGAGTTGTAGCACCAAAAGACAGAGATCTCTCTCTGTCTTTTGGTGCTACACCTCTGAAGATGCCAGCCACAGCTGCTGGCGAAACGTCAGGAACTACAATGCCAAGACCACGGCAATACAGCCCGGAAAACCCACAACAACCATCGTTCTCCGGCCGTGAAAGCCTTCGACAATACATTGTTCTATAAATGCTACAAAAAGACTGTTGAGACAAACAAAGAATAAGTTCTTGGTTCAAGCATAGCAAAGGTATATGAAACTTCCCAACTGCTACACTTACAGGAATCCCCCGCCTCAATGTAATGGAGGTGTGGCAGTAAAGCAAATGCACACTCATACTTGTACCACTGAACGAGCCTTTATTGATGAACTTCTGTTGGTGCATCAGGGTGTTTATGGGGCTCTGGCACTGGTATTTTAAGTAGAGAGCCGCCGTAGCATAGTGAGACACAGCTCCCCAGCAGCATTGTGGGTATAACAATAACACTGACTTTGTCCACTGCTCTTAGTGGGGCCCTAATCTGTCTAGAAGAGCATAATATAAACTCTGTTGTTGTTGTTGTTGTTGTTGTTGTTGTTGTTGTTGTTAGATTTAGGGTTGGATCCTGACTAAATTTTCTGCTAAAGAAAGAGTGAATTAATTTCCATCAATGACTGAGGGTCAAGCTACACATGACGAATGACACATGAACAGCAAGTGTATTTCTCCCTGTTCACTTGCCCTCCACTCAATCCACTTGCCGTTCAAGTGTCATTCGTCATGTGTAGCTTGGCCCTCTGATAGACTAAGAAGGGTGAAACTCCTCACAGAGTGGTACTGTCAGATTTGCTAGACTTTAAACACCATTGAAATATATAGTGTTCAGTACTGTGCACTATTTGTTTAATGGGAGTGAAGAGTGCTTAGTTTTCTTTGAACTGTGCAATCTGATGTCATTTTAACAGCAACTGGATCATATTATGTTAGTTTTTCTTTCTCCCTCTTAGAGAATCCACATCTCACTAATATTGACTGGTTCTGGATGCTCCCTTCATTAGTTTAAAAACAAACCCTGTATTTTATGATAGAAGAAACATAAATAGGTCCTTGCTCTAGGGACTGATAGACACATAAAAACAACACAGTGCTTCTAACTAATAGAGAGAGTCATGAAATATGCAAATACTCCAATGCCTATAATTATATTCCACCTTGCAACTAACAATGAAAAGAATATTATTTATTTATTTGTTTAAGTCATTTATACTTCACCTTTCCCTTCAATGGGAACCTGAGGCAGCTTACATTGTTTTCCTCTCCTCCATTTTATCCTATCAACAATCCAGTGGGGTAGGTTAGTCTGAGACTGTGCGGCTGGCCTAAGGTCACCTAATCAGCTTCCATAGCAGAGTCCAATGCTCTAACCACTACATCACACTGGGTCTCATAAAATAGAAATAATTAAAAATGCATCATAAAAGCAATGAAGAAATAGATCTAAAATGCATATATAAAACAAAATAAAGCAAATTAAAGCAGGTAGGAGATATCATTGAAGAAACACTAAACAAAATCAAAACCATTTCACTGGCTGACAGAAGACAGTGGTAGAAGGGGACTGTGTTGGAAATGTTTTCATACTACTTTGGAAGTGTGTCTCTGGAAATACTGTATTGGAAAATATTTTCACACCATTTTCCTGTGCCAGCCTCATCATTTTCCTCAGATCCAGTTTGGTGTACTGGTTAAGGGCGCGGGACTCTAATCTGGAGAGCCGAGTTTGATTCCCCACTCCTCCACTTGAAGCCAGCTAGGTGACCTTGGGCTAGTCCCAGCTAGCTCTCTGGAGCTCTCTCAGCCCCACCCACCTCCCAGGGTGTTTTGGTGTGGGGATAATAATGACATACTTTGTAAACTGCTCTGAGTGGGTATTAAGTTGTTCTGAAGGGCGGTATATAAATGGAATGTTGTTGTTGTTCATCTACCCAAGCAACCTGACAGAAAATAAAATCAAGGTACAAGAGAAGTCTTTTCCTTGATTGTCTCAATCCTGCTACGACGGTGATGGTTGGAGAGAAGCTGTGTATGGGTTATCTTCCTAGTATTCCAGCGTTACCATTTTACCCTTTTTATCCATCTAAATAATAAAGGGGACATACTCTCAGCCTCGTTGGGGCAGAGGCTCCCTTCATGCTCTACTGAAAATTGTTGTTATGCTTAGAAATGGGAGCTTTATCTTATTATGCTAAGGATCATACTTACAATAACAAGTATGATCACATTACACATAAATAAAGTTAATGAATCAATCAGATTTTATAATTGACTGTGCACAATCTTTAAAAATCACATATAAATATATCCTAGGATGTTTGCCCAGTTTATTTATTGCTTGTTGTGTTGAAATAGGCACAGAGATCAATGTGTATCTTAAACAGGAACAATATATAATAAACAATAAATAATGCATCTCTAAAATTGCAAACCTTTTCATTTTTTCCCTCCTTTTGCACAAAATCAATGTTAATGACAAGTGTTCTAACCTTCATTATAAACTTGCTAAGAATGCTAAGGCTGCAAACCCAAACACACTTTTGAATGAGGCTGAAAACAAACGTAAATTAAGAAGAGGGCTCTTGATGTATTCACATAAATGCTGGAATGTTTTGATGTTTTCCAACTTCAACAAAAACTACATTGGCCAATTTAGTGTAGTAGTTAAGAACAGCAGGAATCTCATCTGGAAAACCAGGTTTGATTCCCCACTCCTTCACTTGAAGCCAGCTGGGAGACCTTGGGTCAGTCACAGCTTTTCGGGGCTCTCTCAGCCCCACTCACTTCTCAAGTTATTGTCGCAAGGATAATAATAACACACTTTGTAAACCACTCTGAGTGGGTGTGTCCTGAAGGGTGGAATATAAATTGAATATTATCAAGAATTTACAAGGAAATTTTCTCATCCTGTTCAGTTTACCTGTCATGGTAACCACGGATGAGGGAATATGGGGAGGGGAACTCTAATGGTAGCATTTGGTTTGCTGTGGAACTAGAAAAAATTGTTAGAGCCAAGAGCACAGTCATACACCACTGCAAGTTTCTTTTGATATTTCATCTATCTTCAGCCCAACTGCCAACATCATTTTATGCATATACTTAGGAAGACAGGATCCATGAATGGAATTAATTCTAGAATTAATAGTTAACCTAAATCTAGTATGGTGTACAATACTGATTTATCTTGGGTTCTATGCAACCAGTTTCCAGTAAAGGTCCTGGTAGCTGTGGATTTTCTCCATGTTCTCCTTCCCCCTGGGAGGCTGCAGCAAGGAGAGGAAATTAGGCAAAATCATGCCCTCCTTCCTCTTCCAGAAAGGCATAGGATCATGCCCTGAAATAACACAGCACAAAATGTTGGGCCTGTAAAGTAACCAAAAAACCCACATGAGAATAAATAAATATATACTTCTAGCATGCCATGAGTTGAATATGAGCAAGATGATGCAATGCAGCATTAGTTATGTCATGGTTATTAATCAATTGGCAACTATGACCTTGGCAGAGCCTATGCCACACAATAGACTGCCGTAGATGTACTCTTTAGATAGAAAATGACATTTGACTAGAATGATGGTTTGACTCTTGAGAAAATGTAGTTTCCATGTAGCAAATATATTGATGGTCAAATGGCTGACAGTAAACAAATGTAACTGAATCCAGACAAGACGGAAGTGATGCTTGTTGGGAAGGAAGAGATCTTGAAGGACATGATATTTCCCATTTTCGATGGGGTCCAATTGACCCTTGTAGACTCAGTTAAAAGCTTAGGCATTATAATGGATCCAGCGCTGCTGCCACAGAAGCAAGTTAAAGTGACTGCAAAAAAAGGACTTATTCCAACTTAATCTAGTCCAGAAGATGGTCTCCTACTTTGAGATGGTGAATCTGGCCACCTGGATCCGTGCTATGGTAATATTGAGACTTGACTACTGTAATGCACTGTCCATAGGCCTCCCGTCTAAGTTAACTTGTAGACTACAGTTGGTGCAAAATGTTGCAGCTCAGTAATTATCAGGAGCTAGGAGGAGCATGAATATTACTCCCATTATGAAGTCACTCCATTGGCTACCTATCAGTTATTGGGTTCAATTCAAAGTATTGGCAATCACATATCTCTCCCTATGTTCCACCACAGCAGCTTTGCTCATCTGAACAAGGCCTTCTGTAGGTGCCACATTGCACATGGGTGAAATCAGCTTCCTGTACATGTACATTCTCTGTACCCTCACCAAACAGAACCACCTACCTGAAGAGGTCAGGTTCTACAAACAATGCAAAACTGAATTATTCAAGAGGGCTTTTTACTCATAAGAGGGCTGAACTGTAAGGAAGTAGTCTCAAAGAGATGAATCAGTAAAGGGATAGGGACTAGAGATGGGCACAAAACAGGAAAAATATGAACCCTGCGTTTCGTGGTTTATCGCGTTCCACGAACCATGAACCATGAACTTTCACAAAATTGTCCCATTTCGTGAAACGATTTGTTAGTTTTGTGATTCATCAGATCCCAGGGCCCTACAATGGCCCCCTTCATACCCAGAGATGCCAAACTTGCAGGGAGACTCTAGCCACCATCCACATTTGGTGAAAATTGCAATATGTTGACCAGGAGACTGCCTCCCTTCTGTCCCCCTGGGTGCCACAGGGGGTGGGGGGTGACCTCTGTCAGTTTCACCTCCCCTTCTAGAAGGCAAAGAGGAAATGAACAAACCCTCTGAGCAGTGATCTCCTTGGCTCTGTAGAGAGGGGAAATTTACAAAGCCTTCCAATCTCTTTTAAAACTCAGCTTCCCGGCTAACATTGTGAATTCCTTCATGTGCTCCTCCTCATGTAATTTGTCTCTTATAGCTTAGCTCTGAGTGACAAAGGCAGACTGTAATTGACATTTTCAAAAATCACATAAATAAATGGGAGGAAAGATGTTAGATATCCCACAACAACTGACAAATAGGCGTGTGTTTTTGAAGAAAACAGTTGAAAAGCTTTCTGTTAGTTTGGTCCCAATTGAGTCCACCACCAAGTCATCTCTGCAGAGCGCTCTGTGAAGCTGGCCAGTACTATTCTAAGGGATAATTTTACGTGCCATTTTCACCTCACAGGTTACGCTAACCATAAAATGCATTTCCCCCTAATTACCAGATTGTTGTGTAATGGGCATATATCTGTCAAAGAGAGTGAGCAAGCTCAAGACTTCACAATAAAAGGTGTCGCTTAACCCAGCGATTAAAAATTGGTGTCAGCACAAGCTTATGATAGGTACCGCTATAGTTATTTTACAGTAATTGCTTTCACTATATTCAAATTATGTGACCACAATAAATATAATGGCTAATAAAATATGTCAAGGCCCATAATGAAATAAAAGATCCCGAATGAAGAAACCTATAACCATTCTTTTGCCCATGCATAAAGAATGAAGGACTTTATGAAGCGGAGTCAGATTTCCCACAATTGAGGTGAGTCCAATGCTCATGTGCCATGACTCAAACATAAAATTAGGAGACCATATCACTCAAGAAACCACTCTAGGACATATGCAGCTCTTGTTCCATGGTATAGTTTTACTCAGACAAGGAGCAACAGCAGCATTATATGGGAGAGTTATAATAATGAAGTTAAGAACGCAGACCTAAGTATAGTCAGGTAATTCCCTGAGTAATCTTGAGTACTACACAGATATTTCACTGGGCATGTAAACCTACAAAGAACTGTCTTCTATATATTCCTGCCCATGCTTTGAGAGCATCTTCTAAGGGCCTTCTCTGTCTCCTTTCGTTCTCAGAAGTGCACATTAACAACAACAACAACATTTATAACATTTAATTTATATCAAAAAGAGTCCAGTAGCACCTTTAAGACTAACCAATTTTATTGTAGCATAAGCTTTCGAGAATCAAGTTCTCTCCTCCTCTTCTGTATTTGACCAGTCTTTGTATCAGGCATCTGACGAAGAGAACTTGATTCTCGAAAGCTTATGCTACAATAAAATTGGTTAGTCTTAAAGGTGCTACTGGACTCTTTTTGATTTTGCTACCACAGACTAACACGGCTAACTCCTCTGCATTTAATTTATATACCACCCTTCAGGACAACTTAACACCCACTCAGAGAGGTTTACAAAGCATTATCCCCACAACAATCACCCTGTGAGGTGGGTGGGGCTGAGAAAGTTCTAAGAAGCTGTGACTGACCCAAGGTCACTCAGCTGACTTGAACTAGAGAAATGGGGAATCAAACCCAGTTCTTCATATTAGAGTCCCAGGACTCTTAACCACTGCACCAAACTGGCTGAACACATGAAGCTGCCTTATACTGAATCAAACTATCACTCAGGGTCTCACCACACGAGACAAAATACACTTGAATTAAATGGGTAATTCAAGTGTATTTTATAATTCGAGTGTATTTGAGTGTAATTCGACTGTATTTTGTCTCATGTGGTTTGACCCTGAGTAGTGTCTACTCTGATTGGCAGTGGCTCTCCTGGTCTTTTAACTGGAGATGCTGTATTGTATACCTTTTACTGAAGAATGGTACATTCCTTCTATCTGGGATGGTTGTCCTCTTCCACCAAGCACGCCGTTTCGGGAGGGATGCACATGGAACAATGAGAGGGGACACCTGCCTAGCCGGCCAGATCAGCTAAATCAACCCAGTAGGCTGGCAGATTTCGCAACTAGATCATTGATGTATTTTGTATTTTATAGCTTATATTTTATATACTGGAATTTAGGACTATTGTAACTGTTGTTGATGGTTCTTAATGGCCGTTAACCATAAACAAACAAACTGGAAATGCTGGTAGTTGAACCTGCAGCCTTCTTTATGCCAAATAGATGCTCTAACACTGAGTGACAGTCCCTCCCAAGTGACATAGGAAAGGCCTTTTCAGTTGTGGCACCCCAACTTTGGAATGCCTTTCCCTTGAAGTTCACCTAGCACAGATTTGTTATCTTTCCAGTTCCTGGTAAAGGTTTATTTGTTCTCTCAAGCTTTTATGTAAGGGCTTTATTCTCCCCTCTGAAAAAAAATCATGTTTTTTATTCCACATTGTGAATTTCAATTATCCCACTTCTGTTATTATGTTGTTTGTTTTTAACTACTTTTATCTGCTTGAAATCACATCTTTTATATATGGGGGGGCATATATTATCATGATTTCGCTTTTAAATTGGTTTTGCGAGCTGCCCTAGGAAGGCAATTTTTGGTTGAATGGAGGGGGTGGGGGACAATTGCTTATAATAAGTCAATCGATCAATCAGACATTCCATTCTACATATAGGCCAGTGGTAGTAGGAGTAGGTAAGCAAAATATTAGAGCTTGAACTCAAGTGCAGAACCAGGGCTCATTTTGAGGGGGAATGCACCGGAACAATGTTCTGGCACTTCTTCCAAGTCAGGTGGCTTCACCCACCTGATATAGGGCTGTTTAGGCAACAATTGGGAACAAAATGGCCTGAATTTGAGCCAAAAATTTGGTGCTGTGTGGGGGAAGCCTCCTCTGCAGGACACTGACCCAGTCCTGGCCACTAATGCAGCTCGCGCAGTATTGGTGTAATATGCACCCCATTTGGTACTTTCATAATGACACATGCTGCTGCATTTTGCACCAGCTGCAATCTCCGGGTCAGGTTCAAGGGTAGGCCCACATAGAGCAAGTTACAGTAATCTAACCTAGAGATGACCATTGCCTGGAACTTTGTAGTTAAGTCACAGGTAGACAGATAGGGGACAAGTTGCCTGGTCTGCCACAGGTGGAAAAAAGAAGATATGACAGCCACTGCAACCCCCAGGCTCCTGACCCTTGGAACTGGCACAAGCTGTGCCCCCCAGCACCAACCCAGTCCTGGCCATTTCAGCCCTGATCTCGGCCGAAACGGGCCCAAAATGGCCGTTTTTGGCCATTTTAGCCCCATTCCCACTATGATCGGGGGCAGAATGGCTGGGATTTTGTCTGTGCTGGGTGGGGGAATCCTCCCCTGCCTGGCACTGACCTGGTCCTGGCTGTTTCAGCCCAGATCCAGGCCTAAGCGGGGCCCAAATGGCCATCTTTGGCCATTTGGGGCCCGTTTCAGCCGGGATCAGGACCAAAACTGCCAAGATCGGGTCGGTGCCTGGTGGGGGACCCCTCCCTTGCCCAGTACTGACCTGATCTGGGCTGTTTTGGGCCCAATCCAGGCCAAGACATGCCCAAAATGGCCATTTTGAGCTATGTTGGGCCCATTTCAGCTCGATCAAGCGGTGTGGCATATGCTAATGAGTTATGCCAATGAGTTCCTACAGCTCTTTTTCTACGAAATGACCCCTGTGCAGAAAACATAGTTTGCATACAGAAAGATCCAAATTTAAGTTCTTGGCATCTGCAGTTAAAAGATCTTAGTAACGGTCTGGGAAAGAATCTCTGTCTGGCACTTTGGAAATGGATTGCTGATTGTGGTACACAGTGCTGAACTGGATGTTCCAATGGTCTCACTTGGTATAAGGCAGCTGCATATTTTCAAAAGCACATCTATTCTATTACCACTTTGTGAACTGGGATAGTATGTACCTTTTGGTATCAATGAATAAGGAAGAATGAGTAGCATGTAGTCATAAGAAATCTGGCAGTATCTGGTTGACAGGGGTCAAAACAGCCAGGACTGGGTTGGTGCACTACAAGGGAGGCTTCCTCCACCCGGCACTGACCTGCTCCGGCCCGATTTGGGCCGAAATTGGCCCAAAATGGCCGAAAACGGCCACCATCTCTGCAAACACTCTGAAGTGGCCACACTGCACCCAGATAAATGGGCCTGCTTGCCAAGATGCCAGCCCCTGCGGAGATCCCTACAGGAACCAGGACTAGCAGTGAGAGATAGAGAGAGAATCCATGTCCCAGAAGCAGTTTTAGAAGGACAACTATTTTTCCCGTGGATGCCATAGCCAGCCACTGTTTGCACATTGCACCTTTGATGTGCAGACACCCGAAGCAAAGACTGGGAAGCACCTCAGACTCTGGGAATCCCACATCAAGACGATTGCCTCCGACCGTCAAAACAATGGATTGCAATAAAATGTAGATGGCACCCCATTTGCATCTTTTCTTCTTTGTGGAAGTGTCACTAAGTACCATCAATACACTCAATCGCTTCCTTCCTGCTCTTCCCCCCTCTCTCCTGCATGCTATAGGTGTCACAACAGAAAAACATTAGATCCTAAATTATCCATCTTGGATATCAAGTATCTTGCTAAACTGACACATTTAGTGCTTTTGTTAAATTTCCTGAGAACCATCAATGGGGTATTGATCATTCCACTATTCCTGCCCCAGGACAGAGAATTGGCTATTTAATAAAAAGGCCAGCTCTCACGGGTATGCCATTTCCTCCATCCCAACTAATGTAGTGCAAGTATTATGTTAGACCTCTCACTCCTCGCTGCCAAATCTCTGCTTCTCTCCGGAGAGGTGCATATCGCCCACCAACGATACTCCTGCTAATGAAACTGTCTATTTTTCTTATCTGTATTTCCTAGCCTTGTAGTGAATGTGTATGGGAATCTTCTACTCTGTATACTCAATTTATTTAGAAAAGCCTTTGATTCATTGAAATATTAGTCTCCTCATTTATTGGGCAGACTCCGGGATTTCTGACCCTAGTATACATTGGTCATGGTCCCTTAATAATAGCCTGTTGTCTATTAATTCCCCATCTTTGAGGCAGTTTGGCTAACAATATTCAGGAAGGCATAGAAAGCATTTGATGAAAGGTAGGATTACCAATTCTGGTTGGGAAATTCCTAAAAATTTTAGGGTAGATCCTGGAGAGGGCAGAGTTTGGGAAGGGGAGGGCCCTCAACAGGCTATAATGCCACAGAGTCCACCCTCCAAAGCAGCCATTTTCTCCAGGAGAACTGATCTGGAGCTGGAGTAATTCCAGGAAAGGCCCATCTTGGGGCTAAATTTTTTTAGATCTGCTTGGCTTACAACTAAAACCATGTCAAAACAAGACATTAAAATGTCTTTGAAATTGACTGTACTGATTCACACTGTGTAATCTGCCTTGAGTCTCAGTGAGAAATGTGGACTATAAATGACGTAAATAAAAACAAATGACATAAATAAAAAATAAACCACTGGGCATAAGTAGCATAAAAACTATCCATAAAAAGCTGATAAGATAAACCCCCTAATTAAAAAGCCTGGGTAAAAGGATGCATTTTAGCTTGGCACCAGATAAAAGTAGACGCCCAGCAAGCCTCAAGGGGGAGGGCCTTCCAAAGACAAAGTGCCACCACAGAAAATGCCCTGCCTCTAGTCGCCACCCACCTCATGTCCGAAAGCAGGGACACAAGGAGCAGGGCTTGAGAGGCAGATCTTAACTGGCAGAATAGTACTGGAAAATATGGTCCGGATACCCTGGACCCACGCCATTTAGGGCCTTAAAGGTAAGAGCCAGCCCATTGAATTGTGCCTGGAAACAGTTGGTAGCTAGTGCAGTTCTTTCAGCACTGGGATGATACAATCCTTGTAATCAACCCCTAACAGTAGCTTGGCAGCTGCATTTTGAACCAACTGAAGTTTCCAAACCACTTTTAAAGGCCCCACACTGAGCGCATTATAGTAGTCTAACTCAGATGTGATCAGATCATGAATCATGGTGGCCAGTTCACACTATTTGTTTGAAGTTTGTTGTATTGTTCAGAGATTTATTTATTGACTGCATTTTGTAATCCTTTCATTTCTCCAAGGAACTCAAGGCAGTTTACTTCAGTCTTCTTGCCCACCATTTTACCTTCACACCCAACGCAGAAAGTATCACTGCCCAAGGTCACCCAGAAAGCTTCATGGCAGAATGGGAATTTGAACCTCGGTCTCCCAGTCTTACTCCAACTGCTTAAACAGTGCACCAAGCCAATATTTTAAAGAAAAATAAATTTCATGCTGAGATGCCAAAATATCTTCAGCTAGCATGTATACTGTGAATCGTATTTCACTCCTGAAACTTCACACACCTTCTGACAGGAATAGGGTTTAAAATCCAGTGTTACTTAACTTTAACCAAGTGAGGAATTACAACAAAAAGTTTGTTGGGCAGATAAAAGAACGTTGTTTTTCTCTGTCTCTTGAACAATTCCAGTTTCAGTTCCTATGCCTGGACATAGGCTATAAACTGATTCCCCCAAGCCAGTTTGAAGAAAGAAGGCCTATAATTTTTTTTTAACTCAAGGGTACTCCATTAAAGGAGTCCATTTCTCCCAGCAGCCATCTGTCTGGGATTGTGCTTCATCACCTAGAGGTTTTCTGTCAGGATGGTATACATCATTCCTCTGGAGCCTTAAGCAAGGCCTGATTTGGGCATGTGAATGCTACGTTCTTTCTCTTTGCCTTGCAGCATCCTGTTTCTTTCAGCCTTCCAACCTGACAAGCATTCTTGTAATAATGAAGATGCCTCTATCCATCCTAGGAGCTACTGATGATTTACCTGCAAAAATGGCAGCCTCTATGAACCTGCAATTTGTGAAAAATTTTGTGGAAAATGTTATTTCCATATTGTAATCATCTAAGGTTCCATCATAAAGGTGAACAGTATAACGTTGTTTAGACATGGATGCAGCCATTGCTGAACGTGTGCAGAATGCATCAAGTACTTAATCTGGAAAACAGTGTTTGGACTGGGATTTTTTTTAAAAAAACTATGAAACTAATTCCACACACTTAAGGGGGCTTTGGAATTGTGTTTCTCAAACAGCAGCCTGCATGCCATGTAACAAAATGATAAAGTCGAAGGCTTTCACGGCCGGAGAACGATGGTTGTTGTGGGTTTTCCGGGCTGTATTGCCGTGGTCTTGGCATTGTAGTTCCTGACGTTTCACCAGCAGCTGTGGCTGGCATCTTCAGAGGCGTAGCACTGTGACACTGAGAGATCTCTTTTGGTGCTACACCTCTGAAGATGCCAGCCACAGCTGCTGGCGAAACGTCAGGAACTACAATGCCAAGACCATGGCAATACAGCCCGGAAAACCCACAACAACCAAAATGATAAAGACTTGCATTGGGATACGTCAAGGAGGACTATTACATATCAGTCCAATATCTCACAAATGGTGCAATGGATCCTATCTCTCCACTCAGAAACATCTGCAACCTTCCTTCCACTTAAGGAGTTTTCCTCCAATTCAAGTGGCTTTTCCTTCAGCAATGAGCCATTCAAATTAAAAGAAGGCTGTTTAGGCTTAGGGATGCTAAATTTCAGGTGGGGGTTGGAATGATTCATGATTTACTGATCTCTAGACAACACAGAAGAGTTTCCTGGGAGAAAAAAGAAACTTTGGAAGGTGGACTGTATGGCACCACATCCCTGCTGACTTCCCTCCTCAAACTCTGCTCTTCCCAGGCTCCTTCCCCTCCACTTGAAGCCAGCTGGGTGACCTCGGGTCAGTCACAGCTTTCCGGAGCTCTCTCAGCCACACCCACATCACAAAGTGATTGTTGTGGGAATAATAATGACATATTTTGTAAACTTCTCTGAATGTATGTTAAGTTGTTCTGAAGGGCAGTATATAAATCGAATGTAGCTGTTATTTCCATGAATTTCCCAACCCAGAGTTGGCGATCCTACTCAGGCTGAAGGGAAGTTTCAGATATTGCTGAGCAGAGAGGTAAGACACAGGCTGGTATACACAAGCCTTTGCAGAAACTGAAGTAGCTTACTGGATCTGAGCCTTAAATAATCTGACAGTGAGATGCAGGTAGTCATACCAGTTGCATGAAGTTGCAGGGGTTATTCTAAGAGTTCAAAAGAAATACACATACTCATTTATTTACCTAGATATCAATAAGATCTAATATCCATTAGTAATAATGTTGTTTTTTATAAAGTGTGTTCTGTGTTCAAAACATGGTTGCCAGGCCCCTGGCAGCAGGAGGGGATGCCCTTGGCTCCAGTTTCCTAATCTTACTTGGAGTGGTTACAGAAGGAAAAAAAATGATAGTTAGGCCAACGGTGTTTCAGGGAACTGACATTGCACTTTTAGGAATCGCTGGAATTCTACGGTCTTACCATAGAGTTTCTGGAAATTCCTAGAGATGAGTGATACCTCTTTTGAGATTTCCTGGAAATAAAGTTATGCTGTCATTAATGGCCACCCTCCATGCGCCCTCCCCAGTTTTCCACTGGTTGCCAGACCAGACCAGGCAACCCTAGTTCAAAATCTCCACATAAAGTAGCCAGTGCCAGTGTTACCCAAATAAGTGGTCTCCTTGGGGGAATTAGTGTACAAGGAGAAGCAGTGAGAGGGGATAACTAAGATGATTATTCTACCAATGTATACAGGGATCGTTCCTCTAGAGAACTCTCAATAAAACAAGTGGATATTAAACAGAAATGGTTTTTTATTGCAGTGGTAGCAAAAGCAAACACATGGGAAATAGCACACCAGACACACAGGGATAACTAGAAATCAGTGAGGAAAAGGGACAGAGATTCAGGGCTGGGTTATATTTACCAGTCTAGAAGAGGAGGACATCCATAGAAAAGATCATCTTGAGTGACAAGAGCTTCATAGCAAGAAGGAGGGGACTCAGATGTACAGTCTGAAGGTGTGTGGGTGGGTCCAGAACACACACACGCACACACAATTATGGCAGAGTGTAGCCCAATTATACTGTGAAACATATTCTTGGGCAGGATGGCATCTTCTGCCCAAAAACAATAACTTAATGGATGTCTCTGGATGTGAGACAATAAAACTGGGAAAGCTTTGATTAAACTTTCCTGGGTGTTACTACAGGTAAAAAGGTGCATGGTGACCTGCAACGGTTGGACAGGTGGGGCTTATCAAATCCCTGATTAGCCCAGACTGGGGGAGCAGATAAGGGAAGATTGTCAGGGCGGGTTAAGGAGATTAATTTAGGAACTCCTGGAAGATTCTGTGTCTGAAGATCTTTGCACATCTCTAGGGGTATGGGGCTGGTAGCCAGTCTTGACTATGACTCACAAGCCAATAATTTTCCAACTCCTGGCCAGGAGTTGGCAGCCATGTCCTGCCTTGCCAGGCAGTGTTTCCGTGTTTAAAACAGATGAGGAGAGGGACTTATGATATAGCCATATTAATAAGCCTCCCTATTAGTGTGAGGATCAAGGTTAACTGCAAAAACCAGTATAGAAACCTTCTACGGTATGCCAGTGTTCTTATTCGCATATTGCAGTTTTGGAGACTGAAGCTGAGAATGAGTGGGTTGCCTAAGGCCACCTAGTGAGTTCATACGGCAGAGCCAGGGACCTCATGAGTCACATCTCATTTTATAAGGACGACATAATATTCCAAGCAATCAGGGAGAAATATACATGAGTTTTGGCGTGCCCCAATAAGATAAGAGAAAAGGATTTCCTGAGTATTTAAGGTTACATTTTGGTAGGAAAGGATAGCTTGCTGAATTACATTGGGTTTTCCTGACTCCCACTAATGTAATTTTCTCACCAGTTGCAGAAGTTCAAATCCATTGATTGCAGTGTTGTTTTACAACTTGATTGTAGTAGGGTTACTTTCCTGGTGACAGGCCCACAAATGTCAATAGTCATTGTTAGAGTCCCTCCAAGTGAGCAAGGGTTCTGTAATGAGGTCATTAGTGTGCAGATTAAATTTCCCCATGACTAATGAAAAATTGTGCGTTGCAAATGGTCTCCTAATCTTCAAAGCCTAAACAAGAATTTGCTGTAACCCTGCCAGGGGATGATGTGTGACTTCACCGTTATTAGATTAATGTAACACATTCATGTTCAATATAATAGCATTTCCCACAGCTTTCCTGAGCACTCCTTAATGTACAAGTATCATCCGCAAGTAATGAATCAAGGCATCCAGGATTGTTTCTTAAAAAGCCATTAATTTGCATGCCTTAAACTCAAGGACAAGAATGACAAATAAACCAGGAAATGCAATAACTCCTTGGACGGCAAATCTGCCAGGATTTCTAGTTCAGCAAGACGTTCAATGAACAGCAGGTGTGTTTGGCAGTGGTTTGCGCAGTGTGGGAAAAACATGTTTTGCTTTTTGTTTTTACAACTCCCTTCCCTCCACCCACATTCCCTTTGAAACCATTTCAAAACCACACATCATTGTAGTCAGTGTGGTTCGATCCATTCCTCTATGGCATGTCACATCATAAAGGCTTGTGCAACAATGCACAACATGTAGCAGGGAAATCTGCATCCTAACACATTATCTTGGTGCAAGTGTCCATTTGGTTATCAGTGAACAGTTGGAGGCAGCTGGTTGGCTTTGTGATTACTGGTCCCATTCCCAATCTCCATGTGATTAAGGCTGCATTCACAAATTGTTGGATATTGCACTATCATTGTGTTACAGCTATCATTTGCTTCTGAATTCTCTTGTCAAAATCAGGGAAATCCAGTTTTGAATCACCCCCAGGCTCTTAACCAAGTCTTAACCATCAAAAGTAGGAAGGGAACCCGGTGCCCTTTAGAGGCTTAACCTTCCCAATCACCATTATCTCTGCCTTGTCAAGATTCAGCTTAAGCTTTCT
Source organism: Eublepharis macularius (assembly GCF_028583425.1). Classification (NCBI taxonomy): domain Eukaryota; kingdom Metazoa; phylum Chordata; class Lepidosauria; order Squamata; family Eublepharidae; genus Eublepharis; species Eublepharis macularius. The sequence goes on from NC_072790.1 coordinate 47,311,041, forward strand.
TACTTTTAGCCATCTACTTGCCACACTAAGGTTACAGATAGGATTAAGGAGGAAGACTTCTGCAATTTGTTCTCTGTGTGACAGCCAAGCTACAAGTGATAGAGTCTCCGGAGTTTAACTAATGTCAACTGACTCCATTTTTAATTGATATGTAGTTTTTAAACACAGAGCTGTGTGCAGGGGTGGCGCCAGGGTTTGTGGCGCCTGCGGCTGCCCCTACATGCACGCGCATGTAGTGTGCTCATATGCCCCCTAGACTGCGTGATGACATCACTGCGTGATGACGTCATCATGCAGCAAGCCGGCCCCATTGGCTGGCGGGTGTCTGGGAAGGCACAAGGAGACTGCTAGCACTCCCAGTTGGGTGCGGCGTGTGGCTGGGGAGGGTCCGCACGCCACCCCGGGTGCCTGCCGTGCCTGGCCTGTGGCTGCTGAGCCCAGCTGGGGGCATGTATTGGTGGTGGCATGGGGCTGGCTGGCTGGCTGGCTGCACCAGCTGCGGGCCAGGCATGTCAGCTCCATGGTGTGTGCCTCAGCCCCTGGCTCCCCTTCCGGCATCACCTTCAGTGCCTCAGTGCCCGCGGCGCCCACCTCACCTCCTCAATGGTGGCACCGGCCCTGGCTGTGAGGCCCCCTCCAGAACAGGTGGACAGCAGGGCAGCCCTAGTTGAGTGCATTTGGTGACAAGCCCTCCCGAGGAAGATGCAGGAGGAAAACAGCAACCTGACTCGGCCTCCCCTTACTGAGCCTAGCATTCAATCCACATGCAGAGAGGGGAAGGCTTGGCACTTTTTTACAAAGGGGCCAGGGAGAGGGAGGGCAAGACAGGCATGCTGAGCTATTGTGGCCGTCTAGCTCCCCCCACCCCCATCCTGGCTCCTTCTGGTTTGGAAAGTTCCCTGAATCCATTGCCATCAGCATTTGCAGGACACTGGGCTGAGTCTATAAAATGGGTGCTTTCACAATGTAACATCCCACCCACCCAACCCTTTTCCAGGACAGTAACATGCTCATGAATCACTCTGCACTTTTCCTGAAGAACACTTAGATCTTGCTTTTCAAAAGAAGGAAATACAAGGCAGTTCATACTACCAAATCTATTTGTTTTTGTACACAGTAAGGATTGCCAAGTGATATCCCTTGAACACATTTGGTGAGTGCAATGAACAGCACGAAGATAGCAGTAGCGCTCAGCAGACAGGTCACCCATTTTCCGCCTGCAAAAGGAGGAGAGAGCAGGAGGAACATGAGCCTGAAAAACTAGGGCTGCCCCACTGAAGGGAAGTCTGAGCCTTCCCCTCTCTCATGTTGCCCTGCCTTCCCACATCAGAGTGGCACAGAAGGGGGCAACTGGGTCAGGCTGCCGTCTCCCTCCTGCATCTTCATTGGCCGAGCTGGCCAGTCAGCAAGCACACTCAACTAGGGTTGCCACGGTGTGCACCTATTCTGGAGGGGACCTCATGGATCTGTGTTAAAAAACTACAAATCAATTAAAAATGGAGTCAGCAGACACAGGTCTAATGCCAGAGAATTCGTCACTTGTAGCTTGGCCCTGAGTCATTCCGTAATCTGTTTCCTCTTGGGCGATGGAGCTAGCCGATAACATTGCATGGCTGGACATAGGTACAAGCAGCAGTGCTTAATGACATATCCTGTAGTTCTTTTCTTTCTTTTTCTTTCTAATTATACAGTGATAGAGTAAATAAATTTACTTATTTGCAGCTTACTGGCTGTTGTTACTTCATGTGCGTAGGCGGCTAAACCACACATTGCATCTGTGAAATGTATAAACATTTATCGCCATTATAAAAATGAGATTAAAGTTAACAAAAACAAGCCTTCTGACTTCTATCACCTCCGCAGTGGATATTTAGGCAGCTGTTCAAATACCCTGGCAATTGTCTTGTTGTAGCTGTAAAAGCCACTTTACAGCTTTGAAATTTCCTGCTTTCGCTTGTTGTGCATGTATTTAAATAGAGGAGGGAGAAATGGTATACATGTTTTAAAAGAGAAATCATTTCTAGAAATCCAACAAAAGTATGTTGGGTTGGAGGATGAGATCTATCTGTTCTTTATTTACCACTGATTTCCTGAGCCAAGTCCATGCTAACTTAGTGTTCCTATTTTGCTCCTATTTTTGACTTTTTGAGGATGTTAACCATTTTGTTGAAAGTTTTATTTATTTTTTTACTTCATATACACTCCACCTTTATTCTCAATAGGGACCCAAAGGGGCTTCCATTTTTCTCCTCTCCTCTATTTTATCCTCACAACAACCCTGTGAGGTAGGGTCAAAACACACGATACTCATGGGCAAGTGTCAGATCCTGCAATGATTCCTGGGAACTGTAGTTTAAAAAACCATCTGCTCAACGTGATTCTCAGCTGGGGAGGGAGGAGGGAGTTTCACACACACACACTTTCTCTCTTTCAAAAATCATCTGAGAACTTGGGATGGGGGTGGGTGGGGGAATGACGTAACAAGAGACAGAAAAAAAGCAGAGGTGTTTTGCGAGCAAGAGAGAAATCCATCCCTCCCAGCAGGGAATCGCAGCTCAGGATTCACCCCACCTCCATCTCTGAGCTGAAGCAAAACCAGCTGGTTGGATTTTTGAAAGAGAATCAGCCTCTCTTTGAGAGAATCTCTTTGAATGACAATCTCTTCAGTTGAGCAGCTGTTCTTTGCAAGAAATTCCACTCAGAGAGGGGTGGGGTTTTTAGACTACTATTCCCAGCAGAGATTGCGGGACCAATCAAGTGCTCTTCTCGTCAAGTTTGTCTCGTGTGTTCTAATCCGTAGATTAATCTGAGAGTGTGTGACTGACTCAGGGCCTCCTAGCAAACTTCCACAGCACAGTGTGGGATTTGAACTGAGGTGTTCCAGCTCCAGATTCCAACACTCTAACCACTGTGTTACACCAGGTCCCAGGTGGTATTGCTTCAGGGCTTAACTTCCATGGCAGGGCCTCTAGAATAGGGAAAAGATAGATCGTTCCTCTAATATACTTGCATCTAATGAAACTCTCATAAGTGCTAACACACCAGGCAGTATATTATTCTGTATTCAAAATAAAAAACACTTTCTTGGCTTTTAAATCAGTGCAAGACAAGCTCTTGAAAATAAATACGACCAACAAAGTCAGTTACAATACAGGCAGTACATTCATGTTTTTTTACATAGGTATGTGCAAAAGGCATAACGTCCAATTAGGACAATACAGGAACATTCAAACCTTGAAATTAACAAAAGCAATCAAATTGTAACCGCAACGGGTTCGCTAGCAATAAATCATCCCGTATCGGATTCTCCTTCTTCCAAGCAGTTACAGCTGCAAAAAATCAAAGTTCATGTCATTACAAAATTCACATATTGCACATATTCCCAGTATATCTAAAATGTCATACTTACAAGGGTGAGAAGCAATTTTAACACGCAAAAATCAAGTCCATTCAAACGGCTCGCTCCCAGGCGTAAGCACAGCCTCACCAAACATACTCTCTTAAATACCGTCAAAACCTTAAAGCGCCAGAACCTGCAGGTATCCTCAAAGGTAAGCTGTAAGATCACAATTTACATTCAATCCCTTGGGTTCCACTGTACTAAGTCTGTGGATCCACCAAGCTTCCTTTCTGCGAAGGTCCCTTTGTGCAAGAAGAGGGTCCTTAAATTGGCTAACATGAAGAACAGAGTAGACAAAGTCCGTGTCCTTGTGTTTCTTTTCCTTAAAGTGGCATACCATCGGAGCATCTTCCATTTCACGACGAATCCTCGATCTGTGTTCTTGAATCCTGGTCTTAATTTGTCTACTTGTACATCCTATATACAGCAATTTGCACACACATACAATCATATAAACCACATTCTGTGTATTACAAGTTGAAAATGCCTTCCAATATAGCCCCATAGTTCTAAACTGGAGGGGCGACATAACAAAATCGCATGTGTTACATCTCCCACATTTGAAATGTCCCACTGGTAAACCTGTAGATGGTGTAGCCCTAGCCATATCAGTATGAATCAACTGATCCCTAAGGCTCCTAGTTCTTCTAAGTGCAAGTAGTGGCTTCCCTTGGCACCCTGGGAGATCCTCAACCAGGGGCCAATACTTAAGAATCACTCGTTTGATGTTACCACTCATTGGTGTATAATCCATGGCGAAGGTAAATCTCTCAATCGGTTGCTTGTTCTTGATTTTAAGCATTTCTTTCCTATCTTGTTGAAATGCCCGCCTCCTGCCTTCCTCCACAATCGATGGTGGATAATCTTTTGCCAGAAATTGTTTTGACAGCCTCTCCCCACTGGTCCAAAAATCCTGTGGCATAGTGGAATTTTGACGCAAGCGGAGGAATTGACTAAATGGTAAGTTTTGTCTAAGATGAGCTGGATGGAATGAATGAAAATGTAAAAATGCATTCCTATCCGTTGGCTTTCTAAAAGGTCGCACGCCAACTGTATTAGCCCTAGTTCGAAAGACTGTCACATCCAAGTAATTGATAGCCCCCACATCACTGGACCAAGTGAATTGTATATTTCTATGTACTGAATTCATCCAGTGGCAGAGGTCCTGTACCATCTGTTTATCAGACACTATAAGAAACAGATCGTCAATAAATCTTCTGTAAAGCAATATCTGGGAGCAGAAGGGGTTCTGGGTTGGATTCTGAAAAAACTCAGCTTCCAAGCGCGCCATGAACAAATTAGCCACACTTGGCGCTACGGAGCAGCCCATCGCTACCCCGCGTGTTTGTACATAATATAAATCTTGGAAACGAAAATAATTTTGGCTAAGCACCACCTCCAGTAAGTCCATCAAAAAGGCAGTCGAAGGGTGCTGTGTAACCCGTTGTTCCAAAACAAATTTTACAGTCAAAAGGGCTTCATCGTGTGGGATGTTCGTATATAATGAGACGACATCCAAAGTAAGAAAAGCTGCCTGCTCCGGCATCTCAAAGCCTTCCACGGCTCGTATAAAGTCCCGTGTATCTTGTATATAGGACTCAGTCTGTTGAACGAACGGTTGACAAAACATATCTAAATATTTCGCTAAGGGCTCCAAGATTGACTCTGAACCCGATACAATTGGACGCCCGGGAGGGGGAAAACCTGGTTTATGTATTTTCGGCAAAACATAAAACAAGGGGATTCTCGAAGTAGTATTAATCAACGCTCTATGCAAATGCTTGGAAATCTCTCCCTTTGCTAACCCCTCATCTAAGGAAGAACACAGATCAAGGATTCGTCGTGAAGTGGAAGATGCTCCGATGGTATGCCACTTTACGGAAAAGAAACACAAGGACACGGACTTTGTCTACTCTGTTCTTCATGTTAGCCAATTTAAGGACCCTCTTCTTGCACAAAGGGACCTTCGCAGAAAGGAAGCTTGGTGGATCCACAGACTTAGTACAGTGGAACCCAAGGGATTGAATGTAAATTGTGATCTTACAGCTTACCTTTGAGGATACCTGCAGGTTCTGGCGCTTTAAGGTTTTGACGGTATTTAAGAGAGTATGTTTGGTGAGGCTGTGCTTACGCCTGGGAGCGAGCCGTTTGAATGGACTTGATTTTTGCGTGTTAAAATTGCTTCTCACCCTTGTAAGTATGACATTTTAGATATACTGGGAATATGTGCAATATGTGAATTTTGTAATGACATGAACTTTGATTTTTTGCAGCTGTAACTGCTTGGAAGAAGGAGAATCCGATACGGGATGATTTATTGCTAGCGAACCCGTTGCGGTTACAATTTGATTGCTTTTGTTAATTTCAAGGTTTGAATGTTCCTGTATTGTCCTAATTGGACGTTATGCCTTTTGCACATACCTATGTAAAAAAACATGAATGTACTGCCTGTATTGTAACTGACTTTGTTGGTCGGGTGTGCTTGGGCTATTCACAGTCCACTTTTGCTCTTTGAGAGCCCCTTCCCCTTTGGGAAATTTAGGTTTCTACCAGGGCTCCTGTTAAGAGCATTTAAATTTAATGTTTAAGATTTACTTTACAGTACTTGTATAAAGTTATCAATTTATTTGTTTCATTCATTGTCTTTGGTAATTGACTCGTAGTTAGTTGGTTGCGTTTTTGTTCTCTGCTCAGTTACACGTGACTCTCTCTTTTGGACCTTGACCTTGCTTGAAAATAAATACAGCAAGCAGAACAAAGTCTATAAAATGAAAAGTTGGGAAGTGGGCTTGGTGAAGAAATTTAGGTGTTTCATACATGTCCCTATTTTTATCTGGGAAATATGGTGTTTCATTTCTCCTATCTTTTAGAAACTGTAGGGAAGATGAACATCTAAGATATCTACTATGAAACAGCTTGATACAAAGTCAGGCCACTGGTTCATCCAAAGTCAGGCCACTGGTGAGAGCCAGTTTGGTGTAGTGGTTAAGATGATAATAATAATAACGTTCGATTTATATACCACCTTTCAGGATGACTTAATACCCACTCAGAGTGGTTTACAAAGTATGTCATTATTATCCTCACAACAGCTAACACCCTGTGAGGTGGGTGAGGCTGAGAGCTAAGCTACAAATGACGAATTACACGAGGACTGCACGTGAAGGGAGTTGCAATGTTAGCCGGGAACCTGAGTTTTAAAAGAGATCAGAAGGTTTTGTCAATTTCCCCTCTCCAGCTCTGTAGAGAGGGGAAATTGACAAAGCCTTCTGATTGCTTTTAAAACTCAGGTTCCCAGCTAACATTGCAACTCCCTTCACCTGCAGTCCTCGTGTAATTCGTCATTTGTAGGTTGGCTCAGTGAGAGCTCCTAGAAGCCGTGACTGACCCAGGGTCACCAAGCTGGCTTCAAGTGGAGGAGTGGGGAATCAAACCCAGTTCTCCAGATTAGAGTCCCACATTCTTAACTACTACACCAAACTGGCTCTTACCAGTGACCTGATTTTGGATGAACTAGTGGCCTGACTTTGTACCAAAAAACGCGGGTTACGACATTGATACTTCTGACCGGCCATTACCAGTCTTAGAAATTGACTATGAGAACACACTTAGCTTGAAACATACTTTGGAATGCTTGCTGAATACACAGATAGACTCTTATACTGTTTGAATTGCATTTGCAAATGCCTGTTGGAACTGGTGGACCACTTTAACTGGCCCCTGATGATGTTTTCAATGAAACAGGTTTGAATTAATTAGCCAGCCACTTGATGGGCGGGGGGGGGGGGCTTCTGGTCCTTCCACCATCCTTCTGGCTCCCTCTGTAGAAAGAACAAAAAGAAAAAAGTGAGATCTTGCCTTGTTTTGCATATATTGATTTACTTACCAGTTGAATTTCTGCCTCCGGCTGAGCATTCTTATCTAGAATCAACATCCGCATCAAAGAAAATAGGAAAATATTATGTATGGATTACTATATTCCTTGTGGCTACCACTTACCTTTGATTTCAGCCACCCATTGAGAATTATATCCTAAATTTGTATATTTATTGCTCTCTATTTATCTTAAATCTGATCTTAAATATTTATTAATATTATATAAAATGCACTAGTTACTTTTCACTTAAATATATTCATAAATTATTGTCTATAATTTGTGCTTTTTGACCTCCAGTGTGGTTTCTCCACCAAGCTGTTTGGGATCAGGCATGGAGCAGGTGACAACGCCCACCCCCCCTTCTCCCAGATGGGATCAGGAGCAGAGCAAGTGACAATGCCCACCTCCCTTCAACCAGCCAGGTTCATGTGCAGAGCAGGAAATAATTGCCACTTCCCCCCTTCACCCAGCCGGAATCAGGCCTGAACCAGGTGGCAATTGCCTGCCCCTATTCACCTGGCTGAAATCAGCCTGGAGCAGAAGGCAATGCCTGCCCCCCCTTCACCCAGCCAGGATCAGTAGTGGAACAGGTGGCAATGCCTGCCCCACCTTCAACTGGCTGGGATCAGGCATGGAGCAGGTGGCAATGACCACCCCCACCTTCACACAGCCAGAATCAGCCGTGGAGCAGAAGGCAAAGCCTGCACCCCATTCAACCTGCTGGAATAAGGTGCAGAGCAGGCAACAATGCCCCCTCCACTTCACCTCTCCGGCATCAGGCACAGAGTAGGCGGCAATGCCCACCCCTGCTTCACCCGGCCAGGATCAGGCGCAGAGCAGGCAGCATGTCTACCCCTTCAACCTGCCATGATCAGGTGCGAAGCAGGAGGCATTGCCTGCCCCTCCTTCCTCCCAGCTGGGATCAAGCACATGCCTGTCCCCTCACTTTCATCTGGCTGGAATTAGTGACAAAGGAGGAGGGAATGCCTGCTTGCCAACCCTCTCCTTTCTAGAGCCCATTGTACTTTTTCCCTCAACAGGCTTTGTTGCTAGTTTGACATAATGATAGAATAAGTAGTAGAATAATCACAAGATTTTTTTTACACTGCATTTTTGAACATTTACATTTTTCTATGCCTATTAACTTCAGTGGTCTTAAAACAGTTTAATGTGGCATAATCTCTCGTAGGCAAGGGCCAGCTTCACCAGGAATAAGAAGAGGGTAATGATATTGAATATCATTTATGCACATATTTGCTTAGTGTGGGAATATTTTTATGTGAGATGAAAGATAAAATGAATACACTGTGAGAACAGAAGTACCATGAATGAATCTACTGAAGACAACAAGTATCAATCCCAGATTCCTGTATTCTTAATATCAGAAGATATTATCACCAAATGTAGCACATTTAATAACAGAAATGGAAATCCTTGGCAAACTCGTCTCCAGCACAAAGGAAAAAAATAAAATTCAGAGATGCTCATCTAGGATTAACACCTTGATATAAAATAATAGATATTTTGTACTGACCTCACTTTTTCTATGGGGAGTGACAAACCGCCTTAAGCCCAGAAGATGTTTTAATGAAATCTAAAGAAATCTTAAGTAATGAAAAGTGAGCCTCTCAAAATGTGAAGTGCCTTTGAGCATTGAATAGATGTACCCATCCTGTACCTATTTTCAATACAGACTTTTGAATTCAAGAAGGGATTTCCAGAAAAGCAGGCTTCATTTTGGAAAGTGATCATCTCTATGATTCTAGTAGGACTATAATATTATCAAGTCCCAGTGGCTAGGGGGAATCAATTCCTTATTTCTAAAACAAGCAAGAGGATAGATAGCATGAAATCAGCAGCTAATACTGACAAGAACAGATGTTTCCTAGAATCAGTCAAGCGTGGGACAGATGTTAGAAAAGCCATAAATGCATTTGCAGAGATCCTAGGAATCATGTTTCCTTATCTCTCCTGCAAGCAAAACCAAAACCAAGTGTCAATGCTTTAATTCTCCTGCTCAGATAAATTCTTGTTTTCATTAAATCAGATACAGTAGAAGGGACGGAGAGTTTATGACAAGAGTATGACTAACAGAACACATTGCCTACATTGAACTTGGCAGTCTGCAGTGCTGTGCAAACATTAATTAATGAACAAAGATTGCACATCATACACAAAAGTGGCTTCTAACAGTTTGTTAATGAGGCTAAATTCACTGCAGACCTCTATGCTGATCATCATTTGTCATTTTGTTCTTTTTGAAGGGGAATTGCAAAGGTTATTTACAGCAAATGACCAAGAAAACATGCACAGGAGATTAAAAGTGTCTGTGTATGTGTGTATGAATTTTTCAATGTTTTCCAGAGGATTTTGAATAATGTCTGTTATCTACATGGATTTTGCAAAAAAGACAGGCAAGTGGATGGCTCCTACCCATCCTTGCCTATTCATGGTTTCTGAACAATTCACCTGGGATTTGTACCCTAACATACAGTTTTTCACAAGTATTCATGGAAAGGAAAGCAGAATTCCTTGTTGTGTGCCTTGCAATGTCCCATTTTAAAGCAACAGTTTAATATTATTCACTTATAGCAATTCAGAAGGGGCCATTCTATGTATCCTCGAGTGATGTCTGTCAAGTTACATCTACATATATTTTTATTGAATTGGCTTCTTAGGCAAAATGATAGCTTGATGACTGTCACATGACTCTCTCTCTCTCTCCCTCCCCCCTCTCTCTTTCTCTCTCTCTCTCCTCCCCACCTTTGGAACTACAACAAGTTCTCTCTACTAATTCCTAAAATGGCTGTCAAGCAGCAGCCAGCCATCAGGAGAGCTTCAGCCAGTTACCAGCATCTAAAACAACAAAGTTCTGTCTGCTTTCAGTACATTTCCCTACTCTTTTTTTTTTTTGAAAATTTTTTTATTGGGTTAGAATCCGTTATTTTTACATTTACATTCAATTTTCCCCAAATTTTTCATTTCTAACCCCCTCCCTTTCCCCCCCTTTTGTTGACTTCCAACAGTTTTCCAACCCTTTGTCCCTTTTCCCTTACTTCTATTAAATTCCTCTATCTAAAACAAATATATATTCTCCATTATACTAAGCAGTACATCCTTAACTATTTTTTCTTATTATATACCCAAACTGTAAGTCTTTGTTTCCATCTTAGATAAACAATTTATCCCATTTTCCATTTTTAAATATTTCTATATATCATAAACCTATATATCATAAACCATAAAAATCTTACACATTTAAATCAAACAATTTGACTTATTCTCTATATATTACTCATTCTGTCTTTTTATGGTAATTCTATATAACTCTCATCACATAGTCAATCAATTTGACTCGTCTATACCTTCAGACATTCAGTTTGGTGCATTATACAAATCTTATCAAAGAAAGAAAATATTGTTGGTTACTCAATCCTTATATTTAATCCTTATAGTTAATTATTTTCTATCAATATTCTATTTGTTAACCTATATATATCTATATATATGTCAATCTAACTGCTTATAAATTCACATTTATCTCTTCTCCCCCCGGTAAAGTCACCCCCCTCTACATTTTATTATACTTCAATAGTTCTCAAACTGCCACAGTTTTCCTCCCACCTCCCATTTCTTCTCCAAATATTGTTTCAGCTTCTCCCAGTCTGTGTTAAACTGCCCTGAGTCCAAATTTCTCAGTTTTCTTGTCATCTTGTCCATTTCCGCCATGTACAGCAATTTGTAGATCCAATCTTCGATAGTTGGCACTTCCTGTACTTTCCATTTTTGCGCATACAATAGTCTAGCTGCTGCCGTCATATAAAATATCAGCGTCCTGTGATGGGCTGGAATTCCCTCCATTCCCAAGTTCAGTAGCAGGAGTTCTGGGTTCTTATTAATTTGAAATTGTAAAATTTCACTCATTTCTCTTATTATTACCCCCCAGTACTGCCTGGCTACCTCACACGACCACCACATATGATAGAGGGAGCCCTTATGCTTCCTACATTTCCAGCATTTATTAGAAATGTTCAAATTCCCTAGCGCAATCTTCTTTGGTGTCATGTACCAACGATAGATCATTTTGTAAATGTTCTCTTTAATATTTGTACATGTCGTTGTCTTCATTGTAGTCTTCCACAAGTATTCCCATGCCTCCATTGTTATTTCTTTATTAAAATTTATAGCCCATTTCACCATTTGTGTTTTAACTGTCTCATCCTCAGTATACCATTTCAGCAGTACTTGGTATACCTTGGATATTCTTTTCTTGTCCTCTTTAAGAAGGGTCTGCTCTAGTTCCGAGTTCTCTATTCGTATACCTCCTTTTACAGAGTCCGAGTTATACAAATCTCTGATCTGTCTATACTGGAACCAATCGTAATTAGGTGATAGTTCCTCTTGCGTCTTTATTCTAAGTTTAGATGCTTCTACTTTAGTTATTTCTTTGTATGTTAAACATTGTCGTTCATTATCAACAGCTCTCCGGTCTATCACCTCATATGGAACCACCCACCAAGGAGTTCCTTCTTGTAGATAAATTCTGTACTTCTTCCAGGTTGTGTATAGACTTCTCCGTACAAAATGGTGCAGGAACATCGAGTTGACCTTTACTTTGTCGTGCCATAGGTATGCGTGCCATCCAAATATTTTTTTGTATCCCTCTAGGGCTAATAGTTTCTTGTTCTTTAATGTCATCCACTCTTTCAGCCAAACTAGGCAGATTGCATCGTGGTAAAGTCTCAGGTTGGGCAGTTGCATTCCGCCTCTTTCCTTTGCATCTTGTAAAACTTTCATTTTCACTCGAGGCTTCTTGCCTGCCCATACAAAATCTGATATTTTCCTCTGCCATTTTTCAAATTGTTTAGAGTCTCTGATGATTGGTATTGTCTGTAGCAAAAACATCACTCTTGGTAACACATTCATTTTAACTGCTGCAATCCTACCCAACCATGACAGATTGAGCCTATTCCATTTAATCAAGTCTCTCTCAATCTGAGTCCATAGTTTTTCATAATTATTCTTGAATAAATCTATATTCTTTGCAGTCAGTTCAATTCCCAAATATTTCACCTTACTTGTTACTTCACAATCCGTTGTTTCCATTAGCAGTTGTTGTTTCTGCTTAGTCATATTTTTGCATAGTATCTTTGACTTCTTTTTGTTGATATAGAAACCTGCCAAGTCTCCAAACTCCTTGATCTTATCTATCACTTTTGGCATGTTCTCCAATGGGTCCTCTATGATTAACATTATATCGTCCGCGAATGCTCTGACCTTGTATGAGTAGTCCTTTATTTTTATTCCTCGAATTTCCTCGTCTTGTCATATTTGTATCATCAGGATCTCCAATACTAAAATGAACAACAGTGGAGACAACGGGCAACCTTGTCTTGTTCCTTTACTTATAATCAGTTTCTTAGTCAATTCATCGTTCACCACAATTGCTGCAGTCTGGTCTCTGTAGATTTCCTTAATTGCTCTGATGAATCTTTCTCCTAATTGTAGCTTTTCCATAGTGGCAAACATAAAGTCCCAGTTTAAATTGTCAAATGCCTTTTCAGCGTCAACAAAGAAGAAACCAACCTCTTTATCACAACGCTTATCATAATATTCAATAGCATCAATCACTGTCCTTAAATTGTCTCTTATTTGTCTGTCTGGCAAAAAGCCTGCTTGCTCCTCCTCTATAACTTCCGAAAGCCACCCCTTCAGTCTCTCCGCCAGTATCTTCGCAAAAATTTTATAGTCATTGTTGAGTAACGATATAGGTCTGTAATTTTTCACATTAGTCAAATCTTGGCCCTCTTTTGGGATCAATGATATGTTCGCTTCAGACCAAGTGTCTGGAATCCTTTGATCCCTTAGAACTCCATTGATCACCTCCTTTAGGAATGGTGCCAGCTCATTGGCCATAGTCTTATAAAATTTAGCTGTAAGTCCATCTGGCCCTGGCGCCTTTCCTAGATTTGCAGATTGTATTGCCTTACTTATTTCCTCATCCGTTACTTCACTATTCAGTTTATTTCTCCAAGCGTCCGAGATTTCTGGTAGCGACATTTTCTCCAGATATGACGCTATTGAGTCTTTATTTACTTCTTTCTTGTTGTACAGTTTAGCATAGAATTTATAAAAGGCTCTACTAATGGTAGTCTGTTCCAAATACGTTTTGTCATCTTCACAAATTTTATTTATTGTTTTCTTTTCCCTTCTCTTCTTCAGTTGCCATGCCAGGTACTTCCCAGGTTTATTTGCACCCTCAAACGCTTTCTGATTCAGCCTTTTGAGATTCCACTCCAATTCTTTATTGCTCATTGCTGTTAGCTGTTCTTGCAATATTTTAATTTCCTGGTATAATTTCTTTTTCCCTGGTCTCTTTTTTAACTGTATTTCCTTAGCTTTTATTTTCTCCTCAATCTCTTGTCTCTTCTCCTCTTTCTTCTTTCTTGCTCTGCCATTTAAGTCCATTAGTATGCCCCTTATAACCGCCTTGTAAGCATCCCAAACTTTATCAGTTGGTACTTCTTTATTCACGTTATATTGTATGAAAAACTTTGTCTCTCTTCTCAATATTTCCATATTCTCTTTTTCCTGTAGTCCTCATTTATTCTCCATGCTTTCCTTTTTCTCCTTTTCCCTAATTTCCACATAATTGGGTTATGATCTGAGCCTACCATCGGCATTATTTCTACATCTTTAGTCCATAACGCCAAATGTTTTGAGGCCCAGATCATGTCAATTCTTGATAATGTGGAGTGCCTTGCAGAATAAAAAGTAAACTGTCTGCTTTTAGGATATTCTCTCCTCCATACATCTTCAAGAGTCTCTTGTTGGATCAGCTCAAAAAAGAGCTTTGGTAATAGTCCTCTTTTCTTTTGTGCCATTGTAGTCTTTTTATCCAGTTCCAAGTCTGTCACTCCATTGAAGTCTCCAGCAAGAATTATCTGATCATATGAAAGATCGTCTAAATGCTTCCTCAAATCCTCAAAGAAGCACTCTTTTGCACCATTAGGTGTGTAAATTCCGACTACCAACACTCTCTTTAGGTTCCAAGTACATTCCACTGCTACAAATCTGGCTTCCACATCTTTCATTATGAATTTTGGTTGTAGCTCCTCATTCACATACAACACCACTCCTCTTTTTTTCTTACTTGAGGCCGCTACAAAGTCCTTGCCCAATTTTCCCAGTTTTAAATATTTTACATCCTGTTTTCGAATATGAGTCTCTTGCAAACAAACAATATCACATTTTTGTTTTAGTAGCCAGTGAAAAATATTTTTTCTCTTATTCGGTGAATTTAGTCCATTTACATTCCAAGATAATACTTTACACTCCATATTCATAATCTTGTTGGTAAGTCTTTTTCATTGTCCCTTATAAATCGCTCCATCTCCCGCTCAGATCTGATACGCTTTTTGGCACCTCCAAATTCGAAGGACAAACCCTCTGGGAGCTCCCATCTGTACCTGATTTTCATGTCCTTCAACATCTGGATTAGCGCTTTATATTTTTTCCGATCTAGTAACACTGATCTGGGTAGTTCCTTCATTATAATGATTGTCTTGCCATCAATCTCCAATGGATCTTGAAACTGTTTAGTCACAATCTTCTCTTTCATGTTTCTTGTTGTAAATTGTACAATCACATCTCTTGGTACTTTCCTCTGGGTTGCAATTCTCGAGTTCACACGATATGCCACATCTAGGATAGCCACAACTTCCTCCTCCTCCTTCCCCAGGTATTCAGCTAACACCTCCGTCATCTGCTCTTGCGCTGTCTTTCCTTCCATTTCCGGCAGGCCGCGAAATCTCAGCAGCTTCTCCATATGTCTACTTTCCGCAACCGCCATCCTTCCCCTCATCAGCCTCATCTCTGTTTGTTGCGTATCTGCTAAGTTCTCCATCGCTCCTTCTACTGTTTTAACTCTCTGCTGCGTCCCTTGTAGTTCACTTTGTATTGTTTCCATACCTTTCTTCACTTCTGACAGCTCCGATTTTACTTCTGACAGCTCCAATTTTACTGCCTGTTTAACCTCTTTGATCAGCTCCAATTTCATATCTTTAAATTCTTTAATCACCTCCAAAAGTTTTTTATCCAGATTTTCTATTGCCGATTGCCACTCTTTCTTCGACATCGTGGGGCTTGCTTTGGCTCGCTCCCACGAGTCCGCTCTCTTCCTTAGCTCCGTGGCGTTAAATTTAGTACCTTTTTTATTTCAAATGTCCCGGTCTTCTTGCATAAATTAATTTTAAAGGGTCCAAAATGTCGGGCGTCTTTTCTCTATGGTCTCTCTATGATTTTATAATCCAATATGGCCTACTTCCTTTTCCGCTGAGGCCACGACCCTTCCCCTCTCAAAGATGGCGATTCCCTTCTTCCTGCCCTCCAGCAAGGGCCGCTTCTCTCCAGCCGCTCTATTGTTGTTACGCACTTCCTGTCTCCCGTCTTCCCACAGCAGATCTCGCGATGGTGTCTTTTTCTCACAGCTCAAAGCCACAGGTATTCAAAACAATAGTCCGATTTCTTTAATAACTTCTTTAAACTTAGTCTCTTTTCAAATACAACTCCTGCCGAAGCTTCCCCTCCTTTTCGCTAATCTGTTGCAGTTTAAAAGTCTACTTTTTTCCTCTCTGTTTTTATCAATCTGTCCCGTATCGGAAGATAGTGATCTTTACCTTCCCTTCACTTTCCTCGGGTTGTAATCGCTGTTTCGATTTCAAGTTCACCTTTCCACTTCTTCCCCCAATCGAAGCTTGGGTATGTAGGTCTTATGCCAGCCGAATTGGCCCCAAAGCTGCCGCAGAGATTGTAGCCGACCCGTCGCAAGGTGGGACCTCAAGGATCGGGAGGGGACCCCTTACGCAGAGCCCCCCCTCATCCGAGATCTAACTCACCCTAGGGTCTTGAGCGTTCTTTGCCTGCTCTCCGCCTGAGAGCAGTCGGCCGCGGGCTATTTTCACCCCGCCGGCCGCTTAAAACGGCAGTCCGGTCAGCTCCGCAAATGGAGCTGCGTTAGACCTCCATGAATCCCAAACCGGAAGTCCCATTTCCCTACTCTTATAGTGATTGTCAGTGGGGGAAAATTTCCCTTTCCACTGCCTTCCTTCTTTGCTTGCCTTCTCTGTTGTGTTTTTTGTTTCCTTTCAAAAAACGAGAAAGGCTTTTGTTGCAGCCCCTCACAGCCATCTTTGCACTTCCATTATTCCCTATGGGGGACTCCCAGGGGGGCTGGAGCTGTTGTTTTTTAAAAGCAAAAGGTACTCCATACCAGAGGTGACAAGCAAAAGGAAGTCCTGAATAATGTGAGAATAATTGTTACTAATAACTGAGTGACCAAAAGAATGATTAGATAAACATGAATGAATACCTAGATGTAACAACAAAACCAATGTGCTTACATATTGCCCTTCTGAACAGATTAATACCACACTCAAAGCAGTGAACAAGATCAGAGTTATCATTATCCTCACACTACAGTTTGCGAGCTGGGACTGAGAGGAGTGGCTAGTTCAACTCCCACTACTGCCATGAACTCTGCAGGTGGCCTTGGGTAAGCCACTCCTTTCAGCCTCAGCTCCCCAACTGTATTGGGGCAATAATAATATCACTGACTTTGTGCACCACTCTGAGTGTAGCACTAATCTGTCCAGAAGGGCAGTAAATAAGCACACTGGTGGTGGTGGTGGTGGTGGTGGTGGTGGTGGCGGCGTTGAGCATTAATACTGTGTACCTGATGTTATCATAAATGCTTAATTATGCTAATCACTCGCCTCAATAAAACTCTCTTTGATTTTGCCATATGTAAAGCCTCAGTAGTACGCTTTCAAACTTTATACGTCTCACCACGTTATCAAACGATCCCTTGGTTGCAGCATGGGCATACCACAGATGGGTGTAAAACTTAAGCCAGCAGTTCCCAGGAGTGAAAAATGGTGGAAGGAAAGTTCTTCTCTTTATGCTCAGGCTACCCTAATAGGAAGTTGGGCCCAAACTGGAAAATGGACCCCATTAAGCTATGCATCTAGGGTATATGTATCTCCTTGACCTTACATGATCACGTAAACTAAATGTGCATACAGAGTAAATCAGGAGTCATAAGTGTGCCCTTGCTCCCCGTGCATGTCCACTGTACACACATGTAACATATATACAGTCCTTAGGACATGGGATGAATTAATTGAGACACTAGCCCTTCTCCGCTTTTACATTTGTGGGCAGCCAGTCATATGTACCGGGAGTGTACACTACCTGCAACAGTTCCTGTTTCATCTGAATTGAGCACTGCATGGATTCTTTGCTTCATTCTAAGCGACATAAGACCGTCCTGAAGACAATGACTGAAAAGAGCTATTATGAAGAGGGACAAGAGGAAATAAAAATTGGGCAGATGGCTGTCTTCGTGAGCTGCTCTGGTTCTTTGTAGCAGGCAGCCCTGTCCTCAGTATTGTCATTTTTCTTGCGTTAGTTTTTAGTCATCTGTCAAGTGCTTTATTGATCTTGACTCTAAGGCACTTGGTGTAAGAACTTCTATTTTACAAGTGCTTTCTTGAGGGGCTAAAACAACAACTGTTGTCCTGCATCTGGCATCTGGGAAATAATCCTACCACAACTGATAGATTTAAAAAAAATACTGTTGTGACTAATAAATCTAATACATTGGATGATGTATCCTTAATAAATTGGAGGAGATTTTCATGCTTTTATTCCCACCTCACTTCTAGCACTCAGCTTGATCCTCTCTGGAGAGCTGGTTATTTTTTAGTTCTCATTACTAAGGTGACCAGATGCATGGGAAGGCAGGGCTCCTGCACCCTTTTGGAGGGTCAATTTCAAGAGAAGCAGCTTCCCATATCACACTGCTGCAGGGGTGACAAAAGCTCCATATTCCATTTCATGAAAAATATTTAGATGATGAGAGTCCTATTTTGTTCATAGTCACCCTACTAATCATTAAAACATCAAGTTTTCAGTATTTATACCCCGTCTTTCTGCCCTCATCAGAGTCACCAAGATGACGAACAGAATAAAAACACAAGTAATAAAAACACACCTTAAAACTAATTAAAATGAAACAAAACCACATCATTCAAACAATTCAAAATCAAGTTAAAATACACATACAATAAAATAAAATCCTTATACATTAAAATAACAATTAAAAACAGGGCGGACTTCCTGTTTGGGATCCATGGAGGTCTAACGCAGCTCCACTTGCGGAGCTGACCGGACTGCCGTTTTAACCGGCCGGCGGGGTGAAAATAGCCCGCGGCCGACTGCTCTCAGGCGGGGAGCAGGCAAAGAACGCTCAAGACCCTAGGGTGAGCTAGATCTCGGACGAGGGGGGGCTTTACACAACGAGTCTCCCCCCGATCCTTGAGGTCCCACCTTGCGACGGGTCGGCTATAATCTCTGCGGCAGTTTTGGGGCCAATTCGGCTGGCATAAGACCTACATACCCAAGCATCGATTGGGGGAAGAAGCTGAGAGGAGAACTTAAAATCGAAACAGCGATTACAACCCGAGAAAAGTGAAGAGAAGGTAAAGATCATTATCTTCTGAGACGGGACAGATTGATAAAAACAGAGAGGAAAAAAAGTAGATTTTTAAACTGCAACAGACTAGTGAAAAGGAGGGGAAGACTCGGCAGGAATCGAATTTAAAAAGAGACTAAGTTTAAAGAAGTTATTAAAGAAATGGGACTATTGTTTTGAATACCTGTGGCTTTGGAGCTGTGAGAAAAAGACACCATCGCGAGATCTGCTGTGGGAAGACGGGAGACAGGAAGTGCGTAATAACAATAGAGTGGCTGGAGAGAAGCGGCCCTTGCTGGAGGGCAGGAAGTAGGGAATCGCCATTTTTGAAAGGGGAAGGGTCGCGGCTTCAGCGGAAGAGGAAGTAGGCCATCTTGGATTACAAAATCATAGAGAAACCATAGAGAAAAGACGCCCGACATTTTGGACTCTTTAAAACTTAATTTCTATAAGAAGACCGGGACATTTAAAATAGAAAAACGTTAAATTTTACGCCACGGAGTTAAGGAAGAGAGCGGATTCGTGGGAGCGAGCTAAAGCAAGCCCCACGATGTCAAAAAAAGAGTGGCAATCGGCAATAGAAAACCTGGATAAAAACCTGGACAAAAAACTTTTAGATATGATTAAAGAACTTAAGGACACGAAATTGGAGCTGATAAAAGAGGTTAAAGAGGTTACACAGACAGTAAAATCGGAGCTGTCAGAAGTGAAAAAAGGTATGGAAACAATACGAAATGAATTACAAGGAACGCAGCAGAGAGTTAAAACAGTAGAAGACGCGATGGAGAATTTAGCAGACACGCAACAAACAGAGATGAGATTGGTGAAGGGGAGAATGTCAGTTGCAGAAACTAAACATATGGAGAAGCAGCTACGTTTTCGTGGCTTGCCAGAAGTGGAAGGAAAGTCAGCGCAAGAACAGATGACTGAGGTGTTGGCTGAGTACCTGGGGAAGGAGGAGGAGGAAGTTGTGGCTATCCTAGATGTGGCATACCGTGTGAATTCGAGAATAGCAACCCAGAGGAAACTACCAAGAGATGTGATTGTGCAGTTTACAACACGAAATATGAAAGAGAGGATTGTGACAAAACAGTTTCAAGATCCATTGGAGATTGATGGCAAGACGATTATTATAATGAAGGAACTGCCCAGATCAGTGTTACTGGACCGGAAAAAATATAAAGTGCTAATTCAGATTTTGAAGGACATGAAAATCAGGTACAGATGGGAGTTACCGGAAGGAGTGTCCTTTGAGTTTGGAGGGGCCAAAAAACGCATCAGATCTGAGCGAGAGATGGAGCGATTTATTAAGGACAATGAAAAAGACTTACCAACAAGATCATGAGTATGGAGTGTAAAGTATTATCTTGGAATGTAAATGGACTAAACTCACCGAATAAGAGGAAAAATACTTTTCACTGGCTACTAAAACAAAAATGTGACATTGTTTGTTTGCAAGAGACCCATATCAGAAAGCAGGATGTAAAATATTTAAAATCTGGAAAATTGGGCAAAGAATATGTAGCGGCCTCCAACAAGAAAAAAAGAGGAGTGGTGTTGTACATAAAAGAGGAGCTACAGCCAAAATTTGTTATGAGAGATGTGGAAGCTAGATTTGTAGCAGTGGAATGTATTTGGAATTTAAAGAGAGTGTTGGTAGTCGGACTTTATGCACCTAACGGTGCAAAAGAAAGCTTCTTTGAGGATTTAAGGAAGCATTTAGACGATCTTGCATACGACCAGATAATTCTTGCTGGAGACTTCAATGGAGTGACAGACTTGGAACTAGACAAAAAGACTACAACGGCACAAAAGAAAAGAGGACTATTACCAAAGCTTTTTTTTGAGTTGATTCAACAAGAGACTCTTGAAGATGTATGGAGGAGAGAATATCCTAAAAGCAGACAGTTTACCTTTTATTCTGCAAGGCATTCTACATTGGTTGTTGGGGGTTTTCCGGGCTGTCTTGCCGTGGTCTTGGCATTGTAGTTCCTGACGTTTCGCCAGCAGCTGTGGCTGGCATCTTCAGAGGTGTAGCACCAAAAGACAGAGATCTCTCAGTGTCACAGTGTGGAAAAGATGTAGGTCATTTGTATCTACTCAAATAGATACAAATGACCTACATCTTTTCCACACTGTGACACTGAGAGATCTCTGTCTTTTGGTGCTACACCTCTGAAGATGCCAGCCACAGCTGCTGGCGAAACGTCTGGAACTACAATGCCAAGACCACGGCAAGACAGCCCGGAAAACCCCCAACAACCATCGTTCTCCGGCCGTGAAAGCCTTTGACAATGCATTCTACATTATCAAGAATTGATATGATCTGGGCCTCAAAAGACTTAGCATTATGGACTAAGGAAATTTGGAAAAAAGAGAAAAAGGAAAGCATGGAGAATAAATGAGGACTTGTTACAGGAAAGAGAGAATATGGAAATACTGAGAAGAGAGACAAAGTTTTTTATACAATACAACGTGAATAAAGAAGTACCAACCAATAAAGTTTGGGATGCTTACAAGGCGGTTGTAATGGGCATACTAATGGACTTAAATGGTAGAGCAAGAAAGAAGAAAGAGGAGAAAAGACAAGAGATTGAGGAGAAAATAAAAGCCAAAGAAATACAGCTAAAAAAGAGACCAGGGAAAAAGAAGGTATACCAGGAAATTAAAATACTTCAAGAACAGCTAACAGCAATGAGCAATAAAGAATTGGAGTGGAATCTCAAAAGACTGAATCAAAAAGCGTTTGAGGGTGCTAATAAACCTGGGAAGTACCTGGCATGGCAATTGAAGAAGAAAAGGGAAAAGAAGATAATAAATAAAATTTGCGAAGATAACAAAACGTATTTGGAGCAGGCTACCATTAGTAGAGCCTTTTATAAATTTTACGCTAAGCTGTATAATAAAAAAGAAGTAAACAAAGAATCAATAGCGTCATATTTGGAGAAAACCAAACTTCCAGAAATCTCGGAAGCTTGGAGAAATAAGTTGAATAGTGAAGTAACTGACGAGGAAATAAGTAAGGCAATACAATCTGCAAATCTAGGAAAGGCGCCAGGGCCAGATGGACTTACGGCTAAATTCTATAAGACAATGGCTAATGAACTGGCACCATTCCTAAAAGAGGTGATGAATGGGGTTTTAAGGGATCAAAGGATTCCAGAAACTTGGAGTGAAGCGAATATATCATTGATCCCAAAAGAGGGCCAAGACCTGACTAATGTGAAAAATTATAGACCTATATCGCTACTCAACAATGACTACAAAATTTTTGCGAAGATATTGGCGGAGAGATTGAAGGGGTGGCTCTCGGAAGTCATAGAGGAGGAACAAGCAGGCTTTTTGCCAGACAGACAAATAAGAGACAACTTAAGGACAGTGATCAATGCTATTGAATATTATGACAAGCGTTGTGACAAAGAGGTTGGTTTCTTCTTTGTTGACGCTGAAAAAGCGTTTGACAATTTAAACTGGGACTTTATGTTTGCCACTATGGAAAAGCTACAATTGGGAGAAAGATTCATCAGAGCAATTAAGGAAATTTATAGAGACCAGACTGCAGCAATTGTGGTGAATGATGAATTGACCAAGAAATTGACGATAAGTAAAGGAACAAGACAAGGTTGCCCGTTATCTCCATTGTTGTTCATTTTAGTATTGGAGATTCTGATGATACAAATACGTCAAGATGATGAAATTCGTGGAATAAAAATAAAGGACTATTCATACAAGGTCAGAGCATTTGCGGATGACATAATGTTAATTCTAGAAGACCCATTGGAGAACATGCCAAGAGTGATAGATAAGATCAAGGAGTTTGGAGACTTGGCAGGTTTCTTCATTAACAAAAAGAAGTCAAAGATATTATGCAAAAATATGACTAAGCAGAAACAACAATTGTTAATGGAAACAACGGATTGTGAAGTAACAAGTAAAGTGAAATATTTGGGAGTCGAATTAACTGCAAAGAACATAGATCTATTCAAAAACAATTATGAAAAACTATGGACTCAGATAGAGAGAGACTTGATTAAATGGAATAGATTGAATTTGTCATGGTTGGGCAGGATTGCAGCAGTTAAGATGAATGTGTTACCAAGAGTAATGTTTTTGCTACAGACAATACCAATCATCAGAGACTCCAAACAATTTGAAAAATGGCAGAGGAAAATATCAGATTTTGTTTGGGCAGGCAAGAAGCCTCGAATGAAAGTGAAAGTTTTACAAGATGCAAAGGAAAGAGGCGGAATGCAACTGCCCAATCTGAGACTTTATCATGATGCAATCTGCCTAGTTTGGTTGAAAGAATGGATGACATTAAAGAACAAGAAACTATTAGCCCTAGAGGGATATAAAAAAATATTTGGATGGCACGCATATTTATGGCATGACAAAGTAAAGGTCAACTCGATGTTCCTGCATCACTTTGTTCGGAGAAGTCTATACATAATCTGGAAGAAGTACAGAATTTATCTACAAGAAGGAACCCCTTTGTGGGTGGTTCCATATGAGGTGATAGACCCGAGAGCTGTTGATAATGAACAACAATGTTTAACGTATAAAGAAATAACTAAAACTGAAGCATCCAAACTTAGAATAAAGACACAAGAGGAACTATCACCTAACTACGATTGGTTCCAGTATAGACAGATCAGAGACTTATATAATTCGGACTCTGTAAAGGGAGGTATACGAATAGAGAATTCGGAACTAGAGCAGACCCTTCTTAAAGAAGATAAGAAAAGAATATCCAAGGTATACCAAGTACTGTTGAAGTGGTATACCGAGGATGAGATAGTTAAAACACAAATGGTGAAATGGGCTATAAACTTTAATAAAGAAATAACAATGGAGGCATGGGAATACTTGTGGAAAACTACAATGAAGACAACGACATGTATTAATATCAAAGAGAACATTTATAAAATGATCTATCGTTGGTACATGACACCAAAGAAGATTGCGCTAGGGAATTCGAATACTTCTAATAAATGCTGGAAATGTAAGAAGCATGAGGGCTCCCTCTATCATATGTGGTGGTCGTGTGAGGTAGCCAGGCAGTACTGGGGGGAAATAATAAGAGAAATGAGTGAAATTTTACAATTTCAAATTAATAAGAACCCAGAACTCCTGCTACTGAACTTGGGAATGGAGGGAATTCCAGCCCAACACAGGACGTTGATATTTTATATGACAGCAGCAGCTAGACTTTTGTATGCGCAAAAATGGAAAGTACAAGAAGTGCTAACTATTGAAGATTGGACTTACAAATTGCTGTATATGGCTGAAATGGACAAGATGACAAGAAAATTGAGAGATCTGGACTCAGGGCAGTTCAACACAGACTGGGAGAAGCTGAAACAATACCTGGAGAAGAAATGGGAGGTGGGAGGAAAACTGTGGCAGTTTGAGAACTACTGAAGTATTGAAGTAGAGGGGGGAGACTTTACCGGGGGGAGAAGAGATAAATGTGAATTAATAAGCAGTCAGATTAATAGATTGACATATATATAGATATATATAGGTTAACAAACAGAACATAGAGAAAATAATTAATTATAAGGACTAAATATAAGGAGCGATTAACTAACAATATTTTCTTTTTTTTTCTGACAAGTTTTGTACCAAACTGAATGTCTGAAGATATAGATGGGTCAAATTGATTGACTACGTGAGGAGAGATATATAGAACTATTATAAAAAGATAGAATGAGTAATATATATAGAGAATAAGTCAAATTGTTTGATATAAACGAATGTATGATCTATATGGTTTATGATATATAGAAATACCTGAAATTGAAAAATTGGGATAAATTGTTTATCTAAGATGGAAACAAAGGCTTACAGTTTGGGCATATAATGTTAAAAATAGTTAAGGATGTACTGCTTAGAATAATGGAGAATATATATTTGTTTTAGATAGAGGAAGCTAATAAAAGTAAGGGAAAGGGGACAAAGGGTTGGGAAGCTGTTGGAAGTCAACAAAAAGGGGGGGGAAAGGGAGGGGGTTAGAGATGAAAAAATTGGGGAAAATTGAATGTATATGTGGAAATAATGGATTCTAACCCAATAAAAATTTTTCAAAAAAAAAAAACAATTAAAAACAGGGCAAGAAGGGTAGGTTTCAGAAGGGGATGCTGGTGGAATGCTCCTCAGCCTTCTGGCCTGGGAGTCCTTCAAGGTTCCATCTTGACCCCTTTGCTCCTTAACATCTACATGAAACTGCTGGATGAGGTCATCACGAAATTTGTGCTGGTTTGTCACTAATATGCATGTGTTGCTCAGCTCTATCTTGTGTTTCTGGCTGATTCCAGTTAGGCTGAGAATAAGCAAAAGTCATAGTTAGGAGAGAAAAACAAAAATCATAGCCCCTTCTTAAGAAACCTACGGGCACTTAAGTTTTCTTAATGTGGTTGGATCCAGGCCACTCTCTTGTGGCCTAACCTATCTCTCAGCAGTGCTGTTGTAAGAATAAAATGGAGGAGGGGAGGAAGATTTTGTAAGGCATTTTGGAGTTCCCATTGGGGAGAAAAGCAGGGTATAAATGTCTAAAGAAATAATAAAATTTTGTTGTGGAATAAAAGTAAATTGAGCTTTCTGTGCTGTAAAATACTGGCCTCAGCTGGACAGCAAATATACAAAATATGAATACAGGACACCTGTGACAGCAACCTTGTTCAAGCTAAGCAGGTCTGGGTCTGCTCAGTATCTAGTTCTGCTGGGAATCCTAGGCAATCCATGAAGGAAGACATCTGGCGTATCGATGTCACTGATAGATAAAGTAATACAGCAACTTGCAATCTCACAGTGCAATCTTAAACAGAGTTACAATTTCCTAAGCCCATTGACTTCAAGAGGTTTAGAAGGGTGTAACTCAGTTTAGGATTGCACTGCAAACCACATGCAAATATTACACACATGTGCCTCTTCAGCATTTCGGTTTCTATTGTCCTAGCCAAGTCATTTCTTATCAAACAAAATAAGTTAATTACTATTGGAGATGCTGAGGAGCTTTGCTAATTTGTACGTCAAAATCAAACTGCCTCATTCATTACTTAACTCAGAAATATTACAAGGAGAACTTACTCTTGCACAAGAGGTCTCCTGTTTGTAACTTTAAAGTAGCCATTGCACAGTTCCTGAGTTCTTTGTGCTAGAGATTATAGCTTGTCTTTCTGGTTGCACACTTGCCTTGCTTAGCAAGAGAGATTCTCAGAGAGCAACCATGAAGGATCAGCCTATTGTCTGTGACGCAGAGAAGTAAGCTGCAATACTGCAGCCCAAGCTCTGCTCATGACCTGAGTTTAATCCTGGCAGAAGCAGAGTTCAGGTAGCTGCCTCAAGGTTGACTCAGCCTTCCATCCTTCCAAGGTCGGTAAAATGAGTACCCAGTTTCCTGGGGGTAAAGTGTAGATGACTGGGGAAGGGCAATGGCAAACCATCCTGTAACAAAAGGTCTGCCAAGAAAATGTCATGATGCAACGTCCCCCCATGGATCAGTAATGACTCGGTGCTTGTACAGGGGACTACCTTTACCTTTATTGCAATATGAACCAGCCTGACCAATCATCTTTACAGGCCCTGCTTTGGGTGCCCACGTTACCAAAGGCTAGATGGATGGCAACCCAGGAAAGGGCCTTTTCAGTCATGGCCCCAAGATTATGGAATTCTCCGCCAGGGAGACTTGTCTGTCCCCTTCTATCATTGTCTTCTACTAGCAGGTAAAGACTTTTTGTTTTATCAGGTGTTCTCTCACTAATTCTCATTAACCTTTCCTTCCATTAATGTTTTTCTTCTGTTTTTTATAAATTTGTGTGTTTTTAATCTTTTTAATTTTAAATTTTTTTTTGCTGCCTTTGAAACTCAAAGCTGGGTGGGAAGACAGCTTAAAAACATGTTAAATAAAATAAAATATAATAGATGGATTCAATACAATAAATATGCACAGAAACAGGCTG
The DNA here is from genome assembly GCF_028583425.1 of Eublepharis macularius. Classification (NCBI taxonomy): domain Eukaryota; kingdom Metazoa; phylum Chordata; class Lepidosauria; order Squamata; family Eublepharidae; genus Eublepharis; species Eublepharis macularius. The sequence continues at coordinate 47,337,812 of NC_072790.1, forward strand.
AATGAAGAAAGGGAAGTGGAAATTCCATGTCATTTGAACATCTCATTTGTTATCCATATGATCTATTACTGATTTATCAGATGAGAGCTCATATTGGTCAGACTTCAATCCAAGGAGAGCTGAGGGACATTTGCTCTTTTTTTGTGTACTTGTATACTCAGAACCAGATTTATACATTTGTTAAGTAAACAACAGCTTAGGGCATCACATTATGCAGGGCATCTAAATAATAAAATCTGACATTTCAATGTCAAAATAATACACTTTATTTTTTGCTAATGTTATGAGGCCTATTAAATTTGACATCATTTAGGGCTTTAGCACCCAGGTGACCTTTATCTCATCAGATCTCAGAAGCTAAGGAGGGTCAACCTCCAATGAAGACCAGGGTCACAGAGGCAGGCAATGGCCAACCACCTCTGTTAGTCTCTTGCCATGAAAACCCCACCAGGGGTTGCCATAAATCTGTTATGACTTGAGGGCACTCTCTGCAGGGCATATCTTAATCCAGCCCTGGCTGTTTTATTTTGGAAAGGTCTCTGTGGGGTAAGGTTTCCAAGTCACCATCTAGTAGTCTACTTTGTGCTTTTAAGAGAGCAATCCTAAGAAGGTGTACTCAGAAATAAATCCCATTTTATTTAGTTGTGCTTACTCCCAGGGAGTTTTCTTAGAATTACCACCTAAATCTCAAAATGATCAAGGGATGATTTTCTCCCTTTCATGGCTCCCTTAGTCCTGTTCTTCAGCGCTGCTTGTTTCCCAGGAACAAAGAAAGAATATGTAGTCAAAATCCTGGTTTCCTTATGCTTTTTGTTGCATCGGAGGGTTTCACAAAATACATGGCAGATCGCTGAATTGTGACAGGGCAAGTTTAACATGGGGGTATTTCAGTTTAGCTCTGACTAGTTGAATACTGGAGGAAAGATTCTGGCTTTCAAAGGTGAAAGCAGAAGAGTAAATAAGAAGATCAACGATGAAACCACATTGAGTTATACTGACAGAGAGATGAGATAATTAAAAGATAACTGGATAATTAAAAGATAACAGAGAGTAAATGAACCCTCTGTTAATTTGAGTGCCATAATTAAATGAGTGTGTACTTCAATAGAAGGGCACTCCAATATGCTTTCTTGACTGCTAATATGAACCAGCTGCATGGTTCTGGAAAACTCACTAGCAAGGCAAAGAAAGGACCCTAGTGCTGCAACGACTGTCTCAACGGTTCAAAAGATACAAGCTGCTATTGGGGCACCAAAAATAGTAATGGAATAAATCCTCTCTTTCCAAACTTCAGTCTTTGTAAGCATGCATCAGCCCAGGCTACCTGGCCACCCACCATGCTGAATACCCCCACAGTCACAAAATGAGCTACAGGATTGATTATCAGTGCACTTCTAAGCCAAGGTACAACCTTTTAAGCCCAGTGAAATACATAAGGGGGCCTAGTTTGGGGTCAATCCTAGATTGTTGCCCTGATGTGATGATGTTACATCTGTTTTTGCACCAGAAGTGATGTTGCACATTGGGATGACACTGAACAGCTTGTACTCACCCTACCCCATTCTCTCTTGCTGGGATTTCAGCTACGGCTGGCAACCCTAAAAGTAAATAAGCTTAGGAGGTAATTTTGCTTAGGATTGTACTTACGGTTGCCATGTCCCCTTACCATCCCGGCAGGAAGTGGGGCAACCCGGCACTTACTTTTATTGTTTTCTCACATATGCACTCCCAGTGTGACACAATGACATCACTTCCAGGAACATCATCATGCAGGTCCTGGAAGTGCTCCTGGGCTTCACACTAGGCTGATTTGAACCTCCAAATGAACTGAATCAGCCCGGCATGAAGCCCAGGAGCGCTCCTAGGGCCTGTGCAATGACATTAATCCTGGGTGTGATGTCATTGTGCAGCACTGGGAGCATGCCCTGGAAGACTCATTCCCACACCTTTCCCCTACCATCCAGGTGAGTGGTGCCAGGGGAGGAGGCTGGGAGCAGGGGAATCACCACTCCCACGAGGGGAACACCAACCTTAACTGTACTTGCTAGAAAAGGTATGTTATTACCTTCATAAGGTGAGAGGGGCTGGATTTTCCACTGTCTGGGAACAGTTAGTTCATGTGGCAGCTAAAGGTACTCTGAGTACAACTTTGCATGTCAATGCAGGAGCAATTGCAGAATGGGGGAAATAAAATATTTATCACAATTGGTTCGAGGGTAGTGAGCAACAAGACAATATCAGATGTCCTTGCAAGCACAGTATAAATAGCTCAAGAGAATGATAGGGGTTCTTGGGAGAAGATAATGTACTGAAGCCAGCCTCCATTCTCAAGAGCTGATGATAGTAAAAGGATGGAAATCAGTATATATGGGCAAAGATGTAGTTTTAAAAAAACTGGCTGCTTTATTACAAAGTGATAGGGAGGGAACTTGCGCTGCTATTAGCCTTGCGATAGTCCATTCTCTTCTGGTGCTTCCTTTGCAGGTACACCATTTTCCTCCTGAACAATCTGTTTCCAGAAGCGGATGTACCTACAGAAATTATCCTGTCTGGGATGTAAGGACTCTGCAGACATGACCAACACCAGGAAACTTAAAATGCGCCTGGAACCCTGAGAACTGTAGTTCAGACAAGGAGCCTGCAGAGAAATTCCCATTCACAAAATGTTAGGGAAGATGAGGCATGCACGTGAAGTTAATCCTGGGAAGATGAGGCATGCAAGTTCAGATTCTCCAATGAGATGAACTTTATGGCCCAAACTACTGATTACAAGAAGCTATACAGGCAGTGCTACCCAACTTCTCTCCACCTTCCTGTATCTCCCAGGCAATGTGTACTTGAATAATCATGTGGTGCCATTGTGTCCACATTTCCTTTCTCACTTCATTGTGGCCACTGCTTGTGGGAGAAGTGGGGAAACACATGGGTTCTGCTTATCATCAGCAGCAAGAAAGTCATCTTGTTTCTCTTTGATTCTCCAGATTTCCCAATCAGTAGCATTTTTCCCAGTGGATTCTTTCAAGGCATAAGGAAGAATGCTTCCAGCCAGTCACTTTTGGAGACAAACCCAGAGGAGGGATTTCCGCAAAGGAGTCTGTACCAAGCTATAAGTGCTCAGACCACTCTACATAAAGCTCCAAATTTATGTGAATAACTTCTCATGGGGGGCAATCTTTATGATCAAGGAAGAGAGGGGAGCAAGATCCATGTCCTCCACCCGTGCCACCCCTCATCAGCAAAGTCAGTTTCTGTGGCTTTTAAACAACTGTCTTGAAACTGTTATGTGACTGTGATCAAAGACATGAACCCAAAGACAAATCATAAGTAGACATGGGCACGAACCGCATTACGAACATCAAAAACCCACGAAATTGGTGAGCACGCGATCGCAATCCGGCAGTTCGTGATTGTCCATGGCAAATGAACCAGCTTTCTGAAGAAGCCTGGTTCGGTGCGTTTGGCCACAGTTCGGGAAGCCAGACAACCAGGTGCCATCAATCAATTCCCCTGGAAACGGAGCCGGGGGAATGCCTGAACTCTGTCTGCGCTCCTTCTGTTGCCCTGAAAACCCGAATGGAAGCCCAGCTTACCTTGATCGGCAGGTCTTCCTTCCAACCATGGAGCTGCAAAGTGGTTACAAGTTGGGAGAAGACACCCGAGGGAAGGAGGGGGGAGGAGGTGTTCTGTAGCCACAGGCACTCCAATCTAATCCTTGCAAACCCCGATAGGCAGCTCTGATGGCCAAACACAGACCTCCTGCATTGCTCTATGAGACCTCAGCTTTCGGAGTGATTTTCCGAAAAAAATCTTTTGGATATGTTCCTGGGAGAATAAAATTGTGATTTGTAATATATTGTGGCCTGATGAAAGATTTATTCAAGTCTGAAACGAGAAAAAGAGAACGATCTGGCCGGCTCACGCTCGTTGCCTCAGTTGCTTTATTCCCGCTTGTTTCACAGCGGCTTCTACAAGCGTCGGATTGAGACGGCTTGCCTTTCAGCGGCTCCCACAAGCGCTTACCTGGGCTACCGCCCGCCCTGCGGCGGATGTGCAGCGCCTATAATCTTTCGTTATACACATTGGGAACTATATTGGCTACAGCTGTTTCAAGCAGCAATATTTTGGTGTTTACCGGACTTTGAAGTGATTCTTGCATGTAACTTTGTATCATGTGCTATTCTGGCTGAAACTTTGTAAATTTGTCTTTGATTAATTCCGCCTTGGGCGTGCTTCCTTCGATGTGTGGTGTGTTGCATGTCTAATCATAAGCAAGCATATCATGTAGTTTAGCCTGCAGACTCCACCCCACCCTATTCCCCTGCCATGCCTTCGCCTCCTCCTCCTCCTCCAGGAACCCCGTAAATAGTAGTATTAATTACAAGTTAAGATACCCCTGCAGTGGACACCCTGAGGGAAGATGTGTCTCATAACAATTGGATAATTGTGTTATCACATGTGCTCTATTTTTTTAAAAAAAATTAAACTATTTTCAAAAACTTGACAGATGAGCTGGGGAGAGAGGGGAGGCTTGTGAAAGGAAACAAAGGACCAAAACAAAGAAGAATGGTGAATGCAAAATTTTCAGCAGAAAGATTAAAAAAAATATTGTCAGCCAATCACTGTAAAAAAAAAAAATTAATATGCCAGTGGCTGGTGCTGTTTTCTGTCTGCTTTCAATAAAAGGCTAAATGAATCAGTGGAAAGACCTGCTCTTTGGGGTTCTGTAAATTCAAACCCTTTTGTCCATTCTGTTGGAAAATTAGGGGATCTTTAAGTTATGTGACTATGTTATGTGAAACAACAAAAACAATTTTAAAGTCCCCCCTCCCCTGCCTCCCTGTGCCATGGACATAACACTGTTTTCATCCACAGTTCCCAGGTACAATTGCATCCCCAACATGTTAAAAAACACATGTCTGGTGTTACTTATAGCTTGGCTCATAGTTACAGCTAAAAGCTATGGATCAAACCAGTCTTGTGAGGATAGATTGTCCCTTCTCTTGGCTTAACCCAGGGTGCTCCATAACACTTCATGGTTCATGAACTGGCAGTTCGTCAAAGCCCGTTTCTGATGAACCACCATGAACTTTTAGGCCAGTTCGTTTGGTTCGTTCTTTGGTTCATCACTTCAGACAGCCTGGCACCTATCAATTAGTTTCCTAGGCAACAGGGGGTATGGGCTTTCTGCAGCCCTGGAAGTGACCTTCTGCTGCCCCAGAAGTGATGTTTTCATGAACCAAACGAACCAGTTTGCAAACTGGGGCAAGTTCATAAAAGTTTGTGGTTTGTGAAATGTTACAAACCATGAACTGCACAGTTCGGTTTTTTCCTGGTTCGTACCCATTTCTACTCATAATGCTTCACCTTCAGCAGGGTAGGAGTACAGAACTATATATATAAGAGAAAAAAGAAGGAAACTCCAGTTATATTGCAGCCTCACAAGAGAAGAGGTAAAAGCCGCTCCAAAGCCTTGATTACAAAAATATCCCAGAGAATATACTCTGCCTGAACTGTTTTGAGAGTAAAATATAACTCTTAATTAGAGTGAATAGTCAATTCAGATCTCCTACATGAGAGCATGTTTGTCAGAGCCTAGTTATTAGTGGCATTAATTTAGAAACATTGCAAAATTCAACACTAGGAATGAATTAGAGCACAACAACAAATTGTTACTAGGACTTGTAGTAATAATTGCACATGAAATTGTTTGTTATCATGGTGTGGCACTTTCAAATCATACAACCTCTGATCAAAATTCTCCCATCATATGAAGCCATGTTCATTTCATGGCTAGCAACTAGATGGCTTCTTCTACAGGGTAAACACAATTAGAGGGGGGACCATTCATGTTGAAATATTTGATACATTCTGTTGATAATGCTATCTAAGAAGCAAAGTAATCAGCTCCACTGGCCTTTGCTTGTAACGCTTATTTCCTATTTGAGATATTTCAACTACATTTCAGTCTATTAAGTGGCAATTTTTTTAAAAAGCTTTATTATTTTATCAAAAATGATGAAAAGATAGACAACAGGTTTTAAAATTGGTAAATTTTACAGGTGCTTAGGTTGTTGCTTTTGTAGAATAGGAATCATGACTGTTTAATTCAATCTGATGTTTTTAAGAAATGGGAGTCTTGGATTTTTCCAGTTCACTTTTTTTCAGACTTAGCTTTGCATTCATTGCAAGTATGAGGACAATGCTGTTTCTGTCCTGGGCAAAACTGAACTTCAATACTTTCAGACTTATTCTGATACATTCTTATGTATGACATAGTCCTCCTGACAGCAAAACCCATGGTACCAGCACGTGCCATTTTAGGCAGTGCTCTAAATCTGGAGTTTGCTTTGTAAGTATCATTGGCAACTAGTCCTTGAACAACAAGCATACTTCCAAGAGACAGAGGAAGAGCTCTGTACCAGAAACTTTCCTCTTTACATTGTTGATGGATCTTTGCTATTTCTTCAATACTAACACCTGAAGCTGAAAAATTGTGCAGGTTCTGGTCCTTTAGTTCAATGGAAGATGCCTGAGCTTTCCCATCATCTGGGAGAGAAGCCAGTAAGTCCAGCCTCAGCTAAGCCAAGTGCCCCCAGGCATCTTCTGCAGCCCGCACTCCTCTCTGGCCCCGCTCTTTGCTTGCTGCCCTGCCCTTCTTCTTCCACTTCAAAGGCTCTATTTCTGCCTCTCCACCCCAGCCTTGGGGCAAACTTGTTCCTATTAAGCGGGAATTTTTTGATGGGGGAACCATTCAAGTTCTGCCCATTGTATCATGGTGCAAAAGTGATTTTAAACACTCAAGAATTAGAACATGGAGGACTAGCACAGCCAAAGGTGCTGGTACTATAACTTCACCCACCATCAAACGCCCTCTGGAATAAGACTGACTTACATGCCTTCAAGGCTCAGATTCTGGTTTGTGTTGCCTTTCCAGCATTTCCAAAGAAGTCTGTAGTTTTTCTAGCCAGACTTTGACATTTGCATGGTGCCCAGGATTTGCTGCATGATGGTTCAGTTTTAGTGTAGGAAAATCTTTTGCTATCACACCACAAGCTTTAGCCTTTTCACCAGGAGACACACTATATGGTGGCTCAACCAAAAACATGTATTTCAGAGTTAAAATAACAACAACAACAACATTCGATTCATATACCGCCCTTTAGAATAACAACACCCACTCAGAGTGGTTTACAAAGTATGTCATTATTATCTCCACAACAAAACACCCTGTGACATGGGTGGGGCTGACAGAGCTCCTAGAAGCTGTGACTAACCCAAGGTCTCCCAGCTGGCTTCAAGTGGAGGAGCGGGGAATCAAACCAGGTTCTCCAGATTAGAGTCTCATGCTCTTAACCACTATACCAAACTGGCTCTTATTTTTCATCAATAGTTGGAAGTAAGGGTCATTGATACCACGGAGAGGAAACAAGTAGCACATTTGTGAGGGGAGGGACTCCCTTCAATTTTAGAAATGTTGCTATGCTCCCCTCTCTGGAGAGATAATGCATCTTTTGTGACTTGTTACTTGCCAGACAGATATCAGCAGAGTATAGGAAATTGGTCTGATATTCATAAATCATAGAATCATAGAGCTGGAAGGGACCTATGGGGTTATTTAGTCCAACCCCCTGCACAATGCAGGACATTCACAACTACTTCCCGCCACACCCCCAGCGACCCCTGCTTCATGCCCAGAAGATGGCAAAACACCACCAGTTTCCCTAGCCAAACTCACCTGGGAAAAATTGCAAATTTCTATTTTCCTTATCGAGAGTAAACATGCATCTTCTAAGAAGGGTGGCATTCTCATCATCAAAAGCAATCATCGTTATGCATTTTTGCAGGGGTTATTCAGAAAAGTAAGATTTCTGTACCCTTTGCATACCACGTACGTAGTGGATTATGTTATCAGGTTCAGAAAGAGTATTTACTGTTTATTTTTCATCCCACACTTCCTCAAAGAAACTTAGAGTAACTGATGTAGCTCCTCGCAACCTTGTGAGATATTAGGTTGACATAAAAAGAGATATATATGTGGCTGGTTTAAGTTTATGTAGCAAGCTTCATAACTAAGTCGAGATTTCAATCTGAGGGCCAAGCTACGATTGACGAATGACACTAGAACGACAAGTGAACAGACTCAGGGCCAAGCTACACATGACGAATGACACTTGAATGGCAAGTGTATTTCTCCCTGTTCACTTGCCCTCCACTCAATCCACTTGCCGTTCAAGTGTCATTCGTCATGTGTAGCTTGGCCCTTACGTGTATTCCTCCTTGTTCACTTGCACTCCACTTGCGCTCCACTTGATCACTACATCTGTTCACTTGCCGTTCAAGTGTCATTCGTCACTTGTAGCTTGGCTCAGTCTCCCTCTCTTACTCCAACTCTCTTGCCACTACACTTTCCTGCTTTAAGGGCTGAAACATTCTCAAATATAGACAGAGCCACAATGAAAAAAGGAAAGTTCCTCTTTCATCCCTTTAATTGTTCCATCACTGCTCTGCTTTAACATCACCTGAATATATAAGCAAAGAACACTTTTTTGTTGTTTTAGCATCTCTTGCTAGCCTCTTGCTTTTCTAAGACTCTTCCTACAAGCACTGGTTATTTGTTTATATTCATCCTTGACCTAAAGAAAAGTTTGATGACTGTTCCAAGGTACTGGGAAGCTTCTTCTCTTCCAATAGAACTGCCATATACTCAATGTCAGTGGGCTTAGACTGGAGTAACTCTGCATAGGATTGCGCTATAGGTCTCCTGTGTCCCGCATCTTAAGTAAAATAGTAGAGAGTTCAGTAACACCTTTAAGACTAACCAACTTTATTGTAGCATAAGCTTTCGAGAACTACAGCTTTCTCCATCAGATGCAAGAGAGCTATAGTTCTCAAAAACTTATGCTAAAATAAAGTTGGTTAATCTTAAAGGTGCTACTGGACTCTTTATTATTTTGCAACTGCAGACTAACACAGCTAACTCCTCTGGATCTTAAGTAAGGCTCATTTGCAAGTGAAGGAGACATTCTACCATGCAGCTATGAAACCTCCTTCCATAATCTTGCTTCTAAGTGACTGAAGGGCACTCTACATGTTATTTCTCTTAGGAGTTTGCCATGGAGCCAACCCGTGCTCCGTACAGTCACTCTGCCACTCTGGAGAATGTGTTCTATAAAAAAAAGAGAGTGCCAATGGGCTCAGAAAGCTGCCACCAGGGGAGGGAATGCTCCAGCCTTTTGCCCGAGCTTTTTTCTTTTGCAAAAACAGTGCAGAGGGGAGACATTTCCCCATTTCTGTTGACCCACATGGAGGTATTGTGTGCATGGATGGCAGCAGAAATGAGAAAATTCTCTCCCTCCCCACTCTGTTTTTGCACAGGGGAAAAAGCTTGGAGGAAAGTCAGGGCTCAGGAGCTCTCTCTCCTCTGAGCTCATTGGCACTCTCCTTTTTAATAGAAGCCATTCCTCAGAGCTGCTGTGTGTCTGCTTGAAGCACAGGTTGGCTCTATGGTAAACTCATAAAAGAATTGTGTGTAGAGTGACCTTGAGTTCAGTGGACTTAGAAAGGTGTAACTCTGTTTAGGATTTCACTGTTATTACCCAAAGTCAACCCAATAAATGTTTCCTTTTCAGGCACTGCTGTTTCTTACTGACTTGTAACAAGTCAAAGACTTAGCGCAAATACAACTGGAAATGGGAGGCATGGCAAGCCAGTAGTGCGTGTCACCAATAAACTGAAATCCAACATAGTAAAAATGCTAATGCTTTCGATATGTTCATCTTCTTTTCAGGCAAGCTTAGATTATCCGGTTCACTGTTTCAGTAAATCCCAATTACCCTTCCATGGACTATTTCTTTTTCTAGTACAGCAATAAACATTATTGTTATGAGACTAATTGCAATATGCTGTCATACTCATCAAAGTATGCCATACTCACCTTTTTTAAAAAAAACCCACAGATGCCATAGTGAAAGTCACAATGTAATAAAAGAGAGATGCACAGCTGATGTTTGTTTATTTAAAGAAAACCAGACTTAGGGAGGGGGGGCTGTGATTGAGGGCAGAGGAGTGGCCCAGGGATGGACTGCATAATATTTTCAAATCCTAGATTATTGTCCATCTTAAATCTCACATAAACACAAAAAGCTGCCTTAGACTGAATCAGGCTGCTAGTCCAATCAAGATAATATTGCCTATTCAGGTTGGTAGCAGCTCTCCAGGGTCTCAGATGGAGGTCTTCTGCCTGGTCCTTTATAACTGGAAGTCCCTGAAGCAGGGGCATCCTACATACAAAGCAGAGGCTCTTCCACTGAGCTATGGCCCCTCCCATACTGTCTCTCCCCTGTCTCCCTGATCTTCCAATCCGCTTTCCCACTTGTATCTTCAGGATCCATTTATTTTCCCACCAGGCCAGAGAAAGACGGCTTGGAGGAGGTGTTTTGAATATGCAAATAGCCGGAAGGGAAACAATGAGTGATTCCACACACATTGGATAATGCACTTCCAATCCTCTTTATAGATCATTTGGAATGGATTTTTTTGTGTGCGGAACAAAAAATCCACCTCAAATGATTGATAAAATGCATTGAAAGTGCATTATCCAACGTGTGTGGAATCAGCCATAATATCTCTTTTTAAAAAAAATATACAGGCCAGTAACAACAATTCTGAAATTCCTATGACCTGCATATATGCATATTATGAATGGTCTTTATGTCTAAGACTTTTTTAAAAAAAATCAAAACTCCAAGAAATAATGAAAGGGGGCAGGCTCTTTTTCATCTGCTAAATCCACAGCCACCCATTACTGCTGTTCATTTTGAAAAAAATCTCCAAATCATTGGGAGAAAGAAATATAGAACTGCACGTGACATTTAGTTTGGCCCATACATGGGCTCAAAACCTGTATCTCTGGAACTGTATTCTAGAAGAGCTGTTTAAATGCTACTTCGGTAAATAATTCCTTTCACTCTTTCCTTTACACCAGACAGAGTCACAGCTCACAAATTTCATTACTTTCCTGTCATAAAATATTAAGAGAACCAAATACATCCATCTGCTGGAATGTAGATTACATACAGCATTATTGATGATAGGTTCTTCTCATGAAATGGGGTCATTTATCAGTTCTGAAATCAGGTTCAAGCATGCTGGCACAAAAAGGATATGGTTTTAACTGAACAAAAGTGGCTTTGGTATTTTGAACTACCAGATTTAAACAATGCTCAATTCATTGCCCCAAAAAGAGAAATAAAGCATAAATCATCTTTAGATGTGTCCATGAGATGCTTCCCCAGCCTTCTAACACATTTTAATCAACCCCCCTTGTCAAGTTTTTCCACATCCTCTATAACTACGGGTGAGACTCACGGGACTAATCACATGGTTCAAAATCCTCACAACTCCCATGTTGGCACAGTCATGAAGGTCAGTACTGTCTACCCAGACAGACAGTGGTTCTTCTGGATCTCAGGTGGAAGCCTTTCACCTCACTTACTACCTGGTCCTTTCAACTGGAGAGGTTGGGGATTAAACCTGGGACCATCTCATGCAAAGCAGAAGCTCTTCCACTGAGCCACATGCCCTTCCCACGCTGAGAGTTCCATGCTCAGAAATTAATTCCCAGACATGCATGGGCTCAATTCAGACTGAGAGAGAGATAGGGTTGCCAGATCCCTTGACTCCCCCAGTGGGAAACTGGGAGCCTGGCACTTACCCTGCCTTGTCCTGGGCTTGTGTGATGATGTCACTTCTGTGATGTCATCATGTGGGCCAAAGGTGGCCATGCAGAGCAAAGGGCGCTCCCCTGCACTCCCTGAGCCGCACAATTTGGCCAGAAATGGGCATGTTGTGGGGCGCTGCAGGGTGCAATTTGGGCCGCTGTGACTGCAGGAGCACACCACACCACCGGGGGGCATGCACTGGGGGTGGCACCCTGGGGGTGCAACCCCCACCAGCCAAGTAAGTGGGCATGGGGGAGGGAAGGGTGGGAGCAAGGGCGGGGGAATGGCAGTCCTAGAGAGAGGGCTTAAACCTCCCTGCACATCCATACCATTTTCCCAACCTGAGTTAGCCCTTGGAAACCCCACTAATTGCCCTGCTGGGAAAATATATATGTACTGATGGACTACATGTGAGTTTTCCCAGTGGGGCAAACAACAGCTCCCAGGGTCGTTTCAGTTTTGAAAATCGAATGGGAGGAATCTCCAACTTAAGTGGCTCTTCCTCTGACTGGTAAAGACTTCTTAGACTGGAGGAATTTCTAGGTACAACATTTCTGTCAATCACTGCACTGTTAAATATGGAACAGAGCCAGTGTTCTGCCTGTGGGTTTCAGTAGTTTGCTTTATATTACTACTTGCCACTCTGAAGCTGTGTAGGAGAGAGCATGCTGAAGTCTAGCAGTGTAGTCCTAAGAAGCATTACACCCTTCTAAATCCATCCAAATCTATCTGTATGCCTGTCTTTCTTGAGGTTCCAAAATGGCCTCCCTATGCCTGCCCTGCAAGTGAGAACTTTCATTGACCATAAAATAGAAACCTTTCCCCCTATTTGGCTGTTGTTTGTCAGGAAAATTCCTTGGAGTGGTACAGTAGCTCCTAATTTCATCTCAGTTGGTTGAGTACATCAAAAGGTACTGCTGGAAATATGGAGTGCCTTTAATTGTTTTAATGTCCTGTTATTTTGTCAGGATTTCAATCCTGCCATAGGGGATGGCTCCAGTCCCTGAAAACATTGTCCCAGTTGGATTGGGGGGGGGGACTGGAAATTAGTTTCCTTTTGAAGTCAGTGGAAACAAATAAATAATAGAAGAGAGAAATTAAAATGTTTGTAATGATTATAATAAAGGAAACAAATGAAATTATTAAAGAACAAACCAAACCAGAAACAAATATGAATACAAATTTGGTATGCACCTACACTTTTCATACCAACATAAATCCTTTCCACTATGCCCTTCTGAACAACTAAACAGCACTGCAATAAACAGCACAATATAAATAGCACAAAATAAACAGCGTTACTGTAGAATCCTGAATTGTTTGCTGTTTCTGGACCCTGGCAAATGAGAATACTGCTGGCTAAGCTTTCGGAATTCACAATTTTTCAATGCCTTTACTTCATGACTGACAATGTACCTCACTAAAGTATAAGCACGTGGTCCCCTTTTGGCTCTTATACGAGCTCAGGATACAGAGGGATGCTCCATCAAAGATAAATATAGCTAACCTTGTCTGTAGGGCAAACTCGGCTTTATAAGGAAACATACTCATGAGCTACTGAAATGGATGTCTCCTGATAGACAACTATATTTGTGAGTGCACTGAAGTGGAGAGGGATTTTCCAAGACACATACGCCATGGAAAGGCTTAGCGAGTTGCCATGTGAAATGCCATCAATATTGCTACTGAGTTTAATTTCTTGATGAGTTCACCTCATCTATCTCTGTGACACAAAGTAACAATTTATTTCATTGGGATGAGGCGTCAAAGCGTACTTGAGTTTTGTCTAGTCAATATAGTCAATTCTAGAGGAAAGTGTTTTAATTGGGTAGAGGTTCCATGTTCGACCAAAGCAGGAGGTGGGGGAATTTGCAGGACAAGCACTTAAACATTTTCCTGTTTTATGACTTGGTTTTATTTTAATTTAACACTCCAGCAAATTATCCAAAGGGTAACGAAGCCATCGAGCTTCCTAACACATCACTTCTTAAAACAACAAATTAAAATCTTTTCTATAAATTTCCCCAATGTAGGTAGCAATACCTCATGCTCCTCATGCATCACGAGAATAGCTCAAGTAATTATTGTTTTTCTTCTCAGTACCAACTGAAAAGGAGCCATTTTCTCCCTGCCCTCCCCTTCTCTCTCTCCCTCCCCTGAAATGATGCTACATTTTGCTATAGCAGCTCCAGACAGCAATGAATGGCTACCCCTCAGGCAGAAAGAATCTGTAAATTTAGTTTTGCATTCCCTCCCCAAATCCAATTATTACAACAGCCCTCCTAGGCAATGCTATAGTTAAATGCCTGTCAGTATTTCCATTATAACCCCCTTCCTTCAGGAGTTTATAACTCAGCCATAAAAATTCACTTTAGGCTAGAACTTGTCATTGATGGTTTCAGCCCAACCAGACATTTTTTTTCATACACTGACTTTCCAAAACATCTTCAGGACTATTTTTAATTCTCAGAGGTGAATATGTAGCGAACAAGACAGTGTGATCTTTCACCCCCCACACAAATAAAAAACAAAAATTCCTCCTGTGTTTGTTGTCAGCTGGTGTGTATCGAAAGACTTACGGCCGTCTCTTGGAGCCTGTGCTGGTCTTTACTGAAGACTCTGTGACTTCAGAATATTCCCAGCATGTGGGAATAAAATGTTGCTGATTACAACACTGTTGCATGGCTCTGTTCATATCCAGCAAATATAAACAAGTGACTTTAAGAGGGCTATTAAAAATGCCTGTATGACAGAAATTAGTCCCTTTGATAGGAAACTGGGTGGTTAATTGTCTCCCATGAAGCCACCAACTATATTTGTTTAACTTACTTGTTTACTCTTCCAGTAGGAATCCAAAGCAGCTTACATTAGTCTCCTCTGTTATTTTACCTTCACAACAACTCTATGAAATAAGTTGGGCTGGACTGAGAGTATATGACTGGCACAAAATTCACCCAGCATGCTTCTATGGCAGAGAGGGAATTTTATCCAGAATCTCCCAGGTCCCAATCTGACATTGTAAGAACGTAACATAAGAAGAGCCCTGCTGGATCAGATCAGTGGTCCACCTAATCCAACACACAGCAGCTAACCAGTTGTTATGGAGAGCCAACAAGAGGGCACAGAGGCTGAGGCCCTGCCCTGACTTGTTTATGGCACTGGTTGTTTCATGGAACTACACTCCCCACGCCACCCCAGACATCTGATGAAGACTGAACCTGTTCAAGGCTCTTGGACTACTGGGATCTGTGTGGGTTAAAAAACAGAGGAGGCAGAGAAATTGGTCTCCTTATCTTCTGAGTACTTTATAATATCTTGCAAAAGGAGATGTAGATTGGGGAGCAGAGATTGGCATGGACCAGGAAAACCCCATGGACCACCGGCCCGTAGTCTGTCTATTTTCACAGACCACAGACCATGAACTTTTCACGGACCAGCCTGGGGAATTGGTCCATGGTCTGTCACTTCTGGCAGCCATGGCTCTGTCCCCTTAACACCCAGAGAGCTCAAACTTCCAGAGAATCTTCTGCTGCCTCTCCTCCAGCCACCCTCCAAGTTTGGTCAAGATTGCATTTCGAACATCTGTGTTACAGACCCCAAATCGGTCACCCCCAGGAAACTTCCAGTAGATACTGGAGTCGCAAATGCCTATTGACTTGCACCAAAAAGTTGCAATGAGGCAAAATCAAACGGAAAAGGGTGGGGGAAGAACCCCCTCACTCACCACACAGACACCTTCCTAGCCGTTGCCTAGGGAATTCATTCTTGTCCTTTGCTCGCATACAGAAGAATGGGAGCTCTCTGGATTGCAGGCAGAGCTGCCTATCAAAGTTTTGAGGGCTAAGATTGGCTGCAGAACATCCACCCCTCCCTTGCAGAATGGGAGCTCTCCGCTTGGCAGGCAGAGCTTCCTAACAAGGTTTTGAGGGCTAAGACTGGCTGCAGAACATCCACCCCTCCGTTGCTTAGGGAATTTATTCTTGCTCCTTGCTCCATAGAGCAGAATGGGAGCTCTCTGCTAGGCAGGCAGAAATGCTTATCAAAGTTTCAAGGATTAAGATCGACTGCAGAACGTCCACCCCTCCCTTGAAGAATGGGAGCTCTCTGCTTGGCAGGCAGAGCTGCCTATCAAGGTTTTGAGGGCTAAGATTGGTGTTGCCATGGCTGCAGAACATCCATCCCTCTGTTACCTAGGTAATTCATTCATTCTTCTTGCTTGTATAGAACAGAATGGGAGCTGTCTGGTTGGCAGGCAGAGCTGCCTTTCTACGTTTTTAGGGCTAAGACTGGTGTTACCATGGCTGCAGAATGTCCTCCCATCCGTTGCCTAGGGAATTTATTCTTGCTCCTTGCTCTGTAGAGCAGAATGGGAGTTTTCTGGTTGGCAGGCAGACCTGTCTATCAAGGTTTTGAAGGCTAATATTGGCTGTAGAACATCTACCCGCCCTTGCAGAATGAGAGCTATCTGGCTGGCAGGCAGAGCTGCCTATCAAGGTTTTGAAGGTTAAGATTGGCTGCAGAATGTCCACCCCTGCCTTGCAGAATGAGAATTCTTTGGTTGTCAGGCAGAGCTGCCTATCAAGATTTTGAAGGCTAAGACTGGCTGCAGAACATGCACCCTTCCGTTTTCCTAGAGAATTCATTCTTTCTCCTTGCTCCATAGAGCAGAATGTGAGCTCTCTGCTCTGCAGGCAGAGCTGTCTATTAAGTTTTTAAGGGCTGCAAAAGATCTGCAGATGTCTTCTCCATTACCTAGGGAATTGACAGATCGGCACCAGGATGTCTGGACTCACAGACTGCGAACCAATGGACCAGCCCAAAGGGACGAAAATTCATTTAAAAAGTGAGTCCCACAAACTGTGTGTTCACGAACCACGAACTGGGCTGGACCGTGCAAAATTTTGGTTCATTTTCCAGACTGTACCTACCTCTACTGGGCAGATTGCCCAATAGTTTATTCCCTGTCAATTCATGGCCCTCAACTCATTATTTTGTAACATACAAGGAATTGGGATGTTTTTATGCATATAAGCTATGTTCCGATGTGGGATAAACCAGGATGGGCAGAAGGTCATTGAGGAGTGTCCAGTCACTCTCCAAGCAACTAAAAGTAGCTCTCCTTCAGTGCTTCTGTAATCGCTCTCCTTTCTTTCCCTTTAAAGCTACTTCAGTAGCTTCTCTCTTTCTCCTTTCTGAGAAGGATATAGCTGCACTTGCACATGCACACACACCTTTAGTTAGGAAAATGTTAGCACCAGCACCCTTTTGCAGATAGGACTATTGCTTGGATTGAATTGTGATTTTAATCCCAGGGAATCTGTGATCTCCAATGGGCTACCCAAGGGTGACATGTGTTCACTGATGTATTTACAGGTGCCCACTTGTTTCTTCCCTAAAGCAAAGAGGCAGTCTTAGCTTTCATCCACCTCTGTGGAGCAGGATATGCTTCAAACCAGGAGGCACCAGTTTTGGACCAGCAGGGAGCACTCATTCAGAAACAGCATGGTCCCATAATTGGCTTCGAACTTCCCAATGTTTTTTAATTGCCCTCCATGGCAGCCATTATGTGACTGGTTGCAACTCTCATTGCATCCATTTTGGAGAGAAATCTACTAGCCTTCCTCAATGTACCAATAATATCAACAATCTCAACAGCTTTCAGGACCACAGATGTAGCGTATTGAAGAAGCTCAACACCTGATCTTCGTATTAACGTTCCTGATCACTTTCTATGACTTTTCCATGACTGAAGGTCATTGTGGCATGTCTAATCTTACACAATGGGAAATAATATGTTTGGTTCAGAAAAGCTTGCATTGGAATACATTTGGTTAAAGGTACCACTTGATTTCTTTTTTATAATGCTTGCATGCATCAAAGGACAGTAAGTCCTTGAAAATAAAAGATGATACAACTGTTGGCTGAAAAGGGAACAAGACAACACCAGCTTGGGGAGCTTTGTAAAATACTGAGGGGATATTATTCATTTGAGACAATTCAGGGCAAAATGCAGCAATTGCCTCTTCAAATATGCTTGGCAAAGTGCTTACTTCAAAGGAGCAATGGTTGGCAATGGTTGCCATCATCATGAAGTCTTTCAGAAGATCCCCTGAAGCAACTTAGTAAGCTACAGGGAACATGCTACATATTGACCTGAGGGATGAAATTCATAGAGCTCTGGGGATCTTAGAGTATGCTCCCACAGGATGATGTCACTTCTGGGTTTATCCAGGAAATAATGTCATGGAATTCCAGCACTGTATATTTACATGTCCTGTTCCCCAAAACTGCCAATTGCCAGTGCTGGGATTGAAATCTTAGCCAGCAGGTAAATGGCAAGCCTAGCTCAAGAAAGTTTAGTATCTTAAACCAAGAAAGCCAGATTTGCCATAGGGTGCAAATTTGGTAGGGAATTACTGCCAATCAGGACTTTCTGATAGGGGTATGTGTAATGAGCTGTAAACATCATGAAAATAATTGTTTCTGGATCTTACTTGTGACTGTCTGCAATGGGAATGCTAGTCCTGCTGCTTGGTAGTTATAAAAAACCTCCCTGAAAGAAAATCAATTTTTTTCTAAGTTCTGCATTTACCAGCAATGGAGTGTGAACTAACATTTCACTTTGGTTTCTCCCTTTCAATCAGATCATTGCAAGGGAGGAGCAAAGAGCACTCACAGCCAATCCCAGCTGCCATTCTCTTCCCCTCCCCCCCTCTTGTGGACTGGAGAGAGACTTCTTTTTCTTATGAAAGTAGAAAATCCTTGGCTTGCTCAGGGGTCTGTAGAATTCTAACGTTTTGTCCAATTTGCTTGAAACTTGAGGTTTCTTTGAAGGACATGCATAAGACCCTCTGCTGAAATGTTGGTGACATTTGGTTGAAGAACAATGACTCCATGTCCCTCCCCTCAGAAGCCCCCCCGTAGGAAATAATGAAAGTGCAACAATAGCTATGGGGGAGGGGGCTTGCTCAGGGGCCTGTAGAATTCAAATGCTTTGTCTGGCTTGCTTGAAACTTGGGGGTTCTTTGGAGGACAGGCAGAAGATACCCTGCTGTGATTTTGGTGACCTTTAGTTGAAAAATGAAGACTCATCCCCCAAATGTCCCCCAGTAACAAAAGTGCAACAATAACTGAGGGGAATGATCTGCAATGGAAGCCTTTCTCACTTTCTAAAAGGAAACAACAAACCATAACAAGGAAGGAAGCAAAGTACAGAGTTTTCAGTGGAAAGGTAAGCTTTTTTAATGGTCAGCTACTGTAAGAACAGGAAAATGAAATGAATGCAGACAGGGCCTTTTAAAAAACTGCTGGGTGCTGCCTGAAGCTCTCCTGCTGGCTGCTGCTTGACAGCCATTTTAGGAATTGGTAGAGAGAACTTAGTGTGGCTGTGCAGAGAAAGATCTAATTTGGGGGTCTGTAAAACTGACCCTATTGTTCAATCTGCTTGACATTTGAGAGGGGACTTCAGAGTAGAGGAAGGACTTTATTCTGTCTGATTTTGGTGTGATTAAGTGTAAAAAAAGCTGCCTCAGATCCTTTCAGTTGGCTCCTCTCCCTTTTCCCACTGAAAAGAATGGACACAAAAATCAGGAGAACAGGAAAAAAACTAATGAATTTCAGCATCAACCCAGCAACATCCCACCGGAAAACTACCAAATCACGTTAAACATTTCACTCAACAGCCCCAGATCTGAAATCACAGCAAAATTTTCTAGATGCCTGTCCCACTCTCTAATGAATGTAAGATGCACATGGGTTGCATTAAAACACTACATGTCACTCCTAGAAAACATAATGTGTGGAATGCCTCAGCCTAAATAGATATAGAATTCTCTGTCATGGTATTATGTGAGACTCAGACCTTTGAAAAACCAACACCTGGCTGATGAGTAAAGCTGCATGGGGTGTCTCTGTTTTACAGCTGCAAAAATTCAGATGTAATTTTAGTGTACTTGTGAATGACAAGGAAGGAAAGAGGAGATGGGAAACCATGGAATTGTTATTGTCAGTTTACAGGCCCAAAGTCTATGGAACTTTCTTGCACTGTCAACTTTAACTTTTTGAAAGACTCCCACTGAAAGACAAGGTCAGGATGCAATTTCAGGAAGAGAATAGCTTTTTCTGAACTCTGTCATCACTTCATTTTTGCTTCTATGCAAAGAAAATTGTATCTTATGTTGCGAGTCACACTACATTTATTCTCAGATAGTTTTGCACTGCAGTCACCACCAAGCCCTTTCTTGTCAAAATGTTTACATCAGTTCTGAATCTGTTACAGAAACTAACTACCATTCCAAGGCTGGGAAGAACAGATTTTCATCTGCTGTCGGCACATCTTCTGGTTAGCTCTCTAACAAACAAAACATTCAAATACACTCCTAAGTTTTAAAGGAACCAGGGTGCTTGATTTCTAAATGCCTTTTTTAAAAAAATGAAATGATCCTTGAAGCAATCAGTTTGCTAAACGATTTAGTTTGTTGTTCTATATCTTCTTGAATTTTTATATCCTTGGTTCTCTTGGGCTCTTTTCCAAACTCCTTTCCAAACTCTGCAGGGCCATTCTCTAATAGTAATGTCATTAGAAAATTGCCCTTTAGAGGCTACCACAACATGTGTCTACATACGAAAGAATGGTGGATTCTAGGAATGGGCTTTTTTAACTGTCAAACTGTCTTCCAGAAATCTTTCCTCCCATGATCTAATGACAACCTTAACTCTTCTTCACAAATATAGTTGTGCCTATTTAAAAATAGAGTTCTTGCTCTTCAGTGGTGTAGTGAGTTATATTGTCGAAGGCTTTCATGGCCGGAGAACGTTAGTTGTTGTAGATTTTCCAGGCTGTATGGCTGTGGTCTTGGCATTGTAGTTCCTGACGTTTCGCCAGCAGCTGTGGCTGGCATCTTCAGAGGGGTAGCACCAAAAGACAGAGATCTCTCAGTGTCACAGTGTGGAGAAGATGTTGGCAGGTAATTTATATCTACTCAGGAAAGTCCTGAGTAGATATTCCTGTCTTTTGGTGCTACATCTCTGAAGATGCCAGTCACAACTGTTGGCGAAACGTCAGGAACTACAATGCCAAGACCATGGCCATACAGCCCGGAAAATCTACAACAACTAAGGTATAGTTAGTGTTTATTTTTTTCCTCCACCCCATTTCAAAACAGAACATAAAGCCTTCAGGGCAGGAATAGGCTGGATTCCTCATTTGACCCAGCCCACTAGGGACATGAGGGACTTTGTATATAAATAATCTCCATATCCCCAGTGCAAGTTATGGCATTTTGCCCCCTTTATGGGACCTGAGCCCTGACCTGGATAGCCCAGGCAATCCTGATGTTGTCAGATGTCAGAAACTAAACAGAGTCAGCCTTGGTTAGTAATTGGATGCAAGGTCTCCAAAGAAGACCAAGGTCACTATGCAGAGGCAAACAATGGCAAAACACTTGTGTTAGTCTCTTGCCTTGAAAACCCCAGCAGGGGTTGCTGTATGTCAGCTATGACTTGACAGCACTTTCCAGCTATATTATGGGGATAATAAGAACACTGACTTTGTTCACCTCTCGAGTGAGGCACCAATCTGTCTGGAAGATCAGTATATAAGCACAGTTGTTTGTTGTTGTTGTTATATTACTGCCTCACTGCTTCCCTTAGTGTTCCCAAAAGTTTTTCACTGCCAACAAAGGTTCTTGCTTTAGTTTTCTCAGTTTGACTTGTAGTATAGGAAGCCTTTGTTATATTTAATAGAATGACAGAATGATCAGTATGTTGGGGTAGCTGTGAGGTAAAAGGGGATTCTTTATTCTAGATAAAACACGTGTTTTACTTAAACAGAAATAGTGTTTATTCATAAGTGCACGTGCGTGATAGTTTCAGAGTAATTCAAAAGTGTATTGGTTTCAGAGTAGTTCATAATAGTTGCAGATATGCAAACGTTTCAAGACAGCTACAGATCTTCAAACATTTTTAAATTGACTCCAACTTATTTTCCCCCACTTGACACCTAGGCTAGTAATATCTGCAAAGAAAAGAACACACAGACTTCCCTCAGATTTCATTCCTTTTCCTTTCCTTGGAACAGCCCTGATTAACACCTGAACAATGCACTCACCTCTTTACCTCAGAACCATTCTGATTAAACTGTTGTTCATTCCACCCCCTAGAGTACAGCTACCATCCAATCACAGCATACTTCACTTCCTATCCAGCCCCCCCTTCTTACTTTAGAGGCCTGCATTTTTAACCACAGTACACATCCCCAACCCCATAAAACACACAAAAATATTTATATGGCAAAACATTACACAAGCCTGGCAGAAGGAAATTAGCTGGTCTCCTCAGGGCTCAACACAAATTTTGGAGTATCTTTTCTTGAGATGACCAGGAGTATCTTTTTCCACCTGCTTCATATTGCTGTAAGAGGTTGATATTTAATTGTAAATCTGATCCATTGAGGGGTTGGTTAGGTGTTAACTAAGGATGGCAGGAAAAAAACGTGTCTTTCCTGCTAAGACTATAAAGCATATTGGTAGGATCCTGAGATATCCCAAGATGAAGTGTGTTTATCCCAATCTAACCCCTCATAACTGATTGGACCCAAGTGACTGATGAGGGCATGCCCCTTGGCAAAGGGCAAAATCACTTGAAACCTATATGTTGACTATCAAAGGTAGAGTGCAACTTTTCTGAAAGCAAGGAAAAGAGCCAGTTTGGTGTAGTGGTTAAGAAGAGTGCAGGACTCTAATCTGGGTAACTGGGTTTGATTCCCCACTCCTCCACTTGAAGCCAGCTGGGTGACCTTGGGCTAGTCATAGCTCTCTGGAGCTCTCTCAGCCCCACCCACTTCACAGGGTGTTTTGTTGTGGGGGAAATAATAACATACTTTGTAAACCGCTCTGAGTGGACATTAAGTTGTCCTGAAGGGTGGTATATAAATCAAATGTTGCTGTTATAACAACAACAGCAACAGCAACAAAAAAACAGGCATGGCACTTTTGTGAGCTTCGTGAGCCAAGGTGGGCTTGTCCACAGGTTACTGTAGCTTACAAGGCTACCCACAGAGTTAGGGTAACCCACACTGATGAGGAGAGGCAAACTAGTTATTTGATGGTTCAAACTAGTTAATAAATAAAGCCCCAAATGAATCCGTGTCTTTAGACGTGCATTTTCATTGTTGGGGGCTGGGGCAATGAACACACTGCATGTCACTGTGTTCTTTTTTCAGAATATGCTGTGCTTTAGAGCACCCTAATGGAGGCAATAATCAGTGATTCGCCCAAAGTCACAAAGGAAGCCTATGGCAGAGCTGAGAACTGAAGACTTTCTGTAACAAAGTGACTTTTGCCTCAATTCTTCTTCCTTTTAAGATGACTTAGTGAGATTTTTGACTTGGCCTTTGTGAAGCACTTGAAGTCTTTCACTCAAGGCTGACATCTATTCCTTTTTATGACTTTCATCAGCACCTATAGAGATGAGAAATTGGGTAAGGATGACATTCATTTCTAGGCCACTCACCATGAAGCTAATCTAAATCTTCATGAAGCTTGAAAGACTACCACTGCTTTCCTTATTTTGTGAGTGTGCAAAAAGCAATTCATAAGAAGGATGCTTGTAATTCATGCACTTTTCATACAAAAATATATTAGACCCTAAGTTATGACAGCAGCATTTATAAATGCAAATGTATTTGTTTTTGTTAATAGAAGAGCATATTGAGATATTAACAAATCAAGTAACTAAATAAAGTAGGCATTTTCATTAATGTCATCATAAAACAGAATCCAAATGGGGAAATGACATTATATTTATTATCTTTGAAATTGCCTTTTATTTTGGTGCATAGTTGTTTGGCCTACAGTTCATAGAGAATAAAAAGGAAGGGGAAGCAGGGCAGAAAAGGAGTCAGCAGGTAATATAAGTGGTAGGGATGTTTTCCAATCAGCAGAGGTACTTACAACAAAACACAGAAAAGATTTAATGGAAGAAAGATTGAAACTATGATTAATTGGCACACATGTATTTATTGATAGTTCTATGTGTTTGCAAAGATGGATTTGTAAGTGGTTAAACGTCAATATGATTTGAGACAAAAGACAACTTGAGTGTAAAGATCAATGAAAGAAGTGTTCTATCCATTCATAAGAATGAAAGAAGTGTTCATCCATTCCATCCATAACATAAGAATACAAGTGGGAAATTAATGAAACACAAAGAATGAGAAGGAAATTGTAAGCAGTTGTAGCAGGTGCCATGTTGAAGTTTACCAGAGAGTGGAACATTTGGGGAGACAAATGACAGACTTCCAAGATCCACTAATTTTACTGCTTTGTTAGGAAAGGCTAATCATTCCCATTTACGTTAGCCATGATTATTTTCTTATCAGTTTATGTACTAAATCCAAACAGTTTGTGATAGATATGACACTGTCTAGCAATTTGCAACAGATGCGGGAATCTCTGCTGTACATATTGAGTTTCTTTGACTGCAACAGCTGTTCCATTGATTTATTTAGAAAATTTGTATGATGCCTCTCAATGGAGCAGACCTCATTGTGCTCATTGATTGGCTCTCTCCACTGAATTGAATGAATGAGTGGAGATGAATGAGAGCTCCATGTACATGACATGTAGGTGGGTCTTTCTATTGAACAGTTGATAAAAGCGTATTAATAGCATTTTTTCCTTCCCCAATTAAGACTGTTTACAGAAGTTAGTTTCCCTTATAGCTGTAAAGACCAAGGGTTTTGCAATGTTGTGCTTATTTTCCAAGGATTATTCATTTATCGTTTGATTTCCGTTGGATAGTACAACTGTCCCTGAAAATAATGGCATAGTCAGCACTTCCATATCATTCTAATCCATTTCAATGTGGTTTGCATGTGAGCTATGCCTGTTGGATCGTGTTTGACATATTTGCGATCTGATAGTAAAATATAATGCTTTTCTTTATTTATGATAAGATGATATGAGCCTGTGGACTTGCCTTGGAGGCTAATCAATGTGTGCCATTAATGTGTACATAAACCATTTTTATGTTGGTTATTGCCTTCATAGATTTTGCACTGTTCTTCTAGTTCAAGGGCTCAGAATTTATTTCAGATAATCTTTAATGTGTTGTGAATATGCATTTGCACTGGGGCAGAATAATGTACTCCATATGTTTAGGGAATGGTGTTACAAAATTTATGGAAGCTTTTGCTGTTTGTTTCCTTTAATGTTTCTAATCCTGCAGTCCTAAACAGAGTCATACCCTTTAAAGCCCATGGATTTCAATGGGTTTAGAATGGTGCAGCTCTGCACTGTAAATAGCAATATGGGAGTTTCTTGGCTTTCAAGCTACTCTGTCTCTCAATGGAGGAGAGGATGCTAGACCTGAAGCCAATTTGTCCCGTAACTCCAGGCAGAAGATTCCAGAGGGGTGCTTTGACTTTCCCTAGGATTACCATTTGGCTGCTTTTGGTGGGCAAACACCTGAGGATTTGATCCATGACTCACTGCTGTCCAAGCGATAGTAGGAGAAAGATAGAGGGGGGAAAGGCTCCACTCTAGTTGCTGGCACTTAACTTCTGAGTACAACCCAGAAGTGCCAATGATAGTTCTAGAAATCCCCATAGAGTTTTACCATAGAGTTGTAGTGATTCCTTGACCTACCATTGTTACTTTGAGTTTGTACCCGGAAGTGATGTAGTGATGTTGCTGAAGTCACAGTTGCCACATGCCCCTAGGGTTGTCAGGTCCCTAAACTCTACCAGCAGGAGGGGGGATCCAGAATTCATTCTGATGATGATCTTTGCACTCCCACTGCCAACATGATGACATCACTTCCAGAAGTGATGTCATTGAGCCATGGTGGTCATGCTCCCATGTAGAACATACATCAGCAATCTACAAGCAAAATTCTCATTTAATGGTAGAAAATAAAAAAGAACTTACTATTCAAACTAGGCTTTAAATATTAATGAGTTTTGCTGTCTTCGGCATCTCTAGCTATGCTTTGAAGTGACTCAAAGGTATAGTCACAGCTGTGTATAGTCTATATTCTAAACAATATCAATTTTGGAACCAAATGGTAAGCCAAACACTTGCCAAGAAAATGTTGAAGTCTGTACCTGGAAATTAAGGAAGGTGAAGAGCATATTTGTTAGCCTACATGTGCATTTTTAAACAACATTTTTTTATTATTATAACATTATCTGTACTATATTCATTTTCATTTCCATTAGTTTCAGTAACAATATTTCTGGCTGTACTCTCCGCCATTCAACTGAGATGAAATTTGTATGGATTCTGCCTCTAACCCAAAAGGTTAGAAATGGGTGGGATGCTCCCACCTTGCCTTGAATTCCAGCTTGAACATACTAAACCTTTTCAAGATAGAACATCAAAAATCTTCTTTTATCTAAGCTGGAATCCAAGCTCTTGGAGCACCTAGAACACAACTGCACACCCAGGGTTGTCATTTGGAACATCACAGAATTCTAAGTGCCCCCAGGCTTTTCTTTCTTTACCAACACACCACGATCTATTTGTCTACCTAATGATAGATTGATTAGATTTTTAGCCCGCCCTCCCCACAAACAGGCTCAAGGCGGGTTAATGGAGAATGAGTAGTAGTGGTAGGAGGCACTTGAGGGAAGAAAAAAAATCTTTCACCATCCTTCCATTTGTCTTTTGTCCTTCCCTACCTGAGACAAGCCATTAATTTAATGGATAGCATCCATGATACCTCATGTATTCTGTGAACTACACTTCTTAGACTAAACCAGGTGCTACAGACACAGTGCATTCTGGGATACCTTACAGCCAACACCCGGAATTCTGGGAACTATATTTTTCAAGTGGTACAGTATCCATTGATCCCCAGCCTTGCGGGTCAGTGGAGGAAATAAGGTGTTTCACAACCACAGAAACCACACAGAGGGTGCATATAATATATAATATTACTGATTTTTTTTATTTATATAATTCTATTTATATAAACACTACCACTTCCTGTCTTTTATCTTGTTGTGTTTCAACATTTTCTCCCAGCCCTGGCTGAGATACTAAAAGTGAGCCTGGCTGGCAGAAAAATACTGTGGGAAAAGGCACAGGGCTTATTTATCATAGTTATATGCCTTTTTAACAACGATGTTCTCAAAGCAGTTTACATTTGTTTAAAAAAGATAAAATAATAAAAGCTAGAGGGACAGGGGCTCCACTGGAACTGAGTCCAGAAATAGTGGAGAAATTCAATGGAGGGATACCATTCCTTCTGATGGTCTCAGTAGGCTAGCCCCCAATGTGCTGTGCACTTTAAAAAGAGAGCTCCGATTTTCTTCGCATGAGAATCTAGCTTGCCCCTTAGTTGAATCAATTTTTTTAAAAAATATTGCCTTTCTCTAGTTCCCTACCAGGGCTGATAGCATATGGCAATATTTTCTATATTCTAAACTGTGCAAGGAAAAAAAGGTAAAGGCCTCCCTCACACAACATTGGCAAACAAGTTTGTTGGGACTGGATCTCTGTCATACACATATCTGCTGAGCCACCCTCCCCATCCTGCCTCCTGATGACTGGAAAACTCAAAACAGGCAAAGGCACCAAAATAACTGTCAGATCAGGATTCCAGCTCTTCATGAATGAGAAAAAACTCTGCTACTGTTTGGGCTTTTTACATTATTTGAAGAATGGGTGAGGTTTGGGTCATATCTTGATTAGTAAAATTATAGCTGCACATTCCTAAAAAGCACTGCAGAAGCATATTTTTGAATTCGTATGACATTATTAAAAAATAAGCATAAACAGTGTTCCAGTATAAAATGTTCTCATTATACAGCAATGAGATCGTCCAGGAGAGCAAACTTGCGCTGATTAATGCACTTCCCAGAGCCTCTACATTTCCGCAAGGCTCACTGTGCCCCACAAAAGTATTAATCAAGTGTATTAATCAAGGGTGCCACAAAATCTGACCTATTTTGTTTCATAACACAGCTGAAACAGCACACAGACCTTCTATTACTCTTCTTCATACTTCTCATGTACTATGACTCTTATTTAAAATTCTTTAAAAAAAGGTTTCTTTGATATTTTCAAATCTTTAAGAGAACACTTTTCATTCACACTTTTCCTCTGCTCATAAAACAGAATTGGGAAGGGTAGGAGCATTTTTGTCACCCAAGACAGAGAGACAGAGAGCTTCACAGGAGTGATAAGTCATTGCATAGGGGTGATTCTCTAACCTTCACCCAAAACTGTGATGCTGTAGTGACCTAGTCACTATAGCATCACCTGACAATCTTCCATTTGAGAAAATTCTATACTTAACTAGTGTTTTCTCAAAAAGTAATTTTTTCCACTTTGAATCATGTGCCTTTTAAGGAGTGACAACTGGAGATATTGGCAGTGGACACAGTAGTAGGTCTCCACTGTAGTGGCTAAGCAGAATGCACCATCATCTTTTTTTATAATCAAACACATTTGTTGCGCATGAACTTATGAACAGCATGTTGAACACTTAGCTCTAGAGGTGGGCATGAACCGAAATACGAACCAAAGTTCATGACGAACTGAGCCGGTTTGTGGTTCACGAACCGTCAGTTCATGGGAGCACGTTTCTGACAAACCGTGATGAACCATGGAGTTATAGAATCTTCTTCTGAAGAGGAAGTTACAGAATTGTCCTCTCCATCTCACGTTTTCATAGCAACTTGTTGGTGCTGCAATGTATTTCAATGGAGCCAATGCAAGTCAAATGGCAATGGAACTTTCCTGAGGGCAGCCAATTTGGGGGTCTATAACTTGGACATCTGAAATCCAATTTTCACCAAACTTGGAGAGTGGCTGGATGAGAGCCTTCTGAAGATTCCTTGTGAGTTTGGTATATCTGACTGTCAAGAGAGCCATTCTATTTATTTTATTTATTTATTTATTCAATTTATATACCGCCCATCCCAGGGGCTCTGGGCGGTGAACAGTTAAAATTGATAAAAACAAAAACTAAAATCAATATACAAATAATAAAACAAATTAACAAGGTGCAGTGGTGGGGAGAACCTTCCCCACCCCAAAGGTGGGAGGCCGACATGGCACCGCCCCCTTCAATCACCAAACGCCTGGCGGAACAGCTCTGTCTTACAGGCCCGGCGGAACGATAATATGTCCCGCTGGGCCCGGGTTTCCATTGACAGAGCGTTCCACCAGGCTGGGGCCAGGACTGAAAAAGCCCTGGCCCTGGTTGAAGCGGGGCGGGCTTCTACAGCCCCCGGAAGAGATAAACCACGAACCAAACAAACCAGTTCGCGAACCGGGACAAGTTTATGAAAGTTCGTGGTTCATCATTCATGAAATGTAAGAAACCATGAACCGTGGTTCATGGCATTTTCCCAATTCATGCCCATCTCTACTCAGCTCCAATGATCTCAACTAGTGAGAGTCCTTGACATTTGAGCACTAAAGTGTAATATTCGACTTTCTTTTTCATTTTTTTGTTTTCTTCCATTGAATTTTATCATGTTTAATGCTGCCAATCATGATATCTAATTAGAGCCTTACCAGCCACATTAATGACCAGGCTATGGAAGGAATGGATACGTTCCCCTAAGGGCCATATTTGATGTGTGGTTTTTAAAAAGTCTGGCGTCAGACCATCCTGAGCTAACCAACATGGTGGGGTGCTTGAAGATAAACGTTATGAATTAATATGCCTATGAAGAAGTGAGTGGACGAAACGGGGAGAAGATTCTATGCGGGCAAAACCCGTAGGCGTGGCTTGACATGGCTTGTCTTATTACAAAGTTACACGTTGATTTATGTAGGCGTATGCTACAAAGACTGTCATCTGATAAAGCGTTGTTGAATGCTTGTGTGCATTCTAGAGACTATAAGACATTATACTCTGGCATGTTTATTTAAGGTGGACTTTAACACAGATTCCTGCAAGCATAAGCCGCAGAGACTGTGACTTACAATTCCGTTTATGTATTACTGAATGCCTGTGCACATTCTGGAGAGTATATGAAACTGTCTTTGTACTTTTCCACCAGTTGGATATGTTAACAATTGTATTGATTAATGTCATTGACTGTTAGCACTGAAGCACTTCTGCACTTTATATGTATTATTAAATGCTTGATATTTGGATTATATATGGTTTACTCCGGATAGTTGTTTTTTTTGTGTGAGCAATTGTATTTCCGGAGCAGCTCCTGTTGGTTGTAGGGATCAGGAGTGAAGCAAGTGAAAATGCCTGCCTCCCTTTCAACCATCTGGGATCAGGAGCAGAGAAGGTGGAAATGTCTGCCCTCCCTTCACCCAGCTGGGATCAAGAGTGGAGCAAGTGGCAATGCCCACCCACCTTCACCCGGCCGGGATCAGGAGCAGAGCAGCTGGAAATACCTCCCCCATTCAACCAGCTGAGATCAGGAGCAGAGCAGGTAGAAATGTCCACCCCTTTCACCCAGCTGAGATCAAATGCGAAGCAAGTGGCAATGCCCACCCCTATCCACCCAGCTGGAATCAGGCACAGAGCAGGTGGCAATGCCCGCCCCCCTTCACTCATCTGGGATCAGGAGCGGAGCAGGTGGCAATGCCTGCCCCACCTTCATCCAGCCAGGATCAAGCATGGAGCAGGTGGCAATGCCTGTCTCCCCTTATGTGGCTGTGATCAAGTGAGGAGCAGGTGGCAATACCCACCTCCTGCCTTCAGCTGTCCAGGAGCAGGTACAACAAAGGACCAAGTCCACGGGAAGTAAAATGCAATACTCAACAGTAAATTTACAAAAGTTATATTCAAAGTGCAAGTGTTATAAATAGTGAAAATTCATACATATTGTAAATTCATACGCATTGTATATTAATACCCATATATTCATTCCATACTCATCACAGATTTGTAAGGGAAGATACATCCATATACATTGAACAGTAGGGCTATAACTCCATAGGTCTTTTCATGAATTCTTATACAAGGTATTGTGCAAAGACTAACAGTCCTGAGTCCTTCCAGATCAATGAGGAGCGACACAGTTGTAAAAGAAAAGCCAAGTTCCAAACCACACCCAATCTGGGGCCGGCTTCACGCTGCAGATTTCGTGATTCCTTCATCAGGAGCATGCAGTTCATTCCATCAGGTCAGGACAGAGCACAATCCAACATTATTTCATCACCAACACTCTTGAAAGCCCATAACACGGTGGCTGTGCTTGTTCTCTTGCGCCAGGATCAGGAGCAGAGCAGGTGGCAATGTCCATCTCCTTCACCCAGCTGGGATCAGGAGCAGAGCAAGCGGCAATGCATACTACTAGCCTTCGCTCAGCCAGGATCAGGTGTGGAGCAGGAGGCAATGCCCACCTCCATTCACACGGCTGGGAACAGCCTCAAAGCAGGTGGTAATGCCTACCCCCTTTCATCCAGAAGGGATCAGGCACGGAGAAGGTGGCAATGCCTGCCCTCCTTCATTTGGCTGGAATCAGGCACAGAGGAGGTGGCCATCCCCCCCTCCCATCTTCATCCAGCTGGGATCAGTGACGGAGGATGAGGGAATGCCTGCCTGCCTGCTCTCCCATTTCTAGAGCCCATTGTATTTTTTACTGCAACGGGCTGTGTTGCTAGTTACACAATGAAAGTAAAATTCATCATATGGTAAATCTGGCACAGAAACAAAATTTTCTTCAAAAACTGTAATGAATTTTGGTGAAATAAATTATGCATACTTCCTTCTGAAATACCAGTTTGAAACAATAAAACAATACATTTTTTTAAGAAATAGAATTAAAAAATTGTCACATTTGTCTTTTATTTCAGTAGTGTCCTGTTCTATTGGATTTTACAATATTTCTTTTTAGCTTCAGAAAAACAAAACAAAATCCACATTAGAAAACGTTCTGTGTAAGGAAACTTCCACTTCTGTCCCTGGCCATTTATATGAGACTTAGTACATCATAAACTATTATTAAGTAGCATTTTTAAACATGATTTTCCTTGTAAATGTATATGCTGCTTTTGCTCAGAGCCAGCCTAATAGTAAATGCGCTTGGAAATCCTCTTTTATAGCTAAATCTGCACATCTCGCTTCTGTGCATGAGAAACTGTGGGTTATACAAGAGTGCTCCACCCTTCCCCTCACCTCATGGTTATCATTCTCTTCTTTGAGTACCCTAGGCACTCACCCCAAAGGGTGAGGTTTCCCACCTGGGGTACCTTCCACTCAGGATCTTGGGACAAAAGGAGGACTTGGGTCTTATATCTTCCTTCTGCTTGTACAGTCATAAACAGAAAGTGCCTAGCACTCCAGGAAGATGCTCCATAATGAAGAACTGCCTCAACTATGGCAAACAGCAGTGTGCAAATCAAAGGAAGATATAAGACCTAAGACAGAACAAGAGTTCCTGTGGTGGAGAGAATATATTGTGATGGCTAAGGGGTGTAAAGGTAAAGGTAGTCCCCTGTGCAAGCACCGAGTCATTACTGACCCATGGGGGGATGTCACATTATGACATTTTCTTGGCAGACTTCTTACAGGGTGGTTTGTCTTTGCCTTCCCCAGTCATCTACACTTTACCCCCAGGAAACTGGGTACTCATTTTACCAACCTTGGAAGGATGGAAGGCTGAATCAACCTTGAGCCAGCTACCTGAACCCAGCTTTCACCGGGATCGAACTCAGGTCGTGAGCAGAGCTTGGACTGCAGTACTGCAGCTTACCACTCTGTGCTATGGGGCTCTCTATGGCTAAGGGGTGTACACTTTGACAATTTAGGAAATAATAATATTTTTATTTCAAAATAAATTATTTATTGTTAAATAAAATTATCAAAATATTATCAAATTGTTAAAATTATTAAAATCCTCATGTCCCATCTTTTGAAAACAAAAAATATCAAGGTGGCTCATAGTCAGCTAAAAATCATAGCATAACCAAAATGTACAAAGACAGAAAAAGAAAAAAAAAGGGTCATTGTAGCCAAAATCAGCAATAGACCTAACAGAAAAACCACTGCTAGCAGTATAATGTCAAATACAGAGGGGAATTAAACAGCCTATTTTTTATATGGAAGCCAAGAATGATATCCTATGTAATTCAGAACCTCAGAATG
Source organism: Eublepharis macularius (assembly GCF_028583425.1). Taxonomy (NCBI): domain Eukaryota; kingdom Metazoa; phylum Chordata; class Lepidosauria; order Squamata; family Eublepharidae; genus Eublepharis; species Eublepharis macularius. The sequence continues at coordinate 47,370,601 of NC_072790.1, forward strand.
TGGATCAAAAATTCCACACAATGGGGCCAGGTACAGAAAAAGATGTTTCTAAAAATGTGGACAAACTCCAAGGCTTATGCACCACCCCCCATCTTAAATTTAAAAATTGAGATAAAAGAAAATTACAAAGTTTTAAAATGCTGAGATCTCGCAAGATTCGTTGACAAGATCTCAACAGCCATTTTGAATAATCATAAACAGTAATCTGTGGTTTCCTAGGTAATCCATAATGGCTGCTGCTGTTTCATTTTTGAAGCCTTAGGTGAGTTTAGGAAAAAAAGAAGGCATGAGCAGACAGGCAGGACAAGAAAGAAGACAGGGGGAGAGGAAAAAAGCTATATTGGAAGGAGAGAGGAATGAAAAATGGGAGATGGGGGCTGGAAGAGGAAAGAAAGCAGGGAAATGGGAGAAGCTGCCAGAGGGGATGAAGGAAGGATTGAAGGGAATTGAAAAAGGTAGGCATATACAGACTAAGACAATTTTAAAAAGCAATAAGGTAATGTTCAACATGACTACAATATTACACAAGGTTTTTTTCCCCCCAGCTGAAACTCAGCTTAAAGATCAGAAACACTGGTGGGACTTGAAATTAATTTGGACTTGTTTCTGACTTGGAGGAAATGCGGCACTTACCCAGCAGCTGCATCGCTGCTCAGCTGGGTGCCGAAGTTTGCCCCCACAGCTGGAGGAGGGGGCAGAACACCTTTCCCGGGCATCCGGGTCATCAGCTGGGGGCAGAGACAGAAGCCTTAGGAGGCGTCTCCGCCCTCCAGCTTCAGTCCCTCCGCGCGATCGGCCCACCCGCCTCGTCCTGTTTCAGTGCAGGATTAGCCGGCTGCTGTCTTGAGCCAGGTAGGAATTTTTTCCCAATCCCTAATTGGCCTAATGGGTTTGGGTTTTTCACCTACCTTGTACTGTAGCAGGAAGAGAGGCATTTATCGGGTGGTGCTTAGTAGGTGTCACTGGCAGGAGAAGGTGGGGGAGTAGGGAGCGGGCCGGTGAGCACCCCTTTGGCAATTCCCCATAGGTGGGGAAAGGGGTCTGTCAGGAAGGAGGGTATGCTTCATGGCTGCCACCACCTGTTTAGACTGCCTCCAGGGAACCCCGGGTGCAAGTCCTTCCTTCATGCTGTATGGTTGAGGCTTTAGGACTTGATGGGGGGGAACCCTTTGCCTGGCCGGCCGGGTCCAGGCCATTCTTGGAATGGCTCAAGCCCGGGGCAGTGGGGCTCGCCCAGGCAGGTCTAGGCGGAGGTCCTGGTTGGACCCCGTGGCTTGACCTGTACCGCAAGTTGGCCTTGCCACAGTTTACTGTTGTTGTTCTGTTTAATAAAGCGGCCCTTAGTTCCAAATACTGTGTCTGTCTCTTCCTTCCGACTGTGGGGGCAATCTTTTATTTTTTAAATGTACTCATCCAGAACTGTTAGAACTCTGCAACATAATTAAAACTTGGAGCAGCTGTTTTCTGAGTTAAAACTATTGATATAGATTTCTAAATATTTCATATACTCAGCTGGCTACTTTAATTATTCAGAAATTTACAAAGAAAAGACACTTTTTGTTAATGAAAAGTAAATTGCCTAAAAGAATTGTCTATCTTATCTGGTTTTACAAAGTGATTTTCATTTGACAATTTCTTCTCAGACCATAAATAGACCCTATAAAAGATTCACATGTTGACTTTATGCTCTGACACAGCATTTTGGGAAGAAATTTATCCTCTGGCTTATTAAAGAAAAAAGACACTTAACAAAACATATGAGAACCAGGAATGGCTAACCAATTCTTTGCTTCACAAATTTAATAAAATAAAAATTGTGAATACATTGTGGCTTGCATCAGTAAACTGATACACACCACACATACAGAGAGAAGACGAGGGAGAGGGAGAGGGAAAGAGAGATTTTCTCAGTGCTAGACTTAGCCAAATACTAACAAAAACAACCCAGTTCTTTTTTATTTGCTCATTTCTCCTACAAACAGCTGACTCTAGCTGTGCAAATACCTAAAATGTCTTCTTGTAAACATTTCTTTTATTTCTGTGTGTGCTGGAAAAATCTCTGTTTGCCCTTCATTACCATAATAATTGTCACTGTGTTAGGAAGTCCACAGCAGGGTCTGATTTCTTGGGATTGATGAAGTCAAGAGCATAAACCTCTCCTTGCATACAATAAAGCCATGTTTAACTAGTATTATTTAGATAGTTAAGTGCACACAGACATCTACAAGACTTAAACAAATATATAGATGGCTATTTTGTGACTAATATTTCTATCAAGGCTAATTAATGTTTGGAGAGGAGACAGGCTCAGTTTGCTAAGAGAAACAAGTCTGAGATCCTCTTGCAGTAAATAGGTAAACAAATTCAGATGATCAAATTATTTTAGTGGTGCACAATCGTTGCCAATTCTGGGGTTTAAAAGCCTGGCAGCCAAGGCCATTGTAAACAGCTGGCAATAGGTTACCCAACAGACCAGGAGAAAAATGTCCTGTCGCTTTAACAGAGGCTTTAAAAAATTACATATAGAACAAATAAACAAAAAAATATATAACAACAATGGTGGCAGGTCTACACATAAGCTTCTATGAAAGGCCTCCGAATATCTAAAAATAGATCTACGCTTCAAATGTTGATAAAGTTGTAAGATCCCCAGTCCATTGAATTATAGGAAGCAGGCATATGTCTTTCCAGTGCTGTAATGTAAGTGTTTTAGCTACATGGAAGGTCCAGTTTGTTCACCATTGGTTAGGCCCCAGGAGACAGGCAAATAGTTTAGAAGTACATAAACTTCTTCAAAAATCAATGAATATTCTAATACAGAATTAATATGAGTAATGACTTCCTTCCAAAAAGACTGAATAACTAGACATATCCAAAGCATATGTTTAAACACATATCCTGTAATTTAAAATGCCACTGTAATTTACAATGTACTTAATCCTTTACTATAAAAGCACTGTGGTGTTCCCCAATATGCTTGAAACATAATTTTTTGCTGAATAAGTTGCCATTTATGATCCCGAGAAGTAACAGATAATTTCAGACAGGTAGCCATATTGGTCTATAGTAGAAGAGCAAGATTCAGGTCCAGTAGCGTATCCTACTGCTTTGGCAAAATGGGACAATCTAATTCTTTATTCCATTTATCCATCAGACTGTGCATATCATATTTATTAACCAACATCAAATATTTACAAACAAACATTGTAGAGTTTTTTCTGCATTGATTTAATGAGAGTTTTCAAAAGCCAGGATACTCTGAAACATTCAGTGCTACAGGGCCATATTTAGATAGCAACAAATGTTGCAGTTGTAAATTCAGCAAAAATTGACAAGACAATTCACATCTACAACTCAGATGATGGGCTACGCATCATCATAGCCCATCAATTGATCCAGCATAAAAATGCCCCTATTAAACTAAACCTTCTGTTTAAAAAAAATCCTTCCAGTTTTTAAATTTGGATTGGCCCATAGTGTTAATTTAGCATAATGTATCACTTCAGTGGCTTCTCTGCTTAAACATCTGCAGGAGGGAGACTAATATCTGAGAGCAAAAGCCTCTCTGCATCTTGTTTGCCACTAGGCAGAAGGGAAACAAACCTTTCAGCACAAGACATCCAGCCACACAAACAAACAGCGAGATGGCTTAGGAATGGTCCTTCATCCTTCGATGCCTCAGGGTACTAGACTATCTATATTTTAGTAACCAACACTATCCCTGCCATCCCTAGCTATAGCCAGGCCTTTTTTTCAACTGGAACATGGTGGAACCGAGTTCCAGCTCCTCTTGAAAATGGTCACATGGCCGGTGGCCCCGCCCCCTGATGTCCAGACAGAGGGGAGTTTAGATTGCCCTCCGCATTGCTTTGGCATGGAGGGCAATCTAAACTCCCCTTTGTCTGGAGATCGGGGGCAGGGCCACCAGCCATGTGACCATTTTCACCTAGGGCGATTTAAACTTTTAAAAACTACTCCCTTGTTCCAGCTGACCCAAAGTGATGTCATTGTGCAGTCCTGAGTTCTACCACTGAGTTCCACCACCTCTTTTCCCAGAAAAAAAGCCCTGGCTATAGCCTAACCAATCTCATGAAGTCACAAACATACTGAAGCAGGCCAAAAAAAAAATCCTTTTTCACAGATAGTTTCAAGATCTAAAAAATATTGCTGCATCTCTCCACCTCATTAGCAGGGCACAAGCACAGCTGTACCCAATAGTGCCTCATGCCATCTTTGAGAGAAAGGAATGGGCTCAATGGAAATCCTGGCTCTAGCAGATCTGTAGCTGAGATCTTTCATTGATTGTGTTGCTCTTGGCTTCTGCTGGACAACTGCAACTTTTAAGTTCCAGGTTTTGGCATCAGGAGACTGATCAATCTTATCTAAACTGCCTTTAATGCCACCTCTAAAAGCAGATTTAGTTTACCAATTCCATAAATGGGAGGAGCCTAAAAAATCAAGAAAGATTTCTGTTCAGCCCAGATGTTACTTTTGTCAAAGTCAGCAGAGATTAAAATATAAATGCTTGTCTGATAACTTGATGAATACCCTGAGAAGCCTTTGGTATTAAAGAGTGTGGAGAAAACAACAAAAATCTTCCCATCTCCACTCCCAACCAAACTTCAGTGGCTATTAGCTTTCTAGAGGAAAACATCTTTATGTCGGTAGATGACAGCTGGATGTCAACAGAATTGCATTTCATTTCTTGTGTTTGAAAACATCTATTAAAAAAAAAGAGGCAGTATTCGATTTACTGTAGGAAACCCTAACTCACACTGGGAAAAAAGAAGAAAGCATTATAATTCCATAAAATATTCCTTTGGTTACATGGTAGTATGGGTGGTTGATATCCAATAGAGATGGGCATGAACTGGGAAAAATTTTGAACCATGTGGTTCGTGGTTTGTCACATTTCACAAAATACGAATCACAAACTTTCATGAACTTGCCCCAGTTTGCGAACTGGTTTGTTCGGTTGGTGAAAATATCACTTCCAGGTCAGCAGAAGGTCTGCAGAGAGCCCAACCCCCATTGCCTAGGAAACTGATTGATCAGTGCCAGGCTATCTGCAGTGACAAACTGAAATATGAACCAAACAAACCAGGCTAAAATTTGTCACAGTTTATGAGAAATGAGCTCCCACAAACTGCCAGTTCATGAACCATGAACCGGCCTGGTTAGTGACAAACTTCAGTTCGTATTTCAGTTCATGCCCACCTCTAGTATACATCCCTTATGAGACAGTTTTGTCTCACAAACATTTTTATCCCACTCTTCCTCCAAGATCTACTTTATTTCACAACAATCCTGTGAGGTTAGTAAGCTGAGAGAAGTGACTTGCCAAAGGTCACTAGGGGTGTGCAATTCAGTATTCTATTTAGGTTAAAGCTACCGAATCAGGGCCATTTTAGCTTTTTTCAGTATTACTGAAACTTTTTCTGAATGCCGAAAAATTTCGGCAATACCGAAACAGAGATTACCGAAATGATTCGGCCATTGTTTTCAATGAGGAAAACGTTCTCCTGGCTTTCCGGGAGTCTGGGGGGGGGCATTTTCTGTCCAAATCACACCAAACTTGGTGGAGACCTTCTCCTAACTCTCCCCTCCTCCAAGATTCATGTTATGCCCCCCCAAACAAGATGCCCCCATCCTCCTACACTGTCCATGGTTCTCTAAGGGGGAAAACAAGTCCTCTTTCTAGGTGGCTTGGGGTGGCATTTTGCATGCAAAATGCCCTCAACCTTCAGGGGCCCATCTTCCACCTGTTCTCCCACGCTCCACCAAGTTTCAGGCATATTCCACTTTGGGGGGGCATTTTATGGCCTCCCAAAGAAGGTGCCCCTATCCACCTCCACTCCACTATTCCCTATGGGGGAAATAAGAGAGGCTTATGTGGCTAGGGGTGGCATTTTGCAAGCAACCTTCAGGGGCCCATCTCCTACCTGTCCTCCCACCCTCCACCAAGGCTCAAGCAGATCCCACTTTGGGGGGCCATTTTATGGCCTCCCAAAGATGCTGCTCTTAACCCTCCCTTTCTCCATTATTTCCTATGGGGGAAATAAGAGAGGCTTGTGTAGCTAGAGGTGGCATTTTGCATGCAAAATGCCCCTAAACTTCAGGGGCCCATCTCCTACCTGTCCTCCCACCCTCCACCAAAGCTCAACCAGATCCCACTTTGGGGGGGCATAAAATGCCCCCCCAAAGGTGGTTTTCCTGCTACACCACTTTGTCTTTCTACTGTGGGGAAGACTTCCACACTGCAGAAACACATGGGATTGGGGCTGCCAATGGCCACGGCCACAGTTCACCTGCACCCAAACAGCCAAATACCACACACACCCTCCCCAAATCCTAACCTCCCCTGTCCTGTGGCCAGCCACTTTCTATTGATTCCTGTTATGGTAAAATCTCCCACAGCAGGAACCCATGGAATGTGGCATCTATGGCCACAGGCACAGTCCCCTACACAGTAGGAGGGCATAAAAGCAGTCTACTACACAAAAATAACACAACTAACTTCACATCAGAGAATCACCCAAACACAATTTGTTAAAAACGGTGACGTGAGTTGTGTTATTTTGTGTAGTAGATTGCTTTCATGCCCTTTGTTGTGCCCTCCTACTGTGTAACCTAAAGCAGTTAAAGAAATAAAGTTTTTTTTACAGCAATTGTGTTTTGGGTGATTCTTTAATGTGAAGTGAGTTGTGTTAATTTTTTTTGTAAGATACTGCTGGCATTCCCTTTGGTGTGCCCCCCCTGCTGTGCAAACTAAAGCTGTTCAAGAAATAAAGTGTTTTTGACAGCAATTGTGTTTTTGTGATTCTTTAATGTGAAGTGAGATGTTATTTTTGTGTAAGATCCTGCTGGCATGCCCTTTGGTGTGCCCCCCGACTGTATAACCTACAGCTGTTTAAGAAATAAAGTGTTTTTGACAGGAATTGTGTTTTTGTGATTCTCTGATGTTAAGTGAGTTGTGTTATTTTTCTGTGTGGGGGACTGCTGGTGTAATGTGTCACAATGCTTTGCCTACTTGTACTTTGAAAGTGAGAAAATATTTTTAAAAAAACTTCATTCAGTGTGTGCTTGTGTTTTATTCTTTGTTGTACAGTTGGTTCCCATCATAGGGAACAATGGGGCTGGCCGGCCAGCCATCTCAGTAGGTGGTGGGGAATTTGGGGGAGGGTGTCTGTGGTTCAGGTGCTCTTTCACAGGGACAAGCTTGCACTCAGGAGTGTGCCCACCATTGTGGCACCCCTGGGCTATGCATAATTGCCCAGGGAAAGAGAGTTTAAAAGTTCCCATCACAGGGAACATTGGGGGATGGCTGGCCTTGGGTAGTGGCCGGTGTGGGAATGTTGGGGAGGGTGTCTTTGGGTCCGTGTGGGGCTGTGGGGGGTGGATTTAAAAGGGGGACTGTTCCTGTGGCCATAGATGCCAGGTAGGAGAGGACATAGAGGACAGGTAGGAGATGGGCCCCTGAAGGTTGGGGGCATTTTGCATGCAAAATGCCACCCCTAGCCACACAAGCCTCTCTTATTTCCCCCATAGGGAATAGTGGAGTGGAGGTGGATAGGGGCAACTTCTTTGGGAGGTCATAAAATGGCCCCCCAAAGTGGAATCTGCCTGAAACTTGGTGGAGGGTGGTAGGACAGGTGGGAGCAGGTCCCCTGAAAGTTGGATGCATTTTGCTTGCAAAATGCCACCCCAAGCCACCTAGAAAGAGGACTTGTTTTTCCCCATAGAGAACCAAAGAGAGTGTAGGAGGATGGGGCACCTTTTTTGGGAGGTATAACATGGCCCCCAAAGTCCAATCTTTCTGAAACTTGGGGGGTAGTTAGGGGAGAGTTATTAGAAGGTCTCCACCAAGTTTGGTGTGATTCGGACACAAAATGCCCCCCCGACTCCCGGAAAGCCGGGAGAAGGTTTTCCTCATTGAAAACAATGGCCGAATCAAGCCGAAACGTGAATACTGAATTGGCTTGCAGTGTCACGGGCTGGGCCAGCCCAAGCAGGGTGGTTCAAGTCCAAACCTTAAAGCCAAAGTCAAAGGGGAGTTCCAAGAGCAAAAGCCAAGTCAAACCGGTGGTCAGAGCACGAGATAAAGCCAGGAGTGAGTCCAGAGTCCAAAAGCAAGGTCAGGCACAGTCCAAGGTCAGTCACCGATAGTGTCAGGTCCAAAAGCAGGCACGGGCAAGGTTCACGAAACACGGAGTGGTTGCAAGCAGTAGACACGTTGCTTCCATGCCCAGCAGTTCCTCCAGACTGGCTCTTATAGCCAGGCGTGGTTTTCAGCCAGCTGCTGGGGCTCTATCCTGTCACTACTCATCATCACTCTCCAGCAGCTGGCGTTGGCTTAAGAGGCGAGCACTGCGCCGTCTCTCCTGCAGTTCCAGTCTCTGGCGCTGCCTGCGGCGTTCCTTGGGCGTGGGTGAACCTGGGGGGGTGGAGTCTCTTGGCTGCGCTGCACCTGTAGAAGTCCCTGGCTGAGCTTCCTCTGTAGTATTGGAGCTTGAGGGTGCTGGTGCCTCAGCTGCTGGCTGTAAGCTCTGATCAGCCAGCAGCTGTTGCTCCTGATTGCTGGCTTCTGCTGAATCAGGGCTAGGGCTGGCTACACAGGGCTCCTCTTCTCCAGAGGAGTCCTGGCTGGCTACACGAGGCTCCTCTCCTCCAGAGGAGACCTCACTCTCAGACTGGGCCATGACATGCAGTTTTGGTATTCCCTGTATACCAAAACGGTTTCCTGATTCAGTTAAAACCGAATCAGTTTTACCGAAACAGGCAGGCCTTGCACACCCCTAAAGGTCACCCAGTGAAAGGCCGATTAAAAATGTGAGTCACGCTGTAAAAATATGATTCCTAGACATCATAAAAGGCTACAATTGCAAAGACAAAGTATTAAAATAAAATTACTGTTTTGTTTTAATAAGATTTTTTAAAATATTTCCTCTTTAAAGCTATTATAGTATATCTTAATCAGATCGTTTGATCAACTATACCTCATAATAAATGAATTGATTACTTTATAATAGGATCTTTTAAATAAAATAACCTGTGTATCTGCTGTGATATACAAAAAGTGTGTGTATAATACATGAATACAATTTGGAACACAAAAGGACCATTAATGTAGAATTTCTTGATACTTGTGGAGAGTGACAGTGCAATCCAAAACATACTTACAAACTTTTCATGCCATTAAAGTCAATTTTTTCTGTTCTGAGGACTTCTGGTAGCATTGCCAACTCTTGGTTGGGAAATTCCTGGTGATTTTAAGGTAGTACCTGGAGATTGTGAGGGGAGAAACTTCAATGGGCCATATAATGTCATACAGTCTTCCCTTCAAAACAGCCATTTTCTACAGGGAACTGATCTATGTAGTCTAGATATCAATTGTAATCTTGAGCACTCAAGGCCCAACTGGAGGTTGACAACCCTAAATTCCGAGCAACATATATGGTTTCCTCTCTTTCATTTTAGCCTCACAAATGAATCAGTCCTGAATTAATTTTAAAAGTTGATATTTATGGGGTTAGAAGAGGTGAATTGATGTGAGTACTGATTAAATTATGTTTTGAGTACTGTAGATAATGCTAATTGTATAAAAGGATTTCTTTCACCAAAGCAGAGGGACACGGGGATTTCTGATACGCTAGCAGATACTATAGTATCATCAAAACAATGTATAAGTTACTTCTAAGGGGGGGAACATAAGCAGGAAAGGGAGGTTTCCTTGAAAACCACATTAGGATCTTGCTGTTGACACTTTGAGTCATGCAATAAAAAAGAAACATTCAAATTTTAAAAAATCTATAAATCCCTTCATAAAATAAAGAGCAAAAAAGATATGAAAAATTTCCTGGTCTTTGCTGTCCTTTGTGTTTCTTACAAAAGGGCTGAAACTTTTTTGTCTCCATTTTTGTTTATGATAGGGTAAGCTACTAAGACTATGTATGTACATAAGCTAAATTTGTATTATATTTACGCTGAGCGCAGGCTACCCCGTACCTTAACTTAGCCTTTTTTTGCTTCCCAGCAGTCTGATTTTCTTCCACCAGTCTCTTGTGGTTGCCTGGAGGCTACATGGAAAGAGGCATATTCTTGGATGTGACAGTGAGAGAAGGAACTTTAGTATTCATATTTTCCCCCAAGCATTGATGGGTTCAGCAAGGGATAAAGATGTAGCTAGAACTCTGTTTCTGTGTCATTCAGATATATCAATATATCTAATTCTCAACATGGCCAAACTGTGGCTACTTAAATTCAGAGTTTGGAGCCATGAACAGGGAAAAAGGATGCACAATTTTCCTGTATCTTGATGACTGGTTAATTTTGGGTAGTCCAGATAGTCCTTCTGTCAAATTTCCCTCATACTGAGAGTGGAACTACAAGTGACAAAAGGCACAGGTTGGACACTTGTCAGCTTCCCTCAAGTTTTGATGGGAAATGTAGGCGTCCTGGTCTCGCAGCTTGGCTCTCTGACTGCTGTCCAATGGACTTTTCAACTGTCACTTGTCCAACATTCTGCCAAGCTGCCTACATTTCCCATCAAAACTTGAGGGAAGCTGACAAGTGTCCAACCTGTGCCTTTTGTCACTTGTAGTTCCACTCTGACAGTTCTGAATCAATTGGGCCATGAGGTTAATCTAGAAAAGTCCTCCCTCATTTAAGTCCTCAGCAACATTTAACTTTTCTAGGGGCAGTCCTAGATGCCACAGACAGTCCACTCAGGACAGGGTATCCAAATTTTTACTCTTCCTGAACAAGGTAATTGTCTGCCAATATCCAAAAGCAAAGAAAAAAATTCAAAAACGATTAGGTTTGATGGCATCTGGTAGTTTTAGGTGAGTAGCTGTGTTGGCCTGCAGTAGAACAGAAGGATTTGAGTCCAGTGGCTCCTTAGAGACCAACATGTTTTTCAGGGTATAAGCTTTTGAGAGTCAGCGCAACCTTCTTCAGACTTGAGTGGGTATGGAGATCCCTGAGCCTTTGCACTCCACACAACTTTCACTGGGATATAAAGGCTCAGGGATCTCCTTTCCTACTCATGTCTGGAGCAGGTTGCGCTGACTCTTGAAAATCTTGTTGGTCTCTAAGGTGTCACTGGACTCAAATTCTGTGGACTCCAATAGTCCCCTTTGCCAAACTAAAACTATGTCCTCTGCAAAACTGGTTCTTTTGAGCATTTCACCTGCAGCAGCACAACCCATACAAACAGTTGTCTATCCCCAAGTTCATCTTAAAATCACTGACATGGTGGCCTGACTCAGCTCATTCCCCATTCATATTTCAATCAACTCAGATGCCTCCCTCAGGAGATGGGGAGCTTGTTGCAGGACCACAGAAGTGAGAGGTCCGTGGTCCCCTCAGAAATGGGTCCTTCACATCAATGTCGAACTCTAGGCCATCAGGTACGCCAAGGGCTTATTTTCCCCTCTCCAAAGGCAGGAACACACACATATGCATGGACTATACAACTTCCATGTACTGTTTGAACAAACAGTGGGCACTGTCTCCCTAATCCTTTGCCATATGGGTGTGGGCAATCATGCCCCAAGTGAAATTAAGTGCCATCCACACAGTGGGCAAGGACAATGTCTAGTAGATGCCTTAAGTTGCTCTTGCAACCAGAACTATGAATGGTTCATTCAGATGAAATTTGTATGCCCTTTTTTCCTGCCTGTGGCACTCCTGCCCTAGTTCTCTTTGACTCACAGATAAACAAGGAATGTGCACTGTAGTGTTCAAGAGCAGGAAAGGGGAGGTCTTACCTCTGGGAGGCCTTCCAGATCCATTGGAAGGACCATCTCTTCTATGCCTTCCTTCCCCTCCCTCTTTTCACCCCAATCTCAGCAAGATGAGAAGGGACAAATCTTCAGGGATCATAATAGCCTCTTACTATCAAAGGCAAACTTGGTTTGCCACACTCTCCCAGGTGGCCCAGGGCAGGATACTTCCCTTACCCCTAGCCCCAGGATCTTCTCCATCAAGAGGTCATTCTCTATGACCTGGGCATGCTCAGGTTCACAGCTTGTCTCGTATCACCCTTGCACTGACTTTTTTCTCCTTGGTCCAAAGGATCTTTTTGGAAACAAGGAAGTCCTCTGCAATGCAGTCATATCTCATAAAATGGACCAAGTTTTCTTATTGGGCCCATACCCAGGGAATTGAACCCCAAGCTTGTCCCTTACCCTCAGTTTTGCATTATTTAGTTGGGTTAAAAGATCAGGGTCTTGCTAACTCTTCCATAAAAGTTCATTTAGTTATTTCCACACATTATGACTTTGTGGGAGGAAAATCTTTTTGCCCAATCACAATGTAAATCTTTCCTTAAATATCTAGCCCATTTATACTCACCTGTTGTATACTCATTCTCCAATGGAGTCTCTCATTGGTTTTGTCCTTTCTTATATTTAAGCCTTTTGAGCCCTCTATATTTTCTGTCAGCAAAAGCAGATTTTCTGGTATCAATTTCATCTGCCAGAAGGGTGAGTGAATTGCGAGCCCTTAGATCTGACCCTCTTTTCCCAAAAATGTATAATGACAGTTTTTTCATGACCCATCCTACATTTTCTGCCAAAGATAGTGTCTGCTTTCCACCTGAACCAAAACATTGTATTGTGTTTTCCCCAACACCTCAGGATAGCAAAGAATGGCTTCTCCACACACTGGATGTTAAACGTGCTTTATCTTTTTATTTAGATAGAATGGCACCATTTTGCAAAGGCCTTAACCTCTTCATCTCCTTCAAAGAGAACAAAACAGGCCAGAACTCCCCCACCCCCAAACTATCAGGATTGTCTATACCCAATCCAACTAACCTCACCTGCTCCGACTCTAGACACATTGCACATGAGCCCAGTCCCACATCTTCTGCCTTCAAACAGGGTGTTCCGCAAAGCAGCTGTGTGATCAATTCCTTAAACCTTCATCAAACACTGTGCCAACAATGTTGACTCCAGGTGAGATGCTGCAGTGGGCAGAACAGTTGTGAAGAGTTTTTTCAACAAAAAGCTTCATGCCCTCCTCCAGGGTAAGTCAGCATATTACTCTCCCATGTGGGACTGCACAGAAGCTACAATGATGAAAACAAGACGTGAGTGGTCTTCTGGGCAAGAATATATTCCTCTCTCCTGCCTCATCTTGAGCTCATCTTCCTCATCTCCAGCAACAGTCTTTAGAACTGAGAAACAAAGCCACTCAGCCATCCTTTTACAGGTATGCTGGAGGGCAAAGTGCACAAAAAGGATGGGCGAGTCTCTCTCACTTGTAGGAGCTACAGAACACCCACTGCTGGCCTGTGCATGCTAGTTCCCATGTGTGCCTGCACAGAAGACCACTCGACAAACAACAGCCGAGCAACCTTCTTTGCAGGACAGACCTGACAAAATCTCTACTGAAGCAATGAATTCCATAGGAAGGGCAAGTGTGGCAATACTCGTGCAGGCAGATATACACGTGTTTACTTAGAAGTAAATCCCATTTCATTCAACAGGATGGGTTTCCAAGTAACTGCATTAATTTATATAGAACCAGATTAAAACTGCTTATGAAAAGGGCAGGCATTAATGTTTCGTACATTTATGTTTCTAACATTTACAATGCGGTCTTCAACAAAGTTACGTTCTTCTAAACCCACTGACTTCAATGGATTTAGAATGGAGAAACTTTGCTTAGGGTTGCACTGTTAATTTGTATATTTAATGGATACCGTATTGTCTCCAACATGACTCCCTAACTTGGCTCTTGTGGTGACCAGGACAGCTCTCTCCTATGTAGATTTTGAGCAGAATTTTAAACTCCTTTTTCTGGTTGTCACTACCTTTGCTTCATTAACTGCTTGGATTCCTCCACTGAAGAAAAGATGCAGTTATGAACAGCCCGGCTTCAGAACGGGTTGTCATGGAAACCCCGTGTGGCTTGATTACATGTGCAATCGCCCTGTCTGGTGCAGAACTGAGCAGGTAAAAATATACTATACAACAGGGAAAGTTAAACTTGACTCAACTGTGGTGTTATCAACAGGATGATTTTCTAGTTCTGAAGCCCACCCTGCTGTTGGAGAAATGAGGTTTTAACTATATTATTATATAGTCCCTAATCCCCTCAACATGGAGAAGTCCAAGGAGCAGCGCTTACTCAGGTTAGTTTCCTTCAGATGAGAAAACATGCTGCATCTGCAGTTTTTGCTTTCTTTACAAATATACAAACAGAGTGCAAATGGAAACAGAGCTACTTGTAAAAGGAGTGGATCTGCTACCTCACATTAGAATCCCACAAAGGAAGACTCTGAACTCCAAAATACTTCATTTCAGTAAATTCACAGGAATTTCTGATTCTCCCTGCCTCTTCCAAACTCAAAAATGTCTGTTTCTTCATAGACATATATGTCCTCTCTCTCCTCAGCTATGGGTGTTAGATATAATCCTCTGAGGAGTCCTTGAACATAAAAAGTGAAACAACTAATAAGAGATAATCTCCTGACAACTAGCTCCTATCAATTAAAGATCTAGGGCCATTAAAGAATATTCACATACAGGAATGGACTGGGAGGTGAAAATGGCATTGGAGCAAGCCAAGCTGAGAAGCTTTTGTGGTGCTACAAGTCAGCACTGCAGGGTAAACTCAGCAAAATAGGGCAAATAGTGAACATAGCTACACTGAAGAGTTGAAAGGCAGGCAGCTTTTAAGAACAACCATTTTTGCCAGAATTGTAACTCTGATTTATTCACTGTACACATAACAAGTAACTATGGCAGATATGTGAGCTTGGGGGGGGGTGGACATGGAGAGGGGAGTTCTAACATCGTGTGCACTCTAATGTGACTTCTGGGGGGAAAACAGCTCTCATGCACCGCCAGTTTGTGCATGTTAAAACCGTCCCCTGTAACAGTCCCCTATCCCCTATTGCCTTTCTGTGCAGGAAGAGGGAAGTGGAAACAAAACAGAATCACCACTCTGCAATGGCAACTCAATAATATGGTCCATGGACACTAGCCAATGTAAACTGCTTTTTTACTGACACATGCACAGAACAGAGCCACAGACATGAGTTCTTTGGGAGTAAGAGACACAGGAAAAATGAGGGGAAAAAACAAATCTGGCCACTCGCATAGACTCGTGTAATTCATCTTGTCTAGTTCGGCTCATAGTGCTCTAGGGATTGCCAGACACTTTAGGGTAAAACCATATAATTTCTGGCAATTCCTAGATCAAAGTGACATCACTTCCAGGTTTTCCCCAGAAATAATGTCATGCTACATGCTTTTTTTTTCTTCTGCCACTGACAGTGGGCAACAAGAGGTGCCAGAAGGAAGTCTTTCCCCATAGCAGGAGACCAGCAGCAACTCTAATCATACCTCAATATATGAGGAGTTATCTTTGTGGCTGATCTTTATCTGTATTGCCAATATGATCTCTAAAAGGACAGTTCATAGTACAAGCTCCATTATGTTGAAAATTCAACTTTCAAATAGTTAAATGGCATTGTTGGTGTCACTGAAGAGCAAATGCTGCTGTTGCAGCTGTACTGGCATGTGTGAGGGTGGTGTTAGGGCAAATAATGCACTCCCATACATAAGCTTGGGAGAAAATAGGCCAACAGCTTTGTTGATTACAGCCATTTGGAGCTTTGGCATGGGATAGGGCATGAATCTCTTGCAAGGACTGATTTGCTTGCCATTCAATGGAACGCCTCCCAGCCTGCCTGCTGGGCACCAAACACAGGATGTCTAGAGGTGTAGCACCCTTCTCAGGCCCTGATGATTCCTTGCCATGCAGGAGGATGCCTGCCAACTGCCCCCAAACAAGGCATGTACCCTTTGGCTTCCCCCCAGATCCCTTAAGGGAATTCGGAAAGGGATGCAAACTCACACTAGTGGATCTGGCCCAATGCCCTGAAACTGCATCAGAGTTGTGACAGGCAACCCCCAGCTAACTTTGGTAACCACAGAGTAGGATGGGTGACCAACCTACTCATTGCCAATGCCATGTGGAATGGCAGCAAGACCTAGGATGGACTGTTAGGGATGCAGCAAGACTCCACCTTCCCACCAACACCCTGCACTCTTATAAGGAAACCAGTAGAACACGGGAGCCTGGGGACCTCCCCACCCCTCATGATGGCAGCCACAGTGCCAATGAAGTGGATGGCCCTTCATCACCTTACCACCTAAAACCAAAACTTTGGCTAGTGTGGTATGCTGGAGAATTTATTCTAATATTTTGAAAGCAAAAACAAAGAAGTTAAACAGATGATTTCCAGAGATACACTGATTATGGTTGCGGTCCTTAAAAACACTTTCCTGGGCGTAAGCTGTGTTGGGACACAAGGATTTACTTCTGAGTAGACCTGCTTAGGCTTGCTCCCAATTTCATGCTTGGGGGAGGTGGTGCGTTCCTTGCCAAGCTTGGGAACAGCTGATGCTGCTGGACTGGCATCATCATCTCAAATATCTCCCATGGAGAAAACCACACATTTGTAATAAAATAAGGCATTGTAAAATGACAGAGTTACCACCCTGTAGACAGTTTGGCAGACATTGTTGCATTTATGGGTCTTGATAAATTGTTTGTATTTGCTGTCATAGCCAGCTGGGGAGTGTTTGGGCATTGATCTGGGAACACAAGAATAATGCAGGCTAGACCATTTTCCATGGCCACTACAAGCCTCCTGTACCCATGGTCACTATACTGGGTATGTGGCAGGCTTAGCACTGCCAGGCTGCAGCTAGCAATCCCCGGGGCATTAAGGGGACTAGGACTGCCACACCAGTGTCAAACTGGTGCACTCACATCACTTCTGGTGACAACTGAAAGTAATGTCATGAGAAACTAGGATTTGCAAGAACTCTATGGTGAAACCATAGAGATTATGCAAGCACTAAAGAGTCCCATGATGTTTTTGCCAGAAGTGATGTCAGGGCACTGGTGCAATGCTGGCTCATGCTCACATTTCCACTCCCCTACTTCCTGCTATCACTTCAGGTGCCTGCGAGCCACAAACCCCAATGACAGGATGTCTCCTGCTATAATGGGAGACTGTGACAACCCTAGGCAGACCTAAGGCTTGTGAATTAAGATTTGGGATCTTTGCTGTGACTAGCTAGGCTGTCTGTACCATCTATCATTCTTCTCCCACAATAAAAAGGAAGGAATCCATACTCAATAAACCTGGGCCTATTTTTTCTCCACTTAAGCATGAACCAGTGCAATCCCTTGGAAAGCTACTCCAGTCTAGCCCTATAAGCATAAGATTGCCCTGTATATTTCATCCATCTCTCCCACCCATTTCCCACCTGGGCTGGCTCTTGCCACAGGCACAAGAATGTGTGGTACCACCTATTAATATGGAATAGGCATCTCTCCCTCCCTCTCCCATTATCCTCGAAAGGTGTTTTGTATGCAGCATAAGGCAAGGTTCATGTTCTACATCAAAACCTGTATTCAATAAGGTCTTGATGTATGAGGTTGATTTCTTATTGCAAGCTGTCAGATTTTTACAGGGAGAACAACAGAACTGCTGAAGATGATAAACATGTCAAGGTCAGTGAAGGATTATCATCCAGTTTGAATATTACAGTATTGCAAGCAACAATAGTACAGCCAGAACTGTGTCAGCATTTTCATTATAATGTTCTTTTCTCGGAGATTATAATGTTGCTCTCTGGTGTAAACAGTGAAAATGGAAAATTTACTCTATGAAGTACCTTCCCTAGGTAGAATTTTCTTCTCTGACATTAAATATTAAATATTTCTTCTTGAAAACGATATTCTTTGCAAATATTTGGAAAACAAGCAATGGATAGCATTGCATATATTAGGAGTTTTTAAATGGAAATTGTTTTTTGCACAGTTTTCTCAATTGTAAACCAAAATTATCTTGGGCAAATGGAAGTTCTAGTCAGCAAATGAATGTGAAATGACAATAATGTAAACTACAAATGAAGAAGTCTAATTTTTTTAAATAATGAAAACAGTGAAATACTGAATACTTTGATAAAGAGATGGGATAGGTTTTTAAAAAATCAAATCACAACATTTTAAATAGCTGTTTTCATATTGTTGTTCTACAAAAACAGCTCATGAGGGTTAAAAATTTAACAGATCTTGTCAGGTTTTTTTTGCAAAAGAAGAATGCTTCCTGTGTTGATAATCGGCTGTGTTTGAAAATAAAAATCAATGAAGTATTAATAACAATCAAAATAATAAAATTATTGATCTAATAAGATGTTTTGACAATAAAACAAAAAGGTATCCCTTTTAGAGACAAATTCAGCAGAGTCTTAATGGTCTCCTGCATTTAAATTTGTTTTATCTATCTGAGAAGGTTATGATCTAATTTGGTTCCTGTTGGGACAAGGAAACAAAGCACTCAAGCGGCCACCAAAATCCCATTTATTTCAGTAAATCCTAAATAACCTTTGTTTGGACTGTACCCTGCGTCTGGAAATGAAATTCAACCAGATAGAGGCCTGATGTTAAACTAATCACAAAACTTTCCCTTGTAGGGATGGAATTAACAAACATGAAGGGCTGGCATAGAATCCATCT
Source organism: Eublepharis macularius (assembly GCF_028583425.1). Taxonomy (NCBI): domain Eukaryota; kingdom Metazoa; phylum Chordata; class Lepidosauria; order Squamata; family Eublepharidae; genus Eublepharis; species Eublepharis macularius. The sequence goes on from NC_072790.1 coordinate 47,389,150, forward strand.
GCTCACTATATTAGAAACAAGGAAAGAATTTTTCTCCAGGTCACTTTGCATTGCACCCCTAGACAGCTTTCCTCTTTCTACTGTACGGCACACCACATCTCACTCGCTGGTGCCATCTGGATTAGTTTTATTAAACACATTACTTGACCTGTAGGCACAACCCAGCATAGTGTGTCTCATTCCTGAGCTTTGTTAGAGCCCTACAATAATTTGCATTATATGGGCTAATTTGGTGGGTGTGTTTCAGATATGGGCCCTGTCTTACAGCAGCGTACAAGACAAGAACACCATCTCACATGGAGGCCACTTGATACAAAGGATGGAAGGACTCCTGTCCCTACACATTTAACATTGGTCTAAAAAGAATTCCAACAGATTTCATGTATTTATTTGCTTCATTTGTACCTCAGCTTTCTCCCCAGTGAGGCCCAAAGTGGTTTACATTATTCTCCTCTCTTCCACTTTCTCCTCACAAAACTCCTGAGAAGTAGGTTAGGCTGAGAATGTGTGACTGGCCCAAGGTCACCCAGCAAGGCTTCATGGCAGAGTTGGTTCATTTTCTCCACAATATACTGAGACTGCCAAACCTATTACTAAACCTATTACCGCTGCTATTACTAAAGCTACAGGAGCTTGTTCTCCTTTGAATGTGTCACCCCTCAGAGAACTTTCCGTTCCATCCCAGGCCAAATTCATAATCTTAGTACTTGTATTAGAAAATGTGCACTTTTACCCAAAAGTGATCCTCCTTGCATTAGGTTTACGCCTTTCATGAGAAAATGGCTGTTCCTATCATGTATCCCTTGTCTGCACACACCAAATGAAGACACCATTACACATACAACCATCCTCATTTAGGCAAGCAGTGCAAAGCAAGTGGAACAGCTAATTTGGGAAGAAAAATTCTGCTCAGATCCAAACTGAACAGCTAACCCCACAACTCTTCATGAAAGAGAGAAAGGTCAAGTCAGTTTTAGCCAGTAAATCATCTGACCCCTGGAAATGGAAAGGCTTTCAATAGCCCCACCAAACCCTACCCCAACTGATGCTTCAAATGCCCTATTATGAGGCTGGTCAATTTCTGGACATGTTTCATTTTAAATTAGTGTTGTTGGCTGTAGTGTGTGAGCCTGCTCACTTCTCCACTGTGAGGCCGATTTTTCCTCCAAAACATTCCGTCAAATCACCAGTCTCTGTTAAGAGTGGGAATTATCTTTGTTAGCTTCCAGGCATCATCTGGCTAGCTTACTGCTGCTCAGAGAGGGCCTTCCTTTCCTCGGTAGTGGACTTTGGGCTTGCATGTGCTCTTGCTCACCCTACTTCACTGTCACAGAACAGAAAGCCTGCACTAGGAGATAACACGCTGATCTGAATGAGTTATTTCCATGACTCCATAGAGCAAATTCACCTAGAAAGAAGGCAATCCTGTGCTGAGTTACTGCAATTAGGAGACTTGGAATGGAATAACTTTGCACGGAATTGAATAGTTTGTGCACCATGAAGCCATTCCAATCCTGGTCTTATTTACTGCTCAGTTTCTCCTCAGTCTGTAGCCAGAGTGCCATGAAAAGCTTCTGTCAGACCAAAGCCTGCATTTCCACTTGTACCAGAGCTGTTCAACAAACGGCATCTTTGCACTGACCATCTCACTATATTCTTTCTGTGTCTATACAGATTAGAGATGAGCACAAACCGAAATACGAACCAAACGTCGTCATGAACCAGGCCAGGTTGTAGTTTGTGAACCAGTGGTTCATCAGAGCCCATTTCTGACGAACCACCACGAACTGTAGGCCAGTTTGTTTGGTTCATTTTATGGTTCATCACTGCAGACAGCCTGGCGCTGATCAGTTTCCTAGGCAATGGGGGAGACAGGCTTTCTACAGTCCTGGAAGTGACCTTCTGCTGCCTTGGAAATTATGTTTTCATGAACCAAATGAACCAATTTGCAAACCGGGGCAAGTTCGTGAAAGTTTGTGGTTTGTGTTTCGTGAAACGTGATGAACCACAAACCGCATGGTTTGGTATTTTCCCATCTCTGATACAGACTCTTCCTGCCGTGGCCTCCTCTTATGCCAGCACTGAGCTACACACAGGGCAAAAGGTTTGGGCTTGCCCAGAAAGATCCACACAGCCCAATATTTTCCTTCATTTATATTCATTTTTTATTTTAATAGGCTTATGCTCTAAGAGGGTATTGCATGACATGCTTTTAATGTACAAAGATTACATTTAAACAATTAATAGTGACATGGGAAGTAAGAGCTAGGGCAGAAAAATAAGATAAGCATGAAAATGACCTTCTCAATAGAAAAAAAAAAGATGTTGGAAGTAAAATCAAGACAGCAAATGAGCGTGTGCTATAAAATACGGAGCTTTTTGAACTGCTTGAATGATTTGTAGGTTACCCTTTGAAATCTGTTAAACTGCACAGGGCAAAGCATGCCATCTCTAATGAATGATTTGTCTGCAAACCATACGTTTGAGCCAACAATCACAACATTGACATAAATGTTACTCTAAAGGGTGGTAAAATTATGATTTCTTTAGGGACAGCCTGGAGAACGATCCCAGAGCACTCAGAACTCCAGGTGTTTCTAATAAATAAAAGACTTTTGGCACAGACCTGATGAGAAAGCAAGTGGTCATAAATAAAGCACAGGAGGCAGGCAGATGATTAAAATATAGTCTCATCTGTATACACCTATGCCTTATGCATGTACCAGCATGCCTGGATGCTATATTCTCTTCTCTGTTTTTGCTAGTAAGTCATAAAGAATCAGAAATAAATGTACACACATTTATAGCTTTCTGAGACAATTTCCATATGGCACCAGGTCAGAGGGTTTGTCAAGCTTTCTGAATTGCATCACAAAGACACGAAGCACCTATTTTCACGACATCTATAAAATACAGCCATTAAAAGTGACTGGTGAATATTTTCCTCATCTGAAGTGGTTTATAACCCATCCCTGCTGAGCTGTTCCACGGAGTGGAAATTCAAAGCCGGAGGCTCTGACCCGCTTTTAGGCATATAGGATATTGCTTCCAGTGGTGGAAGTTTAGACTTAAATTTAAACCAGTGTGTAGAATCAGGGTGCTTGTAATACTTCGAACAGCCACTGAGAAGTAACTCACGAACTATTGGTAAACGTGCAGGAATGGCTCAAATGAATCAACAACCCAATTTTATGAAATGGCCTTAGACTGAACCAGAAAATAGCACATGGGAGGAAATACTAACAGTAAATCAAAGGGAAAAAATGAAGGGATTCCCATTGGTCTTTTCTGATTGTTAGGGGTGTTATACATAGATTAGGAAAAAAATGCATAGAATATAAATTTAACCACCTCATCTTTTCCTTTGATCCTACTGAATCAGTGATGTGTAACTCCGGTGCTTCAGTTGCAATTTGATCTTAAATTGTGAGTAGCACTCTTTCACTCAAAAAAGGTTTGCTTCTTATCAAGTACTCAAAATTGCACTGAGTTTTATTGCAGATTTTTCAAATGTATGTGCTTTTCGGTACTGTTTTTCCATCACTGTCTCAGTCTTCCTTTCCTGTCTTCAATACACCCAACTTAACTGAAAAAAATACATTATCAAATAAGAGCTTTTTTGGGCTCTCTCAGTCCTTTATGGAGGCTCTTCTTGGTATATGACTTGAGTCTGTAGAATACCAGCCTCGACCAATGTGTTGGAGATCCCCAAGCTCTGTAGTAACATACTTCGTAAACCGCTCTAAGTGGGTGTTAAGTTGTCCTGAAGGGCAGTATATAAATCGAATGTTGTTGTTGTTTGTTGTTGTTATTCTCTCTAATATTTTACCCATTTTGTCTGCTTGCTGACCAAAGCATATTTGTGTGAACTAAATGTTTAATTTGGATCACAAATACTTTGCATAGTCTTGCATTGTCTGGGAACAAGGTCCCATTGAGTTCGGGGTATGCACCAAAATGATGAATATCACCAACTGAGCAACTACATTCCCCCCCCCCCAATGCATCTAATTTTAAATGAGGCATGACCTGACCAAGATGACGCTGGAGAATACATAATATAACCAAGACAGTAAATTGTGAGCATGTACCACCAGCAGCTTCCTGGACAACTGCCATCGTCTATTATGTCAGCTGCAAAACTACAATGCATTGTGAATACATGATCATTGTATATGCAGTCCTCCACAATGAGAGAAAATGCTCTTTGTGTGCAAGGTAAATTTGACTTGCAGAGGTACTATTAGAAATTGAATGTTCATTAGTGCAAGCAAAACATCATAATACAGCTACAGCTGCCAATACACAGCTGTATTGGCAGCTGTAGCTGTATTATGATGTTTTGCTTGCACTAATGAACATTCAATTTCTTTATTTGTGTTTCATTGTGACTAGTTAGCATATCACGGTGCTCTATGAGCTCCTCTTGCCTTGTTCTCCCGTGGTTCTCTCTGTTTGGTTTCTGAGGTACTATTAGAGACAATGGACTCATCAGCATACTGAATCAGAGCCAAGCTACAAGTGACGCCTGACACAGGTTGGACACTTGTCAGCTTCCCTCGAGTTTTGATGGGAAATATAGGCAGCTTGGCGGAATGTTGGACAAGTGAGAGTTGAAAAGTCCATTGGACAGCAGTTGGAGAGCCAAGCTGCAAGACCAGGATGCCTACATTTCCCATCAAAACTTGAGGGAAGCTGACAAGTATCCCACCTGTGTCAGGCATCACTTGTAGCTTGGCTCTCAGTCTGTCTGGGGTTTGACTGGTAAGAGCTCTCCAGTGCCTGAAGCAAGAGTATTTCTTAGCTCTGTCATCGGAGAGCCTTTTCAGAGGATCTGCAGGGGACTGAATTGGGGTCCCTCTGTAAGCAAAGGATATATGTTGAACTATGATGATCCCTAAGGGAAACAACATTTTTAGGAATACTGTTGAAGAAGCATGTAATTCTAGCAGCATGCCCCAAGATCTCTTGCAATGTCACAGACAACGCAGTGATGCAGCTACTGGGCCACTTGCAGGCACACAATTAGAAAAATATACCCCAGAATCTTCTGTGACATTACAAGGGGTTATGGGGAGGAAAAAAATCACAATGTGAAATTCAGCTTTTGGGAATAATAAAACGTCTTTGCAAGCATGAACATCTTAAAGGCTTTAGCAGCAATATTTATTCATTAGAAGGCTCTTGCTGCTAGAAGATTATTTGCTTTTGCGCTTGACTATTTGCATTTAAAACCAAACCACATGAGGGCTAGCGACAATTACATTGTTAAATGACAAAGGAAAAATTAAGCAAGATTCAAGTACAGTTACAAATAGTTTCCACACCAGCTGAGTACAAATATTGGTTCAATATATTGACAGACAAAACAAGAAATGTTGATGACTGATCACTGGGATGGCTAGACAGGCAAATACTTAGGGCACAATCCATCTACAAGGCCTGCAGGCCGTGAAGGAAGGAGTATGTTTTAGGAATAGGGGATAACATATATCTAGGATGATGTTTGAAGTCCATATCAAAACTATGCAATTATTAGGACATGTCCCAAAGATTGAGCACATGCTGGAAACAGATTGTAACTTTTGGTCAGTGTAGGAATCATTACGGATTCTGAAACAAGTATGTAGTTACAAGATTCGAGAGATCTCTCCGTTGGTTTAACCTTGTTCTAAAATCTTCTGGAAGACAATTTAGCATTTCTATAACATTTCCCTTTGCTTTTCAAAAGATGAATCCCTAGCAATGGTTCCTCAACAACTGCAGTGGGCATTCAGCCATCCCCTTTCATCAAGGGTAAGCTCTGTGCTCTGGGCTGCAGGATGCCCTAATGGAGGTTCAGAAGGTCTTCTCTGGCTATGCAGTTCCATAAACAGTACAGCAGAATGACGAGACTCATAGGGGTTGGATTTGAATGTCATTGGCCCTGCACTGTCTTCTCCCCACCCCACCCCCCCAGTCGTTTCATTGACTGAAGGAGACCACAACTTTGACTGAATGCTTGGACTATAGACCCTTGCTGCTGTTAGCCTCCTCCCCCCCGCCTCGATCCTCAACACATTAATATCTAATGAATAATTTTGTAGACAAACGTTTTGGTAGACAAGACAGACAAAAATATAATCCAAGAATGAATTTAATTTCGTAATGAATAATTCAACTGTATTAAGAACCATCTTTAAATATGACTAATCGGAATCAATTTTCCACTTGAAATACTTAGCCTTAATCTATGACAGTTATATTACTGAGTAAAGCCCTAAGGTCTTTTTTTCTTTCATAAAACTGAAGTTAAATAAAAGACCAACGTTAAAAGTAATTAGAGTTTAATCCGTAATTTAAGACTTGAGATCCATTTTGAGGATACAGGAATTGCTCTTTCACCCATTACTCCCTCTGCTATGACTAGAAACAGATAATAGAGATTGAATTATGGGAGAAGGACCTTTTCATCTTCCTTTAAAGTTGTTGATAAGAACAGTGTGTTGAAAACCAGCATCAATATAAACATTGATATATATATCAATATATATATATAAAGTGAATCAAATTCAAACCCAGGAAACTTTATACCATTGTGTAAGTCATTAGATATAAATGTACAAGAAATATTTATAAATAACAGGACCCACTGCATGCAGATTAAAGTTTAATTTACAGAAAGGAAGAAGATTGGCATTTGATTCCATTAATTAATTGATGTTTGATGTGAAGTGCCAAATGATTGTCAGAAGCCACTTTAGATTCTTCTTGGTGAAAAATGAGCAGCTGATTTAAGTGGCATCACACATTCTTTGATGAATTAACATGATTTTATGTTCCAATGAAATTTTTGGGTTTATCCTGTTCTCTCATATGTTATAATTCACTAAAAATGCTCCAAATATTTGAAGGATACGGTGTGCTGCATCTCTTTGACAAGGTGCTGAAGAGATGCCAGTACTGCATATCTAATTGCTACAAAGATTTAAAAGCCCATTCCAGAATAATTTTGTTTTTTTCTACATTTTCTCTGAATCATTCTTTACTGGGAGTTGTGTCAAAGAGAGAAATCTGGGCTAATTGTATAATTAGTTTAACTCAGTATTACATTTATTAATGTTGTTCTTAAAATAACTGATCTTCATTTCTTATGTTCCCTTTCCCCCTCATTCATAGGATGATAGAACCCTTAAAGGCCATCAAGGCTTCTGTTCAATGCAAAGGGTTTATGTTTCAGCTCAGGAAAATGGCTAAACTTTATAGACTCCTATGGGCTGTAATGTTGCATTCCCATCATCAATGCACAGTGATGGCTGCAGTTTGAGAGAAGGTGAAAGATGGCTGCAGTTTGGTTCTCAAGCTGTTGGTCATGACTCAAAAGGTCACAACTGTCTCACAAGTGGATCTCAAAGCCAGAAGGGAGGAAGAAGAACTGCCCGAGCTGACAGAGGCCTTTCCTACCACATACCTATAACTAATCCCCTTGTTTATTTATTTAGGAAATTTATTATCTTGCTTTTCCATCCAGTGAAGACCCAAAATGGTTACAAAAACAAAAACCATCTAAATATAATTTAAATAAAATCAAGCTAAACAAAAAATAATAGAAAACAAAGGGGAAAAACAAGACCACATAATGAGTGGGACTTGAACTCCTTGGGCTGTGGTTATAATAGACTGTTATCCATGAGCAAAGAACCTTTCAGCGTGTACCTCTGGCCAAAGAAAGTTGATAAAACTCAGCTATCTGCTATGCAACTGACAAGAATTAATGTTGCCAGCATTGCCTCGGCAAATCCCAGGAGAATCTGAGAGCGGTATCTGGAGATGGTGGCGTTTAGGGAGCATGTGACATCACTTCTGGGTGACACTGTAGGAATTCCCCCTAATCTCTATGATAAAAGCTATAGATTCATGGGGAAATTCCTAGAGCGTCACTGTAGCACCATTATCTGGCCATTTTTTCTCACTCTCCTCAATTTTTTGAGGAAGGGAGATTGGGACCAAGGCCAGGGAGCTTACCCACCACAAGCAGGCATGCCTAGAAAAGATGTTATATAAAAACTTTCTCAGGGCGAAGCTACAAGTAACGAATGACATTTGAACGGCAAGTGTATTTCTCCCTGTTCACTTGCGCTCCACTCAATCCACTTGCCGTTCAAGCGTCATTCGTCACTTGTAGCTTGGCCCTCAGTCTGTATAAGGAACTTCTGGCTACAGGAGCAACAGCTTGTTTGACATGAAGGAAACAGAATGTGCTTCAGTTCTACAGCCCTATAATATTTCCACAAAGCCACCATGTTGCTTACTTTACAGACCGACTGGGCTTGCTGGGATCTAGAGCAGCTATGCTAATGTGACGAAAACAAGAGCCAGGATAGTCCAGTGGTCAGACTAGATTCTGAGAGACCCAGGTAGAAATCCACACACTGCCAGGAAGGATGACCTTGGCTTAGCTCCCTTCACATAATTCTTACGCCTTCATCACTATATTGTGGAATTAGATTTGTTGCAAAATTCATATTAATCAAATACTTCTAGGGGCATATTTTAAAAGTATGGATTTCCTGATAATTTAAAATTGTCTGTTTTGATTAAAGTTTCTACCTTTCAATTACTACCTGGATTTTCTTAGGGCCAAGCTACAAGTGATGAATGACACTTGAACGGCAAGTGTATTTCTCCCTGTTCACTTGCCCTCCATTCAATCCACTTGCCGTTCAAGTGTCATTCGTCACTTGTAGCTTGGCCCTTGGCAATTGAAAAAGAATGGAGCGGCAATCAGCCCCAAAGTTCTGCCTATCTGAGGGCCAAGCTACACATGACGAATGACACTTGAACGGCAAGTGTATTTCTCCCTGTTCACTTGCCCTCCACTCAATCCACTTGCCGTTCAAGTCACTTGTAGTTTGGCCCTGACTCTGAACTAGTCTTGAGGATTTTCCCCACAAGCAAGCTCTAGAGACCGGCCAGTCAGTCAGAGCCCCCAGAACTTCACTGGATAGGAAGGGAAGATAAGCCACCTCAGCTTCAAAAAGAGGATCATATATACATTTTCCTTTGGATAGGAATATCATAGCTCTGGTTAAAAGCATAAGCAGAGATAGGCTTTTTCCTCTGGGGCTTTTTAGCTTGGGTTTTGGGATTAGCAGTAGGGTAGGAAACCTGTTTAAGGAACTAAACAAGCACCCTGTAAAAGGCCTGACCAAAATTTAACTTTTTTGGTACTGAGGCCAGGTTATCTGATAGTTCAAAAGAGCGTCCTAGTATGTGTGTAGAAGTCTGTCAGCCTGTCAACTGTGTTAAAGTGGTTACAAACGAACCTTACATGCGGAGGAGCCCTGTCTGAGGGCCAAGCTACACATGACGAATGACACTTGAACAGCAAGTGTATTTCTCCCTGTTCACTTGCCCTCCACTCAATCCACTTGCCGTTCAAGTGTCATTCGTTATGTGTAGCTTGGCCCTGAGGCAGAAACATTCATTTCTCCCCTCAGCATCTGTGTTGGCCAGGTAGGCTTCAGTTCAACAAATTAGCTCCCAGGGGAAAACATCCTAATCTCTGGGGAGTAGACTTGCTAGCCAGCTGTACCTTGTTTCTTACTATTTATTCCACACAAAACCAATAACTGTTTCTATAACTTATTTTCTGTAAATAAATCTTTGGTTGTTGTGCTATCCCATTTGTGTGCTGTCAAGTCAAAATAACTTTGGGAAATGGGATTCTGATCACCTCACTATCAAGTACCACATTATTAGGGTCAGAGCTACAAGCTTTCTATGGAACATAGAGCTACACCCTACCATCCAGTAAATATAGGCTTGTGTCTTCCCTTTTCAGTGATATTGTGGTTGCTAGGATACACAGAAGGAAAGGAGAGGCCAGGGGTCTTCCATTCAGTTCTCCCTTCTTATCTTTTCCCCATCACAACAGGACAGAACCACACCTTAAAAACAGTGACAGCAAACACTAACAGTCACATTTTTTTTTAAAGAGTTGACAGCCAGGCACTAACTGTCACACATGGGTATATTTTTCCAAGATCCAGGATACCTATAAGGCAGTCTAGGATGCAAGACCTTTATAATGATATGGTTGGTTCATGTTATTTCAGATTTTTTTTCATGTCACGCATATTAAAGAGAAGTTTCAGCCTTGCTTCTGTAGACTTGGTCGCAAATTCACTTCCCAAGTAACCTGAAAGTGGTCTGCTGCTTAAATTATAGTGCAATAAGATAGCAATATGAACAATTCATGAACAAGATATTACACAGAATAGTATTTTGTCCTATAAATATAACAGAGAACCAGTTAGATATTACAGTAATCTGAATTATTCAGCTAAGTGAAAAGGACCATGTAAAATTTGACTAGAAAAATAAAAATAGATTTTAGTCTTCCAAGGTAGTTTGACTCTTTTCTCTGTAATATAAAATGTGTTTATTATAAATTTTATCCATTTTCTTATGGTCTACCCATATGGATACTTTAATTGTTGTTCATCGACTATCTAAAACAATATACCAATACAACAACAAACAGTAAAATTGACAGAAGGCAATAGTACCATGTGCATTCAGTGGGTTTGTATTTTCTGGGATTATTTCAGTGAATTTAGACTGGAGTAACCCTGGATAGAATTTCACTGTAAACTCACCTGGGCCGATTCCAGATGGCCAGAAATTGCGGTTTTTCTGTGGAAATAATCGCTTACCGGCCACGCGTTCACTTTCATCTCCATCCGCCTTGTCTCGCAGCGTGCCATGCCATCCCGCTTCCGGACGTTCGCACAGCCAACTGAGGTACCCGGGATTGGTTGTTTCCTCCCCGTCACAGTTGACATTGGGGGCCTTCATTGGTTCGCATTTCGTTTTTTTTAAAAAAAAATTTCACGTGTTTTGCGCAAATGCGCAAATGCACACGGATGCGAATACACAGTGTCGATGTTTGTGTGATTTTGTGCATTTGTGCATTTGTGCGCATTTGCGCAGTTTGAAGTGTGTAAATGTGCGACTGCGCAAATGGCGCCCGGTTTAAAAAAAAAAAATAAGGGAATATTGTTGCCGGCCAGCCAGCAAAGGAAGGAGGGAAAGGGGAGGGCCTCTCCACGGCGACGAAGCGTCCAGAAGTGTGCAAACCCGCAATACCGCGTTCACACCATCTGCTTATAGAGCGCAACCGAGCGCCATGGACCGCAGGTAAGCTGGGACGGGAAATTGCGGGTTTTTACGAGTGCTGTCGCTGAAAAAGCGAAAGCACTCGCTTTATTTGTGCCCGTCTGGAATCGGCCCTGGTCTAGTTCCCAGTTCTAGTCATACCAACAGAGTAGGCATGCAATTCTTCAGACCATTTCAATGCCCTTTGGCAGTGTTATATAGGCATAGGCAATTGCTGTTCTAAAAGATATTCTATAGGAAGAAGGCAACTAAACCATAGATCATAGATTTTCTGGCCCGCTTTCTAAAACTGTGTTTATTTGTTGCATTTATATCTTGCCTTTCTTCCATCAAAGAAGTCAAGATGGCATATACAGAAGAAGTCAAGGTGGCATATACAGAATTCTCATGAAGTCTCTCATCCAAACACTTTAGTAGTACAGTAAAGGTAATGTGTGCCTTTTAAACACACCTTTGTACTAAGATTCTGCAGTGCATATTGTATACAAAGTGTTTAGCTATGTAACAGGAGTCTTTATATCAGCTCCACTGATCTTAGTTTATTAAGATTTTTCTGTTGCTTCAGATGTATAAAAAAAACCCCACACCTCTCTTTAAACACGCAATATGTTGATCAGCGAGAGATAATCAACAATTAGCCTGGAAATGAAGTTTTTATTTTACTGTTGAGAGCTTACCTTGAAGAGATGGTCATTTGGCTCTGCGCAGCATCCTACTCACATGTGCAAAGGGGTGTTCAACTGCCACATATGTGTAGAAGAAGATGTGCGTGCTTCTCTGTGTCATTTCATTTGATGTCTTCTAGCTTTCTGCATGTTTCTGAGGATAAATCATATAGTTCACATGCACTGGGGCAGGGCGGGGGGTGGGGGGTGGGAGAAGTTGTCAAGAGGAAGGGATGGGCATGAGACTATCACACGTATTTAACAGGTAGTTTATGTCAGACGTTTTTGAAGTCCTTATACACATAGACTTAAAATTAGACTCCTCCCAGATCCATCAAAGCAACTTTGACTATAATGAAAGGATCTCATTTGTTCAAAGTAACCTGGAGTCCCCTGTGTTCAGTAGTTTCTTTCCCTATCAAATGCAATTCTCTCATTTTTACCCATACAAATTACAGAACCTTCCAAAAGTACAGAGTGGCTGGATCAATGCTAGTGATGAGAAAAGTGGGCTCCATTTTGGTTAAATTATAAACTCTGAAGAAGCAAAGGCAGGAATGTTCTTGGTATTACTTTATATTGATGCTTCTTGTACCTAATCAACATGGCATCAGTGGTAATAGGACAGGTGGTAATAGGACAGTGTATACTCTGGTTCACAACAGCTTATCTGTCTTAGCCAGGTTCAGGTAAGAAATAGAATATGATGCACAAGCAACCAGGAAATCAGAAGGTGAGAGAACAGAGCAGTGGCCTCCATTGTAAGAAACAGCTGTGTGAGGTTCTACGTAGAGTTTCATTTGCCAAGGCCACCTGCAGGGCAGGATGCCATAAATCTTATCCAAGAAAAAAAAGAGACTTCTGAGAAATAAATGATTTAAGATTCGTAGAGAAAAATTCGAGGCCACTAGAAGAAGTTCATTCCACTGCCAAAGGCAAAATCTCTCCCACAAAAAGAAAAAAAGATGTGGTGCCCCTCGGTCTCCTTGAAATCACTTAAATTCTATACTAGATAATCAGATTACACTGATTTCAATGAAATGAGCATGCCTAATATTTATTTATTGATGTAAACTGATGCCTGCCTTCATTTCATATCCGGTAATGGAAATGGCAAAAAGGCAAGTACTATTGTGGCAAATTGACAATTATCCCAACCATTTTATTAGCCTTTCAATCACTGTAAATATATTTAGTTACTTCACTGATACCCCACCTTTCTCCCCAATAGAGTCCCAAGGTGACTTACATCATTCTTCTCCATTTTATCCTCACAAGAACCCTATAAGGTATATTAGGCTGACAGTGTGTGACTGTCCAAATTTACCCAGCAAGCTTCCATGACAGAGTAGGGGTTCAAACTGGCTCTCCCAGATCCTAATCTGATACTTTAACCATTACACCATACTGATGCTTGATACTTCTAATCACAGCCAGTATAGCTGTCACATGATGTAATTCAGAATGTTGCTTAAGTATCTGCTCCTATGTGTTACCCATGCTTCAAGAATGATCCTACTCCTATGTGTTACCCGTGCTTCAAGTATGATCCTACTCGGTAGTTATATGTTGTCTAATGTCAGTCCTAGAATTCCTCATGCTCTGTTTTGAACTCTTGCTAATGCTATGTCTTTGTAAAGTTGTATTTATTTACCCTATGGCCCTGTTTATGGAAATGTCCTTTATATCAATTGCATTAACCTCACACTATGTAATCCACCTTGAATCTCAGTGAGAAAGGTGGACTATAAATGACGTAAAGCAAGCAAGCTTTGGTGCATAGCTGGAGCTCTTATGAGTATTTGATGCTCCATCTGATGCTCAGGACAGGCTCCATGAACACATTACCGCTGCACAGCCAGAGCTCTGCCAGTATCCATGATATATGCCACCACAGTAACAGACATACTGCAGCATACTGGGCTGCTACTGATAACATGCCACTACACTGAGCTCAGATGGCCTTCCATGGCCCCAGTGTGTAAACCACACATGCTCCATGTCAGAGTAAGATCATGCACCAAGGGGATAATGAAAATGCATAGAACGGCTCAGTGAGAGGGATTAGAGAAGGCTCCCAGCATCTCTATGGGAATCTTCTCCCACCCATCTGGAAACAAGAGGATGGATATTTGTATATTTCTACTGTTCTTTCTTCCAGTGTTTCATATTCTTTTCAAATTCTCTTTAAGGCAAGACTGAAAAAAAGTCTCAGGATATCTGTCATTCAGATAAGCATGCTGGCTACTCAAATACCAGCAGACAGGTTAATTTCACACCTAAATCTCTGGCACCATGTCCTGTAATACCTGCTCCTGATAAGTGTGATAACCAAAACACCCCCCCCCCCCCCCAAAACTAGCCTCTGCAGTTTCTCATATTAAGGCTTTCCAAACTTTGCTTAGAAGATTCTGCTTGTAGGGCAAAAAAGATGTTTTTGACTATTAGCAGGGCTTTTTTTCAGTGGGAACGTGGTGGAATGGAGTTCTGGAACTTCTTGAAAATGGTCACATGGCCGGTGGCTCCACCCCCTGATCTCCAGACAAAGGGGAGTTTAGACTGCCCTCTGGAGTGGCGCGGAGGGCAATCTAAACTCAACTCTGGCTGGAGATCAGCCAAGTGACCATTTTTGCCGAGGGTGATTTAAACTTTAAAAAACTCCCCCCTTGTTCCAGCTGACCCAAAGTGATGTCATTGTGTGGTCCTGAGTTCCACCACTGAGTTCCACCACTTCTTTTCCCAGAAAAAAAGCCCTGACGATTAATGTTAGAAAAGTTCTGAAGCAGGAAACTGTTGGTAAAGTTTTATTGTCGAATATTAAATTTATTTCTATGGTTCATGTATTTTTTTTTAAGTTGTATAAAATCACCACTCTGTCCTCAAAATTGAAATGATTCACACAATCTTTAGCCTGAGTTTTATGTATGTATGTAGGAAGCACATCTACATCTGTAAATGTCAGGTACAGAAGAAAAAAAAACACTAATCTTTATAAACCCATTCTTGTAATTTAAAAATATGGTTCGTTAATGCTTTTCGCCAGTCTTGTTCATATTGTTTTATATTGGATTATGCAATTTTACTCAGAAACAGCATCAAATATGTTTTGAGGATCTCAATTATTTATTTATTCGGAGAATTTACATGCCACTTCTTCAGAGACTGTGAATAAACATCCTGTGTGGTGTCTATACAGCTTTTAGAAATATATGAATTTTAAGTGGTTGTATTGTTAAATTTCCATGCTAGAAGATTGTATCTATGAGGAGGAGGTATCTAGAGCCTAAGCAAGAGTCTAATCCTTGTTTATATCCCTTCTTTCCTGACATAATGATAATACTTTCCAAAGCCAATCACATCTGCAATTTGCATTGTTGTTATTATTAATTATCATCATCACCTTCATTTATAGCCTCCCTTTTTCAATGAGACTCAAGGCGGATTACAAAATGTGAAAAGCAATTCAATCAGACAGCAAAGATCTCCAGTAAACAAAGCAGTAGAACTAGTTTTACAGAAATGGAAAACAATGCAAATGAAAAATAATCAAAGACAACAAAAACTGTCTAAGGCATGACGTACTATAATGAAGAAAGGAAATTACAAAGGTAGAGGGCAGTTGTTATATATAATAAACATAGCAATAGACTATGGTACTATCACTGATGATGATGATGATGATGATGATGATGATGATGATGATGATGGCAGTGTTGGTTAGTAGTGTTTCTGCACTTAGTAGTTTTTTTACTTCATTGATAATTATTTATAGGAAATCCAACTATAGTCTGTCTTTGGGAAAGGGCAACTGAAAAGGACAAACTCTTCCCAAATCAAGAGAGAAATAAAATGAAAACAGAAAATCTTCTATCGAAATGAAACTACATTAACGACAGGCTGTGTAATGATTGCGGCCAATACTGGATGGGGGAAAGCCAGACAAGATTTTGAAATCACTGGAGCTAGTAAAGAAGTCAAATAAATTGCTGCCAGGGGCTTCTATAAAATCAATAATCCATCTTACCCTGCCTAAGTAAAGCAAGTTAAAATTGTTGCTCTCATACTGACATTTTATTTCACAGTCATGTTGTGAACCATTAAAAAAAAATCTGTTCCAAGCGGCAACAAAGATGCAATTTGCAACAGGGAGATTCTTAAGGGTAGTAAGCAATATTTATCATACAGCTACTCGAAAGCATGGTGAGCAGATCATTTCTGCCCTTGGAAGCAACAGTTCCCTCAACAGATGCACAGAAAGGTTGATAAACTGGAGTGGAAAGCGCTTTTAACAATTCATGCGTTTGATAATATTGTAGAAGCAAAAGAAATGAAATTCCATGGGCTTTCAAAGCCTCATATTAAAGGGACATATTGCTGTATCATTCACTCAGATTCAATGCCAAGAGCTTGCTCCTATTGTTCAAACAGCATGATACCTTTTTTAAAAAAAATTAACAAGATTGAATAAGAGGACACAAAATAGCATCAAATGGAAGATGAAATCTTCCATTTCTAAATGGAACTGTACATTAGCATTATCTTGGTATCCTAAAATGTCAAAGTTGCTTGATGAGCATCTTTGTAACATACTACAACACAACATAATGCGCTATATAATGTAATATGAGATCTGATCCAAATGAAAGCCAGTACATTTTACAGTCCCATATACATCACTTGGAGAGTTAAGCATACATGGTTAAAGATTCTTAACACTGGCTAGGTTCTGTGACATAAAATATGTGAATGGATCATATTACTATCAGAAGTTCTCCTTTGATTTATTTCCACTTTGTAGTAGCCCTTTATCTCGGTCCATAAATCTGGCTAGATAACTTACTATTGTTTAAAGAGGAATCAAAAGCTTTTAACCTGAAACAACAATAGCATTGTGTGTGAGTTATGTGTCATAATAAGTCACTTTCAACTTATGATGACCCTACGAATTAATGCCCTCCAAAAATATCCTATCATCTATATCCAATATAGCATTACAGGATAATCAAAACCATGCTATTTGAATGAAACTGAAGGGAAGGAATGGGTGTCTCATAATAACTCCTGTGCAGGTATTTTGAGTTTATTAGTTATATTGATGGAGTGCTTTGTATGATCCACTGAGGAAGGCCCTTGGACTGAAATGTATCTGGTTCTGGTTCTATACATATAGAGATAAAATGTTCTAACATCTCTGTATATTTAAAAATTGTCTATGTGTATATAAAAGAGTATGGTACATATATTTTGGACCAAACTGGTTGTGTTTTTAACATACTTTTGCATTTTAATTTGTTTGATTAAATTATATACTGGTATTTTATTCATTTGTATTACGTTTGTAGTTATATGTAATTCACTTTTTCTATTCCAACCTCTTTGGTTACCGTTCTTCTGCAGTGTTTTCTTTCTCCCTTTTTTTGTTATCCTTAATAGTCTTTAATATGATCTACTCTGCATACATTTCAGAATTGTTTATTTGGCATGGGTTTACTCAGGTATCCAGTGTTAGAAAGCAACCCAAATATTTTGAATTTGCTTACTCTATTGTTACTCTACCGTAACAGAATGACAATTAAATCAGAAATTAAATGTTATAAAATTATCATTTTCAACATGGAAGTAAATTATTCTCTTTCTTTTATAAAATGGAGCTTAGTGTATATTATATTAGGAAACTTCCCAACTTCACAAAGAATAGCAGGAAGAAAGGAACCAAATATAAGACTGCCCTGTTATATTCTCTCCATTCCCCGACTGATGGGAAATTCAAGAGTAGTGTTATCTAGATTAGGTTTAATGTGGTTGAGATATTTATAATGTTTTTTTTTCTTTACAGAGAAAGAAAGAGAACATACTGGAAAAAAAAAACAACTCCTTCATCAGATAGTAGATCCTTGCATGGATTCCTGAGGCTGCAGCCACAGTTCCAGCTACTTTTCACTAGAAATGGCTGTTTCTTCCCACTCAAATTGCAGACTGTTCCCTTTCCCACCTGGTCTCCAACCAGCAACTCTGCAGATAATATTCACAGCTATTGAAAGGTCACATTTTAGCCCAACACTAATAGGCAGAGGAGGAAGGGAAGCATGGCAACAAAAACCACTGACACAGCTGGATGGAGTAAAAGGAAGCAACAACTTTATTGAATAACAGCTTATGGAGTATTGGCAACACATAAGGGTTGAATCCTGAGCATTGGCTGACCCACCTGCCAGCTAATGAAGCACTGTGCCCCCTCAGACTGTTGCTGAGGGGGGGAAACCAAGGAGTGGCAGCCAGTGGGATACCATGTGGGTGTATACCCCTGTGTGGATCCCCTGCCATCTGGGAGTGAGTATGAACTGGCAGCCTTCTGCTGGGCATGCATCACCATAACTCACTCCCAAGATTCCTCAGGGGAATCCCCTTACTGGAGAGACTAGGCACGCAGGCCCCCGTCTCCTCCCACAAGGATCTGATCCCAATGCCCAAATTTCAAACAAAAGTTTTGACAAGGAAAAGCAGAATACAGAACATTCTTCGACCCCAGCATACAAATAAAACCCTGACTAAACAACCCAAATTAGGGCGGATGGGTGGATTGCAGAACAAACATGAAATGATGGAGGGCGAGGCTGGCCGCCCCTTAAAACCCACACCACTGGACCTGAGAGAGACCTGCACCTCTCAGGTTCGTCACCCAGCCTTGCCCCCGGCCAGCCTGCCTGGGCGGCCCTGGAGTTTGAAGTTCCCGAGCATGGGTCCAATCTCAACAGGCTACCTGGGAGGCCAGATGGTGGCTGCCATACTTCTGCACCACTCTGCCGCCCTGTGGGCCACAACTCAGCCACTCAGATAAGTCTGGGTGCCGACATGTCTTTTGTCAAATCCTTGACTAACACCAGGTAACAGTTTAAGCAGAACCATACTGATAGACCCATTCATATTTAGTTAAGTGACCAAATGCACCAATATTCCCTACCCCCATTACAGGAATCTTCTGCAATGATCTATATTACACACTATACTTAGTGGTTGCTGATCATATAGAAGAAACATAGGAAGGCATTTATATCTTTGGAAATGTTAAGTGTTTTTTCTCCCCAGCATAAGGAATTAGTTGTAGAAAGCCTGCAGTATTGCAAGAAGTCATCCTTTCTATCTTTAACAATGGCCAGTTTAACATGGTAGGGCTAAATTCCACTTTTATTTAGGTACTTCCAGATTTTCCATCTGGATTCTACCAAACTTCTGGAATACTTTGCAGAATCTAACCTCTAATATGACTAACGACTCTGTAAAGCACCAGAACCACCAGTTGGATTCCATTCAGAGCTTTATATGGTTCTCTGAAGAGTTCACCAAGGCAAATAGAAGGCTCCACAACCAGGTATCGGCTTGCTCATAACATAGTGGCATTTCTCCAACTCAGCCAAGACTAGCCATTGTCCTGCAGTGAAGACTCTATTTCATATGTCTTCCCTCATTTGTCATGGTTAGATCCCATAGTTTCAAAAGCTGTAAAAAGTTAGATACATTTTTTTTAATTCCTCATGGGGTCTGGTAAATTACTGAGTAGTTAAAAATCAATAATCACTATGCCAAGCTGCCTGAGCACTAAAAATGTCATTATCGTGTCCTTGCAGCAAAGTCATTTTTGTCCTTTGCAAGCTCATCGTTTCAGGTAACTGTTGGTTCGGATCCACTTTTATGAATGAATAACCATTACACACGCTCCTTTCTGTCCGCCACCCATAATGTAGTTCCAGTTTATTGTTCAGCAGCACTCACCATAATGTGCCATGACATTTGAATCAGTAAGCTCTGGTTACCATGTGCCCATCAAACTAGATTATGATAAACACTTTAAACTAATGGTGCAGTTAGGCAATTTTAGACTCTGAGGACTTATAAGGTCCTCTTTAGATGGTAAGGAATACAGGTTGGGTATACACTTCTGGGTAGTAGTGTATGAGAAAGAGATCTTGGAGTAAGAATGGACTGTAAACTAAATATGAGCAGTCAGTGTGATGTGGTGGCAAAAAAGACAAACTCAGTCTTGGGTTGTATCAAAAGGGACATTGAATTGAAATCGCAGGAGGTCATAGTCCCTCTCTATACTGCCTTGGTCAGGCTGCACCTGGAGAACTGTGTGCAGTTCTGGAGGCCTCTCTTCAAAAAGGATGTGGATAAAATTGAGAGGGTGCAGAAGAGAGCGACAAGAATGATCAGGGGTCTGGAGACTGAGCCCTACGAGGAAAGACTGAGAGCCTTGGGAATGTTTAGTTTAGAGAAGAGGAGATGGGGGGGCATGATTGCTCTCTTTAAATATTTGAAAGGCTGTCATTTGGAAGAGGGCAGGGAGCTGTTCCAGTTGGCAGCATAGGGTAGGACCCGAAACAGACGTTCAAAGGTGGAATCAGCTGCCTAGGGAGGTGGTGAGCTCCCCTTCACTGGCAGTTTTCAAGAAGAGGCTGGATGAATATTTGTCAGGGATGCTTTAGGCTCATCCTGCATTGGGCAGGGGGTTGGACTAGAAGGTCTGAATGGTCCCTTCCAACTCTGTGATTCTGTGAATACTTCAAATGCAAGGCACAGAATGAACCTTCAGCAAGCTTTGAAACCCAGTGAGTTAGTCAGTTGTTGGCACCACTTCCCCACAAGTTGACTGAGTACCTCATAAAATTGGTCATATATAAAACATATATTAACAATGAGGTCCCTTAAAAAATCCAACAGCTGTTCAGCACTCCTGCATGTAACTAGGGAAGCAGCCCCACCTGTGAGAAAGGTGCACTTGGAGGCAATCTTGTCAGCCATTTTCCTATTAAGAACCCCACAGGCACTTTCACAATTGGCAGTAATAAGAGCTCAAATACACAAAAGGATTTGCAAGGCATACACCCCAAACAAAATCTCATCAACCATCCCAGACTTAGTCATCAATCCCACTTGGTCTTTTGTCCTCCAGACATAGTCTGTGAAATTTCTCCCATTTAAGCAAGACCTACCTGAACTCTTGTAATATTGCTCAAATCTTCTCACCTGAATTTGGTAGTGGTTCATTTTAAACCCTCCAGTAAAATTCAAACTTTTCCCAGCAGTCCAATTTTGATCCTAGGGGACCCAAACCTCCAGATGATGGGATTATATATCTACCCATAAAAGTAGTCTTAATTCATCTGGTAACTTGGTTACAGGATCACCTCATGATGATACACAGGACTCTCAACAGAGACTTTGAGCAGACCTCAGTCTCCAACTCCAAGTCAGTCTCCAACCCTGTTACAGGGTCACCTCATAATGCACAGGTCTTTGAGCAGGCCTCAGTCTCCAACTTTTCCTTCTTCAACCTCTGAACCTGCCCCCCACACAGTCACAGTGTGATTGTGCATCCTTCTCCCTCCATCAGACCCTTCCGGACTCCTCTTCCTACCAGAATCAGACTCATGATTTCTTTCTCCTTTTTTGCCCTCTTAGCAATCCTCTTCCAAAATTCAGGTATCTTATCTTAAGGCACTGGTTTTTGATAACATAGTAGCTGTGCGTGCATGCACAGTGCACTTGGCATTCATGCTGTCTCTTACCATCTTTATTTCTGTGTTGTATTTTTCTAATAGAGGCGAATTTGTTCTATTTTCCTGCCTGTTCCTTTTTAATTTTCACTCTACCTGTTAATGAAATACTGCCCAGGTGGGACTCCAGCATATACAAGACAGTGATCTTAAATATAAACTGGCCATAGATGCCTGTGTTTGACCTGATACATACAATGGGGATGCTCTGAAGTGAAGAGCTGTACATGTGTATCCCATTTGAGTAACAGCATCTTTGGGCATTGTTGAGCCCTTCTGGGGTACCTGCATCCTGGGAAGCTGTAGGAGGCTGGAAAGTGGACAGGTTCCATGGAAATATCACCACTGCATGCTGTTTCAGCTGTTGTTCCTCTTGTACTTATTCGCCTTGTCACATATCTCTTCCCCTGGGCAGCTGGAACCCACAACCACAACTTGTCTCATCTCACTGTATCTCCAGAGATAAACATACATGCTGTAAATCTGATTCTATTCATATTTACTTAGCAGCAAATCTCACTGTGCTGATTAAAGCTTGCTAGCCACAGTCGCCATTTGGGCCCCATCTACTGGGCCTCTGAGCCAGGGCTTTGGACTTCTGTCCCAAAGATTGGCCATGACAGTGGCACCTGTTCAGATCATTGCAGCTAACTCTTGGGAGGTAGGCGAGTTTGGTGATTCACATTTCCTAGCATCTATGGCTAGTACAGGAAACTGAAGGGGTAGCCATGGGCAACAGATGAGGAACAAAGTAAGAATCAACATTTTGTTTTAGAACTTCTGAGCCATGGTTCAAAGGGTTGTTTGAACTGAGATGATTGCTTATGGCATACACACACACAACACATGCACACATATTTACAAGATTTGGAGGGAAGAGGCTGTAATCAAGTTAAAAATGGATCTTAATACGTTCTGACTCAAGTGTGAACTTAGTAGATTATCTGTGAAACCATCCGGTGCAAACACCAAGCCTGAAATATGGGCAGCAGATGGATTCCATTTTGAGTTAAGTTAAATAGCTTAACTTTCTTGTTAATTGCAAAGAGACAGAGATAGTAAAACAAAAGAGGAAAGGATTAATTATTTTCTCTGAAGCCTTTCAAAAAAGAGAATCCTTTATTGATTCAAGGATAAACTCAATTTAAGGGATGTCACTACAAAGTCTTCTCTCGAAAACATATCCACTTTACCTTAGGTGACCTTGGAGACAGGTTTTGGAAACATTTCCCCTCATTGGAACATTTTACATCATTATCATTTGAATTTAAGAAGAAAGGTAATAATTAGTAGTGTTTAGGTTCTCTCTATTTTTGAATGTAAGTTGTGGCTCAAACTTAGAAATGTTGATAGAATTGCTGTGGAGCAATGGACAAAAGGAGAAGTTGGGGTATAAAGGGAAAAGAGAAAGGGGGTAGATATGTCGACTAGGAAGAAAGTATAGTAGGCACTGTTGTGTATAATTTTAGACAGACAGGGTTTGCATACTGTTCCTTGATTAAAAAAAGAAAAACAGCAAATTGTTAATGCTATCTTGTTATTGTCTTGTTGGTTAAGCCCCTCACTCATGTTAGCAGAGGCTTCTTAGATGCCACATGACAGCTAGAGAAACCACTTGAGATGGAAATTGGTGGCTTTGGGGGGGTATTGAAGATGACAGCTATCATAACACCTTTTCCACACACTCAGACTAATTCCTAATTTTCTTAGTAGTCGACCCCGCAAGCACTGGAATCAATTTGGGCATGATTCTTCTGTACATCTGCCCCCGCTTTGCATTTTTTCAGTTGTGAAGTTAGTTTATTTGTTCTGCACCTGCTTTAAATTATCAGGATTTTCAAATGAGCGTGCCCACTTGAAGTAAGCATCTGTGACATCGCAGCACCCCCTCCCCCCTTTAATTTGTTTTTGTTTACGCATGCGTATAAAGTTATATACATATAATGACTTAAAAAAAAATGAAAATGAACTTATGGAGAAGCCTTTGCATGGGGAAACCTAAAAGGGGACCAACTCGGCCATCCATACCTAAGCCCCCCCCCCCTGCAGTCCAAACCGGAGAGCCCTGCCCAGGCTGACCCAGAGCTAGGAGTCAGATGCTGGCACCAGCAGGGCAACCAACTTCTGTTGGCATGGAGCCCAGAGCAGCAGCGGCTATCTGCTTTTCAAAAAAATGTTGCTTTTTCTGCCACTGGAATAACAACAACAACATTCAATTTATATACTGCCCTTCAGGACAAACTCATGTCCACTCAGAGTGTTTTACAAACTATGTTATATTTAGCCCCACAACAAAACACCCTGTGAGGTGGGTGGGGCTGAGAAAGCTCCTAGAAGCTGTGACTGACCCAAGGTCACCCAGCTGGCTTCAAGTGGAGGAGTGGGGAATCAAACCTGATTCTCCAGATTAGACTCCCGTGCTCTTACTTAAAAAAAAAATCAAAGCTGGGAATTCAGAGATTCTGCTGCATGTACTGTTACAATGGTAGGTTGATAGAATGCTGTGAAAATGATGGTTTAAAAAATGCAGATAACAAAACCAGGTGGGGAGTAAGGAAGGTTGGGAGGATGAGTGGTTAGATGATGATGAATGTCCAATCATTGGAGGAGAGTGGGAGTGGACTGGACAAACAAAACTGAAAGAAACATTATGGATGGGGGGGAAATTGACTCAAAAATCGACTTCCCGAAAAAGATGGGATAAAAGGGATCTCAAAAGAACTGGGGGGGGGGGAGAAACCAAACAACAACAACAACAACCACAAAGCAAAAACTTAAGGCAAAAAAAAAATCTGCAGAAATCAGAGGATAAATGGAAGCAGTGTGTGGCCAGAACCGGCAGGAAAAATACCCATGCAGAAAATCCCATAGTGTTAGTGGGTGTGGGGCAAAAAGGCTGGTTGGTTTCTCTATCTCACCATTTCCCACAGTCTATCCACAAACCAGCCAAGTGAACCTTGTAAAAGGAAGGTGAGGACTTACCGGCAAGCTGGGGTTGGCACCGGGTGTAGGATGCAGTGGAGGCGGGGTTACCTGAAGGAGGAGGTGTGTCCATCCTGCGCTGGTCCAGCAGCATGGTCAGCACCATTAGACCTGAGCATCCACAGGAGCAGCTTGTCACCCTCCTACCGTCCGCTGATTAAGGACTATTGGGGTGTACTGTCACAACATTATGGGTTGGTGGTTTTGAGGCATTGGGCCGGATCGCAACAGGGTGAGTGGGCCTTCAGGACTGCTCACCCCAATGGATCTGGAAGCAAGGGTCACCAGGCAGGGCCGATGATGGAACAACATGTGCCGAGGTGCCAGTGGGAGGCTGGCGGGTGATGCATCAGTTGGCAGCCAGGCCTCTGATGCCAATGGGGATCCGTTCCCAGATGCCAGGCCAATGCTCCATCCAACTTTAATCAATAAAGTTGTAGCCATTTCTAACTCAAACAAGTGTCTGGTGTGATTCATTAACCGCAACGCAGTCTGACATAGCACATAGGTGACAAAGCTTACTCACAATCTGTGGGCCAAGCTACACATGACGAATGACACTTGAATGGCAAGTGGATTGAGTGGAGGGCAAGTGAACAGGGAGAAATACACTTGCTGTTCAAGTGTCATTCATCATGTGTAGCTTGGCCCTCAGAGATCCCTGAATACTTCCACTTGTTCCCCAGCAGCAGTGTTTTCTTTATGTCCCTCTTGATAATTGAAGAGGGTAAATAGGCTGTATGTTCTGTGTAGCAGATCTGAATTCCCCTTCCGTTTTAACATTGTGAATGACAGTCAAGTCATAAGATAAATGAGATTGCATATCTTTTATGTTGTAAACTACTTACTGCCCAGTTCGGATGATTTTTTCCCCTGTTACTTATGTCTGCACCGCAAGCAAGCAATCTCCGTAAGTATGCCACTGGGGTCCAGTGATTAGAGTGTCAAACTAGTACGGCACACATCCAGGTTTAGCTCTCCACTCTGCCATGAAACTTCCTGGCTGATCTTGGACCAGGAACAGTCTCACAGGGAGCTGATAAAAAGATAAGAGTTGGGAGGACAGAACTGTATGTGCCACCTTGACTTCTTGGAAGGAGGGCAGAATACAAAGAGATAATCTAATCATACAATATTACTCCTCAATTAAATTGTTACATATTCAGACACTTAAAATAGAATCAATACATACTTAGCCTGTTGAGCACTGTTACAATGGCTTGTTATAGTATATATTTTCCATTACGAAGAAACAATGCCTTAGGCTCTGCTGTTGACCCAATAAATAACAGCACATCTGGGGGTCTCATAATGGCAGTTCATCATGTCAACGAGTGCATGGGGACTCTGGATCAGCAAATTATTGGCACATTTCCCTTCAAGAGCTTTCAAAGGTGCCATTATGGTCTAGTGTGTCAGAAATAACATCTGAAAATGAGAAGGATGAGAAGGTTGATGGGTCGCCCATAAGCATTTAATTAACGTTTTTGCAGCTTGTATAAAGCACCGCGAGTGAAAGGAACTGCTTGATGTAATACAAAAAGAATGTCTCTTATAAAAGACAGGCCACATGCACTGGCTTTTGTTAATCGTCTTTGTTTCCAAATCGATTGTGAAAAGAGATTAAAAGTTCTAACCTTGAAACGGTGGTTGTGATGAAGATTATTCAGCACTTACCCGGCAGGCTGTGGGCCGGTTAGCCGGGTGCCGTTATTGCCTCCCTGGAAGGATTGAGGCAGCACCGGCTCCTCCCTCCTTCCTGGGACTAGGCTGCTGGGCGGGGCAGAGCGAGAGGGAAGAACGTGCTCTGCCCGGCCCAGCTTCAGTTGCGGCTCGTCGCTTGGTGTGGGTAGACGGAGCTACCCGGGTGAGCGACAGTCGCAGCGGCGGCAGCGCTTCTCCGGCGGCAGCGAGGCGGCGGAGAGGCAGCGAGGCTGTGGCAACGTCCCGGGAGGCGTAGGCGCAGCAGCGCAGCACGCGGAGCCGGGCGTTTTGCCGCGAGCGCGGCGCGAGCGGCGCGGCCTTTGTGGCTCGGCCGCCTGCGTGTTCGGGTCTTGGGGGCTTGGCTCCTTACGGCCTACGGCCGCTTTAGGGGGTTGGGGAGCTGCTTCCTTTAAGGCCAGATTGTTAACCCCCCCCCCCCGTTGGGCTGTATAAGGGTGGCCTTGTGGCGTTTTTCGCGCCGGGTTCCCCGGGCCTTGGCTGGGTGGCGCCTAGCCGGTACGGGGGGCTTAAGGGAATAAGGGGCCGTTGGGAGTTGGCCCTGGTGAGTGGCTGCCTGCGCAGCGTGTGGGGCGGTGTGTGGTTGCGTTGGTGGCCCCCCCCCTCTCCTAAGCCTAAATTCTCCCTGGGGTACCCAAGTGTCCCTTGGCTTGAGCCGTTTGGCTGGGTGGTGTTGGGGGGCATTGCATCGCCTGCCTCCTAGGGCCTGCAGCAGACTGCAGCAGGCCCACTCCTGCTTGGGCGGCCATCTTAGAGGCAGTTGGTGGGGCGGCCATTTTGTGGCTGGCTTATTTGCCTTCTGCATTTGCAGTGGCCTGTTTTGCTTGCCTTTTGTGGTGTTGGTGGGTACAGCATGCCGCCAAAAAAGGGCAGGGGTCCCCCCAAGGGGAAGCAGCCTGCTGCGAAGCAGGCAGTCAAGAGGCCTTGTCCAGTTTTGTCTTCATCAGAAGATGAAGGGGTGGCTGACCAGCAGGATATTTTGAAGCGCCTGCGCGCTTTGGAGCAGGGGAAAGGGTCTGTAGGTGTTCCAGCACTGGAGGCTGATTCAGCGAGGCCTGTACGGAGGGCGTCCAGAAACGCAGTTAACAGAGATATTTTGCGGCGTTTATCTCTCCTGGAAGGGGCAGCTGGAGGAACAGCGGGCGGAAGCAGCAGCAAGAGCGGCGCTGGGCCTCCCGACCCTCAAGTGACGACTGGCGATGAGGAGCAAGCGTGGCAGGATGATTCTTCCCCTGTGGCTGTTGCGGTGGAACCTGTGGAGTGTGGAGGTAATGACACGACACCACATTCAACTAGTACATGGCCTTGGGGGCCGTGGGGCCAAGCAGTGGCAGGCCCTCTGCCTTCTCTTTCAACGGGGGCTTACATGCCTTTTGGGGGGCAGGCAGCCAGAAGTAGCCCGGCTGGCACATCGGCCGGGGCGGGGTCCCCGCTCCTGCAGGCTGCACCCGGTACTGCAGCTTGGGGAACTGGAACTGCTATGCCCTTCCCCAACCCGTATTTGGGGTGGCCTGGGTATGCAGGAACCCAGTGGGGGTTTTACCCTCATATGGCGATGGCATATGGACAGGTTCCCTTCAACGCTGTTCCATTTGGGGACACAGCATTGCCGTTAGGCGAGCACCTGACCCAGGCAACCAAAGATAAAATATTGAAAGGGGAGTACGTGGACCTTTTTTCTCTGCTTTTTAGAGAGCTCGAGAAAAAGAGTAAAGATGAAATGGATGATAGAGATAAGGAGCGGATCAAAAGGAGGAAAGTGGACAGGACGTGGAATAATTGGCTGCCCGTATTTTTGATTTATGCGGGGGTCATTGTTAGGGCTCAACCTAGCCGGGCTATCCAACTATTTCAATACTTGGATATTATATTCAAGGGGTACACGGGCTTCTCAGGTGCTGCATGGATGCAGTACGATGAGGAGTTCCGTATGCGGGCTGCCATGAACCCTAACATTCCTTGGGATCGGGTTCATCAGGAATTGTGGCTACAGGTTATGTCCCCAGCTAAGCCGAATGTGTTTGATAGGTCAGACAGTGGGCATGTCGTGCATCGGTCTTCTCAGGCCCCAAGCTCCCGCGTAGCTGCGGGTCAGCCGGTTCAACCCCGGCTCCTGTGTTGGGAGTTTGCATACAAGGGTTTCTGTATGCGGAAGCCTTGCCGGTTTAGACATGAGTGTCCCTCTTGTGGAGGTTCCCACCCATATAATTCATGCCCCGGGGGTAAGCCGGGGTGGGGTGGGAAGAAGCCGGGAGGTGGCAGTGGAGGGGGTCAACACCCCCCTGGTAAAGGGCCCCAGCCCGGTAAGGTTGAGGGTCCTTAGGCGGCTTTTGCAAGGTTACCCCAGGCAGGAGGACGCAGCTTATTTGTTTCACGGGTTTCAGGACGGATTTAGAATTCCGTTTCAGGGTGCCAGGGCACCTTTTATGTCTGATAATTTACGTTCGGTTTTGGGGAAAGAGGACATAGTTCGGAAAAAGATTGAGAAGGAGTGTGCGGAGGGGCGAGTGTTGGGGCCATTTCCTGCCCCCCCAACCCCCAACTTCAGAGTATCTCCTCTGGGGGTTGTGCCTAAGAAGGCGTGTGGGGAATTTCGCTTGATTCATCACCTGTCATTCCCTAGAGGGGAATCGGTGAATGATGCCATTCCTGAGCAGTTATGCTCGGTCCGGTATACCACTTTTGACCAAGCAGCCAGGGTGGTCCGTAGGTGCGGGATGGGCGCTGAGATGGCGAAATGCGACATTAAGTCGGCCTTTCGTCTTCTGCCAGTGCACCCCAATGACTTTGAGCTCCTTGGCTTTGCCTTTGATGGGGAATTTTACATGGATAGAGCATTGCCAATGGGCTGCTCTATTTCATGTGCGGCCTTCGAGTGTTTTAGTTCTTTTCTTGAATGGGAGGTGCGGCGTAGGGCCGCCTCTCGCGATACGGCGCATTATTTGGACGATTTTTTGTTCGCTGGGCCGGCGGGGTCAGGACAGTGCGCTCGGCTAATGGCCACGTTCTTGGCCTTAGCGGAGGAGTTGGGTGTGCCGTTGGCGCATGAGAAGACAGAGGGGCCTTCTCAGGTGCTGACTTTTTGGGGGATAGAATTGGACACCGTCCAACAGTCTTTTAGGTTACCGGCAGATAAGGTGGCAGAGCTTAGATCCAGGGTGATTAAGATGCGCTCTCAGCATAAGGTGTCCCTGGTGGAGCTACAGCAGTTGGTGGGTTACCTTAATTTCGCTTGTAAGGCTATCGCTCCTGGTAGGGCCTTTTTGCGTCGCTTATGCGACGCTATGGTGGGTTTGCGTGCACCTCATCATAGGTTGCGGGTTTCAGTGGGTATGCGTGCAGATTTAGCAGTGTGGGAGACCTTTTTAGCAGATTTCAACGGGGTTTCTCTTTGGCGGGAGGTTCTCTTGCTTGAGGCGGAACTGCAGGTGACGTCGGACGCATCTGGATCCACTGGTTTTGGAGTTTATTTCCGGAATCATTGGTGCGCAGAACAGTGGCCGCAGGATTGGCGGACATCTACCTTAGTGAGGGACCTTACCTTTTTGGAGTTCTTCCCACTTTTGGTGGCGGTGCACCTATGGGGGCAGGAGCTGGCTAATCACACAGTACTATTTTGGTGTGATAACCAGGCGGTAGTTCAGGTGGTTAATGCCTTAACGTCCAAGTCCCCCATGGTGATGCGGTTGGTGAGGGAATTCACTCTGGTGTGCCTCCAGAGGAATATTTTGTTTAGGGCCAGGCATGTGTCTGGGGTGGATAACGGTAAGGCGGACGCCTTGTCTCGCCTACAGATGGAGCGTTTTTGGAGCCTCGCTCTGGAAGCCGATCGGCTCCCGGCTCGGATGCCACCGGAGCTGTGGCAGCTTGGGAGACCGAAGTATGTCGGGCTATTCAAGCAGCCATCGCACCCAGCACACGGAGAGCTTATCGGCGAGCGGTAGGCCTGTTACGGGAGTTTAGGTCGGTTGAAGGTTTGGCCCATAGCTGGCTGGTACCGGTGGAGCATTTACTGCGATTTTGTATCTGGCAACGGGGCAAAGGGTTGGCGGTGCGATCCATCAGGGGGCAGCTGGCAGCGCTAGCGTTTATTAGCAAAGCCCAGGGGTTGCCTGAGGCCATGGGCGACTTCCGGGTGAGGAAGATGTTAGAAGGCTGGGCCAGGGAATGCCCCAGAGGTGTAGATTCACGGGAGCCCATTTCCCCGGCAGTCCTAAAGGGGTTGAAGGGGGCATGGAAGGAGGTGTGTACGTCGCGGTATGAAGCGACGCTTTTCCATGCGGCCGCTCTAACTGCCTTTTTTGGGGCCCTTCGGGTCAGCGAGCTAGTTGCGCAGTCAGGAAGGGATTCCTCGGGTCGTGCATTGATGGCCAGAGACTTGACGTTTGAAGGGGAAGCCGTTACCCTTTTGATTCGTTGGTCTAAAACAGACCAACAGGGAAAGGGGGCTGTTGTGAGGCTGGGTCCCTGTGCTGATGCGGAGCTGTGCCCAGTTAAGGCATTGAGCAGATATTGGAAGTTGAGGGGGGGGTGGTGAGGGCCTGCTTTTCTCTCACCAGAGCGGTGCTCCGCTTACGCGTTTTCAGTTTTGGGCGGTGACGAAGCGAGCTCTGAATAAACTGGGTTTGAGAGGGGTGAATTTTGGCACCCACTCGTTTAGGATTGGGGCTGCATCCACCGCGGCAGCCATGGGGTTTACTGGGCAGATGATACAGCAGGTGGGTAGGTGGAAATCAGCTGCTTTCCGTTCATATGTTCGTCCTCTTTCGCATGTTTAGAACACTGTTAACTGATTGTTTCTTAGGTTCCAGAGCGCGCAGTGCCAGGCAACGGATCCTGATCTGCGGCCACAGTTATGTTTTTTGGGCAGCCCATCAAGCAAGACGGACTTCTGTGGGGTCGCAGCTTGGATTGAGCGAGAAGGCTGTGTTGGAGTGGCAGGGTCGCCGTGGCCTCAGGTGGTCAGGTCTCTTGCCCTTGCTGTTTGGATTGGGGTGTGAGCCCCCCCATATCCTGGTTGTTCATTTGGGCGGCAATGACCTGGGGATGCTCCAGGGTAGGGCGTTATCTGCCCAGGCGCAGGCTGATTTGCGCCTTATTGCTGAGAGGTGGCCGGGGGTGCTGATTATATGGTCAGCAATGGTCCCTCGTTTGGTTTGGAGGGAAGCTGGATGCCGACAAGCCATAGAGAGAGCGAGGATGAAGGCCAATCATGCCATTCAGAAGGCGCTGGAAGGAGGGTTAGGGGTGTATTTGCCTCATCCTAGGATAAGGGCCGAGGTGCCGGGCCTCTACAGGGGCGATGGCGTGCACCTTTCGGAATTGGGCAACCAAATATTTTTGGACGACTTGCGGCAAGGGCTACAGCTGGCCCTAGATTATCAGTGGGGCGCCAAGGCCTAAGCAGAGGCTTGACCTTGGCGTTGGCAGGTTTTGGGTAGTTAGGGTGCGGGCCGGTGAGCACCCTTGGCGCTTCCCCTTTAGTGGGAAGAGGGGCCTGCCTGAAGGGCTGGTACTGCTTTGACGGCTGCCAGTTGCAGGGGCAGGCTGCCTTTGGAAACCCCAGCTTGCGAGTCCTTACCTCACTGCTATACGGCTGAGGTGTTAGGAGCTTGAGAAGGGGGTGACCACGTTGCCTGGCCGGCCGGGTCCGCACCATCCTAGGGATGGGTCGCACCCGGGGCTTCGGGGCTCGCCCAGACAGGTCAGGGCGGTGGTCCAGGGGGACCCCGTGGCCTGACCTGTACCGCTTTAGGCCCTTGCCGCTGTGTGTGTTAATGTTAATATGTATAGTTAATAAAGTGGCCCTTAGTTCCAACAAGGTGTCTGCCTCTTTATTCCAACTAGGGTGGCAATTCGGCACTTACCCGGCAGGCTGTGGGCCAGTTAGCCGGGTGCCGTTATTGCCTCCCTGGAAGGATTGAGGCAGCACCGGCTCCTCCCTCCTTCCTGGGACTAGGCTGCTGGGCGGGGCAGAGCGAGAGGGAAGAACGTGCTCTGCCCAGCCCAGCTTCAGTTGCGGCTCGTCGCTTGGCCCACCCTCCTCTCCCAGTATCGGTGCAGGATTAGCCGGCTGCTGTGTCAGAGTCAGGTAGGAATTTTTTCCTCCCCTCCTGAATTGGCAAAGTGGAGAGGGGTTTTTTCGCCTACCTTGCACCGGTATGGGGGATTGAGGAATTTGGCTGTAGGGTGGTGCCAGTTAGTTTGTCCTGGCAGGTTTTGGGTAGTTAGGGTGCGGGCCGGTGAGCACCCTTGGCGCTTCCCCTTTAGTGGGAAGAGGGGCCTGCCTGAAGGGCTGGTACTGCTTTGACGGCTGCCAGTTGCAGGGGCAGGCTGCCTTTGGAAACCCCAGCTTGCGAGTCCTTACCTCACTGCTATACGGCTGAGGTGTTAGGAGCTTGAGAAGGGGGTGACCACGTTGCCTGGCCGGCCGGGTCCACACCGTCCTAGGGATGGGTCGCACCCGGGGCTTTGGGGCTCGCCCAGACAGGTCAGGGCGGTGGTCCAGGGGGACCCCGTGGCCTGACCTGTACCGCTTTAGGCCCTTGCCGCTGTGTGTGTTAATGTTAATATGTATAGTTAATAAAGTGGCCCTTAGTTCCAACAAGGTGTCTGCCTCTTTATTCCAACTAGGGTGGCAATAAACGTAGCACCGATTCCAAATTAGTCTTTCTATTAATGGATATTTATTTGTTTATTTATAGCCTACTTTCTTCTCAGGGGTGACCCAAAGTGGCTTTCAATAAAAAACTACAATGGCAATAAAAAGGACGGGATGGCGGGGGCAAGTCTTTCTCTCCCACTCTCTCTCTCTCTTAGCAGATCTTCTTCCAGTTCGAGGCTATGACCCACAGATTAAGAGCTGAAGGAAAAGACCCCATTGGCTTTTGCTCTTTAATGAGCATCTGTGGACATGCCCAGAACTTAAGCATCTGTGGTAGTATGAGGTGTGCCATCAAGTCATAGCTGACTAATGATGACCCCTGGCAGGGTTTTCATGGCAAGAGACTAATAGTGGTGGTTTGCGATTGCCTGCCTCTTCGTTGGAGGTCTCCCATCCAATTACTAACCAAGGCTGACTCTGCTTAGCTTCCGAGATGTGATGAAATCAGGCTCATGTGGGATATCTATTTCAGGGTAAGTATCTGTAAGCAGGAGGAAAATAACTCAGTGGTTAGAGTATTGGATTTGGAGACCCAAATTCGAATTCCCACTCTGACATGGAAGCTTACTTGGTGATCTTGGGCCAGTCACACACTCTCAGCCTAACCTACCTCAGAGGGTTGTTGTTAGGATAAAATGGAAGTGAGGAGACTGATGTAACTCACTTTGAGTCCCCACTGGAGAGAAAGGTATGATATTAATGGAGCAAGTAAATGAACATTTAAAAACTACAGAAAAGGTGATACATAGATTTATAAATCAGCTCTGGTAAGGTTGGGTCCTTAGACATATTAAGGGATGTGATCTCCCCTCATCCTCTTGAAATTTCACAGTTCTTAACAAAATTATTTTTGCTCCTCTTGAAATGCTTCAGCTGTTTTGGCTGAGTGCCAAACATATTTCAAAATTTTGCATTAGATGATGTTTCTGGATATTCTTAGCTTGCATCCAATTACCTCAGTCCAGAGCCTAATTTCAGCCGAGATACCCACGTATAGAACTAGTCCATTTGCACACAACAACATACCAACAATGAATAGATCTAAACTTACTCAACATTGTGTAAAGCTAGGATATGATCAAGCGCAAGAAAAATCTCTCCAAAATGTAAATTTTAAGAATTATAATCACATTTATAGTTGGAGCTCTATCCCCACTTGCTAATTCAATTTAGAAAGGTGGCATTAATATTAATTTATGTTTCACATCAGCTCCATGTAACATCAACTCAATCAAAGCTTCTCATTCTTTAAAACCTGTTAATAAATTAGTTAATTAAATAGCATGAGTACATTGGAATGCATGCAGCAGTCTTTGAGCAAGTAAATACATTAAAGTGTGAATTTATTATCATCAGTTGCTTGTTCAGCAATTGAATCAGTTTGTACTCTCAATTATTTCTAATTGCTTTCAGTTTTGTACCGTGCAGCCACCACTTCTGTGTATGGAAGGCCAACCAGTCTTATTAAGATCTTTACTCACACTTGATTGGTGTATTCTATTGAAATCATCAATATTCAGATTTAAGTCTACAAGATCTGAATATTCAGATCTCCATCTACAGGGACTTAAATCTTGAAGTATTACCTAGTAGGAGCATACAAAATGTCCAAAACCTAATGTTAATTCTTTTGGCTTTTTAAATACCTGAGCTGGGTTCTTTAGTACTGGAAGTAAAGCTAGTCATATTAATTAATTTGAAGTTTATTTCCATTGGTTTTAATAAGAAACACATTTGTGGGTGTAAGTTTTGTCCCTTTAATTAAATGGGATGAAATTCTCTAGGACTGCATTTGTCAGCCAAAGGACCCTCCATCTCAAATTAAAGGCAGGTAGAGTAAAAAGTGTCACTCCCTCCATGTGGAGAGAGTTCACTAACTATTTCCTCTTTTCAGCAATATTTCTTAACAGGTTGTACATGATCAGAGAACTAAAAGCTGACTGAGCTGCAAAGCTTTCAGATATTTTCTACTTTCCATGTTCTTATCTCAGAAATCATCAGAATTGGGGGGGGGGGAGTACTGAAATCATAAGAGTAAGGCTTGGGGTGGTACAGGGTCTCCTTTCCCTTGCCCACAGTATCTGTATTTGTTCTTAAACATAGATGCCATACCCAGCTTTTAAAACCAAATGTAGATTGTCTTTTTAGCCCACCTAGAGTAATAACAGCAGGACATATGATTAGAATGCCACCCTCAGGTGAAATGACAGAAAAAAAGGGAACACCAATACCAGCAAATTATTCTGGTTGGATGAGGTTCATGTCATATGTGTGAGTCCCTCTCTACCTTCTCTGTCTCAACCACCACCTACCTATCTTCTAATGATTTGTCCTGAGTAGAGGTGGGCACAAACCGAAATATGAACCGAAGCTTGTCACCAACCGGGCCAATTCGTGGTTCATGAACCAGGGTTCATGGGAGCTCATTTCTCATGAACCATGACAAATTTTAGCTGGGTTCATTTAGTTTGTATTTTGGTTCATCACTGCAGACAGCCTGGCACCGATCAATCAGTTTCTAGGCAACAGGGGTGGATGGCTCTCTGGAAACCTTCTGCTCTCCCAGAAGTGTTGTTTTCACGAACCAAATGAACCAGTTTGCGAACCGGGGCAAGTTCATGAACATTCATGGTTCATGGTTAATGAAACATGATGAACCACGAACTGCACGGTTCAGAATTTTCCTGGTTTGTGCGCATCTCTAGTCCTGAATACAAAGTATTTTTATTCAGTAGTATCAGAGAGTCATGTATGAAGCTTTTATCGGCTTATATGCAGTTTGGGGGCATGCCCTTACTGAGCCCTCTCCTCTCACAGCATGCCCTGTAGCCCCCTGAGAAAGCTACTCTGGGAAATTAGGACAGCATATACCTTGCTCAAGGAAGAGGAACTTCAATGTGGGTGCATGCAAAAGTGCTTGCAATCATTCTTTGGTCTCTTTGGTTCCCTCAAACAGGTCAAAACTACAGATACCTATATAGCTAGAGGAATGATACTTATTTGCTGGGAACTGCAACAGCTATAGCAAGAGACCTCCTGCAACCCCACCAGTCCCCCGCCATTGCTCAACAGGGCAGCTAGGGGGAAATGCAGCAAATAGTTGGAGAATCAGCATTGTCCCTCTTGCTGTCTTGTTCTCTTGCTGAGTACCAGCCGCCAGCTAGCAATCATACGGCCAGCTTATGTATTTATGTCCTTATAAGACTTCATTACCCAGCGAAATGCTACAAGCCTCTTTCCAAGGTTCCTTTAAGGAAGCTGAAAAAGCACAAGAAGAAAGAAAACACTGGGGGAGGGAAACGCTCCCCAGGGCTTGCTTTATTTTGTGTTAGTTTTAAATAAAGTGGATTTCCCCCTCAAGCTATTGTGCGTAACAAAACAAGAGGAGGAAAGGGGCATTAGTATTTTCCCTGATCAGGAAGGCCCAAAGGCCTATGCATCCCTGAAAGCTGTATTTAACAATCATTGTGCCATTTCTGCAGTGGCAAATATTTGCAAAAGAGATTTCTGTACATTGTGGGAACAGTTCACTAAGGAGCAGCAATGAGTTCAGTCAGTGCTTTAAAATGTTTTTTTTTCTATTCGAAATGGTGAGCAACTGCACACAACAGCAATCAATATTTACAGATGCAATCATGGAGCTCATATTAATTTGGCCTAGTGAAATGTAGAAATAACTGTTATTAAAGGAGTCACATAGCTCTTTAGAGAACTGACGAGGAAATTACCAGGAAAAGTGCGAGATGTATGGACTTGAGAAAAAAGTGAATGAAAGCATCTCACTTCTAGTGTCATAATATTAGAAGCAATTTTTCTTTAGAACTGTGTGATTGGTCAAGGCCATTTCCACATACCCTTAAAGGGATGGCATACTACTGGAATGCTGGCAACATCTCCATTTGAAAAACAAATGTGGGCCATTTGGCTTCTGTTCTTTCAGTAACTTTTCTGGGACTGTGGAAAGTGCATTCCCAAAAAAGGCATTGAAAAAATGGAACCGTTTTGCAAAAGGAGATGTCTGGATTCATGAGGAAAAGCTGCCAGCATTCGGTGAGTGGGCCGTCCCTTTAAGGGTGTGTGGAAATGGACTAAGTTATGGATTTGAACCTGCTTTATTGTTTTTAAGTCCTCTATCCCAGGAGTCAAAGAGAATCAGACTCTCATTAGGAAATATGGATCTTTAAGAACTTGCACCATCTCCTACACCTTTTCAAACAGATAATGCTGCTAGAAGGTAAACATATACAGTCAGAAATTCTCTAATCAAGAACTGAGGAGAATAATAATGTCTAAATATAGCAAATGCTCCAACCCAGGGAAGAATTAATTCTGGCCTCTGGGAATGGTTGGAAACATTTCAGTATGACTTTTATTCTGCTGCTTGGCTGTTGCATTTTATTTTTCAAAGCCTTTGGAAGTTGGAAAGGCAGTGAGAGGTAAGAACGACTCAGTAGATACAGGCTTGACAGTGACATTCTTCAAATGGGAATGACCTGACTCTGCACGGCTTTTCCACTTAGTGCCAATCTTTCCACCTTTTTTTCTGGCTTTAATTCAATCCATCATATATCCTCTGAAAAATTTAGGTCAGGGACAAATATTTTTTTCAATGAGGTGGATGCTAAGCCTAACCTTCCCCTTCTCTTACTTATTTATTTATAAGTTAGCTTATTTATTTATTTAAATATTTATACCCCACCATTCCTTTTGGCTCCAGCCTGACACCTTTCTCCAATAAAAGGCAGCATATTCTGATATGCCTAGCTTTAATTCCAATAGTTATAAATATGTGTGTGTGGAGGGGGGGGGTTTGAGAATAACTACCATATTTTGATTTTGTTTGTGCT
Source organism: Eublepharis macularius (assembly GCF_028583425.1). Classification (NCBI taxonomy): domain Eukaryota; kingdom Metazoa; phylum Chordata; class Lepidosauria; order Squamata; family Eublepharidae; genus Eublepharis; species Eublepharis macularius. The sequence continues at coordinate 47,426,744 of NC_072790.1, forward strand.
GCTTCTAGTACTTCTGACCATCAACAGATCTCTAGAATTTCACTATGATATTTAGTTCATTTTTACAAGAGAAGCTAATTCTTCTTCCAGCGGAAATTGGGCTATAACACTGTGGCATAGTAAGGGATGAGCTGAAAGTGTTGCCTAATAGTGAGGCTTATTTGTCAACAGTTTCTATCTAGGCATAACATTTTCAAGTCTAATGATCTTATTCTTGAGGGCCATGCCCTGCACAAGGAATCAAATATCGAAATATAAATATGGAAGTCTAACGTCTAAACCATGTAAATAAGGGGAATGTTTTTATTATGCAGATCAGATCTCCAACTTTTCCTTTTTGTTAGCAGCAGAACTGAACTCCCCTACCTTTGGATAACAGATACTTTGTGTAATATGTGTAATATATAAAAAAATACATTTCTGTGGAAGTATTCTCCAAATCCCTAATTGTAACTCAGCAGCAATTGCAACATTTTCCATGTGGGACAAAAGCAGTGAAGGAGAAATTAAGAAATAGGTAAAAGAAGTGGTGAGGAAAAAGTTACAAAAGTTTGAATTAGCTGAAACACTCCAACCATATCTGAAAATATACCAAGGATGATAATTACCAGCAGAATTGGCCTTAATATTTGTGACTAGACATGGGCATGAATGGGGGAAAAAACCGGACCGTGAGGTTCAAGGTTCGTACAGTTTCACAAACCATGAACCACGAACTTTAACCAACTTAACCAGGTTCACAAACCGGTTCATGGTTCGTGGTTTGTGGGAGCCCAGAATGGCCCCCCTCACACAAAGAGAGCCCAGACTCATAAGGAGTTTTCAGCAGGCTTTCCTCCAACCACTTTCCAAGTTTGGTCAAGATTGCAATAAGGATCTTTGAGTTATAGATCTCCAAACCCAGTGCCCCCAGGAAAGTCCCATTCGATAGAATTGGAGCCATTGCCAATTGACTTATCACTCCATTTGAAGTGATGGACCCCCAGAGGTGGGTAATGAAGGTGGCCACCCCCTCTTTGTGGACTTGGGGAGGTGGTCAGCCGCCTCCCTTCTCAGGGGTGGGGCGGTTTGTCTGACAGCCGACGGCACCCCTCCCAACCGTGCCTGCCCACTTGCCCCAATAGGTGGCCACCTTCTCGTCTGGCACATGGGTGATGTTGGTGGCCACCTCCTCCTCCCTGTGGTTAGGGAGGGTAAGACTAAGTCCCAAGGATGGAGCCCAAGTCCCATGCTTACGATCTCAACAGCATGAGGCCCCTCTGCTCTAGAACAGGTGGCCACCGACCAAATAAAACCCATCCTAACCTCTGCAGCACGCAATTATTCTCACAGCATTTCATATCATTGTTGCATATTCATAAAGTATTTCATATCACATTATTGCATCTACTCATATTATCAAAGTTTCATCTCACATTGTTGCATATTCTCTCATTATGACATATTACATTTTCTGAGTATGTTTTGATTCTACGGGTAAAAAACACCACTGAGATGAGGCGGCAGTCATAGACGCCTTCCCCACCTTGGGGGGAGGTCATTCTAAGTCCCAAGGGGATAGGATGTGGCAGCCACAGACATAACCCACCTGCCAGCTGTGGTGGCAAGGATAGAACCCCTTTCCCCCATTGGGGGGATGAGAAACCAAGTCCCATGGAAGGGGCAAGTTGAACTCAGAAGGGACAGAGACATTGATCCCCGCTGCATGGGAGCCCTATCCCACCACACACAGACACTCGACTTGAGCAGGCAGGACAGGCTCATTTGGGACCGTGGAAGGATTCAGCCATAGATATCACCCACCTGCCAGCCGTGGTGGCTAGAATGGAACCCTTCCCTCCGGCACAGGAGACTGTGGGTTCCATTCGGGACTGCAGAAGGATTGCAGCCACAGACATCACCCACCTGCCAGATGTGGTGGTAAGAACAGAACTCCTTCCCCTGGCACAGAGGAGACAGTGGGTCCCATGGATCAGCCCCCCCCACCGTGTTGTAAAATTTTATGTGCAAAGCTGTCCCTCGTGCTAAGGAGTGGTGGCCACAGACATGACCCACCGGCCGGCTGTTGTGGCAAGGATGGAACCCCTTTCCCCAGTCAGAGAGGAACAGACTATGATCTCTCCCCTGCACTGAGACAGCTGGCAGTATAACTGAATTGTTGCCTGTCCCTGTGGACATCACCCACCTGTTGGCCATGGCAGCAACGATGGAACCTATTCCTCCTAGGTTGGGGGGTGAGGGACACACCAAGCACCATGATAGAGGACCCTCACATGGTCCTGCACAGCTACATGTGTAACACTGTCCCCGTTGTTGAGCAGCGGTGGACACAGACATCACCCCCCCGCCAGCCATGGTGGCAACAGTGGAACCCATTCCCCCTAAGTCAAGGGTTGAGGGATACACCAAGCACCATGACAGGGGACCCTCCCATAGTCCCTCACAGCTTCATATGTGACACTGTCCCTCATGCTGAGCAGCAGTAGACACAGACATCACTCAGCTGTCAGCCGTGGCGGATGAGAAGGATGCCTCCCCCTCTTGGGGGGAAGCTGTTCTAAGTCCCACTGCCTTTCATGGTGCACATCCCATCATGAGCAGGTGCAGCTTATTGGCAGCAGGCAAACAGGGCCCTCAAGGGATGCCCCCCCCACCCCAGAAGATGTGGATGCTGACATCACTCACCTGCCGACTGTGGTGGCACTGACGGAACCCCTTCCTCCCATGGATAGGGGCAAGTTACACCAGAAGGGACAGAGACATCAATCTCCCTTGCATGGGAGCCTTATCCTGCCATACACAGAGACCTGACCTGTGCAGGCAGGACAAGTGCACAAAATGAAGAGATGGTAATCAAATCAACAAAGAAGAACAATGTGAGCCCTCATCCAAGGAGCCCACTTAGCTTGGCCCCAGAGCCAGACAGTGACTCTGAGATGGGGGGGGCAGGTAGAGCCCTACCCCGCTACACAGAAAGACCTGGCCTGAGCAGGCAGGACAGGTGCACAAAATAATAATTAAACCCAGAAGGAATAACAAGAAAGCTTGGCCCCAGCCCTGAGCCAAGCAGTGGCCCTGGGACTGGGGTGGGGTGGGATGGGGGGGAAGGAAAGACAGTACCCTTCCCAGTTATGCCAAGACTGAAGCTGCAGAGCCTTTTTGGTCTCTCTTTTCTACCAGCAGCAGCCACACTCACTTCCACTCTCCCTCCCTCTCTCTCTCCCTCCAATTCCAGCAACAGTCCTCACTCTCCCGCTGTCTGCTGAAACTGAAAGCAGGAGACAGAGAGCTGTGCCTTATATAACAAATGCTCACATAAAGCAGAACAGGAGCTCTCTGGTTGGCAGTCAGACCTGCCTAACAGGGTTTGGAGGGATGAGATTGGTGTTCCCATGGTTACAGAAGACCCGTCTCCCCCCTACTCGTGGCTCCCATGTAACAGAACAGGAGCTCCACGGTTGGAAGGGAGACCTGCCTATCAAGGTTAAGTGGGCTAAGATTGGAGTTTCCATAGCAACAAAAGGTCTGCAAACATTCCAGGCCTAAATTTCCCAGGCAATCAACTGAGCGGTGCCAGCCTCTCTGGCTTCACAAACCACTCATGAATCTGATGAACTCGGCCAAGAAGTCGTGATGTTCCTGGAAAACATGGCCCCCCAAACCGTGTTTTCATGAACCATGAACCAGCCTGGTTCATGGGGGGTTTTTTTATTCATATTGCGATTCATGCCCACCTCTATTTGTGACCTAGAGGACAGACAACATTCCACACATAGAGAGAGGTTCTGCTCCCCTGGTGATAGTGATGGAGTGGGGGTGATAATAATCAAGAGGATGAAAGTTTAAGTTCTGAAGGGCAAACTGGACAAGTACTGCTGCCAATATATAAGGCTGCAGTCCTAAGAACATTTTCCTGATTTGTACTTTTAAGTAGACCTGCTTCCTTAGTTAGTAAATCACAATTCTTCCAAATTTTGTAGTCATTTAGATCATAAAAGTATATTTGCCTACATATTGACTTATTTTAATAATTTATTCAAAGGGACAGGAGAAGGAGCTCTGCAATACCCTGAAATCCCACCCATGTCATACTAAGCCACCCTTTAACATGGCAATTATTCTAGACATCAATTCTTTAGTTTCAAGACGATGTTTGCTGTCAGGAGAGCTAGAAGCTTGCATTTTGTTTCTCAAACTGAAAGTTAGTATTGCCAAATATGAATAACCAGTACCATTTTGCAGGGCCTTTTTTCTGGGAAAAGAGGTGGTGGGACTCAGTGGGTTGCTCTCGGAAAAAATGGTCACATGGCTGGTGGACCCAGCCCCTGATCTCCAGACAGAGGGGAGTTTAGATTGCCCTCCATGCCACTCGGCAGCGCAGAGTGCAATCTAAGCTCCTCTCTGTCTGGAGATCAGGGGGCGGGGCCACCAGCCATGTGACCATTTCCAAGAGGTTCCGGAACTCCGTTCCACCGCGTTCCAGCTGAAAAAAAGCCCTGCCACTTTGTCACACTTCTGTGGAAATACAGAATGCTAAGCTGAGAGAGTGACTGGTGCAAGACTGAGTGTCGTGGAAAGATTGTCATTTAAACCCAGCTCTCCTTAGTTACAGTTCTACCTTCAAACCACTATAACACATTGGACCTCACAGGTTATGCTGTTCCACAGAAAACAGGACAGCAGCAAGGCAAATCATTTTAGTGAATCTAATGAATTTATTCACACAGATATGTATCAGAGGTGATGATATAATTAGAGTTGGGAAATATCACACTTGAAAGTTGAAGATTTTTCATGCTGAAACCCTCATGATTTGGTAGGCAATTTAAAAAGACCTGAATATTTCCCCTGATAGAAAAGATTGTATAGCTTTAAAAATACATGCACGAAACAGTGTGGACAAGAGCGTATCAAGAATGCACGTTACTATTTCCAGTGTCACTCCAAGGTCACACTATGGAGAAAAACAGTCAAAGAGAGCCACTGGGAAATTTATTTCATTGAAAATGTGGAGTGGGTCCCTACTGTTAATTTACCTTTAGACTTATGGGTGGGGGGGAAGTATTTTAATTTTAAAAAATTAAGTTAATATTTCTTCTTCATTTTACACAAAGACCCAAACAGCGAACAGCCCATCTGTTTTAAAATAAGATTCACAGAACCTTGCAACTTCAAATGTACCTTATGCTGGCTATTGGAATGTCAATCACAAATAACTTCAGTGAACTGATAAAAGCCAGGTCATGTGGTTATGGGGTTTGAAATATTAATGCTGACCCTGCCTCAGAGGTAGTTGGAGGGAACCAGTTTTATACAAAATTGGTAGTGGAAACAGATTTCTATTCTTGTCAAGACACATCTAGCCAGTACAACAACTTAATGATGAGCGTCATAATGTTAACATGGAAGATGGAGTTGTGTATCAGAAATGTGCCAAACCATTTTCGCTCAACAAATAAGGATGTGTGAATTTTATTGCAAACAATTTTGGTGGGCAAACTTTACCATGTTTCAAGATAGTCAGATGCGAGCCAATCACCCTCTCTGTTTGGTTCATGCCATCCCATTGTGAATGTCTGCCAAATTGGTCTGCACCAGGTTTTCACATAAGTGTACATGTGCAAAGATGCTTCAAATTCAAATTGATTGGTAGACATGAGCATCACTAAGATCTATTTAGACAAACGCCAAACAGTAGGATTTTAGTGAAACAAAGCATTTAGTATATTGTTGAAGGCTTTCGCGGCCGGAGAACGATGGTTGTTGTGGATTTTCTGGGCTGTATAGCTGTGGTCTTGGCATTGTAGTTCCTGACGTTTCACCAGAAGCTGTGGCTGGCATCTTCCGAGGTGTAGCACCAAAAAATTACTGCTGTAGCACCAAAAAATTACTCCATTAGTGATTACTGATTTATAGGATTTGCGAGTGATCTAATTGTTTATTTAAACAATTGCTGGCTGAGCACAGCAGTTCTGCAGCAAGGATGGGGGTGTGTTGTAGAACTCAAGATATGTAAGAATGTGCATGTGCAAAAAGCCATTTATGGTGTATTGCATTATTAGTAAGGAATACAGTGTAATGATGTGCCAAACACACACGAGTATAGCAATGAACTATTGAACTGAGCACTGAATCCAGTCTGTGTACAACTAAAGAAGATGGCTTGAGTTGAACTGGTGGGTGTTTGTGCATCCCTATCAATGAAGGCTACCGGTGTTTGCATTGCTCTCATCCTGTATCAGCAAGAACAGGGCTTTTTTTCTTGGAAAAGAGGTGGTGGAACTCAGTGGGATGCCCTCGGAGAAAATGGTCACATGGCTAGTGGCCCCACCCCCTGATCTCCAGACAGGGGAGTTTAGATTGCCCTCCGCACGCGGAGGGCAATCTAAACTCCCCTCTGTCTGGAGATCAGGGGGCAGGGCCACTAGCCATGTGACCATTTTCAAGAGATTCCAGAACTCCATTCCACCACGTTCCAGCTGAAAAAAAACCCTGAGCAAGAGCAATTGTGTTTCAGAGCTGTAACCTAGAATAAGTAAAACACTTCAGAAAACCTATGAAGAAAATGCTTAGTTATTAATCATTTCCTCCTCTTCTTGATACCCATGCAAGAGTCTAAACGTGAAGTTGCTTCCCTGGTCACTTAGCACACATACTGGATAAATCCCACATACTGAATCTACTGAATGAATTTATTGTATATGGCCATAGGCCCTCACAATCCAAAACCATCAAAAAGTAAAAAAAATACAAGAATACAGATATAATTACATACATATAAATAAAATTAAATCCCACATACATGTGCAGTACTGTTCCCACGATCATATCTAAATAGCTAAGAGCCCAAAAGTGTTCATAAAAACCTGAAGAGTGCCTTCACCAGCACAATTTCTTTAAGGACTGAAACTACCTTTACGGAAACTTGGCAGTACAACTATTATAGAGGAGAGTTGACACCCAGCTGAGCAAACGAGTGTTATATACTTCCAGGCAAATTTTCTTGTAAATTATTTTTTAGATCATCAGTGTGGAAAAAGCATTTCACACTGTATGTGCTCTGTTGTACAAAATGTATATAAATCACAATTTTAATTTTTTCCCCTTTCCTATTTCTCTCAGAAAATACATTTTAGTGATCACAGAATGGAATTAAAATATCTGCAATAGATCTTGGCCTGTCACTTTTGCCTTTTTTAAAAAAAAATGAACTTGCAAAACACTGGCTAATTCTTCTATTTCAGATTTTCCACAAACAGCCTATGCGATCAGAGCCGTGCTTTGTTTTAAACCAAGGCCTGAATGAGGGTGACTTCCCTTTGATGTGAAGACCTCCTTGTGAGGCAAAAACTTATTTTAAAAAAATGACCACCATACATTAATCATAAGGCGAAGTCATCCAGGAAATCTAATGTGAATTGTTCCTCTTTTTTTTTTCAAATGAGGCATGGAACTGCCACTCCCACGTGAATTAATCTGACAAGACTTTTTTGAAGTAGAAAATGATCTACAATCAAAGAACTACATGCAACAAATGTGAATCAGCTCTTTTTTCCAGCAGGAAATGAAAAAAGATAATTGAGCACTATCCTAAATCTGATTGTTCTTTGTACTCATTTCCAGTTGACATTGTTCACCTCCCAACACTCCTATTAAGAGATCTTCACATGCGGCTGTGGGGTGCACGCTAGGCATGCTGAGCACTTCGAGCACTTTGAGTCGAAAACGGTCACCAGGCAAACTTACCTTGACTGAACTCCTTCAGTTACACAGGAAGTAAGCTGGCTTGATCAGGTTGGTGTCTCCCGTTAAGGTTCATTCCTGCACATAGCACTGTGCCATGTAGCTTGTGCTATAGGGCCAAATCATGCCTTGGTAAATAATTGAAAATAAATTTCAGCTTTTGGCTAGGAATGCTTAAATACACACTAATTTGGCTCACATTCTGCTTGCTGGTCAGGAGCAGGAGTCGATTTTTCTTTCATCGATACATTTGTTCATTAGTTGCTCAAACCTGTCCGTTGGGTTACTTTTCACATATTCAAAAAACACACCATAGTCAGAAGTATTTAATGCATGTACATTGTCACAATGCCTGATGGGAGTCCTACTTCCTTCCCCCCCCCCCCCATACACACACACCTGTCATCATCACTACACACGGCTTGGGAGCCAATTGAATAAATAGTGAGCAAATCACTCTGTCAGCCAGTGATTATAAACAAACACTGCAGTTTTAAAGATGTCTTAGTGTAAGTTCCTATTACTGTCGAGATTATTTCACACGTGAAATTTTGCGCAGCCTTATGGGAAGGCCCTACCTGCATCATTTAATTAGATGACCCGTTCAACCATGACCTTAAAGGATAATTGATTTTATTTACTCTGTAGATGCAAATTGGCTTTCAAGGGAGAAGGAAATGAAACTCCACTGCCACAGCTGTTGACACAGCAAAGCTGTTGGATAGCTGCTGAAAGTGGGGCATAGCGAGAAGATCCGAGACTCAGTTCACCAGTGATTATGATTGTACAATACTGCATGTTCACCTGTCAAACATACTCACTGCAAAGATTGGGGCATCTCTTCTTGTGGCTTCTTTTGCCCAGTCATAAACCCTCATTTACTGGAAAGGAGGCATGTATCCCCTGAGGTTCTGATTGGGTCATTACATTGATCTACTTGTAAAGCTTGGAATTATGTAGAGTTCATTTTCTCTTGGCACTTGTGAAGCTGGATATATCCTTTAAATGACTGGCATTGGTTATATTGTCTCCTTTGTACCTATGTAGTCAAGTATATTTATCTGTATAGTGCCTGCAAGAACAGATTATAAGATTAGCTAGATTCATGGGCAGATGCTGAAGACTCACAGAAACATGCAAACAGTAAGTCTCAACTGGGACTGGGACCAGCATACCTGTGGGACCACCTCTCACCATAAGTTTCCTGGAGACTGCTCCATTTGGCAGATATACGTGGTTGTCCCTGGCTCTACGGAGGTTCACCTTGCCTCAGCCAGGGCCAGGGCTTTCTTGGTCCTGGCCCCAACCTGATGGAACTCTGTGTCTGTGGAAACCTGGGCTCAGCCAGATTTCCACCAGGCCTGCAAGACAGAGATGTTCCACCAGGCATGTGGGGGGTTGAGGCAGGCGAGCTGAAAAACCAGCATCCTACCAGGGTGGAATAGTGTTGCCCCCCAGATTGTTGTCATCTGGTAGCTGGCCACCCTGCCCCTCGGATATGTCTTAATGCTTGGTGATGTGTAATATGGGCATGACTGTCCATTTTAGACTTTACTACACTGGCTAATATGTTTTAATCTAATTTATGTTATCTGTTTTTATTGAATTTATTACCGCCTGTGATCCACTCTGAGCCCACTTGCGGGGAGAGCAGAATACAACTTGGATAAAAATAAAAATAAATAAATAAATTCAAAAATCTCAAATAGAATAGTTGTTTTGAAACAGTATAATGTTTATAAGTTGGAGGAAGTAGCAGGTAAGTTTCTCTATCCTTCCAAGCAATATACTGCCTTCTCAGATGATGGTGGCTGAGATCCTCCTTCCTATATCACCCTTTTGTGGCCATATGCTGTGCATTAAAAGGAAATTTTGTTCACTGGAAACTAGGGGTGTGCAAGGAAAAAACTTTCGGCTTTCTTGTTTCGGGATTACCCGAAACAAGATTCTCTACCGTCATTAGCCGAAAGCCGAAACAAGAATCTCTTTCGGGATTCGGGATTCGGCATTCTTTCGGCATTCTTTCGGCATTCTTTCGGGTTTTTTTTTGGGAAAATGCCTCCGTCTTTCAGGACGCCTGGAGGAGGCATTTTCCCACCAAATAAGCCCAAAATTGGTGGGGACCTTCCTCTAACCCTTCTCTAACAACTACCCAAGTTTCAGACAGATTGGACTTTGGGGGGCCATGTTATGGCCCCCCAAAGCAGGTCCCCCATCCTCCCCATAAGAAAGCAAAGGAGCAGCATATTGTTAGCATGCTGCTGCTGATCTTTCTTCATTATTTCCTATGGGGAAAAAATGAAGAGGCAGGCTTCCTTTGCCAGGGGTGGCATTTTGCATGCAAAATGCCCCCCAGCCCTCAGGGGCCCTTCTCCCACCCCTCCTCCCACCCCCCACCAAGGCTCAGCCTGCTCCCACTTGGGGGGGCCATTTCATGGCCTCCCCAAGTAGGTGCTCTAATCTCTACCACTGACAGCTGGGGGAGGCTTGTGTTGCCAGGGGTGGCATTTTGCATGCAAAATGCCCCCCAGCCCTCTGGGGCCCTTCTCCCACCCCTCCTCCCACCCCCCACCAAGGCTCAGCCTGCTCCCACTTGGGGGGGCATTTCATGGCCTCCCCAAGTAGGTGCTCTCAGCCCCTAAAGTCCACCCCTCACAGCCCCACACAAACCCAATTCCCCCCCAGCTGCCACACACAGACCCAAATCCCCCCAGTAGCCCCTCACAGACCCAAATCAACCCCCACCTGCCCCACACCCACCATAACCCCAGGAACAGGCTGGCCTGCCCTCCCCTTTTGGGAACCCCTAAACTCTCTTTCCCAGGGCAGTTCTGCACAGACAAGGGGTGCCACAATGGTGGCAGTGCCAAATCGTCCCTGGGAAAGAGCACCTGCCCTGGCACACAGACAACCACCCCCTGACCCCCCCACCACCCGCAGAGAAGGCTGGCCAGCCTGCCCCATTGTTCCCTATGCTGGGAACCAACCTCCCATCAAAGAAGGGAACACAGACACACAATCATTAAGTTTAAAAAACCTTTATTTTCTCATTTTCAAATTACAAGTGGTCAACAAATCACAACATATTACACTTATTGTCCCTCATAGCACAACACAACACAATTAACTACACATCAGAGAATCTTAAACACAATTTTTCTTTTGAAATGGACAAACAGTAAAGTTTTGAACATTACAACAGGTTACATAGTGAGCGGGCACAACAGGGCATGGAAACAGAAGATGATCATAACTACCAGCCTAATACAACTCTCCCTCCATAAAACGACTTAATGGGGGGGAACCACTGCAACAGGGTCCAGCAGAACCAATGTCATTTCCTGTGGCTGTGCTTTCAGTTCAGACACACAAAGCTGAACTGGGCACTTCCAAGGCACTGGACAATGGTATTTCTGGAGCAGTTCTGCAGAGGTCTCCCCCCACCCCCACACCAGCCTCAGAATTTACCTGGGAACATCTGTGAGAGATCATCATTGGCCGGTGCCCATCCACCACTCTTCCCGCATCCCCCAACCATGCAAACCCAACATTAACACCAATTTTTTTTTTAAAAAAACATGAACATTCAATCAACTTTTAAAAAACATATTCACAACATTTTTTTTGGGTTTTTTTCCTTTTTTTAAACATGAACATTCAATCAACTTTTAAAAAACATAATCACAACATTTTTTTGGGTTTTTTTTTTTTTACATGAACATTCAATCAACTTTTAAAAAACATAATCACAACATTTTTTTTGGTTTTTTTTCCTTTTTTTTACAGGAACAGAACATCAACTTTCAAAAAACAGTACAACAATTCTTCTACAATTTTTTTTTACAAGGATTTCATCTGATAAAAACACCTAAGCAATCCCTATCTAACCTGTTTCTCCCTCCAGTAGCAATCTATGTTTCTGGGGCATTATTTTTCATAATAAATTTGGTCCCACAGGGTATGTCTCAGTGATGGGAGATGTTTTGAATACCCTGGGGGGGGCTTTCAAATTGCTGGGTGTTTTCCCTTTGCCACTGGTTCCTAACCACCCTCCCTCTACTGGCCGGTTTTAACTGTATATACAGGGTTTTATACAGGGGAGAGCGCGATTCCAAAGGATTGGACTCATAGAGGATGCAGGCCACAAGTTGGGCTCACCTCAGTCACTCTGGAAGTCCAGTCCTGAGAAATCGAAGAGGCGAGAGTTGACCTTCAGGAAGGTCAACTGCTCGACTCTCCATGGGAGAAGGCGAGTGCGATGTGGGCCGACAATGTCGCCCGCATGTGAAAAGACGCGCTCGCTCTCCACGCTCGTCGGAGGGCATGAGAGCAGCCGCTGCGCCTCGAGGGAGAGGTCCGGCCAGACCGACTCCTTCCTGGCCCAGTAGCTGAGCGGATCGGTGGAGAGCGACTCGCAGGGCTCCGCGAGGTAGTCCCTGACCATCGCCTCCGCCGGATCCTCTCTCACGGTCCTCACGACCCCAGAGGGGACGAGGGCCCACCGGAGCATCTCCATCTCCATCGGCACTCCGGTGGTGGCCTCGGGGGGGGCCTGCGCAGAGGGGGCGTCAGAGGGACCCGCACGGCAGGGCCCCTCTTGCGTCCCCCCTGTCGACAGGCGTCCCCTCTTGGCCTGCCTGCGCCTCACCCAAGAGCAGAGGCCGTCTCTGGCTTGGGTGAGGTTCCCGTCCCGCTCGGCGAAAGTGCCCTTTATGCGCGGGTCACACATGGTCGCCAACATGTATGACTCTTCCTTAGTGAGAGGAGTTAGCCTGGCAGCTATGCCCTGCTGCAGCCTTCTCACTAATGCGCGCACCGCTGGAACAAGGTCAGCACGGGGCGCGACCCGGTCTGCAAGGGTGGCCAGATTCCTCTGGAGCGTGTGCACCAGGGGAATGACCAGACCGAGGGTCGCCGTGTCTGACGAGACCGCCACAGTGAAGTCCTTGAAGGGCTTCAGGACCTCCACTGTCTGGGTGATGGTGAGCCAATCCTCCCGGCTGAACTCACCCACCTGACTCGCACCGCGGTTCTCGGAGAGCCACGCGTGGAGTGCGGCCTTCTGCTCCACCAAGCGCTCAAGCATGGCGCAGGTGGAGTTCCAGCGAGTGCTGACGTCAGTGATCAGAGCGTGCTCTGGCACACCTGTCCTGACCTGTGTCTGGCGCAGTTCGTGCGTGGCCTTCACGCTGCGCGAGAAGTGACCCGTGAGCCTCCGACATTTCTGGACAAGTAACTGGAGTTCACGGGTCCGGGTATCCACGGGTTCCTTCGAGGAGCCCAACCCCAGCGCATCTCTCACCACTAGGTGAAGCTTGTGAGCGGCACAGTAGACGCTCTCCTCGGCTCACTAGATGCGCCGCTGCCCTCATGTTCTTGCCACCGTCCGTCACCATGCATCCCACGGTGGCGGGTCCCTGGCCTATCCACTCGTCCAACTGTCTCCTTAAGGTGGCAGCGATGTTCTCCGCCGTGTGGGACACGTCGAGCACCTCGGCGTGAAGCAAGGCCTTGCAGTAGCCGGCCTGGCGGTCTCGCATCCTTCCCTGTCTAGCTGTGCTAGGCACCTCCCCCCGGCCCCCACCCAGAACCGACTCGGGTTCCCACCAGTGAGCAGTAAGCGAGAGGTACGCTTGCTGCACACTTGGGCAGGTCCAGATGTCCGATGTGAAGTGCACAGTTCTCCCGGCAACCCGGGACAGCTGTGCCTTCACATGATCCCTGGCAGCCCTGTAAAACGAGGGCACCACCGATCTGCTCAACGACGTGCGAGCAGGGACGGCGTACCAGGGAAAGCAATCTTGGAGCAGCCCTGAGAAGCCGAAGTCTTCAACTACGGAATACGGTTGCCCATCCACTGCTATCATGTTGACGATGTGGCGCGTGATGCGCCTGCTCGCCCTCCGGATCCCCTCTCTGGGCACACTAGCGCCCTGCATACCAAGCATCTCCGGGAGAGAGGCTTGGCGTCCCTTTCCTGCAGGTACCCTTGGGGGGAGAGCACCAGAGGAGCCTGCCTCCTTCTGGCTAGCTGGCGGCCGTGCGGCGCCACTCGAACCCTCCTCCCGAAGAAGCACCGCCTGGTGGTGCCTCTTCATATGGTACCTCATCCCAGACGTGGAGAGATGCCACACATCTTTGCCACGGCTGACGCGCTGCCTACAATGCAGGCACAGGGCTGCTCGGGGATCCTCCGTTGTCTGGAAGTGCTTCCAGATTTCGGAGGAAAAGGGCATCCCACGCTTCCCAGGAGAAGCGCTTTCGGGACCACCCTGCGGCACCTCCTGTGAGGTGCTCTGGCCGGACACACCGTGTCCCACTCTCGGCGGGGCAGGTGGGGATGGACGAGGCTGAAGGGGCAGAGATGTGGGCTCTTCCACCACAGTCTCTGCCTCTTCCTCCCGCGTCCTCTCCTCCTGCACAGCCGCGAGAGGCCTGCTGCTGGCCTCAGAGGAAACTGGGGTGGACCGCCCCAGGGGGGGTCTCACGGGCAGTTCCTCCAACATCCTCCGGGTTCCTGGGGTGAGCGGGAGCGCAGGGAAAGTCATGTGCTCCGCGCCCATCCCAGGAGACACCACATGCTGCCCCTCCTCCAGCAGCTGGCTCGCAACCACTGGAGGAGGAGGAGCCTCAGCAGCAGGCCCCCGCCCAGTGCCAGCCCCTGCCTCACGCACCCGGGTTGGGGGTGGCCCTCCAGCAGCTGCCTCAGGAAAGAGAGTCTTGCGAACCCTCTTCCTGTCACCAGAAGCCAGACTGGTGAACGGCAGCAGCGCAGGGGAGGGCCTCCTCCGCTCAGATGGAGGGGCTGCCGCAGCAGTCCCCCTCCCCCTCCCCTCCTCCCCTCTAGATTTCTCCCTAGCCTTTCCCCCGGGGCCCCTCTCTGCTTTCCTCTCCGACATACTTTCCCCTCCCAAATTCAACCCTAACTAATCAGAAAAGATTTAGAAAACAAAGGTCAACTTTGTTTTCAAGACCTAACTAACCTGCTCTAAATCTGTGCTTCTAGTGGCTCTGTGACTTGGAGATGAACAATCAAGTGCCTTTTTAAGCAACCCTATTTATGTCAGGGAACCTGAGCCTGCCAATCAGCTGAATTCCTCTGGAATTGAGCTGGCCCTAAACCCCAATAACAGGTGACAAAGCCTTAAACACTCACACACTAGTATGCCCGGGCCGGCCTGGCACCACCACGGGTGCCAGAGATGGGCAGTGGAACCCTAGTTATGGGGGCACTAATGGGAAGCCTATTGACAGCTATTACAAATTTTTATATATATATATATATATATATATATATATATATATATATATATATATATATAGAATTCAAACCTAACACTCACTCACTAATGCTTTCCCTGCTGAGTCCCTATTTAGTTTTTTAAAAAAAACTAGGCTCGGTTTCCCTAATAATTATGTTGAGGGCAATTATCCACTGATCACCTACCAACTGGCCTACCTACCTAAGAGACACTATTTAGCGGGACCGATGTATCTGTGGTATGTCGGTGTGGGGTGTGGATGTGGTGTTTTGAAGATGAGCCTCCCCCCTCCCAAGCTAGCAAGAACCCACCCCCAAGGCCACCCAAATGTGAACCCGGACTCGCTCACAGTAACACCAGTCCTGCAGTCCAGCGATGTTCAGGCGGTCTTGCAGCTGGTCCTCCTCTCCTCCACGATGCTGTCAAGAAAATTGGAAATGTTAGCAGAGTCAACACCACACGCCGCACACGCAACCCCCAAAATTCAAGGCCCCGTTGCACAAGCCAAGTCAGCCCCCCCCCCCCTTAAAGGCTAGGGCCAACCAGCAGCAAAACAAAACACATCCACCCAGCAGAGCTTCTGGCCTGTGCAGGCCAAAAGCTGGCACACTCATTTTTTAGTCCTGTGAAACAGTAGTTCAAGCCCACCCCACACTCAAACTTGAAAAATGAAACATGAAAGAAAGCAGGCACTGCGATCAATGCTGGCCCCCCTAACCCCCAAACAATATCCTCTTGCCCAACCAGAAAATGCCCCCCCCAGCCCAAGCCATAAAGACAGAGCCAAAGCATATGCTCGCAGGTAGGCACAGCAGCAGACATAAGCTCAAAAACCAAATTTAACAACAACCCTACCAGTCCACCAGTGCAGATGTCCAGCAATGTTGATCCTCCACGCAGAGATCTGCAGGCCGATGTCCACCAAGTGCAGTCCAGTCCAGAAGAGGTCCACCAACGATAAACAACCTGAATGTGAAGCAAAACAGTGAGTGCCAGGCCAGCAAACGGGAAGGGTTACCAAAGCTGGAGCAGCATACCTGTGTGTGGCCCACAGGCTGGCACAGTTGATCAGGATGGAGCCTGTTGGGAATCCTTGCAAGCAGGGGACCAGACACAGAAAAGCAAGCCACACCATTCCAGATTGTGGAGCACAACTGTGAGTGCCAGGCCAGCAACCAAAAAGGGTTACCTTGGCCAAAGCAGCATGCCTGTGTGTGGCCCACAGGCTGGCACAGTTGATCAGGACGGAGCCTGTTGGGAATCCTTGCAAGCAGGGGACCAGACACAGAAAAGCAAGCCACACCATTCCAGATTGTGGAGCACAACTGTGAGTGCCAGGCCAGCAACCAAAAAGGGTTACCTTGGCCAAAGCAGCATGCCTGTGTGTGGCCCACAGGCTGGCACAGTTGATCAGGACGGAGCCTGTTGGGAATCCTTGCAAGCAGGGGACCAGACACAGAAAAGCAAGCCACACCATTCCAGATTGTGGAGCACAACTGTGAGTGCCAGGCCAGCAACCAAAAAGGGTTACCTTGGCCAAAGCAGCATGCCTGTGTGTGGCCCACAGGCTGGCACAGTTGATCAGGACGGAGCCTGTTGGGAATCCTTGCAAGCAGGGGACCAGACACAGAAAAGCAAGCCACACCATTCCAGATTGTGGAGCACAACTGTGAGTGCCAGGCCAGCAACCAAAAAGGGTTACCTTGGCCAAAGCAGCATGCCTGTGTGTGGCCCACAGGCTGGCACAGTTGATCAGGACGGAGCCTGTTGGGAATCCTTGCAAGCAGGGGACCAGACACAGAAAAGCAAGCCACACCATTCCAGATTGTGAAGCACAACTGTGAGAGCCAGCCAGAAGAAAGGCTTCTGGCCTGTGTAGGCCCAAAGCTGGCACACTCTTGTTTTAATCTTAAAACAGTGGATCAAGCTTAAAGAAGGCAAGCACAACAACCAATGCTGAAACCCCCCCCCCCCACCATCAAACATTGTCTGCCCAACCTGTCCCCCAGGCCATACCTGTGTGTGGCCCACAGGCTGGCACAGTTGATCAGGACGGAGCCTGTTGGGAATCCTTGCAAGCAGGGGACCAGACACAGAAAAGCAAGCCACACCATTCCAGATTGTGAAGCACAACTGTGAGAGCAGGGGACCAGACACAGAAAAGCAAGCCACACCATTCCAGATTGTGAAGCACAACTGTGAGAGCCAGCCAGAAGAAAGGCTTCTGGCCTGTGTAGGCCCAAAGCTGGCACACTCTTGTTTTAATCTTAAAACAGTGGATCAAGCTTAAAGAAGGCAAGCACAACAACCAATGCTGAACCCCCCCCCCCACCATCAAACATTGTCTGCCCAACCTGTCCCCCAGGCCATGCCTGTGTGTGGCCCACAGGCTGGCACAGTTGATCAGGACGGAGCCTGTTGGGAATCCTTGCAAGCAGGGGACCAGACACAGAAAAGCAAGCCACACCATTCCAGATTGTGGAGCACAACTGTGAGTGCCAGGCCAGCAACCAAAAAGGGTTACCTTGGCCAAAGCAGCATGCCTGTGTGTGGCCCACAGGCTGGCACAGTTGATCAGGACGGAGCCTGTTGGGAATCCTTGCAAGCAGGGGACCAGACACAGAAAAGCAAGCCACACCATTCCAGATTGTGGAGCACAACTGTGAGTGCCAGGCCAGCAACCAAAAAGGGTTACCTTGGCCAAAGCAGCATGCCTGTGTGTGGCCCACAGGCTGGCACAGTTGATCAGGACGGAGCCTGTTGGGAATCCTTGCAAGCAGGGGACCAGACACAGAAAAGCAAGCCACACCATTCCAGATTGTGGAGCACAACTGTGAGTGCCAGGCCAGCAACCAAAAAGGGTTACCTTGGCCAAAGCAGCATGCCTGTGTGTGGCCCACAGGCTGGCACAGTTGATCAGGACGGAGCCTGTTGGGAATCCTTGCAAGCAGGGGACCAGACACAGAAAAGCAAGCCACACCATTCCAGATTGTGAAGCACAACTGTGAGAGCCAGCCAGAAGAAAGGCTTCTGGCCTGTGTAGGCCCAAAGCTGGCACACTCTTGTTTTAATCTTAAAACAGTGGATCAAGCTTAAAGAAGGCAAGCACAACAACCAATGCTGAACCCCCCCCCCCCCCCACCATCAAACATTGTCTGCCCAACCTGTCCCCCAGGCCATACCTGTGTGTGGCCCACAGGCTGGCACAGTTGATCAGGACGGAGCCTGTTGGGAATCCTTGCAAGCAGGGGACCAGACACAGAAAAGCAAGCCACACCATTCCAGATTGTGAAGCACAACTGTGAGAGCAGGGGACCAGACACAGAAAAGCAAGCCACACCATTCCAGATTGTGAAGCACAACTGTGAGAGCCAGCCAGAAGAAAGGCTTCTGGCCTGTGTAGGCCCAAAGCTGGCACACTCTTGTTTTAATCTTAAAACAGTGGATCAAGCTTAAAGAAGGCAAGCACAACAACCAATGCTGAAACCCCCACCCCACCATCAAACATTGTCTGCCCAACCTGTCCCCCAGGCCATGCCAAGAATAAACTGCAACACCTTTTTGCAGAGGCAGGCCACAGCAGCACATTGCCCAGCATCAAAAAAATTTACAAAAATTTAAAAAAGGCCTACCAGGTGTCCTCTCAGGATGTCCAGCACAGTTGATCCTCCAGGCAGATGTCCTCCAGGCTCCAGGTGCAGTCTCTCTTCTTCTCCTCTCTCGGTCACAGCTCAGCAGCAGCAGCAACAGAAGTGTTCCAGACAGTCTTGCTCCAAATTTAAATCCCCTGCTGCAGCCTCAGCCAAAGATTTAAATCTATTGGCTGGCATGAGAATGCAGCAGTGGGATTGGTGACTCCTAAAGTCCCCACTCCCCTGCCTTTCCCCACCCACACTCCAAGAGCCACCCTCCTCCTGCTCCCCCTCCCCTACCTGTTAGTTTTGGCGGGAATCTCTGCTGCTTTGCAAATGCAAAGTGCAATGCAATGCTTGCACCTTGCATTTGCAAGGCAAAGCAGGATTCCCTATCCTCCTTTGCAAGAGGGGTGGGGGGTGACAGAAGGAGTGAGTGATTCACTCCTTCTCCCCCCCTCCCCTCTTCTAAGAGCCTGCAGGAAGCCTTTGCTTCCAGCAGGATTTTGCTAGCCGCTTGCTAAGGCAAACGGCTAGCAAAAACAAAATGGCGATTCTCGAATGCCGAAAGAATGCCGAAAGAATCCCGAAACGTTTCGGGTTTTTCTTTCGGCAATCCCGAAACATTTCGGCATTCCCCGAAACGTTTCGGGATTCCTGAAGAATGCCGAAACACTTTTGTTTCGGCATTCTTTCGGCATTCTGAATGCCGAAACGCACATCCCTACTGGAAACTTGTGAACCTATTTCTGCATATGCAACTTATTTGATGGATTAGGGTCCAGCAAAGCAATAGTTAAAAACAAAGTAATAGCAATTTTGTGCAATAGCTTACTCTACAATAAGATATAGACATGAAATGGCTATTTATATTCCTAGCTAAGTATTTTAACCTGTATGTGACTGTAATCTGCCCTAAGCCTGCCGGTGTGGGAGGGTAGAATATAAATCCAATATAAATAAATAAAGTGTAACATGACATTTTCAGTAAGAAGCATGCTAACCAGTGGATTTCTAGACTACCTTGGGGACAATTTGCCTGTGTGTATATTACTATTCATTCTTAGATTAAATAAATATGAATGGAAAGAGAATCACATTGAGCATGAAATGGATAATTAAACCTGATTAGGCAATTTTCAAATGTGCATCAGATCCTGATTCTTACCCCACATTTTTTTCCTCAGTAAACATTAAAGCACCACATTTGGCAGGAAAAATAAGCTGATTTACTATCCAGCTAACCTCATAACCCAGCATTATAAATCACTATAACAGCATTTGGAAATTTGTATAGACAGAACTGTATAGACACAGAACAATCTTCCCTCTAGCCCATTATTACTTTTTCTAGTTGGTAGCAGAATAGACCTGGTGCAGAGCCTTTTCTAGCCCTGTACCTTCAGATCCTTTTAAAATGTGAGCATCAGGGACTGAATAGGGGATTATTGACATGGCAAAGCATGCATTTAGATAACTGTAATTCAATCCCACTGTGATGCACTTCCCACTGAAACTTTATTTCCACTTTCAGTTACACAAATACAACTTAAACAAGAGGAAGTATTTCAGTGGATTGGAAAGGTACCCTATGGCGACTCCGTACAAGTTATAAATCTCATCGAAAGGGTATAGAAGACCAAAAGGAGGGAAGCAGAGGAGAAGTGAAGCAGCGGGTGTGAGTGAGGAGGAAAAAAGGGAGCAACCAGCTTCCAGGAAGAGGTGGAGGAAACCATCCACTTTTCCCAAACCTAATTGCTTGACCTGAGGCAACTCTTGTATAGGAAGGAAGTCCTACCACCTTACTAGGATCTTAGCTGGCAGGTTGTTAGGCCTACTCCGGGTTAGAGCTCACACAAGCTGCTAGCTTAAAGTAGGGATCCTCAATCTGTGAGCTTGAGGGTACTTTTGAAATATGGGGAAAGGGTAGGGGGCAGCACCATAAAATGGCTAGCAGGGCCAGTGTCAAAATGGCCGCCATGGGGAGTAATTACAAATGTTGGGAGGTCCCAAAACAAAAATCTCCTCATGTTGAGGGAAGATGTTTCTGAACAGACACGCCTTGCTGACCCAAATGTGATGCCTTCTAGAGTCTTCGGAAGGACCCACTGGTCCAACAAGGTGGATTGGCTCTTTTCTTTGGGGAATAGGTGTTTTGAGGAAGAAGCAATGGGAAACAAGAAAATACATTGGTGGGTACCATGGCACCTACACGTGTCATATTGAGGATTAGGGCCCTAGCAAGTAGGTAACCTGGGTTAGAGGGTTTGGGAGTAAAGCTGAGGCAGTATCTTCTGTAGCATCCCTAGGTATGTGAGTATACTTTCGGAATGTTCGTTACATGACAGAACTGTATGTACTTCAAATAGGTCTCTGGAGAGGTAGCATCTAAATTCTCTAAATAAAAGTAATCTACTTCTTCACTTTGGAGAAGTAATAATAATAACATTCAATTTATATACCGCCCTTCAGGACAACTTAATGCCCACTCAGAGAAGTTTACAAAGTTTGTTATTATTATCCCCACAACAAAACACCCTGTGAGGTGGGTGGGGCTGAGAGACCTCCAGAGAACTGTGACTAGCCCAAGGTCACCCAGCTGGCTTCAAGTGGAAGAGTGGGGAATCAAACCTGGATCTCCAGATTAGAGTTCTGTGCTCTTAACCACTACACCAAACTGGCACCAAAGTATGAAGTTCTTCAAGATCCCAAAAATAAGGGTTAGGGACAGGAAGGAGAAGGGAGAAAGCAGAAAAGGACTTTGGGGGTGTGCATCACACATACATGAACACTGTGGGGCCTCTTCGTTCTAATAATAATAATAACATTCAATTTATATACCGCCTTTCAGGACAACTTAATGCCACTCAGAGTGGATTACAAAGTATGCCATTATCATCCCCACAACAAAACACCCTTTGAGGTGGGTGGGGCTGAGAGAGCTTCAGAGAGCTGTGACTGACCCAAGGTCACCCAGCTGGCTTCAAGTGGAGGAGTGGGGAATCAAATCCGGCTCTCCAGATTAGAGTCCTGCGCTCTTAACCACTACACCAAACTGTACTATATTATACTAGTATATATAGTACACTGACATATATTTACAGGAAAAGTATAAAGACTCTTGAAATATACTTGTGCTTTAAAATTCTGAATGCCTATAACAGTTCATTATTCAGTTCATTTGCAATTATTCTGCTTGAGGACAAAATAACCTTCATGAACTTGAAAGATTTCCAGGTTTTGCAAAAATATATTACTATCTACAATGCACTTTTTAAAAAAAAAGTGAGGAGGATCAGGTCTAGAGATGGCATGATCAGCATTACGATTTGAAAAAAAAACCCCGATAATGGCGTTTGCGCCATCGGGACCCGGTTGATCGGTGCTGTCCATGGCAACAGATCCAGCAGTCGGGGGTGCGCTTGTTTGGGGCTTGATCGGATTGATCGGTTTCTGTTCGCGATGCAGACACTCTGGGGCCAGCAATCTATTGCCCTGGCAATGGAGCCAGAGGAATGCCTGAGCTGTGTTTGCCCTCCTTCTATCGTCCTGGAAACACGAATGGAAGCCCAGCTTTCCTTGATCAGCAGGGCTTCCTTCCAACCATGGAGCAGCCAGCAACACATCACCATTTGGGAGAAGACACCCAGGGGAGGGAGGGGGAAGGGGGTGTTCTGTAGCCATGGGCACTCCAATCTCATCCCTGCAAACCCTGAGAGGCAGCTCTGACGGCCAAACACAGCCCTCCTGCTCGTCACTGCCTCCCCGGGCCCGCTGGGCCCAGCGGCCGCCATCCTCACACACCTTCCTTGCATTGCTGGAAATACCATCTCGCTCCTGTTTGGCCTGGCGGGCGGGCACATGGGGGTGCCACCGGTGAGCGGCCAGACCCCCCGCCCCCTGAGGGGAGGCGACTCATCACTGCCTCCCCGGGCCCGGCAGCCACCACCACCACCCAGTTCTGTTCCTGTACCGCTGCTGGGAACAGCGGGGCGCCCCTCTGCTTTGGTCTCCCCGATTCCCGACCCCTGATTCCTGATCAGAAACGAGACTTGATCGGTGAGGATCGGTGATCTGGGTTCGTTCCCGGCGTGGATCCACGATCAGCTGGATCGGTATTTTTTTGGTGATCGTGCCCACCTCTAATCAGGACAGATATCAGATAGTCCCCAAATTATGACATGACCAGAAAATAAGGCATGAAATCAAGCTTCTCTTCCATTTCCTAATGCCATCCTCGCCTTTATCCTCTTTGTGCTGTTGGTTGAAGGCACTTATTATATTTGACAGTAACGTATACAATGGCATTACTATCTAACTATTACTTTCGAAATTCCCCCAAAAAGCTCAGGGCAGTGGCCCAAGGTCACCTAGTGATCACCACCACTGCTGAATAGCAATTTAAACACAGTCCAACACTTCACTCACTATGCCGCACTAGAGCAATCTAAGCAGATCTACTCAGAAGTAAGTCTTATGTTACTCCAGGAAGGTGTCCTTAGGGTTGCAGCAGCCCAGCAGTGTAAACATAAGTAAGTTACGCCCTTCTATGAGCCAAGCTACAAGTGACGCCTTACACAGGTTGGACACTTGTCAGCTTCCCTCAAGTTTTGATGGGAAATGTAGGCGTCCTGGTTTTACAGCTTGGCTCTCCATTACAGCTGCAAGACCAGGATGTCTACATTTCCCATCAAAACTTGAGGGAAGCTGAAAAGTGTCCAACCTGTGTCAGGTGTCACTTGTAGCTTGGCTCTAAGTCTATTGAAGTCGATGAACTTAAAAGAGTAACTGCTTCAGATAACACCACAAAGACCTAATTTGAGATCTAGTATAAAATCTATTCCTTCCCCATTGTCTTTCCTAGTTAATAAAATTCAGATTGGTTGAAAGCTCCCCAAAATGATCATATGAGAAGATTTAAATGTAAAGTTTAAACAACTTGTGGACATGGACATGTCTCTGAGAATTGCCTCCAAATGGTTATTGGCAAGTCCACCTAAAAGGAAATTCAAAACAAGATTCTGCTAAAGTGAAAGACATGATGAATCCTGAAAGGAAAGTAATGTCAATAATCAGTGAAATCTCTTGATGTTTTTTTCTTGTTAAAAATGGTACTGGTTTGTGTTTAGGATTTTTTTATTGACATGAAAAGGAATAAAATATATAAATATATAAAAAAAGAAAAAATATCTTGATGGTTTTATACATCTCTAGAACGTGCATGTTCTAAAGCAGAATTCAGGAAACAGGGCCTCCATGTGGTAAATTTTAAGCAGCTATCATGTGGGAATCCATCACAGGAATCCATCCACCCATATTAGAATGAAATCCTGCCCTCAAGTCATGATTGATTTATGGCGACCCCTGGTGGGGGGTTTATGGCAAGAGTCTAACAGTGGTGGTTTGCAATTGCCTGCCTCTGCAACCCTGTCTTCGTTGGAAGTCTCCCATCCAATTACTAACCAAGGCCAACCCTGTTTAGCTTCTGAGATCTGATGAGATCAGGCTCCCTGGGCTATCCAAGTCCAGGTTAACCATATTAGAAAGACACATAACTGACTTGTGATACTGAGGGCCAAGCTACACATGACGAATGACACTTGAACAGCAAGTGTATTTCTCCCTGTTCACTTGCCCTCCACTCAATCCACTTGCCGTTCAAGTGTCATTCGTCATGTGTAGCTTGGCCCTGAGTGACACTGAAGCTGAGGATCATCAAGCCTTACCTTGAAAGTAGGCAGTGGCTGTATTATAATAATGGACACTATCTGGGATCTGCTATTATTGAAAATGTCTCCAGATGCTGAAATACCTTGACAAGGCCCATTTACCACCACCCCTCCAAGGCTCTTTAAGGGTCCAAAAACATTTAGAAAATGAGCTTTGATGACTTGATTCACCTTAGCAGTGAAAGCCAGCTTTGATTCACCTTTGCGGTGAACTGTCATTTCCCTGTTGTAGAAAGGTCTGCATCTGTTGCTAGCTGGTGCTTTATTAAATCTTTAATAAATATTATTCTACTTTATTTTCCAAAAGCAGAGATCAATACATAGCTGCATGGATAACATCATTCATGACCTTTTTGTTTCATATCTCTTTTATTAAACTAAGAGACCTCATTCCCAGTCTGAGCATTATCTTATGAAAGCATGTTTTTGGCACTGAGGAAGTAGAGATATTCTTGTTCCTTAAAAATGTATTGGGCCAGCATGTGTTTTTTATTATTTATAAAAGAGTTCTCTTAGATAACTATAGCAGGCTGATGAGGACCTAGAAGCATCAGTGTCTCTTAATCTCTCCTAGCAGGGCCTGATCTAAACATGCAGCTGAATGAGATGGCAATGAGTGCGCAGAGTGCTGATGTGATAGAATGGACCGCCCCGCTTCAAATGGCAGGTGATGGATTTTCAAAGTTCCCCACACTAATAATTCCCTGCAAGCAGAAGATGAGCATTGAATATGAAAGGCTGAGCTGGAACATTTCTCTGATATAACCTTTAAAAAAACTCCATGGATCTACATGAGGCTGCATTAACGAGTCTGCCCACCTACTTCGTGAAGTGCCCATTATACCGCCTCAGAATTCTGCCACTTCATTTTGAAACACATCTAGACCAAGCTGTAAGCCGTCTTCAGGCTCCTTTTATATCTGTCACTCAGCACCATTGATCCAAAGAAGCTGTGTCCACTTCCCCATGCTGAGACGCAGTCCCATGCAGCTAGAGTATGTACACAGTTTTTCTCCTAGTTGTGCTTGACAGCTTAGATCAGGGCCAGTTCCAGGGTTGTTTTTTTTGGGGGGGGGTCCCCATGCAGAGGCTGGCCAGGATCCCCACTATTCACCACAAGCCCCCTTCCCACCTACTCCTCATGTACCCTTTGACCTGCCTATGGTCCCTTCCCCATGTCCTCCCACTGCCCAGCCCTACCTTTCTCTGATAGCCTGAGCCAATACTTGCAGCTGGGGGTGAAGATGGCAGATTGCTCGTGAGCTCATGGGGGAAAGGCTGTGGGAAGGTGATAGGGGATGCAAATGGGTGGGAGAACAGTGGCAGTGGAACCTGCCAGAAGCCACTGGCCTTAACAGCTACTTCACCTCCGGGAATGCTGATGCCAACTTAGACTTAGGTTAAGTCACAACTCCCAATTTGTGTCCCCACAGGAGAAGATGTAATGACAGTGTGATGAACAGGAGGCTGTTCTGCACCTGAGAGGCGAAACAGCCACTCAGCTATTTCCTTCCTGAGCCTATGGGAGTGCTGCCCATAGGAATGTCAGAAGGAAATGCAGCAGCAGTTCAGTTCAGGGCTGCATCATGGAGAAAGGAAAGAGTATCAAGAATACCTGTATTGTGTCAGAGTGCTTTAACTCTACCTTGGGAGCGGACAGAGTTATGAGGACAGTCTCTGGTGATGAGCAGCCCACAAAGCCTTTAGTTTGATTCGTAGGAAAGGGCAAGCTAATATAGGTGGAGTCCGATAAATTTGTGAAAGCCTGGTGACTACCCAGTGAAATCCTGTTTGTACTTGAAATTATTGAAGGGAATTAAAATCACAATCTGAAGCCATAACTAACTTAAATTTATGTGCCTTGGCCAGGTTTCTCCTTTGAATGTTGAATGACCTGGGCTGCTGATCTGTTCTTTAAAAACAACCTGTGCATAAGTAATTCTTCTTGGTTATTTTTATAACCCTTGCTTCAGTGGATCTCTGAGTTCTTACTCTCCACAAAGCTTACCTCACAGGCACAAACTTAAAGCCGTTACACTTGCTATGAACATGTAGCAACTGAGGGGAGGGTTTATGTTTCAAAACAAACTAGTGCCCCCAAATTATAGGAGGCTTTGTGAGTTCTGTCAGATGGAAGAAAGGGCCAGTCACAACAAACACCCCCGGGCAGAATGAAATCATCTCTTAAGTAGAGATGGGCACAAACAGCAATGCGAACTAAAAAAAGCCACGAACAGCCCAATCAGCTGTTTGCGAACAAGCTGTTCGTGAGGCACCATTCTAAACAAACAGGTGGTGGCAGGGACTGCTTGAACTGTCTGAACTCCTGCTGTTGCCCTGGAAACCTCAATCTAAGCCCAATTTAGCTTGATAGGCTGGTCTTCCTTTCAAGTGTGGAGCTCCAAATTTGTTACAAGGGAGCAAAGAGCAGGGGGGAAGGGGGCTCCCAGCTCTGGTTTTGCAGACAGTGAGGGAGAGACAGTTGCTGTGGGCATTTTGAGAGAGAGACAGGGAGAGTGCATTGGAGCTTGAATTTTCTTTGTGTGTGGTGGGATAGGGATCTACCTCTTCAAGTTCCAGGGCTGCTGCCAGGCTCTGGGGCCAAGCTATTATTTATTACTGGTACCTTTCCTGCTGCCTGCTCAGGTAAGGTTTCTGGGAGTGGTGCAATAGGGATTTACCGCTTCAAGTTCCAGGGCTGCTGCTAGGCTCTGGGGCCAAGCTATTATTTATTATTGGTACATTTCCTGCTGCCTGCTCAGGTAGGGTTTCTGGGAGTGGTGTGGTAGGGATCTTGATGGCTGGAGGAGGGCCTGCTGGCCCCCACAAACAACAAACAATGAACATGTTGGTTGTTGTGGGTTTTCTGGGCTGTATTGCCGTGGTCTTGGCATTGTAGTTCCTGGCGTTTCGCCAGCAGCTGTGGCTGGCATCTTCAGAGGTGTAGCACCAAAAGACAGAGATCTCTCAGTGTCACATGAACATGCTTGTGAACAGGTCATGTTCATCAATGTTCGTTGTTTGTGGATGGCAATGAACAACGAACACCATGTTCATTTTTTTCTGTTCATGCTGATGTCTACTCATAAGACATGTCTGAGTGAAGAGGCATTAAATCCCCCTTTCACCATAGAAGTTAGACTGGTGTTTGAGGAGGCAAGGTCTTTCCTATTTTGCTTTTTATTTGAAACTCTGTGGCCAAAAAATTCACAACAGTGTACTTCAAAATCTGCTGTATTACTGCTGAAATCTAAAGGAAGTTTACCGGAAATGGGATCTACTTCAATGAATGGGGCTTAGTTCCTTGTAAATTGTCAGACATAGCTATGATGCCAAACATTATATTTCCATTAATGTCGCTATGCATTTACTTTATGCATTTTTAGATGAAACCCATTGATTTTAGTGGGCTTAAGTGAGTTTAGTTCTGGGCTGGATTATGGCCAGTACTTTTGCCTGCAATCCTGCCAGAGGCTGATTAACTTCTGTTCACTTCAGTAGGATTTACATAGCCCACATGCAGGATTGCTGCCCACATCAATGATATCCAGTTTGTTTTACAGCCTGAGGAGTATATATGATTAATTAAAAGAAAATACATCTTAAAATTGGGTATGTTGTGAAAAACAACCCGCAATTTCATACCAGCTACTTGAGAGACTGATAGATGCTGCAGGTTCTTTGACTATTAACTTCTTTTATGACGTTGTGAGTTTGCTGCATGATTACTGTGAATGGATCTATTATTATGTTTTGTTGTAAAATGATGCCTGATTAGAATCTCAGATTTCCACAAAAGAATGCTAATGTTTCTTAATGGCTGTGGATGTTTCTTGAATGGGCAATTCACCTGCAGGGGTGGTATCTGAGATGAGTGCTTAGTGGAGTTTCAGTAAGAAATACATTCAATGTGTTGTGTGTTCTTTCGGTTAGTCAAAAGGTGTTATATGGCTCCTGGTTTCAGCGAAGAAAAGCAGCTTTTAAAGTTTGCCTTCAAACCCCAAAGCTGTGAGTTGGCTGAAGGAAAATAGACTATGCACATTCCAATTCATAGAAGTTCATTAAGGGATTTTGCCCCCCACAGTCGGAAGGAAGAGACAGACACAGTAGTTGGAACTAAGGGCCGCTTTATTAAAAATAACATCAACAGTAAACTGTGGCTAGGCCAACTGGCGGTACAGGT
Organism: Eublepharis macularius; assembly: GCF_028583425.1. Classification (NCBI taxonomy): domain Eukaryota; kingdom Metazoa; phylum Chordata; class Lepidosauria; order Squamata; family Eublepharidae; genus Eublepharis; species Eublepharis macularius. The sequence goes on from NC_072790.1 coordinate 47,455,293, forward strand.
CAAGCCACGGGGTCCAACCAGGACCTCCACCTTGACCTGCCTAGGCGAGCCCCGCTGCCCCGGGCTTGAGCCATTCAAAGAATGGCCTGGACCCGGCCGGCCAGGCAAAGGGTTCCCCCCCATCAAGCTCCTAAAGCCTCAGCCATACAGCATGAGGGAAGGACTTGCACCTGGGGTTCCCTGGAGGCAGTCTAGACAGGTGGTGACAGCCATGAAGCATACCCTCCTTCCTGACAGACCCCTTTCCCCACCTATGGGGAATTGCCAAAGGGGTGCTCACCGGCCCGCTTCCTACTCCCCAACTATCTCCTGCCAATGACACCTACTAAGCACCACCCTACAAGTGCCTCTCTCCCTGCTACAGCACAAGGTAGGCGAAAAACCCATCCCCATTCAGCCAATTAGGGGATGGGGAAAAATTCCTACCTGGCTCGAAATGCAGCCGGCTAATCCTGCACGGCAACAGGGCGAGGTGGGTGGGCCGATCACGCAGAGAGATTGGAGCTGGAGGGCGGAGACACCTCCTAGGGCTGCTGTCTCCGCCCCCCAGCTGGAGACCTGGATGGTTGGAAAGACCGGTCTGTCCCTTCTCCCATCCGCAGGGGCAAACTCCGGCACCCAGTGCTGCAGGGCAGCTGCTGGGAAGTGCCGCATTCTCTCTCAGCCTAACCTTCTTTGCAAGAATGAAATGGGAAAGGGAGAATGACATAAACCACTTGGAGGAAGAGTGAGTTAAAAACAATCTAAATTTACAAAAGACAGGATCTTTGGGGTAGCAGGTCTACTTCCTACTAGGAGTGACTGTTCACCACCGCTTGTATTTTGTCTGCATATTTGCAAATAAAAAAGTATTACATAGATATCATACATTTTCAGTGTTCTCATCCAAAAGATAGTAAACCTGATAGTCTTCAGGGCCAGATGAATTGCACTCAAGGGTACTAAAAGAACTCACAGATGTAATTTCTGAGCCTCTGTCTGTTATTTTTGAGAATTCTTGGAGATCAGGTGAGTTGCCAGAAGATTGGAGGCGGGCAAATGTTGTCCCCATTTTCAAGAAGGGGAAAAAGGAGGATCCAGGTAACTACCAACCCGTCAGCATGACATCTATACCTGGAAAAGTCTTAGAACAAATCATCAGACACTGAGGGCCAAGCTACACATGACGAAAGACACTTGCCTGGCAAGTGGATTGAGTGGAGGGCAAGTGAACAGGGAGAAATACACTTGCCATTCAAGTGTCATTTGTCACTTGTAGCTTGGCCCTCAGTCCTTGAGGATTCAGAAAGGATGGCTGTGATTACTAAGAGCCAGCATGGGTTTCTCAAGAACAAGTCATGTCAGACTAACTTTGTCTCTTTTTTTTGAGAAAGTTACTATCTTGCTGGATCAGGGAAATACCGTAGACATAGTTTACCTCAATTTTAGTAAGGCTTGTGATAAGGTTCCACATAGTATCCTTGATGACAAGTTGGTAAAATGTGGTTTGGATCCTATTACTATTAGGTGGATCTGTAACTGGTTGGCAGATCGCACCTGAAGAGTGTTAGTTAATGGTTCCTCATCCTCTTGGAGAAGAGTGACAAGTGGAGTTCGTCATGGATCAGTCCTGGGACCTGTTCTGTTCAACATTTTTATAAATCATTTGGATGAAGGAATAGAGGGAATGCTTATTAAATTTGCAGATGATACTAAATTGGGAGGAGTAGCAAATATGGTCAAAGACAGTAAGGATACAGGATGATCTTGACAGGCTGGAAAACTGGGATAAAACAAATAAAATGAATTTCAACAGAGGTAAATGCAAAGTTCTGTATTTAGGAAGGAAAAATCAAATGCATAATTATAGGATGGGGGAGACTTGTCTTGGTAGTAGTATGTGTGATAAGGATCTCGGGGTCTTAGTAGACCATACACTGAACATGAGTCAGCAGTGTGATATGGTAGCTAAAAAGGCAACTGAGATTTGGGGCTGTATCACCAGAGGCATAGTGTCCAGATCACAAGAAGTGATGGTACTCTCTACTCTGCTCTACTCTGCTCTGGTTAGATCTCACCTAGAGTATTGTGTTGAGTTTTGGGTACCACAATTTAAGAAGGATATAGACAAGCTAGAACATGACCAGAGGAGGGCAACAAAGATGGTGAGGGGTCTAGAGACCAAATCCTATGAGGAAAGGTTGAAGGAGCTCAGAATGTTTAGCCTAGAGAGGAGACGACTAAGAGTTGATATGATAACCATCTTCAAGTACTTGAAGGGCTGTCATATAAAGGATGGCATGGAGTTGTTTTCCGCTGCGGCAGAAGGTTGGACCAGAACCAATGGCTTGAAATTAAATCAAAAGAGTTTTTGGCTAAACATTAGGAAGAACTTCCTGAAAGTTAGAGCAGTCCCTCAATGGAACAGGCTTCCTTGGGAGGTGGTGAGCTCTCCTTCTTTGGAGGTTTTTAAGCAGAGGCTAGATGGCCATCTGACAGCAATGCTGATTTTGTGAATCTGGGCAGCTCACGAGGGGGACGGCAGAATAGGTTACATTAGAGCTTAGTTCTCGTGGCCCTTCTTACATGTCCAGGGTAATGCCAATCACCACCTTGAGACCAGGTAGCAATTTTCCACAGGCCAGTTTGGCTAGGGATCCTGGAGGTGTTTTACCATCTTCTGGGCATGCAGCAGGGGTCACTGGAGCAGCCGGGGGTGGGGGGGTGGGGAGAGGTAGTTGTGAATTTCCTGCATTGTACAGGGGGTTGGACTAGATGACCCTAGAGGCACCTTCCTACCCTATGATTCTATGATAGCACTATACCTGGAACATCACAGTTCTCAGTTAGGAGGACATAATAATTATCCTGCAGAATACGTTCACCGTTTTATTTATATATATACGTATTTATGTCATTTATGGTCTTCCTTTCTCACTGAGACTCAAGGTGGATCACACAATGTGAGAGCAATACAGTCAGTATCAATGAAAATTTCATAAACAATGCCATAGGGTAAATAAACACAAGTTTACAAAGATGTAACATTAGCAAGAATCCAATACAGAGTTGAAGAAATGCTGAAACAGAACATAAGCAATTCTAGGGGTGACATAAGAGCACATATTTCAAGAAACCGATAGTATGTAAAGCAACATAATGGTGAAGTCTATGTATGAAGGCTCTGGTCCCTAACTCATTAGTGAAGCATCTGAGACCCCCTCACTACAATACCAAAGCCTTTTTGAATATTTCAGTTTTGTATCGTTTGCGGAAAGCTGGGAGAGTGAGGGCTCTCCTAACCTCAGGAGAGCACAGGTGTTGCATCTATTATGCACTGCAATGCCATTTTGATACCAAGTTTTCAGTGTGTGCCATCAACCTCAAATAGCCCCACCCACTAGGTTGTGGGTTTTTTTGGCAGGAAGTTCCAAAATCAAACTAGAAACCAATAAAAGTATGTTACTCTAGTATTTCTGATTCTGTGCTTGTCCTCTGAATCCTAGGAAAAAGAAAATACAAAAGTACTAGAGGTTTCAAATTAAAAATTCAAGCATATTGTAAGAATATAAAATTAGAATAACTTTGAACCACATTTATTTATTCATTTATTTCATTTATACCTTGCTTTTCTCCCCAATGCAGACTCAAAGTGCCTTACATAATTTATTCTCCTCCCTTTTGTCCTTGCAATGGCCCTATAAGAATAAATTCAAAACACATGATACAATAGGTCATTTCTGAACAATGTGTTAAGAGGACATATAAAAAATGAAATTCACAAAAATGGCCATACGACATCCAAACATAGACAACATTTTCAAAAATTGCAGTTCACAGTAATATCACATCTGAAAAACAAATTAATAGACATCCAAGGAGTAAGATATACATTGAACAGGTGATGGACATCTATAGCAGCAGATCTGTGACTCACATTCTTTCATCTGGGATGACATCTGGAAGTACAAATTTAGTGTTGTTTATTGGCTTTGTTTATTTTAGCAGTTTCTACCTCAGTTTTCTCCTTAGTGGGAAACAAAGCAGCTTCCATTGTTCTCTTCTCTATTTTATCTTCATAACTGTTGGGGAAATTCCTTTATTCTTCAGTGTACCAATATGAGGTCCCCCCTTTTTAGTCTGAGTAATTGACCAAGACTTCAAATCTAGTGATCTCAGAAGTAAAAGTTTGTTTTCCAATAAACTCGATGCACAAGGCAGATAACAAAAGTGCATACCAGAATTTGGTAGCACCCACTTTTATACTTTTCAGAAGGAAAAAAATATAAGTAAATAATTGTTTACAGAACAAGAAATTATTACATGAAATGTAAACCATCAAGTGAATATATAAACAATCAGGTAAGAATTACATGATGTTCAAATATAATGGATTGAGAGGTTAAATTCATATCTGCTTTAGGTCAAATACTACAAACAAAATCTTAAGACTCCAGTGATATCTAGGCATGTCTGAAGAGGATATACTCAAGGCAGAGAGAGAAGGGAAAACATCCAAGCCCTTATTCACTCAAGGATCAATATGCTTGCTATGTTCAGTTTGGCCTTCATCTTGTACTGACTAAGCACAGGAAGACCAGAGTATTCTTCTTTGCTAGAAAAATTCCGCATAAAACAGGACATAGAATGAAAAATTGGAAAACTAGGGGTATGCAATTCGGGTTTCCGATTAGGGTAAAATACCCAAATTGTACCCGATTCACAAAGATTCGGAAAGCCCGAATCAAAGCTTTCCAAAGCAATTTGTATCACTTCAGGAAGCTTCAGGTTAAGGGGTTTAAATGCCCCTTTCCATGCCGCTGCAAAGCAGCAGGGAAAGAGAAATTTAAAACCTGGGATCAGCTGTTTGGGGGAGGAATGCCCATTTCTTTGCTGCTTTTCAGCGACAAGGAAAGAGCATTGCTACCCTCCCCTTGGTTCAGCTGCCTGGTGAGGCAGCAGATCCGGGGGCTTTCCATGCTGCTTCACAGTGACAGGGAAAGACTTGGGGGGCTGGAAGCTTCCCCCCTCACTTCAGTATGCTCCAAATATTTATGGAGCATGCCAAAGCGATTTAAATACCTGAATCCGAAGCGGCTTGGCGCTTTGGGTTTCGGGTGTTACAAAGCTTTTTCCCTCTTTGGATAATCATGAAGCAGAAAACCTGATTTTTTTTTCCTGGTGCACGCCCCTACGGAAAACACAACAGAATCAAAAACAAGCCAAGAAATGTATATTACCATACCAATACATAACTATGGAAAATGATCCCTGATGGAAACGTGGAGAGTTAGAATTCTTCCCACCTATGCCCAGTCTTGAATACATACAATTAAAGATCAAAATGCAGATACTCTCCACTGGTTACAGGAGGGCTGTTGCCACACTGGTGATGGGAAGTGGAGGACTGGTTTTCTTAATTCTTTCCTCAGCAGGAGATAGGTGGTGGTCTTTTGTCACAGTGGAAGTGATGAGAAAGTGGGAGCAAGTTTACAGCAGATTGTTTACAGCACATTGACCCAGCACACAAAGGAGGTACATGCTGTGAAGTGAATGCATTTGAGAAGATTTTAATCTTTCCATGTGGGAACAAACAGTTATGGGAGTAGTCGTCTCTTTTCAGGTACATACAAAGAGGATCTTTGACCCAACCTCTGGACACTCTCCTTAGAAAATAAGATGCAGCTAAGTCCCATAGAAATGAAGGGCACTGAAGAATAGCTTAAATCCTATTGATGCCAAAGAGATTTAGATTGCATTTCTCTGGATTGAATGTTGTACGCAATTCACTGCAGTCAGGATACACTGAAGTCATATGTATTCAAAAAAGAATTGATGAATTGAGTTTCAAAGGGGTACACCACGCATCAATCTACTGATAGATGAAGCTTTCTGTCCCCCAAGCTGCCGCCTGTTGCATACCCACTGCAGCTGATCTGCTTATTTGATTGTAATTATGTATGATATAAAAGATTAACTGTATAAGTCATGGTCTTAACTGTACAGCAAATGGTTATAATTTTATCATCTGGTATAAGCAGATGTCTACAGGATTTATGCACAATGCTAGTTCAAATTAAATACTTCATGGCCCAAACAATGAAAAAGCCAAATATGTTGAATGTCCAATATGATATTCCTAATTATAGCTTCAAAGTTATAGGGGTTTTTTGATCAAAAGTCCGGAGTCATGTTTAAATGATATAGGTTTACTACAATTCTAATATTTTAAATAAGAGAAATTGACACTGCAAAGTGCTTTTTTCCTGTACACCTGCCACTTTCAAGTGTCTGCATCATTTCTGAAATATAATTTGCAAAACGTCCTTTTTCTCTCGGTTTATTACCTTGTTCTATCACCACTGGATCATTTTGATAAAATTTAATTACTGCATTTAGTAGCTAATTAAAACTGTTTGATATCTAAAACTTCAGAACAGGAACAAGAAAATCCAAGAGGCTTGGTTTTCTAATCATCTGCATTAGATATGCTGAAATCTGAGATATTCTGTTCCTTTGGTGTAAGTGCATTGGATGAAGTTTTTTTATCTGATAAATGTTGATTGCTCCTGAAATGACTAATAGTGGCTGGGACTTGAGGAAGCAAAGTGCAGAGGAACATAGTCTTGTCCCAAAAAGCCTTTCTGTGGCTCAGAAGATCTTGCAGACAAAGGCCGTTTCCACACACGTTGAATAATCCACTTTCGATACGCTTTAGTGCACATTTGTAACTGATTTTCCATGTGTGGAACAAAAAATCCACTTCTAAAGGATAACTAAAGTGCATTGAAAGTGCATTATTCAACGTGTGTGGAAACGGCCAGAAAATGTACCACAGTATGGGACACTTCAGCAACAAAGCCAAGTGAAGTAAAATCACCTCCTCCTTCATTGCTGCAAACCATAGTAGAAGAAGGAAAGGTGACAGTTTTTTCCTGATTTCCCACCAGTCCCTTGAAAGGATTTGGGGTCAAATATCAAAATGCTTGGGGGAAGGAGAAGGCAGAAATCACATCAACTCTTTCTGCGAGCTTTCTCACTTCTTACAAACCCAATAGCATGCCTACAGTCACTAAGGGAGCCTGATTGCAGAGTGAAAATTCAAACTGGTAGTAAATTCTGAGCTCAATGTTTTAGTTGCTAAGACGCACTTAGAGCCAAGCTGACACAGGTTGGACTCTTGTCAGCTTCCCTCAAGTTTTGATGGGAAATGTAGGCATCCTGGTTTTACAGCTTGGCTCTCCATTACAGCTGCAAGACCAGGATGCCTAGATTTCCCATCAAAACTGGAGGGAAGCTGACAAGTGTCCAACCTGAGTCAGGCATCACTTATAGCTTGGCTCTTAGATAATCTGCCTAAATCCTGTAAACTGCATAAGACGACCCACTTGTGATAATGCTGGGGCATATCCAATGCCAGCAATCCAGTACATTGAGAGTATTCCTGGCCAGCTGCACAGATGCAATCCCACTCAAAACAGGGATTATTTTGAATTGTGAACAAATCACCAGTGTGGGCATATGGGGTGCTTGATTAGACAGGAAATGAATGTAGTGAGTAAATAACTTTCAGTTTTGGAACACATTTTTATTTGTGATGCTTGCAGCTCACTGGTTTTAGAACAACTGATATTAGTTTATTATTATTACTATTGTCCAAAAAGTTATGGCCCAGGTTAATATTTCCAGGAAGAAATTTGCATTTCAAGTATACTATGTTAACACTCCCCCCCCGCCCCCCAGGATGTTATGAATTTGCCATTGTAGATCCATTTCGATTCTTTTTGTTGAGATAGCTGATAAAAATATCATAAACAACCTCGTCATTGTTTTCATTCTAACCAGAGCCCCTTTGTATTCTGCATTGCGTGCATTCATTGGACTAGTAGGGAGTTCCAATTATCCACAACAAAATTTATTGAAAGCCCTCAAAATAATGAATGAATTAGAGGAAATTAGGGGAAATTACAGTCTGCTCACAGATGTTCTTTGAGTTCAAAAAGAGGAATATTTGCTGGAATAAATTATTCGCTGAAAACTATTAAATGCGGTTGCACACATTAATGACTTCTAAATCACAGAGTTTACAAATACAGATGACTTTCCCCCCTAATAACTGAAATCAGAAGGAAATATAAACATTCAGAGAGGAGCTATAAACATAAATACAGTCTATGCTGAAGAATAATGCTTAATTTTTTAAAAAGCAAAATGATAATGTTAAGTAATTGCTTTAAAAAACTATTGGCAAAGAAAACTTTGGGTTAGATCCAGCTGGGGCGGGGGGGGAGTCAATTTTGTCCAATACTCCCTCCTTAGTACAGTGCCTGCCCCCACATGTGTTTTGTCCAAAAAGTCCCATGATCTTTACCATAGCCTTTTAGGTTGTCAAAGGGAATCCCTCCTTCCTTTTTTACCAGCAGAAATGCTGGCTAGATCTTACTCTTTCTGTATCAATGGTAGTTCAATTGAGAAATATATAGTATTCACATCTGTCTTTTATTTTGTTCACTTCAACATAATTAGAGTTTAGATGTGCCTGGTAAATGTAGACCAGTTCACAATTTGAGAAGTGTAGCAGAAAATATTTCATCCAACTTGGCCAGCCAAGGTAGTTAAAGGGAAACTTACCTTAATGAAGCAAGCTAGACAGTCCCTATTCTGCACCAGGTATGCACACCCAACTTCTTTCTCAGCTCATATTCTGCTCACTGGTTGCCAATTTTTCATCAAGCAGTTAGGCTGCTTGTGAGCAGCTCGAGCCTGTTAAGAGGATTACTTTCCATGTATTCAAACAGTACAGTGCAATTGGCACTATTTCATGTTGTGTATTTTCACACAATCCAATGGGTGTGTGTGTCTCAATTCCCTCTCCTAGCCCCTGTCAACATGGTATGCTACTTTGCAGCCATTTTTTAAATTAGTGGTTTCATTTTTTTTCAGTAAGTTATTTATTTAAGACAGTGTTATCAATGTTATTTTGAGAAGGCACATTTTTGCACCACCCCATTGAAGTAATAGGAATAGGAATTTAGGGGCACTAGAAACCTATCTCTAGAAACCTCTTTGACAGTAAAAATTATTCACAAACAAATTTCAGCTGTTTCATTTTCTTGCCTTACTGGTTCGGATTGTTATTTATCTATTTAGAAAATGCATATGCCCTCTCCCAAATCCTGCTTGAGGCTGCTCACGAAGTAAAAATAATACAATAAAATCACAGGGTACACTACTTTGGGCCCGCACTGGGGAGCAAGGTGGGTTGTAAATGAAGTTAATAAATATAGCTGAAGATGGGGGGTGGGGTGCAGATTGTTGGATGAGAAGGAGAGAAAGAAGCAGGGATAGGTATGTATGGAGTTTGCATGTAAATAAGTTGGAGTAATTTTTTTTCCTGCTTGTTAATGTGTTACTGTGGACTTGGTTACTGTGACTGAGAGTGTGTGACTGGATCAAAGTCACCCAGTGAACTTCCACCTCAGAGATGTGATTCAAATCTGGGTCTTCCACATCCTACTCTGCAACTTTAACTACTACACGACACTGGCTTGGGGTGTGTGGAGAGTGCTGCTGTTGGACAGTAGCAAGCAGACAGGCCTGAGTGAGTCATACAAGTCATGTGGTATCAAGTTATCCAGTGGTTGCTCTGGGCTTGGCTGGAATGAGTCTTCCCTCAATGGCCCAAGCAACCTTTTCGAATGCCGGGTGAGATGAGACACACACGAGGACAAAATGCCACAGATAATGTTAAGAGTGGGATTCAAACTCTAAAGGGAAGGTGTTCTCGAGGTCTAAGCTTGGGTAAAGTAGAGAACACCTAAAGCGCTGCCTGTTTAAGAAATAAAAGGAGTGTTGGTTGTGACCAGGGCCTTCCTGAGGTAAAAGTTTGTTATCATAAGGAAGAACTGTAATAAAGGTCCAAAGGCAAGATTTTTTTTAAAAAAAAACCCATTACAGTGAGAATATGGAGACTGACAAAAGAAGAGAAAGAGAAGTCCCTCACTTGCATTTCCTGATTGGCCATATGGATTATCACAACCAATCAGGGATCACTCGGAATGGGAGATAACTCTACATTATTTAGCCAATTATGTTGACACCATAGGGATAAACACTGAGGAAAGTGAGCAAGAAAGGGCAATAAAAATGAATGATTGCTTTTGCAGACATTGCTGAAAATTCAGTGAAAGAGGAGCCTGCTTTTCAAAATGATTGAAATTATTCCCCAAGCAATGAGAAGCATGGTTTAATTCTCTCTGGTTCTGTAATGTCATTGAGTGCAGCTTGTTTACTATGGCATAACCAAGATGCAGTTTAGGTATAGGTTAAGGAACTCTCAGACAATTTGTTTGCCTTATAATTTGACTTGTTTGCCTGACTGCTTCCCAGCTTAACTGCAGGCTCCTTCAATCCAGCTTGCCAGGCCCATTATGAGGAGAAGGAGATCAGAAAGTTATTCCTAGAAGATTTGAACAGACTTTTTATAAATGTGGGAAGCTTTTTAAATAAAATCCTGTAACTTCAAGAGATCTAACTGGATATTTAAAGCCCCAATGACCAGATGTTAACTATTCTAAAGTAACAAAACTTATTCTCTGATTGAAAATTCAGTGTGAGAAACTTTCCCTCAAGATTTGTTTGTTGGTGTAGTTCTAAATAAAACTACGAACAAAATTCAAAGGGGAAGGAAGACATAGGTGGGTGAACAGTTTAAGCCTCTAAAGATCATATTCAAGGGCTTCTGCTTTAAATCTCAGAGGGAAAGTAGTCAAAAAGAAAAGGTGTGGATTGGAACTTCAAAACCGTCAACAATGCTTGCTACACATTCTTTAATCCCCTACACATCCTTCAGCAGACCTTTCCTTCAATAAAAAGTGCAGCACTGAGAATTAAACTGAAGAGAGTGAATGAAGGATCTATAACTTTACCCACATCTATCATTCCCCACCCTGGCCTTCTATTAAGGAAACAAAACACCCTTAAATTGTTCCACCTCTTCAGGAAAATGCCAAATAAGTAAACCTTAAGCTGTTTAAAAGAGGAACAAGAAGAGTAGCTTCTCTCTTTTCTCTGGTACCAGGGCTTCTTTAGCTTCATTGCCTTGATAACAAAGGAAGTCTAATGGGGAAAAGGCCTATCAGGCCTGTCTGTGACTAGGAAGGCTTTTCCAGGACTATTGATGGGCAGAAATGTTCAGTTGAGCATACTCAATATTTTCCACAAGAAATCACTTTCAAAAGTTGAACTAGGTCTAGATTTTGGGGGTTTGTTAGTAGAGACGGGCACAAACAGAAAACCCCCCGAACATAATGTTTGTTGTTCATTGCAATCCACGAACAGGGACTCATGAACACTTATGAGCATGACCTGTTCACGAACATGTTCGTGGTTGGCTGTTCATAGGGGCCAGCAGGCTCTCCTCCAGCCATCATCCAAGTTTACTCAAGATCCCTACTGCACCACTCCCAGAAACCCTACCTGAGCAGGCAGCAGGAAAGGTACCAGTAATAAATAATAGCTTGGCCCCAGAGCCTGGCAGCAGCCCTGGAACCTGAAGGGGTAGATCCATATCCCACCACACACAAATAAAATTCAAGCTCCAGTGTACTCTCCCTATCTCTCTCTCTCAACATGCCAACAGCATGTTGTGGGCTGTTTGTGGCTTTCTTAGTTCGTATTACTGTTTGTGCCCATCTCTAATTGTTAGTCTCTCCTTAAGAAAACGTCATTAGAACTGGATGACCAGAATAATCATTGAGCTTATCAAACTTTCCAATTTGTGTCAAGGTTACCAAGAGGATGATGGCTGGGCAGCTCCAGATATGCTTAGATGAAGGTGAATAACTAAACCCATTTCAGTAGAAAAGAGCAAGGGTCCAGTAGCACCTATAAGACTAACAAAATTTGTGGTAGGGTATGAGCTTTTGTGACTCACAGTTCACTTCTCATACTCTACCACAAAGCTCATCCCCTACCACAAATTTTGTTAGTCTTATAGGTGCTACTGGACCCTTGCTCTTTTCTAATGCTACAAAGAGACTAACACAGCTACCCATCTTGATCTAACCCATTTCAGTGTGGGTTATTTTGTTATGGATAGCCTGGTGGATGATCTCAATAATATTCTGAAACTAGTATTCTTCTAGAATGCTTTGTAAAGCTGGAGGCACTACTTTGCTGTAGTTCTATTTGTTTCTGGAAGGACAGATTCTACATAGTACTTTGGGAACACTTGTTACTTCATAGGAACTAACCAGTGGGTTTTTCAAGGATTTTCTTGCTTGCTATGTGTATCTTTTAGCAGATGTCATCTGGTGTTGTGGGAGGCAGTGTTATCAACATACATATAAAGCTCAACTTTGTTTCTGTTTTTTTCCCTCCCAATAAGATGATGCCAACTCTGACATTGTGATGGGAACTTAAACTTAATCCTATACAAAACAGAATCTTACTATATAATTGAGTAAGCGTATTTCAGACAACTCACTTTATACCCTGGTGCGCCACCAGAGGGTGCTGCCATGAAGGGAAGCCTAGGCAAGGCACCATGTCCCTTCAGAAAAAGTGCCATGGTGGGAAGCCCAGGCAGGGAGCAGGATGGGAGCAGATGGCAATACCCACCACTTGCCTTCACCCAGCTGGTATTAGGAGTGGAGCAGGTGGCAATGCCAACCCCCTGCCTTAACCCAGCTGGTATTAGGAGTGGAGCAGGTGGCAATGCCCACCCCCCCACCTTAACCCAGTTGGTATTAGGAGCAGAGCAGTTGCCAATGCCTGCCCTCACCTTAACCCAGTTGGTTAGAAACAGAGCAGTTGGCAATGCCCGCCCTGCCTTAACCCAGTTGGTATTTGGAATGGAGCAGGTGGCAATGCCCGCCCCCATCTTTACCCAGTTGGTATTAGGAGCAGAGTAGGTAACAATGCCCACCCCCAGCCTTAACCCAGTTGGTATTATGAGCGGAGCAGTTGGCAATGCCCACCCCCCACTTTAACCAAGTTGGCATTAGTGACGGAGCAGGTGGCAATGCCCGCCCCCCACCTTAACCCAGTTGGTATTAGGCACAGAGCAGGTGGCAATGCCCACCCCACCGTCTTAACCCAGTTGGTATTAGGAGCAGAGCAGATGGCAATGCCTGCTCCCCACCTTAACCCAGTTGGTATTAGGTGCAGAGCAGTTGACAATGCCCACCTGCTGCTTTAATCGAGTTGGTATTAGGGGTGGAGCAGGTGGCATTTGCCACCCCCTGTCATCACCCATTTTGAATGAGGAGTGGAGCAGGTGGCAATGCCCACCCCTGCCTTAACCCAGTTGTTATTAGGAGCGGAGCAGTTGACAATGCTCACCCCCCAATTTAACCGAGTTGGTATTAGAGGCAGAGTAGGTGGCAATGCCCAGCCCCGCCTTAACCCAGTTGGTATTTGGAGTGGAGCTGGTGGCAATGCCCAGCCCCTGCCTTAACCCAGTTGGTATTAGGAGCCAAGTTGGTGGCAATGGCCACCCCCCGTGTTCATCGAGTTGGTATTAGGTGCAGAGAAGGTTGCATTCCCCCCCCCACATCACCCATTTTGGATCAGGAGTATAGCAGGTAAGAATGTCCACCTCATGCCTTCACCTGTCTGGGATCAAGCACAGAGCAGGAGAAAATGCCCTTCTTCCCTTCACCCAGGCTGGATATGGAGCAGATCAGGCGCCAATGCCCACTCTCTTCAACCTACCGGGATTTGCCTCTGAGCAGGCCGCAATGTCCATCCTGTTGTTACACTGCTGGAGTCAGGAGCCAAGCATGCAGCAATGCCTGCCCCCTCTTCAACCTGCCGGAATCAGGCGTGGAACAACCAGTAAATAAACAAGGGAAATAAAGTCAAAAACAGTGAAAATATATCCAGATACTCCTGAGTACATAGATAAAATTATTTTATAAATCTCTTTCTGATAATAATCTCAAACAAGTCATAAATGTAAATATATGAACACTTCAATTTCCAATCCACCATACTGAATAACAGACAGTCCACCAGTGTCCTCGAGGACAGAGTCTCTGAGTCCCGAAAAAATTAAATAAGATGCTGGAGAAATTGACAAGAGTCCTCTTCCGAAAATGATTCTCTACATTCAGAGAGGAAACCAATCTGTCGAGACACGTCGACCTTCCTCTGCTGACCACGTAGGACTACCAGGTGAAGGTAAGTATATCCAGTAGTAGTAATTCGAATGATATTCTTTTTGTTTTATATCTTCTATAGGTAGGTGGAACAATAAAAATGAAGCGGGTCCCCTGAGGGGGTCCCTCTGCCCTACAAGCAGCTGGCAAAGTCAGCTTGTTTCGTGTTGCGTCGACTTCTTCAGGGGCCGGTTATGTGGGGATCTATTAGGAGCGGAGCAGGTGGCAACGCCCACTCCACATCTTCATTGAGTTGGTATTAGGTGCGGAGGAGGTCGCAATTCCCTCCCCCACACCATCACCCATATTGGACCAGGAGTAGAGCAGGTGAATATGCCCACCTCGCACCTTCACCTGTCTGGGATCAGGCACAGAGCAGGAGGCAATGCCCTTCTTCCCTTCACCCAGGCAGGGTTTGAAGCAGATCAGGTGGCAATGCCCGCCCTCTTCAACCTACCAGGTAAGCCACTGAGCAGGCCACAATGTCCACCCTGTCTTCACACTGCTGGAGTCAGGAGCCAAGAATGCAGCAATGCCTGCCCCCTCTTCAACCTGCCGGAATCAGGGGCAGAGCAGGTAGCAATGCCCGCACCCCCTTCACCCAGCTGTGATCAGAAGCAGAGCAGGTAGTAAAGCCTGCCACCCATCTTCACCTGTCAGGATCAGGTGTGGAGCAGGAGGCAATGCCTGTTTCTCCCTTCACCCAGGAGGGAGCAGGTGGTAATGCCCACCCCCCTTCACCAGCTGGGATCAGGAGCTGAGCAGGTAGTAAAGCTTGCCAACCATCTTCACCTGTCAGGATCAGGTGCGGAGCAGGAGGCAATGCCTGTTCCTCCCTTCACCCAGCAGGGAGCAGGTGGCAATGCCTGCCCCCCTTCACCCAGACGTAGTCAGGTGCAGAACAGGAGGCAATGCCCCCCTTTACCTGGCATGTATCATTCATGGATCAGGTAGCAAACTCATCACCCCTTCACATGGCCGAGATCAGGCAGATCAGGCATGGAGCAGATGACAATGTCTACCCTCTTTCAGTGACAGAGGAGGAGCAAATGCCTGCCTGCCCACCCTCCCCTTTCTAGAGCCCGTTGTATTTTTTTTCTCACAACAGGCTTTGTTGCTAGTTATCAAGAACAGGGAACTCAATGAATAGGCCCCATGACCATCTCAGAACCTTGGGATGTTCTTATTAATTAATTTATTTTCTTCATTTATCCAGTCCAGTGGGAATACAGTCCAGTGGGAATACAAAGCAGCTTATATAGTTCTGGGCTAAATCCACACGTCCTGACATAGCGCTAAACTGTCGGAACAATGGCATCTTCCTGGCGTGATTTCTTACGTCATTGTGCCACGATTCCAACAGTTTAGCGCTATGTCAGGACATGCGGATTCAGCCCAGTTCCGTTATTATTCCATTATACATTTTTGCTACTGTTTCTAGAATTTATTTTAATGTTTCTGTATACATGCTTTGAAATTTTGCAATGACTGCATATTACTTTGAAATGTTTATAAGAAGTGTGATATAAATTATGCAAATGAAAAGGACACAAAGGGGTCTAGCTGGGTAAATACCCTCCTAGGAATCTCCTTTGTTCCTCTTAAGCAAATGTTTTCCTCATTTCAGGAACTGGATTTTATTAGAAATAGTAATTTTTCATTTGGTAGCAGTGTTATCCAGTCAGAAGCATGTTCTCCAACATGCAGTAATTACTTCAGGCAATCAAATTGTAGAAAAAATAGAACTTATAGTCTATTGAAGTAAATTCCATGTATGGCAATATCTTGGAGTGGAGTTCTAGTCTAAAGAGTTATTTTCCCTATATACCAATGGCCAGCTAGTCTGGCATTGAAGCTGGGTGTGGATGAGGTCTTCATGGTAGGACCTCTAAGAAATGCATCCTTCCCCTTTGGAGGGCATGAGGCTAGAATGAAGAATCTCCTGAGACACAGAGCCAAGCTAGATGAGATGAATTACATGAGAAGAGGCACATGAAGGGAGTTGCAACGTTTGCCAGGAAGCTGAGTTTTAAAAGAGATTGGAAGGATGTGTCAATTTCTGCTCTCTATAGAACCTGGGGAGATAGATCCTCAGAGGGTTTGTTAATTTCCTCCTGGCCTCCTAGAAGGGGAGGTGGAACTGACAGATCTTCCCTGGCTCTGTAGAGAGGGGAAATCGACAAAGCCTTCTAATGTCTTTTAAAACTCAGCTTCCCAGCTAACATTGCAACTCCCTTCACATGCCCCTCCTCGTGTAATTTGTCTCTTGTAGCTTGGCTCACAGAGGAGGAATCAGGAGGCATTTCTACCTTATATAAGCAGCTTATTACCAAGAGAGTTAAACATACACATAGTAACAGATGCAGCATCCCCCAATGTCCAAGGCATGCTGAGTCACCATTTCCATCAGATTTATGTACAAGTTTGAGCCTCATATTATGAAGACCCTCTAATTAAACTTTTAAAAACACCTAAAATATAGTATACTTGATCAACAAACTCCTGTGCTTAGGGTCACGTTATCTGCATGGACAAAGGGCATGTGGAACAGAGGCTGAAGTAAGATGAGAATTAGGTGTGATTGAGTGAAACAACTAACTAGATTCATCCCACTGAATAACTTTTGTGAGATAATCTTGTGCTTCACGTACAAATGTACAGAGTAATTAGTTATATATACAGATAGTTCCCTGACACCTTTTGGAATCCACCTGCTGAGTTCACAGTTTTTAGAGAACGCAGCCACAATGCAGCATTTCTGCTTTACACAACCACAAAACTGACCCATGGGTGCCATGCATTGCCTACAGAAAAGTAATAAGAGAGAAAAGTAGCCTTAAGACCAACTTCCAAAGCCTCTAAACTAGAAGTTTGTATTTCACACATTCATACATGGCTAGATTACTTTGCTGCATTCACAACCCTTAAATTTAAATCTGAGAAATAAGAAAAAAAATACTGATTACAAAGCGGAAAGTATCCTATAAGCAAGTGCTTATTCTAGGATGTCAGCAAAATTTATAAACATAGCTCATTGTTCAAAAATTCAATTACATTTCATATGGCTCAGAAATCTGAAGATATGCTGAATCATGGTAAATTCAATTCCGGTTAAACATTAATCCCAAAGTACCACAGGTTGAAAAGAAAGTCTTATTCTTGTAATAATAAGAACCATTCAGACCTACAGAAAATTTTATATGAGGTATTTAGGCCTCATGTTATATTTTTCTCTTTTGTAGTATTTCACCCTCAATATGTATATCTCTAACAAAGAAATTGTGTCATTATTAGAGGTGGCATGAACCAAAATACGAACCAAAATTTGTCACAAACCAGGCTGGTTCGTGGTTCATGAACTGGCAGTTCATCAGAGCCCATTTCTGATGAACCACCACTAAATTTAGGCCAGTTTGTTTGGTTCATTTTCAGTTCGTCACTGCAGACAGCCTGGCACCAATTAATCCATTTCCTAGGCAATGCGGGGATGGGCTTTCTACAGATCAGGAAGTGACCTTCTGCTGCCCTGGAAGTGACGTTGTCATGAACCAAATGAACCAGTTTGCAAACCAGGGCAAATTCATGAAAGTTCGTGGTTCATGAAATGTGACGAACCATGAACCACATGGTTCGGGTTTTTCCCCAATTCATGCCCACTTCTAATCATTATTCACGGACTTTAGTAGCTGCTTCCTATAGCTAATGCTAGATAGTGACTCAGTCAAGTCTTGAGCCTCCATTCATAGAATAGGACATGCACACTGGGAGCAGGAGAAAGGAGAATCAATTTGCCAACTGCCTGGCAGCTAGTGAAAGCCAATTATCTCTGACATTTAGATCTAGCTGATGAACCAGCTTCTGTGCATAGATCCCTCTTCTGGAGGTTGGTTCCATTGGAACCAATCACAATTTGAACTTTCATTGGCTAGGGAACCCCTTCTGGTTAAAAACCAGGTAAATTTAAGGAAGTGTACAGATAATTGGAGCAGAGTTTTCTGGACACTTTTTAAATTATCATTCATTTATTTTGAACATTTATATGCCTCCTTTCTCCGCCAATAGGGTCCCCAAGGCAGTCAACATCAGACATTAAAACATTTAGAACATTAAAATAACTATAAGTGAACAAACACACACATACAGCCAGGGAGAAGTGCCAGTACAAATTTACTGGGGGTACACCAAACGGAACAAAAACGGCCTCGCTGGCTGGCGAAACACAATGACAGAAGGAGACAGACAAAGCTCCCTGGGGAGGGAGTTCCAAAGTTTGCTGCCTCAACCAAGAAGGGCCTTTTCTGTGCTGCCACCTTTCATGCCTCAGATAACAGGGAGACCCAAAGCAAAGCCTCCTAAAATGACCAGAGTGGACAGACAGATTATATGGAAGAAGGTGGTCCCTAATGTATACTGGTCTCAAACCATACAGAGTTTTAAAGATCAATACCAGCTCTTTGAATTGGGCCCAGAAGCAAATTGGAAGCTAGTGTAGATGGAACAGGATTAGAGTGATGCGGTCCCTACAATCCACTCCAGCCAACACTTTGGCCACAGCATTCTGTACCATTTGCAGCTTTTGGACAGTCTTCAAGGGCAGTCCCAAATAGAATGCAGTAATCTAATCTAGATGTTCCCAGGGCATATACCACAGTGGCAAGATCATTGCTGCCTAGGAAGGTCCACAGCCTGTTCACCAGCCAGAGCTGGTAAAAGACACCCCTGGCCACCACTGCTATCTATTTACTCGACAGGAGGCACAGGCCCAAGATGAACTCCATGCTATGAACCTGCTCCTTTAGGGGGAGAGCAACTTCATCAAGAATAGAAGATATGCTCATTCCTGGGTCAAACTTTCCCCCCACCAGGAGCACCTCCGTTTTGTCAGGATCAAATTTTAGCTGGTTAGCTTTCTGCTAAACTTCCCCCATGTCTTCTTTGAGAAGTCTGCACTGGGGAGGTGGCAAGCAAGTGGAAGGTGTAATGGGGCATTGCTTCAACCCCAATAGCACCTCCTTCCAGCTGTACACTGCTAGCTAGTGCAGAAACACGGTGGCAATTGCATCAGGTAGAACTTGGACTGGGAAGGGTGGACACTGTCAGCAGCAAAATGTCTGTACTAGAATGCAAGGGGCAGGGCCAGCAGGTAATTTTAAAAGGCATTTATCTCTTCTGGTTGCAAGTCTTATAAGACGTAAGAGGTAAGAAAAAGCTAAATCCCAAAGGAACTGGCCTTATTCCCAACTCTGAAGGACAATTCTGAGGTACAGAGGCAGTTAGGCTTGCCATTCCCCCAGTTGGGGGTCAGGAATTCCCTGCCCTAGCCTTCCCCCCACCTCTCACCTGGCCAGCAGGGGAAAGAAAGGTGCGGGAATGTGGTGCTGGAGATGAAGCATGCTCTCATGTGCTCCAGAGCACCCCCCCACATGTACCCATGTTGCACCAGAAATGACATAATTCCTGGCATGACACAGAAGTAATTGAGTGAAAATCGCCCCCCAAATTTAGCATTTGGGTCTGATTTTCACTCAATCAGGCCCCGGCGTGACCCATTACTTCCCTGTCATGCCAGGAATGATATCATTCCTGGCGCAACACAGGGCTCTCTGGAGCAAAAGCATACATGCAACATAAATCCCCCCATGCGTGATTCTCCCCCATGCCCTCCTATCCCCACACTGGCCCCTCAGGGAACTGGAAACCCTACAGGCAGATGATTGAGATCCCCTTTGGAACTTCTACCTGTTGCTGCCAGGACTCAGTTCCCTAACCCTAAGCTAACTCACTTTCGATACAACATTTAAAGGTCCACAAGAGCCTGATTTAACTCATGACCACAGCTGGAGGTAAGGAGGGGCTCCTGCCTCCCCTGCCTCAGGCTGTTTCCTCAACTTAAATATCTCTGAGGGAGGTATCTGCTACATTTTGGAACTGTGCATACACTGAATCCTGCAAGTCCTGCAGATTTATAAAATGTCATTCCTTGTAGCTATGGGAGCCTGGGCTGGACATTACAAAATGTAAGGTGTGGATTTGCAATCACTCAGATGTTAAAGAAGAATGTCTCCCTCCCACCCTATCCTAATTCATCTGCCATGTTCATGTAGAGTAACAACTACACAAGGCATCTTAGAGGAAGGAAAATACTGGCAGCAGTTCTTTCCATTTCCCCCCCATTTTTTTCTCTCCCCTATCCCAGTGCATTCTAGGATTTGTAATTCCCAGAATGCCTCCCACTCCTCCCCGCCCCAGTATGGTTTCTGTGTATTATAGATCCCAGAATGCTTAACATGAACTATGAGGCATCTTTGCACTATAATTCCCTATAATTCTGCCCATTTGGGGCAGGATGATAAAAAAGAAACAGATCAGAGAGAGATGTGTTGAAATGATTTATTGAACTGTTTTCACTGTTTCTCTCCTGGACTGCAGAACTCAAAATGACTTGTATAGTAAAGTCCCCAAATTACAATTTAGAATGCAGAAACACAGAAAAAACAGCTTCTATATTACAACTTAATTGGTATTTATTAATAAAAATGTCTCAGTGAGGATCTCACTCCCTTCCCTAGACAAATTTTTTTGTAGTGCCTCAGGCACGCGATAGGTAGGGATGAGCAGCTGACTGGAACATATCTTTTCTGAGGGAAACATTTCTTTCTCACTACTGTTCCAGTTTGCCACTCCATTGCTCTCCATTAATAAAGCACATGGTTCCAAGTTCTGGGTAGGGAAATTCCTGGCGGTTTGGGGTAGAGCAGAGTTTGGGGAGGGATCTCATCATGGTATAATGCCATAGTGTCCACCATCCAAAGCAGCTATTTTCTTCAAGGGAACTGATCTCTATAGTCTGGAGATCAGTTGTAATTTGAGGAGATTTGCAAGCCCTACCTGGAAGTTGGCAGTCCTAAAGATACATTGGAATGGGGTAGAACAGGAGAGAAGGGATTCAAGAGGACACCATCCTGATAATACTACTGGGTGTACCATGGATTCTGAGGTAACACTATAAATAACATGTTACCTAGTCTCTTCATGGCAACTTTTTATTATGTGGAGACCCACAATATGGGATTGCCAAGTCCCCTCAGCCTCTCAGCGAGAGCGGGGGGTGGGGGGACCTGGTACTCACTGGCACATGCACACTTCTGATGCCTATGCAATGATGTCACTTCCAGCGAAAATCCCCCCTTCTTCATGCAGGAGCACTCCTGCATGAAGAACGATGATGTCACTGCAGGAAATGACATCATTGCTCCTTGCTGGGAGCACACCTGCTGTGTGCCTGCCCAGGTTGCCTGCTAGTATGGCCCCAATGACTTCTGAGAAAACCTCCAGTTCTGCAGACCTGAAGAACTAACAATTAAGTAAATAAATGCTAAACAATAATGTCAAATAATCAATGCAGTCATAAGGACGAATGATACAATGAATATTTCTTAGTCAGGTGGGATATGCTTGCTGTAGACGTGATGGAGCAATAGGTTTCTTGTTCTGACGGCAGCCATTTTTCTTTTAACCTCATCGCCCAGCTACATAAGAGCCTGTCAAAGTCTGGCTTTTATCTCTTAAATTATAATTAAGGCATTAAATTATGCTGTTGAAAAGCTTCTGCTTAAGAATGAACCATGAATCTGAATAAAGTAAGGGTTATTGAGGGAGGGGGGGGGGAGAAATCAGAAACTAACCAGCTGAAAAATAAACAGAAATACCATTATTTCTCCCAGAAGCAGGCACCGAGAAAAGAGACACATTTATTTAAAAGTGTGCAAAATACATCAGCCTGCAGTTATCAGCTTACCATGACAGTCACAGAATCAAAGTTTAATTTGGATAAATAGATTGGAAAAGAAATGTTGTTTTCAGCTGGCAGGTAAGCCTGTTTTCAGTTCAGATAAATTGTTCCACCCAATAACTTATATTGACAGGCTTATGAGGAAAGCAAATATGCTTGTGAGCTAAGGGTACAAGTGGGAATCGGGGCTTTTATTTATTTATTTCCCCTATCCACTGGAAGAGCTGTGCTTTGGGATGGTTCATTCTGCTTCAAGTAACAACCAAGGCAATATAGCATACCTGAGTTTGCTTGGCTGAAATTGTTTTTTCTTATTCCTTTTTTTAACACCCGTGGCTTGAGGTGTATGAATAATAGAAAATATCTTGTCTCTTTTAAAGTGTAAAAGAAAAGCAAAGATCAAGATTTGACAAGGTGCATCTTGCACACCATCTTTTCAAAAGGCAAAAAATTTCATACAGCAGTCTACTGAGTAAACAAGTTAGTAAGCTTTTTCCCCCTATTGTATTGTATTTATTGTATTTTGCTAGCTTCCTGACATTCTAATTTACAATACCCCTCCCACTCTGTCTGGGGCCATTTCCACACTGCTTACCTTCCCTCAGAACGACTCAGAACATCGTGCAAAAAATGCAGAAGATCGCGTTTTCTCTCGCGAGATTTGTGTGATGTCGCGCAAATCTCGCGCGATAAAACGCGATCTTCTGTGTTATTTGCACGATGTTCTGGGTCGTTCCGAGGGAAAGTAAGCCATGTGGAAATGGCCTGGGTTTTAAGGACCCCTTCCTTTTTTTACTCCTCATATCAAATGAAGGGAGCCCTGACTCTCGAAAGCTCATGTGCTAGAAATCTAGTTGGTCTTTAAGGTGCTACTGGACCTGAATCTTGCTCTTCTACTACAGACCAACTCACCTACCCTCCTGAAACTAAGAGCCAAGCTACAAGAGATGAAATACATGAGAAGGGGCACATGAAAGAAGCCTCAGTGTTAGCCAGGAAGCTGAGTTTTAAAAGAGATTGGAAGGCTTTGTCAATTTCCCCTCTCTACAGAGCCAGGAAGATTCCCTGCACAGGTTTGTTTATTTCTTCTTTGCCTCTTAGAAGGGGAGGTGAAACTGACAAAGCCTTCAGGAGGCCAAGAGGAAATTAGCAAACCCTCTGAGCAGTGATCTCTCTGGCACTGTAGAGAGGGGAAATTAACAAAGCCTTCTGATCTCTTTTAAAACTCAGCTTCCCAGCTAACTTTGCGACTCCCTTCATGTGCTTCTCCTTATGTAATTCGTTTCTTCTAGCTTGGTTCTAAATTAGTAAGATTATACATTGTGATGTCATTGGTGGATCAAGAAGGCCGGGATCCTGACTTTGATGCAGCTAGATTATCCAGTCCTATTATGCATTTATAACATTCCTGTTCTCATACCAGTTGCCAAGAATCCCGGCTGAGTGAAGGGACGAAGGGCATTGCCTCCTGCTCTGCACCTGAGCCCAGCCAGGTGAAGGCATGAGGTGAGCATTGCCACCTGCCCCACTATTAATCCAAAATGGGTGATGGTGGGGGGTGGGCATTGCCACCTGCTCTGCTTCTAATACCAACTAGGTTAAGGTAGGGGTTGGGCATTGCCACTTGCTCCGCTCCTAATACCAACTGGGTTAAGGCGGGAGGCGGACATTACCACCTGCTCTGCAGTTAATACCAACTGGGTTAAGGTGGGGGGTGGGAATTGCCACCTGCTCTACTCCTAATACTAACTGGGTTAAGGTGGGGGTGAGGCATTTCCACCTCTCTGCACCTAATACCAACTGGATTAAGGCAGGGGCGGGCATTGCCACCTGCTCCGCTCCTAATACCAACTGAGTTTAGGTGGGGGGCATTGCCACCTGCTCCACTCCTAATACCAATTGGGTTAAGGTGGGGGCAGGCATTGCCACCTGATCTGCTCCTAATACCAACTGGGTTAAGGTGGAGGGCGGGCATTGCCACCTACTCTTCTCCTAATACCAACCGGGTTAAGGCGGGGGGAGCATTGCCACCTGCTCCACTCCTAATACCAACAGGGTTAAGGTGTGGGGCAGGCATTGCCAACTGCTCTGCTCCTAATACCAGCTGGGTTAATGTGAGGGTGGGCATTGCCACCTTCTCCACTCCTAATACCAACTGGGTTAAGATGAGGGGTGGTCATGGCCACCTGCTCCGCTCCTAATACCAACTGGGTTAAGGTGGAGGGTGAACACTGCCAACTGCTCTGCTCTTAATACCAGCTGGGTGAAGGCAAGGGGTGGGTATTGCCACCTGCTCAACTCCTAATATCACTGGGTTAAGTTGGGTGGTGGGCTTTGCCACTTGCTTCACTACTAATACCAGCTGGGTGAGGGTGGGTGATGGGCATTGCCACTTGTTCCGCTCCTAATACCAACTGGTTTAAGGTGGGGGGTGGGCATTTCCGACTGCTTTGCTCCTAATACCAACTGGGTGAAGGCAGGGGGTGGGCATTGTCACCTGCTCCACTCCTAATATCAGCTGTGTTAAGTTGGGTGGTGGGCATTGCCACCTGCCTCACTCCTAATACCAGCTGGGTGAAGGCAGGAGGCGGACATTGCCACCTTCTCCCATCCTGCTCCCAGCCTGGGCTTCCCACCATGGCACTTTTTCTGGGGGGACATGGTGCCTTGTCTAGGCTTCCCTTCATGGCAGTGCCCTCTGGTGCTGCACCAGGGTATAAAGTGAGTTGTCTGAAACACGCTTACTCAATTAATTATATATATATATATATATATATATATATATATATATATATATATATATATATATCTCCTGTGAGGTAGATGAAGCTGAAGGTGTGAGTGGTCCAAAATCACAAAGAGACTTTGTGACAGGGTTAAGGTTTTAACCTGGGTATTCCTGTCCCTTGATCCAACACTCTACAGCAACATCATTATGGCTCTCAAGTAAATAAGTGATTAGATATGAATGGGACATCCCTTCCTTGGTCCATGAAATACCATGGACCCACAGCTCATGGGTTTTTCTGGGTCCATGCCCATCTCTAGTGTTAACTTTATACCACCTATTACTCTGTGCAGTCCTTAGGTAAATAACTTTTATTTATTTATTTATTTACTTACTTTATTTATAACCCATTTTCCTCCCCAACGGGAACCAAAAGTGGTTCACAACATTCTCCCCTTTGCCATTTTATCCTCACCTAACCCTGTGAGTTAGTTTACATTGAGAGTGTGTGACTAGCCTGAATTCACCCAGCAAGTTTTCACGGCAGATTGAGGATTCAAAGTGGTGTTTCCCAGATCTTCATCTGGCACTCTAACCACTACACACAGTCAACCTTAAAACATCACCACGAGGTCCAAGTCTGTTCTCAATTCTGAATTCAGTCATCTTCAGTATTCAGATCAATGAACGCTCTCGCTTGACTTTTTGGAGTGAATCATTTCAGAAATTTGGAGTGATCAAGCAAACAGAAATAAATTATTTATATTGTTAAGGACCTTCTTTCTGTGAGATAAGATTACTTTCTAAAATGTATGCCAAGGGGATAATTATACAGAAATGCACTACAGAATGCTGAAACGATGAAAGCATGGCAAGGGATGAAAATATCTTCATAAAGGAATAACATGATTTTAAAAAAGAAACACACTTTTGAGTGGCTAGTTATTGTACTGGTGCAGACTGGGCTCCAATGCACAGTCCAAGGCTGGGACTCAAGGGACTAGGCAAGGTGGGGGCAAGGGGCAGCACAGTGACTGGCTTCATAACAATTGTATGCATTGCATCCACACCCACCAGCCTCTCTTGGCTGGTTTTATAGCCCCATGGCTAAGGGCCATGAGTGCAGGCAATTGCTTGGGAAAGGATCCTGCACCCACTCTCTCTCCTCGTCAGAGAGCAGCTGGCGCCAGCTCAGGAGGCATGCACTTTGCCTCCTTGCCTGCAGCTCCATTCTCAGCTTCTGTGTGTTGCTCTCTAAGGGAGGAGGTGAAGCTGGAGGGCTGGGGCCCGCTAACTGAGTTTCACCTGCTGGATTAGAGCTAGAGGGTGTTGGCTCTCCCCAGGTGTTGGTTGTGCCTGCTGATCAGCATCCTGCTGGTCAGCTTCTGTTAGCTCCCCTTCTCCCGAGGAGCCCTTAGTTTCTGGCAGTTCAAGGCTGGCTGCCCAGGGCTCCTCTTCCCCTGAGGAGTCCTCACTATCGTTGAGCCCTGGCTGACTCATGAGAGCTGCTTTAGAAATTTGTATAAAATAGAATGCATTTTGGAACCTGAAGTGATTGAGAAAATGTATGGAGTTCTGTCTCAAACTGATCTCCAAATGATTCTAAATGCTTCATTTCGTGTCCTGAAGGTTTCTTGGGGGTTTTGCCCTCCATTCTCAGCCACAGAGAATTTTTCAAACTTGGAGTATTTTCGATTCACTATGAATCATGTGAAACCTACTAAGCGACCCTGCTGGATGATATTACAGCAACAATTTCTCACTGTGGGCCAGTAATAGCATGAGTTTGTATAAAGCCAAAGATCTCAGCTGCCCCAGTTTTGGGCATCATCATCTCCATGTTTCTATTATTGCTTGACACAATAGGGAAGGTTCTGTGTATCAATGATTTAGCAGGAGCAGCTCAGAACTAACAAAAAAATTGCCTGCAATTCTCACAACAATAACACTATTATTCTCATTTTTTAAAAAATGGAAAAAACTGCAAAGAAGGCCAATTCATTTTTATGCAACATGGAAGCTACCATGTAAAAGTTTACTTTGAGGGAATTTTTTAAAAAGTGTTGGTAAGACATGATGTACGCTAACCATGGATCTGGTGAATTAGCTCTTCCAGTTGTTTTTTTGGCAGATTTTATAGAGAAGTAGGCATGCAAGTTTGTCCTCTTATGACATTGTCACCTCTACAGCAGTAAACAATGTCCTCAAATTATAGCCAGTCACCACTTTACTTTCTGTAAACAAAGCATCCAGGGTCAAAAACCATCCTAGAAATCCATTTGTTTTTCTATTGTTTAGTTTCTTACCCTATTTTGCAGTAAAAGGGGTAGGAAAATACACCAAGAGATATAGAACATTAGGAATTATTAATGTTAGATGTTTTCCTTTAAAATTCACGAAAGTGTATGTTTTTTGTCTAAGGTTCCAAACAGTTTTTGCTGTTTCCGTTTTTTAAAAAACTTTGTAAAGGAATCATATTGGTGTGTCTTATTTAATATGTGAAAGGAGGTCAAAAAGAAACATTCTGCCTCGTGTCAAAATGTGTTTTAAAGCTCTGGATGTTTTAGTATTGCTAAACACAATGACTTCGGTCATCACAAACATTTCTCTTTTTGAAGATTTTTTCCCCCATTAAAGATACAGTGGGATTTGTCTTGGGGTAGAAATATACTCCAAATGCAATATGTGTAAAGTTTGTTTTTTCAGTGTCCAGTTTGAGAATTAACACACTTTCTCCATTAGTTTCTTCACCATTTAACTAGATAGACAAACAAGAGGATTTATTTATAGTCCACTTTTCTCACTGAGACTCGAGGCAGATTACACATTGTAAGTCAGTACTATCAAAAACAATACAATAAGGTATGGATTGCAGAAATTTGAGAAGAAGCTTAAATTACATCACAGGAATAGAAAGATTGACAATGCTATAATTGAACATAAATAGTTTGACATATTAAGTGATGTGGTAGCATATCTACATCAACAAACAGTACTCAGTAGTATCATCTACAGTCCCTGTCCCTTTACGAAATGGTCTCTGAACCCTTTCCTTACAGCACCACCCTATTGCTTGAATAAAAAAGCCCTCCTGAATAATTCAGTTTACATAGCTTGTGGAAAACCAAGAGTGGGAGCTTTCCTAATCTCTTCAGACAGTCCATTCCATAAAGTGGGGGCCACCACAGAGAAGGTTCATGTGTGGGTAGCTGTAGATCTTGCCCATTTGCAAAATCTGCAAATCTGCTTAAGGTATCTGCATAAGACCCTATTCAGATAAGCGAAACTGCCATGGTGGAACATATACATAGACAGTCCTGCAGATATGAGGGGCCAAGGCCGTAATCAGCTACAGCTACCAGAGCCATTCCTGTCCTATAGCCCTATCTGAAACCAGATTGGAAAGGGTCTAGAGCACCCGAGATATCTAAAAAGATCCAGAGTTGGCCATCTACTGTTCTCTCAGACACTTAGCCCAGAAAAGGCAGATTAGAGACTAAGCAATAATTGCCCACATCATTTTTGTCTGTGGGTAGTTTTTTATGCAGTGGGTGGATGCCCATCTCTTTGAGTCTCTGACAGAAGGTGCCCTGAGTTAGTGGCTGATTTATGATAGACATTAAGGGCTTATTAATGGGATCTTTGCAAGATTTCAGCAGCCAAGATGGGCAAGGATCCAAGGCACAAGTAGTGACCTTCACTGGTGCCAGGATCCTGTCAATATCTGTCACTGTAACTGGGTCAAAATGATACATACACAGACCCGATAGTGTGTTAATCATCTCTTCCACCTCATCTGTATCCAGATGCTGGTATTCAGATCAGAGCATATTCGTGCTATTTTATCTGCAATAACTTTGCAAAGGTGACACAGCTAATTGTCTGTTCTTGAAGCCAGTAAAGGTTCAGATTTAGGAGTAAAGAACATGTTGAGATACCTTAAACAACTGGAATGGTCACGCTGATGCAATGTTTGCAGATAAGTGATGTTTCTTTGTCTCTATCACCAATGTTTCATAGATCTCCCAATGGGTTGAAAAGTCAAGTTCAGGAGTCTTGGCCGTAAGAACACACTTTGATTTCCAGGGTTCAAGTTTAATTTATCTGGTCATGGTACACACTTGTAACAGGAGTTCACCCTCCATGATCCCATCCTATCCATACAATCCCATTAGTTATTAAAGGGAAAATATTTTGTTTCTGAAATGTCATACAGTTACCATACCATGATAAACCCTGTGTACATTAAAAATCTCAGGGCAGCTAAAACGTATCAACCTCCCACCACACGTGAGTCTTCTTGAATCCATTAGGATTTTTCATAGAAAATTATTCCAAAACACCTTATTGTGTGTAAGAATTCGTAATTCTGACATGCTTATTCATTTTTATTTATTTGAGCACATTAATTAATGTATTAAAATATATCGTGTTTTCTCACGCGAGTTTTGCGCGACCTCGCGCAAAACTCGCGCGAGAAAACGTGATATTTCGCGTTTTCCGCGCGACGACGCGCAACGTTTCGGGAGGCAGAGGGCCGTCTGGAATCGGCCCTAGTTTGCCTGTATGGTTGGCCTGGCCCTGGTAATACATCTGCATCCTGCAGATTTAGCTAATGCAGCATCTTAGTTTTTCTTTCAGCATAGTGCTCTGAAAAAACTGCTCACGGGAAGCTTCATCATGCAACACTCATGATGCAGCAATATCACACAAAGCAGAAATAACTCATTATCTTTCTATACAAAGCTTTCCCCTGGAATATGTGCAAGTCCAATGTGTCAGCATGATCATTGTTTCCAGAAAACAATAAAATGGAAAAAAAAACACTCATTATCGTCAGGAATGAGAAACAATTTACTACTTGTTCTGCTGATATAAATTTAGGCCAATCTGCTGTTCACAATAGTTTAGCGTCCTAATACTTTCTATGCTTTGTTGCCATAAAAAAAAATGCTGGCAAGGGTAGGTGGGACTCATAAATCACTTGCTTCTAAAAATCCATTGTAATGAATTGGAAAATTCTCATCCTTTCTAAGATCACATGCAAACATCACAACAAACCTTTGCTTGTTCAAGATGGGCACAAACGTAGCTTGTTGTCTGTGCCCACACACTCCCTCCCACCTTCTTCCTAGCATGCATGAAACAGGATTGAAAAGCTTCTTGCTCTGAGAAGCCCGAACTCCTGTTTGCCATGATATATATATATGGACTCCAGGACAAACTGGAACTCATTTTTTCACAACAAACCAGAATTCTAAACTAAGATTAAACTGTGGATTATAATCCTGTTTCCTGAGGAAGGATTTATGCAATCTGAAGAGAAACCAGAGTATTTTTCCTGAGGAAGAGAAAGGCTCAGATTTGCCCATGCATTTGAATTTGGAAATTACAGCAGATTACAGTATATTCGATAAAGTATATTGTTTATCTTATCATCTTTTTAAAATCTGCTTATGTTTTATGACTAGTTTTGATGTTGCTTAGATATAATCAAGGGCAGAGAGGCACAATGTTAGCTGAGAAGCGTAGTTTTAAAAGACCGATCCAAAGGCTCTGTCAATTTCACCTCTGTACAGAGTTGGCAAAGATTGCTCCTCAGAGGGTTGTTAATTTCCTCTTCACCTGGCCAAAGGCTCTGTCAATTTCACCTTCCCTTTGGGAGGCGAAGAGGAAATTAACAAACCCTCTGAGGAGCAATCTTTATTGGCTCTGTAAAGAGGTGAAATTGACAGAGCCTTTGGGTCTGTCTTTTAAATTATGCTTTCCGGCTAGCATTGCGTCTCCCTCTGTTTGAGTGTCATCGTGTAAGATGTCTCGTGTAGAGAGACTCTAGGTCATACAGCTCTGCTGTTGAAAACCTCTTGTAGTCAGTATCTCAAAATACTTTAACTTTGCTTCCTGCTAACCCAGGGGCTATAGCAGCTTTCTGGAGCTGGAGGATGAGAGGAATTCAATTACCTAGTCATAGATATAATCAAGAGAAAAGCAACATATATATTTTTAAAAGGTATGGTTTGTTTCTTAGCATCCCACAGAAAGTACAAAATGGGGTCCTCTCCCAAAATAACGCATTCTTTCCTGTGGAAGGTCATGAGGCAAGGAAACAGAAACACCCAAGAGAAAGAGAGAGAGGAGGAGTCAGGACTGGCATTCTCATCTTAGACCTTAGCTTACTTATCAAAAGAGTAACATATACAGACAGAGAGACATGAAGAGTCCCTCAATATCCAAGGCATGCTGAGTTACCTATTACAACAAGATTCTGTACAGCAGGGATCCCCAACCCCCAGGCCACGGACCAGTACTGGTCCGTATCCTGTTAGCAACAGGGCCGCACCAGCAGCATAGTGTGGTCTACTGTATGGCAGTGCCAGTGAAGGGGAAGGAGGGCGAGCAGCGAGGCAGCCCGCTTCCCCACTTGCCACCCCACTTCCCCATCTGCTGTGCGACCAGGGTACCCAGCAGCACAGGAGAAGGGAAGGCAAGTGGCGAGGCAGTCTGCTTCCCTACTTGCCTTGCTTCCCTGCCTACCATGCCTCTGGGGTGCCCGGCAGTGCAGCCGAAGGGGCGAGCAGTGAGGCAGCCCACTTCCCTGCTTGCCTCCCTGCTTCCCCGTCTGCCGCACTGCCGCACATATAATGTGATGATGATGATGATGATGATGATAGAAATAAAGTGTGCAATTGTATCATCCCGAAACCATCCCCCCACTCTGGTCCGTGGAAAAATTGTCTTCCACAAAACCGGTCTCTGGTACCAAACAGGTTGGGGACCACTGCTGTACAGGATGTAGAGAAGAGGCCATAAGATCAAGGCCTAAAGCATTTTTCTCCACCCCCTCTTCTTTTTTAAACATCTACTCTGATAAAGAGTTCTAGAGAACTAAAAAGGTTGCATGCAGTTTTACATTCCATTGGTTGGTCATAATAAAAGGTATCACATAGCTTTTGTTTGGGGATTTTGCCTTGGAGCAGTACAGCTAACTGCAGTCTTCACATTTGCTCAGAAATGATAGCACCTATGCAAAAAGAACATTTTCTTTTCAGCAGTTGGAGGAAAGGTGATCTTAAATAATACAAATGATACAGGGAGAAACTGATGCTCTTTTCTTCCTCTGCCTTTCCATATTTAATTGCTGATCTTGTGAGATCCCAAGACCTCTGTTTTCTGTTCTTCAGAAGATATGTTTGGTATTCCTGGTATCAGTATGACACCAGTTAAAAAAGAAAGAAAGAAAATGAAAAGTTATATCAACAATGCACTGAAGGCATATGGTATCCTTTTTAAAGTGAGAGAAGAAAGATTGTGCTGCTTATTGTCTGGAGACATTTCTTGATTTGTAATTCTTTCTAGACATCATAGTATTTTGTGAACATATTTGGGTTTTTTAATGCAGAGCAAAGCAAACTAGATAGCAAAGCCAAACCTCCTAGACCATATTCCCTTGCCACGGCTGTTTCAGTTCATTAGTGGTATATCGCAAGATGCACCTGGAAAGTTTCATTAGGCATCTATCAGTCCTTAAAATATCTGAAACCTTTTAAAAGAGGGAATTCCCAGAGAAGCAGCAAGTGCAGTTCCATTTGAAACTTGTTGTTTACTTAGGGGAAAAAAGACCTTTCAGTCAAACTGAAAACTATATAAACATAAGGTCTGGATTTTAAGTTTTTATGTTTCTCTAATGCAGAAGTTCTGAAACCCTGCTTTTCCATTACTTATTTTATTATTGTTTAATGTTGAAGAATATCTTTCTCAAAACTTTGTACACATGGGAATCCCACAAGATGAGTCAATTAAATGCAAACACTGTTGTTTTTCCTTTTGGACATTTTTGAAAAAGCGAAGCCATTTCCAAAGTAGTGGATATTCATCTTTTTCTGCCAATGAACTCACAATAGGCACCTCTAAATGAAACACTGCCAACAGAAAAGTCAGCTCCGATATATTTGATCTTAAGATTCCTATATGCTTTTCCAGTTGGGGTAAATAGCAAATGGTAGAGTTTTAAACTGAATGGGAAAACTGTGTGGGCCAAGGATTAAAGTTCCTGCCGCAGCAGCCATTTGAAGGGCAGGAAGGCCATTTTCAGCCTCTTCCATTGCCCTGCAGGCCCCCAGGGCGGCGGAAGAGGCTGAAAATGACCTTCCCACCCCTCCTGGGAGGGGAGGAAGGACACTGCACTGCAGTGTGGGTCTAGGGCTGGGGGGTGGGGCTGGGGGGCAGGGGGGCTGAGGTTTGGGCAGTTTAAAGGGCCCTGCTGCAGCAGGCCCCTTTAAACTATCAGCTGGCAGGCGGCATGGGGGCATCCCCCTGCCGCCTTCCAGCTGATATTTTAAAGGGACCTGCTGCAGCAGGGCCCTTGAAAGGGCAGTTTAAATGGGTCGTATTTACAGGGGCAGTTTAAATGGCCATTTCCCTGGGGAAATGGCCATTTAAACTGCCCCTGTAAATACAACCCAATGAACCAGCATGGAAAGGAGCTTCCACGAACCCTGGTTTGCAAACCCTGAACCGGCCTGGTTCGTGAGTTTTTTTGGGTTGAATTTAGGTTCATGCCCATCTCTAGTAAGGACTTAAAGCTGCTTACATCATTCTCCTTTCCTCCATTTTATACTCACAACAACCTGGCATGGTAAGTTAGGCTGAGAGTGTTTCACAGGCCCAAGGTCAACCAGCCAATTCGTATGGCAGAGGGGGGGGACTTAAACCTGGATATCCCAGATCCTAGTCTGATGTTATAACGCTTGCACCACAATGGCCATGCCATTGCTGATCATGAGGAGGGAATGTACCCACAGGCACTTCCTCCATGCTTTTGCAGCATCCAGACAACTCCATGATTGCGTGGGGCCTGTGCCTGCTCTCTTTCCCCATGTGTGGGTTCATCTATACAGGGCTTCTAATATCATAAAGGTTTGGCATCATGTGGCATTCTTGTAAATGCCACTTGATGAGAAAAGAAACAGTAGCATCTTTTAAAGACTGGAGATATTACCTCAGTAGATTATGGGAAGGGGTAGAAGCCACAACGGGCCAGAACGGGCATTAAACAAATAGTGGTACCCCCCCCTAAAAAAACCAATGGGATGTGTTAAAGACACTGGAGAACAATATTTTAGAAATGCAAACAAGAAACTATCATGCTTTTATTAACCCTTTCCCTGCCAAAATGTTCACGGAATACCACCGAACAGGCTGGAACAGGCACAAAAGAAATGCCTGTTCCAGCCTGTTCTGTGGTATTCTGTGGTATTTTTACGGAACCATTAAAACAGTGTGAAGCACTGAGGACACCCAAGAACAAGATTTTAGAAGTGAAAACATTGAACTGACATATTTTTATTAACCCTTTCCCTGACAAGATGCCCTCCAAACACTACGGAATGGACCAGAACGGGCTCTAAATAAATGCTAGTGCAACAAAAAACAGTAGGAAGCATTGAAGACACACAAGAATAAGATTTTAGAAATGAAAATACTGTACTGGCACACTTTTATTAACCATTTACCTACCTAAATGCTCCTGGAACACCAGGGAACAGGCTGGAACGGGCACTAAAGAAATGATAGGACTACAAAAAAAAGTGGGAAGCATTAAAGACACTGCAGAACCAGGTTTGAGAAGTGAAAACATTGAACTGGCATGTTTTATTAACCCTTTCCCTGCCCAAATGCTCCCAGAACACCATGGAACTGGCCAGAACAGGCAGTAAAGAAAAGATAGGACCACAAAAAACAGTGAGAAGCATTAAAGACAAGGTTTGAAAAGTGAAAACAATGAACTGGCACACTTTTATTAACCCTTTCCCAGCCAAAATGCTCCCGGAACAAAATGCTCTTCACATGTCAGATGGCTTGTGTAGAAAGACTCTCAGTTAAGAGACAAGGGATTATACTGAATCCTGCACTGTAGTTAGAAAAGCAAGTTAATTCAGCTGCAAAAAAAAGCCTTTTCCCAATTCAAGCTAGCCTACCTTGACACAGCCGATCTGGCCACCTGGATTCATGCACGGTTAACATCAAGATTAAACTACTGTAATGCACCCTATATAGGAGACTCCAGCTGCTGCAGAACACTGCAGCTCATTTACAAGCAGGAGCTAGGCAAAGCGTGCATTTCTCACCTATGTGCTACGTCAGTCTGAGTTCCAGCAAATAACACACAGACGCCATCATTTGGTTGGAATGGCCACAGGTTTATCGCTTACAGCTAGATGGAGCATTGGCCAGGCATATGGACAACGTATCCTCGCTGGCATCAGAGGCCCCACTCCAATGCATATCACTCCAGGCCCATGCTGGTGTGCCACAGCAAGCGTTCTTCCACCATCAGTCATGCTGGTCAGCCATTGCCTTCCGATCCATTGGGTTGAGCTGCTCAAATGTTCCACTCACCCTTTTAGGATCCAGCCCAATGTCTCAAGACTGCCAAACCCATAAAGTTGTGACAACCCCCCTGCTGCCCAGAGAGCAGAGGATGGGTGGGCAATGTGCTGCTCCTGCCAAGGATCCACAGGAATGGTGCTGACCATGTTATTGGACAGGAGAAGGGATGGTCACTCCTCCTCTTCTGACTTGACCATGCCTCCACTTTATCCTTGCCCCTGGTGCAAACTCAGCCTGCTGGTGAGTCTGTGAGCTTCTTATTACTCCCATTGTGCAGTCACTCCACTAGTTAACCATCAATTACCAGGCTCAGTTCAAGGTTTTGACTATCATATGGCCTTGGCCCCTCATATCAGCAGGACCACCTCTTCCCTTATGTTCCACCATGGCATCTTCGCTCATCTGAACAGGACTTTCTTTAGATACCATAGGGGAGGGAGGGAGAAAGCAGTCATGTCTGTATGGCTATAAAGCCTGAATGCCTTTGCATATGTGAGAAGCCTTTTTTTCATATATGTGACAGGGGGAGGGAGGTAAAAAACTCCAAACCTTGCCTCTAGAGCAGTGATTTCCACCATGGATGCCCTGGATCCATTTTTGGGGTTCACTGACCCAAAGTTTGCAAAGCAGTGGGTGAAGGTGACTGCATTTCTGCATTTCTTTATGGCCACGTGGCAGGCAGAGCTGTCTTTGGGATGTACATTTCTGTATGGCTGAACTACCTGGTTCCAGGTTACAGTGTTAGCAAATATGAATGCTGTGCTGTTACAGGATGGCATTGTCAACAATATCAAAAGGTACAGAAAGAAACAGGGATGCAGTCTCCTAATCAGAGGACCCAGTACAGAGCATTCATCAATGACGTTTGTCTGCCAATATCAGACTGAAGAATCAGGGCAAGAATCAGACTGAAATGGATTGTCTTTATGACTTAGCAACAGGGGTGGAGAGGGTTGCCAAGATAGTCATGGAAAATGGCTCTTCACTTCCACTGGTCTCATCTTTCTTCCAGCAACACTGCCTTATCTGGTGGAAGTTCACCAGCTAATGGGCTAATATGCAAGGACAAGCCAGCAGTGACAGCCCGCACCACAGTGAAGCCAAGGACTATTGATGCCTGTCTCCCTTGGCTCATCCTTGTCTCACTTGCCTTATCATTGGTCATCTGTGGCTGGTTCCTCTAGTCAATGGTGATCACTGATGGGGCAAGTGAGGCAAAGACTAGCCAAGTGAGGAAGACAGGCAGCAGCTGCAGCACCAGGCTTTTCTGCACCACTATACCACTGGTTGATTCTTGCCTAGGTAGCCTTATTGGCACTCCTGGCTGCCTGGGCACTGACATGTGTGTGTGCATGTGCATAGAAGTTGTACCCCAGGCCACACTATCTCCTGGGAAATTTTCTTCTGGAGGCCATAATAGTAAACCTACTCCTGTTTAGAAGCCCCTTATCTGCTACATTCTAGCAGATGACATTTGCTGCTCACCAGTTGTACAGTTGCTGACTCTTGCTTGTACCTGGAGATTTGGGGCTGGAACCTGAGGAGGGCAGGAACCTCAGGAAGGGAAGGAACCTCAGTGAGGTCTAATGTCATAGAGTCCCCCCCTCCAAAGCAGCCATTTCCCCCAAGGGAATTGATCTAGAAATCAGCTGTAATTCAAGGAACACCCCAGGCCCAACCTGAAGGTTAA
This sequence comes from Eublepharis macularius, assembly GCF_028583425.1. Taxonomy (NCBI): domain Eukaryota; kingdom Metazoa; phylum Chordata; class Lepidosauria; order Squamata; family Eublepharidae; genus Eublepharis; species Eublepharis macularius. The sequence continues at coordinate 47,492,033 of NC_072790.1, forward strand.
CAACCTTTCCCAGTCTCCTGCTCTTCAAATCAGCTCTGCTGTTCTCCCCTGTATGCTTGAATTGTCTCTCCAAGCACTTAATGGTGCTTTAGGCAAATCTCTCTTCAAATACCAATGCTTCACGCAGCTTTCCATCTAAAGTGTCATCATTTTTTGCTTCACTGGTTTTGTTCACATTCATCCACTGTTCAGTTTTCACACACACACCTTTTCCATCATTGTTGTGCTCACCTTCATTTTGACCCACTGACTGAATTGGTCTATGGGGAACAATGCTTAAAGCAGTTTCCTTTGTTTGGTTGATTATATATATGAATAGGACATCTTTTTTTGATTGGTAGTTGGAGCCTCCTGCCAGGTGACCTCTATTGGCTCAAAACTATGTTTTAATCCCCAGGCTACCTCCAGGCAATTGCAGGGGGGGGGGGGCTGAAAAAATTGTCTGGGCACACTTTCGTCCCCGAGCCACTACAGAAACCCCTGCTGCCTGCTGTTCTAAACCAATTTTCCATTGTTTTCCCCTCCTGAAACTCTGGCAAATTATCCTTTCCAGAACACACCCATAGTTCATCCCTACCTGTCTGAGCAAGTGAAAGAGTTGATGGCTAATTGGATGGATTGTAACCTCCATGTTCAGCTCAAGATTTTTCTACGAACAAGAGTACACCTGATATTTGTATAAACATATGTGCTGTCTTTAAGTGTCTCCTGGACATTCCATACTATGAAAGCTTCAACTGCCCATTTCCTCTACTAAAGGGACAAGACATTTCTCTCCAGAACTTTTGGTAAGCCTAGCTCCGGACCATTTTGTCTTTAATGATTCTCATCATTTTTGTGGTACTAGCATTTCTTTAGTGCCCGTTCCGGCCTGTTTTGTTCTGTTCCAGGAACATTTTGGCAGGGAAAGGGTTAATAAAAGCATGCCAGTTCATTGTTTTCATTTCTAAAATATTATTCTGCAGGGTCTTTAATGCTTCCCACTGTTTTTTGTGGTACTGGTCTTTATTTAGTGCCTGTTCCAGCCTGTTTTTTGTGTTACCACTGTTTGTGTAATTCCCGTTCAGGCCCATTCCAGCTTTTACCCTTTCCAATAGATTATGAAATTAGGAAATCGTTCTTTGACCCATCAAGACTTAGAAAGTGTGACTCTCCTCCTAGCTGAAAGTGTTAGATGTGTAGCTGTGGTCTGAAGAGACCACAGTAGTTGTGATACTGGAAGAGATGAACAGAGAAGCTGACAGAAGCAAAGTACCTTGAAGGTGCAGGATTTCTCTGTCTGGGAAATTGATGTGGAAAAGTAGATCTGCATCCTTGTAGGAGTGGCAGCTTCCATCTATGCTCTACCTTTATAACCATAAATAAAGCAAATTATTACAGAAATTCCTGAAGTTTCCAGTACTCTCTCTTCCAAAGGGAATCAACCCTGGAACTCCTTATCCCTCGAAAAATGGGGCAATATAGATGTAAAATTCAAAAGATTCTGATACAGTTGTATTAAACATCTATTCAGATCTGGTACAATAAAGCAGTAACATAATTTCAGGGTAACGTGTACCTAAATGGATGCTTCCATTTGGCTGTAAGAGAACAGAATTACATCCCTGGGAGCTTAAATGACAACTTTCTCAAAACCCAAAATGAGAAAACTGTGGAATGAGAAAAACTGAACATATTACTTTTGATATAATTATAGATTGTACAATTTGAAACATCGGGTTGGAATAATGATTATAAGAATAGGAAAGCTATTTGCATAATTGGTTTGTGCTGGCATGAGTGAAAACTGTAAAATTATGTCTAAGCAGAAACAAAATTTTGACTAGATTGTGATTCTTTGTAAATACACTTTAAGGTGACTCAGTAGCTATCGAATTAAGGTTATCATAACAGAAAACTTTCAGTATATATAACAAAAATTACAAAAGCGAAGACCTGTAGAAGTTTTATGCCTTTCTGTACAACTTCCTTATACTTGTCTAGTTCTCACTGTAGATCCTTTTTAATAATAATAATAATAATAGTAACAACAACAACAACAACAACAACAACAACAACAACGTATTCATCCTGGTATCATCATTAAGGACATGTACCAAATTTTTATTTGGGCTGTGCTGTTCCTTTATTTAATATTTTATGCATCTTCTTTATTATTACACCTGTTTGGATTATTTATTTATTTCAAATTCTTTCAATGGTAGGCAGTTTGCCTACTGGAACTTTTGATTCCCCCCCTTCCATATTTGGATGAAATCCTCCAGGGCTGTAAATAAAATCTTCTGCCAAATTTTAGGCCATTAGGGAATAATGCCCCCATTTTAAAGACAATTAGAGGTCATAGGAATGGTGTATGTTCCTGCAATTAGTATATTCCCATAGAGACAGGCATAGAGGAACTAACATCTTAATCAAGTGACACCAGTTCATGCACGTGTATAAAAATTCCCCCTCCTTTGATCTTAGGAATTGCCTCCAGGAAGCAGGTCCCATCCACATCACTAGAGTAGGCCAAATACTACTTCCACAAAATGGCCCCACTGGAAGGTCTGGCATAGAGTATTTTATGGTATCTGAACTGGAATCATATTTCCATACTGTCAAAGGTTCCACAGCTTTGATGCTGCTGATCAGCACTTTGGAGGATGAAGAAGAATTGATCCTGGCTTCTCCCTTTCTGCTTCCACTCCTGATAATGACTGTCTTGAAAACTATTTTGTTCTTAGACCCAGAAGTTCATAATTCATAGAATCATAAAGTTGGAAGGGGCCATACAGACCATCTAGTCCAAACCCCTGCCCAGTGCAGGATCAGCCTAAAGCATCTCTGACAAATATTCATCCAGCCTCTTCTTGAAAACTGTCAGTGAAGGGGAGCTCACCACCTCCCTAGGCAGCTGATTCCACTTTTGAACTACTCTGACCGTGAAAAAGTTCTTCCTAATATCCAGGCGGTTCCTTTGTACATGTGTGCATGTGTGTGTGCAATCATTGCCTGAGAGAGAGATCTGTGAACAGGGGCCATGACCTTACATTATATAATGTCTGAAATGGTATTTACAAAGATAAAGATCAACAACACTAAACAAAATTCTGCAAGCAGGTCATAATTTTGTGTCCTTCGTAATGGCAAAATCTATCTCTGCAACATCAATGATGCTTATAGTGTACATTTTGAAATGCTTGCAATATTCACTTTCACGCATCGGCAAAGCTAGCTGCAGAAAAATAATATTCTTAAATCAACTAAATTTTGGCTGGGCCACTTCAGGAAAACTGCTCTGCCAATTTAAAGCAACAACAACAAAATCTAATTGTTATTGAAAAGACTCCTGGCACCCTCATCTGCCTGGTCCTTTGTAGCTGTCACGAAATAGTTGCCTCCATTATCAACATAACTCTGGGATTCTGTCATCTGTGACAGGTAGTTTTCCCTCCACAATGTCACAAAAATCTTGATTCATACATTTAATTGAGATGGGCACAGCTGCATACAATGACTTTAGTGATGTAGTTCCACGTGGGGAGGCATTTATGTGAAACAGCTGCTATGTGAAAAGCTACTCCATTATGGAAAACATATGAAAGTTCCATTTCTCTGGCACAGAGACACGCAGGGACTTCTTGGACACCCCTCTGAATGTGTGAGCAAACTGTATCCCCTTGAAAATAAACTTGTGAAATGGGCCATTCTCTAGCTGCATAAAGCAAGTCAATGTTGTGAGTTAGTGATTTAGCAGATTATCCTAATTCTTTTCCTGTCCTGAAAGATGTGATGGGGGGGGGGGTCAATAGGAAACATCCTGCCAAGTGGTCTTTAAGATAAAAAGAATTTAAAGATGGGAGCAATGTAGAAAATGCAGTAGCTGATGGAGCTACAAGCTCCTCCTACCCTCTATTGCTATTGCTGTTGTTTTCGATATGAGGGGACCAAGAATGTTTTTTTCTCTAGCCAGTCTGCATTTTGGATCTTTTTGGATTTTAGAGTCTTACGTCCTTGTCCCTTAGAGACTTTACAAACCCTAGATGGTCTTCTTTCCTTCCTCTGGCTGCATCCACGCAGACTGTTAGATACTCAACTCGTTGCACTGCTGTAATCATTCACAACAGGATTGTCTTGCCTATGCAAGAAAATTGAGTTATGAATGATTGCTCTTGAACATATTTGTCTTTTAGTTACCTGGTTGCAAACAAAGAGAGAGGAGCAGTTGTGGTCATCTGAGATGCCAGACTTTCTTCCTACATTAAAACTTTCATAAGCTAAGATATATTGCTAAACAGGCAAGTCTGTTCTTGATTTCTTGAGCATGTTTTACAAAACCAATTAACATCTCTCTGTGTGTGAAATGCCATCAAACAGCAGCCATTTTATGGCGATCTCATTGGGTTTTCAAGACAAGAGACAAACAAAGGTGGTTGGCCATTGCCTTCCAATAATAACCAGGGCTGACCTTCCTTATCTTCTGAGATCTGGAGACATTGGACTAGCTGGCGCCATCCAGGTCAGGCCCCATAGTCCCTTTCCCTTTATTTAAACATCTTCCTGAACCATTCCATTATAATATAGCTGTACTACCTTCATAAAAATGTCCTCTTGAATAATTCAGATTTACATATGTGACCTCTTTTACACATTGCCACTCACCATAAACCTCCCTTCACAGGTTTGGGGGCTTCAGAGGCAGTAAAGGGTAGTCACAATTACACATGGGCACGGACAGAAAAAAAACCCAACATGGTATTCGTTCTTCATTGCCATTCACAAACAATGAACATTGACAAACGTGACCTGTTCACGAACATGTTCATTGTTCGTTGTTTGTGGGGGCCAGTAGGCCTTCCTCCAGCCATCAAGATCCCTACCACACCACTCCCAGAAACCCTACCTGAGCAGGCAGCAGGAAATGTACCAATAATAAATAATAGCTTGGCCCCAGAGCCTGGCAACAGTCCTGGAACTTGAAGGGGTAGATCCCTACCGCACCATTCCCAGAAACCTTACCTGAGCAGGCAGCAGGAAAGATACCAGTAATAAATAATAGCTTGGCCCAGAGCCTGGCAGCAGCCCTGGAACTTGAAGAGGTAGATCTCTATCCCACCACACACAAAGAAAATTCAAGCTCCAATGCACTCTCCCTGTCTCTCTCTCTCAAAATACCAACAGCAACTGTCTCTCCCTCACTGCCTGCAAAACCAGAACTGAGAGCCCCCCTCCCCCCTGCTCTTTGCTTCCTTGTAACAAATTTGGAGCTCCACACTTGAAAGGAAGACCTGCCTATCAAGCTAAATTGGGCTTAGATTGGGGTTTCCAGGGCAACAGCAGGAGTTCAGACAGTGTTCAGACAATTCCTGCCTACGTTGCCAAGGGAATTGATTGCAGGTGCCAGACTGTCTGGCTTGACGAACAGCAATGAACGAGGCTTGCAACGACCACCTGTTCGTTTAGAATGGGGCCTCACGAACAGCTTGTTTGTGAACAGCTGATTGGGCTGTTTGTGGCTTTTTTTTAGTTTGTATTGTTGTTCATGCCCATCTCTAGTCACAATTTGCTACCTGTCTAACCTCTATTTATCATGCAGAGAGACCTCACCCAAATCCACACCAATCCTCTCTCTCCTCTTTCCAGAGGCTCCACCAGATAGGGAGGATATTCCATATATTTACTTCCCCTCACGCAGCTACTATTGGCTATTGGGGAAAGGGAATTCAGAGATAACTTCCTATATATGCTGCCACCATTTATTTAAATGTGGCCCATTTGTTGTGTCCAGAATTTTGTGTGTATGTTTTATTTCCCCTCAGCCAACAACTTGAAGCCAGCCAGTGTTAAACCAGAAAATAAGAATAACTTTTATTTACAACATAGGACACTGAAGCAAATATTTTTTAATTTGCAGACAAAGTGTGCTTAAGCAGGGAATGTTTCAATGTATCAAAACAGGTGTCAACAGCCAACTATAATTCTGCTGCCTTCCTTAGTAGCTTCCAAATCCTTCTCTCCCAGTAACTGCCTTAACTGATCTTCCAATGGACTTTCAATTGTCACTATCCCATAATTCACTGGCTCTTTTCTAGGAGAGGCACAGCTGGAATGATTCCTGCTTGTCACAACATAGTTTGGAGAATGCCAGGAAAGTAAGAGAATGCCAGGAAAGTGGCAGGCCAACCTATAATGTGTATGCCACCAGCAATCCCATGGGATGTACTGGGTTGGGTTTGGTATATGGGTTGTTGTTAAGAACGACTGCCTTCTTGCACTGATTTTTATGCTTTTAATATATTTAAATGTGCTTAACATATTTAACGTATTTTACTGTGATTTTTTTTTATTGATGAGCCTGCTTGCAGGGAGAGTGGGTTATAAATTTAATAAAATAAAAAATACAATAATGTGAGGGCCTCAACAGAATATGGCAGTGGTTGATACCCATTTGTTGGATATTACCCACAGAAGGTCCTGAATAGATGAACTAAGCTGTCATGGCACTGCAGGAGATACAGTCCTGCAGATACGATGGTCCAAGGCCATGAAGGGATTTGTGTATGATACCTTAAATTGAACCAAGGAACTGATGGGTAGCCAAATGAGTGGCTGCAGAAGAGGAATAATATGCATGCTGTGCTTAGCTTCTGCTGTGACCTTCTGTACTGAGTTGGCCTCAAGAGGAGATTTAGGTAGAGAACATTACAGTAGTCTAGTTTCAATGTTACCATTACATGGATCTAGGTGGCTAGATCAGATCAAGTAGGAGGCCATCTTCCAGGCTAAACTAAGTTGGAAGAAAGCATTTTTTTACAGCTGTGTTAATGTGCTTCTCCAGCAGTAATGTTGGATCCAGTATAACCCCTTATCTCTTAATCAAGTCAGCAAGGGGCAACTGAACCCAACAAAGCGGGAAGCACAATGTCCTTCAAAATACCCTCCTTCCCAACCAGAATTAACTCTGTCTTGTCATGATTGAATTTCGATTTGTTCACTCTTAGCTATTAGTAGGTCCATCTCATCTTGAGCAGAAATGGAGAAATTAAGACCTAAAGGTGTTTCAGTTAACATAATTCTCTTTTATAGTCAACATTCTTATCACTTTGTAGCAGATCGAGAATTATTTGTACTCTATCATATTGCTGCACTGCACAACTCACCACCTGCACTGGTCATTCTAAATTTGACGGTGTGGATCCTGATTTACTCAAGTGAAAGAGAACGACTATTTTGCTTTATAGACACAATGCAAAATGGCCACTGTATTTCCCTTGAGAAGTTTTAAACAAAACCACAAGGAATAAATGTTCATTCGTTTAAATGTTAAAAGTTAACAACAGCTATATTCTTACTTAAATCACACATTCAGTTTACGAATTGATTTTGAATAACTATTTGTATCTACTTTATAATATGTTAAGGAAATAGTTTCACTGATATACAACTTGATACTTAATGAGGCTTATGCTGCTTCTACAGCAATAAAATCTAATTGAGAAACTGACAGTGGTCATAAGATACAGAATCTGTCAGTTAATGTAGAAAAAACATATCCCATGGGATGAATAGCAATACAGATATTTATTTGTTCAGAATATTTCTATGCCACTACTTCAGAATCCTGCTCAAGGTGATTTACATAGCCGTGGAAGGGGTGCCACTTTAAGTCCTTTCCAGGCCAGTTTCTGTTCTGGTTATGGGGCTGAAACAGCCTTGGTTGCCTTATTGGATGACCTACACCAAGAAATGGACACGGGAGTCTGACCCAGTTCATTCTCTGTGACCTCTCAGTAGCTTTTGATAACATTGATAATGGTATCATTCTGGACTGCCTTTTGGGGGTAGGACTGGGAGGTACTGTTTTATGGAAGTTTGCAAGTGATTTTCAGAAGGTGTTAGAAACTATTGTTGACTGCTCTTGTGGCTCGGACTGCTGTGTGAACAGGCACAGCTCCCATTCCAGCCGAGGGAAGTTGGCAACATGCAGCCCAACGTCCTTGTGATGGTTGGCAGTTCAATAAACTCTATGTCAACAACTAGTCCCTCCCTGCCTCTTTGCTCACCCGTGACTGACAGTAGCCCCACCCCACCCCCCACTCCTTCCTGGGGCAGCCCCACCAAATATCCTCAGGGATGGTCCTTGGCCCTGAGTTATGAGAGGAGTGGTGGCCCTGCAGATCCATCACACACCTCTGAGATACTTTACAGCAGCATGAGGGGTGGGGCAGAGAGCTGGCCACTCCCCATGCACCCATGTGTGTACTGCCGGGCGGGAAAGGCCAGCCCTGTCCACCAATGTGGCCTGGGAAACAGTCTCCAGCCATGCAGCGAGGGCCAGCATCGGGCGGCTCTGCACCCTTGGCAGTGCCAGGGTGGCTGAGGTCACATGACCAGTGCAATCAGTACTGTGGGCTCAGAGGAGGGGAATGGTTGGCAGGCTCACAAGAGGGAAGCCACTCACCAGTGAGTGCAGCTTGCCCCCCACCCGGCAAGGCATGGCCATCTACTCATCCACCAGGGTATCATGCCCACTGACTGCTCCCGCAGTATGCTCAGGGGCTGCCCTGGTTGGGCTGCCTGGCAGATCCCTCCCTTACAGCAGGGCAGTTGCCACACTGCAGGCTTCAGGCTGCACCTCCAAGGGGGGTAGTTCACCCCACCCGCATACCTCCATGCAGGTGTCATGACCACAGAAGAATGTGGTCCCCAGCTGCCTGCTGTGTGTGTGTGGGGGGGAGTTGATGGGCAGCAGGGATCACAGTCCATGAATTGGCTGTGCCTTTGCTTGCCACTCACGTGCCTCTCATGGAGGTGGTGCAGCCATTGGGGGATGCTGACAGGATTGTCAGGGTAAAGGTGGGGCACACACTCCTGTCTGGGCTCAGCCACCAACCAAGAGATATCCCGTGTGTAATTAAAGTCTTATTGCCATAAACATACAATCAGCAATATATTTATTAAGATATTCCTATTATATAACCAGGACTCATGCCACATATTACAATATAATATGCCACCAGCATAGTTCCCCTGTGAAAGGTCTTAGGAGTGGACGTGTGCTGCTGCAGTTCTGTGGGCACTTGGGTGCCAGCAGCATGGTGTGCCTCAGGACTGTGGTGAAAAAGTATGAAAAAAATCAACAGAATGTGGTTTTCCCAATACATATAAATGACTGTTGCATTCAACATGATTGCATTTCAATTCCTGACAGACAAAGTTATATTTTTAGTTTATTTTTATAAACATATAAACTGTTAACTAAATTTTAAAGTAATATTTCTGAATTCAGGAATCAGAAGTATGTATACAGAAGCATGTAAAAACTAGAAAACAATGCATATTCTTTTAAGTTCAAAGTAACCCTCATCTGCACAGACTAAATTAAGTTATGCTTCATTTGCCAGTCTTCTGAACCATTGCTTTACAGACAAGAGACAATAGTTACAACGAAAAAGGTAAATTGCATTTCTAGGTATGCAAGGTACAGTGAAGAAAACTTTTTTTAAATTAGGGATGCTACAGACTTCATGGTGAACATGTTCAATAGGTTAACATAAGTTATCTGAGAGTTGTAATTAGGGATGGGCACGATCAGCATTACGATAGAAAAATACCCACGATAATGGCATTTGCGCGATTGGGACCCAGCGGATCGGTGCCGTCCACGGCGACTGATCCAGCGTTCGGGGGGGGGGCTTCATCAGGGCTTGATTTGGGCGAACAGGATCTGATCGGGGATGCAGACAATCAGCCGCCAGTAATCTATTCCCGGGGCAACGGAGCCAGGGGAATGCCTAAGCTATGTTTGCCCTCCTTCTGTCGCCTTGGAAACCCAAATGGAATCCCAGCTTTCCTTGATCAGCAGGGCTTCCTTCCAACCACTGAGCAGCAACACACTCACCACCAGTTGGGAGAAGAGACCCCGGGGAGGGAGGGGGAAGGGGGTGTTCTGTAGCCATGGGCACTCCAAACATTTTTTGCTTTTTTAAAAAACAGGGCTTTGTAGGAGGAATGGCTGTTTTTTTGTCTGTCACTCTCTGTTTTTAACCTGCTTTTAAAACACTGTATTTTGTGGGAAAACCTCATTCATGGGTCTGTGTGTGTGTTTAAAATATGCTTTTGGAAGACTAGCTGCTTGCTTTTAAAATTGGGTGGGGAGGAATGGAGGATTCTGTCCCTGCTTTTTTTTAAAAGCTGGCTGAAACATGTTGACGGGGTGTCTCTCTCTCTCTATTTGGAGAGGCAGGGACAGGTTAAATACTCCCCCCCCCTGCTCTAAGAGTGTGTTTGTGTGAACGTCCCCTCCCTGAGGGGAGGCGGCTTGTCGCCGGGTTAAAAACTCCCCCCCCTCTGCTCTAAGTGTGTCTGTGTGTGTATAAACGTCCCCTCCCTGAGTGGAGGCAGCTCGTCGCTGCCTCCTCATGCCCACCGGGCCCGGCAGTCACCGCCACCACCCACCTTCCCACATAGCTAGGAACAGCGGGGCGCCCTTCCGCTTTGGCCTCCCCGATCCGATCCACAGATCGGAAACGAGAGATGATCGGTGTGGATCAGTGATCTGGTGTCGTCGCTGGTGTGGATCCACGATCAGCTTGATTGGTAATTTTTTTTGGATCATGCCCACCTCTAGTTGTAATCACCAGTGAGCCTGAATTCTGCTCTGTTTGCTGTAGAACAGCCTTGAAGCTGCACTGTAACTTTGATTGTGCATTTTCATTTCCTTGTCTTGTAACAGGTCAGATGATTCTACCCAAGATCATGGATGATCAGGCTAGGTAATTAAATGCTATTAGGATAATAATACTAATAAACAACATTTGATTTATATACCCCCCCCCCCTTTCTAGGACAACTTAATGCCCACTCAGAGCAGTTTACAAAATGTGCTATTATTATCCCCACAACAATCACCCTGTGAGGTGGGTGGGGCTGAGAGAGCTCTGGAAGAGCTATGACTGATGCAAAGTCACCCATTTAGCTTCAAGGAGTGGGGAATCAAACCCGGTTTGCCAGATTAGAGTCCTGCTGCTCTTAACCACTACAGCAAAGTGGTTCTGGAACTATATCTCCCACAAGTATTTGTGAAAATGACATCAGTTACATGGACTTACAAATGGTGAGGCTTTTTAAGAACTACAAAGCTTAATTATTCAGGAAGACCTTTTAATACAGGTTAGAGGGCTATACTCTAAGGAAATGTTGCAGAAAGATGCTTGGTGAGGAGATTATATGGCTATCTAACCACTGAGTAGTTTCTGTATTATTTATTTATTTGTTTGTTTGTTTGTTCGTTTATTTATATCGTATTTGTATTCTGCCCTCTCCGCAAGCAGGCTCAGGGCAGATAACAACCTTAAAATCATGTTTGATATGTCATGTTAAATTGCTTGAGCTTTGTTTCAGTTCAGGATAGGATTTCTGCTTGTATTCAAATTTTTGCAATCATCCTATTGCGTTTTTTGAATGTTTTATTGTATTGTCTTCCACTGTGTAGTCCACCTTGAGTCTCAGTGAGAAAGGAGGACTATAAATAATGTAAATAAATAAATAAAAAATAAATAATATAAAGGTCGTCCGACTGATTTGCTTACTATTTATTTATAATGTTGGCAATCAAGTTGGCAAACAACAGGCTTGTGAAGAAGGGGTCAAGTAGCAGTCCCATCAGGCTGTGGAAGAATGCCCGTGCGTGAAATACTGCCATTTTCAACTGTACTGTGCTGTTCGACTAAGTGAAATATAACCCAATGGCCAACTGAACCATTTCATGAAAAATCTTCTCCTTGTTTGCAGCCAGCCAGGAGACAAGGAGCTGAATGGGAAAGTAGTCAAACTTCCATTTTTAATACGAGTCAGACTTGGTGGTGTAAGTGTTGAACACTGAAGCATACTAAAGCTTTGTAGCCTGAATTATGTTACAAAACTAGAGAGAAGTATTAATGACGCACAGCAGAAGCAATGTGATGGACAATCCTCAACAAGACTATTCCCTTCAAAAACAGAAGACTGTGACAAAAAAGGCATCTCTTCTGATAAAGGGAGTGCCAAGAGAGAGTCTGAGATATTTGCAGGAAGTAATGCCTCAAATTTTGTAAACAAATGTATAAAAATAATACTGGAAGGAACCTAAAATATCATGCAGGCTTAAGAGACAATGATAAATTCAATATCTATCTGAACTCTGCTGTGAACCTATTCAGTCCTCATGCAATTGATGTCATATACTATGCAAAATACTGGGTGAAGCATGATAGTGCTTAGAAAGGAAAATGGACTACAATGACTGGTAGACTAAATATAGTTTGTTACATAAGACATATTTTTTGTTTGTTAATTTGCCCAAAGAAAATGGGCGCTTCAGAAAATACATACAAGTCCGTAGGCTTCATAAGCAGCATAGCATATAATCAGCATGTAATCAGCAGAAAAGATTTAATGAAATAACCCGCGGATACAGATGTTACATTCTCTTATCCAAAATGCCTTAATGAACCACAGATAGTGTCGTTGAAGTCCAGAAGAGATATTACTTTGGCTGATGCAAGGTCTGAACACACAATGAAGAAGCCTTACACCCAACTGCAAACATCCAACATCCTTCATGGAGCAATAGTGAAGTTTAAGCATCGAGCATTGAACATTTGTTCACCCAAAAGGAAAGTGATGCCAAATGAACTTCTGATGTTCTTCAAATGGTGCATTCAAAGGAAGACCCAAATATCAGAGGAGTGAAGTCTAAAGTATCACTGCAAGCATTGATGACAGTATGCCTTAATGCAAAGGCAAGTTAAGAATGAAGTACCCTATCATCTTTATCACAAGAGAGAGTTACCTGTTCAAGTCACGGTTGGATTAGCTATTCAGTACTCTAGGAACAGGCTTGTTCAGCTATTCTGTGTTTGGGTTATTCTTTTGAATATAACTGAATCTTGAGACCAGGGGGAAAAGACTGCATTTTGATTCCACACACATTGGATAACGCACTTCCAATCCTTTTTAAAGATCATTTGGAACTGAATTTTTCGAAACAAAAAATCCACCTCCAAATGATAGCTAAAATGCATTGAAAGTACGTTATCCAATGTGTGTGGAATCAGCAGTGATGCAAGAGAATAACTTCATTTACATCCTTCCTGACATCATTTTAAATAGGCTCATCTGTTATGCAGGTGGTAATTTAAATTTGTCAGAGGGAGTTATCAATGAAGGAAAGCAATTTTACATGGGACAGTAATACCATATACCAAGACTGTGAAGATGTTCTTGCTTTTCATGACTGCCTTATATTGCAACCCTTATCCTACTATCTAAGAGCGGAACTACAAGTGACAAAAGGCACAGATTGGACACTTGTCAGCTTCCCTCAAGTTTTGATGGGAAATGTAGGCGTCCTGGTCTTGCAGCTTGGCTCTCTAACTGCTGTCCAATGGACTTTTCAATTGTCACTTGTCCAACATTCTGCCAAGCTGCCTACATTTCCCATCAAAACTTGAGGGAAGCTGACAAGTGTCCAATCTGTGCCTTTTGTCACTTGTAGTTCCGCTCTAACATATTGCCATCTCCCATTCCCACTAATTGGGAGAAATGTTCCCCATACCAGTCCTGTGTCTGCACCAGAGGTACATTATCTGCTGATGCAGAGTTTAGATGGTGGTCTGAGAGACTTACATCCCATGTTGATGACAGAATTGTACAGTAGTGAAACACCTCGATCTTGAAAAACATGACAGGAATTTGAAAGATCTATCTGAGAACAGATGGATGAGAAATTCAAGATATGATGAAGTTTACCTGGCATTCAGCTCTTACAAAATGAGCTCATTAAAGACTGTGTTGACAGAAAAGGTCAGAACTTCAGTTCATGACACTTTCTTCAGCAAACATAAGCAAGAGGAGTGTGCACAACGAAATTCCTGAGCCGAAAACATACAGAGACTGCTGTTTCCAATCATTACATAGATTTTCTGAAATGGTAAACTCAAACCCAAGATGCTTGGGAATAACGAAATACCCTTCTCCGAAGTGTCTGGGTTTTTTTTCAAGTTCTGATGCTTACCAGCCATGCAGCATGAGCGCACATTTCTCTTTGATCCTATTGATTTCATGGGCAATTGAGTTCAGACCCTTGCATGGGAGGAGCACAGAGCACTTCCATCCAATCCCAAGCTGCATAGAGCTGCCATTCTCCTTTCCCTGTCTTTTGTAGGGTAGATAAATTTCTTTTCCCTCTGAAAGTAGAAAACCTGGACTTGTTCAGGGACCCATAGAATTCAAACCTTTTGTCCAATTTTCTTGAAACTTGGTGTGTGTGTGTGGGGGGGGGAGTGCTGGGCTGGAAGAAAAAGCTCCCTACAATTCTGGTGACATTTGGTTAAAAAACAGCAGCTCCAACCCCCCCCCCCCAGTACCTCATAAGGAATAATGGATGGGATGGGATGAAGAATGGAGTCCTGCAACTGAAGCCTTCCTCGCTTTCTGAAAGGAAACAACAAAATACGATGATGGCAAATGTAGAGCTTCCAGTGGAAAGGTTAAAAAAATATTGTCAGTCACTGTAAGAGTAGGGAAATGAAATGAATGCAGACAGGGCTTTGTACTATAAATGCAGGCAGCCACCTGAAGCTCTTCTGCTGGTTGCTGCTTGATGGCTATTTTAGGGATTTGTAGAGAGAGCTTAGTGTGGCTGCACACAGAGAGACCTACTTTGGGAGGGTCTGTAAAATCATCCCCCTTTGTTCAATCTGCTTGAAACGTAGAGGAGCTTTGGATTAGAGGGAGGACTGTGCTCTGTGCAAATTTGATGCCATTATCTTTTATAAACAGCTTTTATCACCGTCAAAATTTCCCCCCTGAAGCCCAGATCCGAAGTTATGATGAAAATTTTCTTGATGCACACCCCTAATAAGCAACATCACTATGCCTCAACTTATGTTGCATGAAAAAAAAGATAGTGTTATGTGTTTTTTTGCTGTAGAATATGTCAAGAAGAAAGCCAAACATACCTTGTTATTATATCCTGAAACAGGCAGATCTAGGATTATCTGGTTAGGCACCAACTAACCAACCTGATAAAGTTTTCCAATAATGCAACCTAATTAAATTCATGCTACCTAACATTCATATAAGGTCCACGTCTAAACAGTGTTCCACCCAATAAGTAGATAGTTATTTGTTGCACTAATACAGCTTTATATTGAATTATTTCATACAAATCCCATCCACATTCCTCAAACACATATACACAAAAGTGCCTCATACTGAATTAGATCATTGGTTCATCAGTGCTTACCATGGGTCAGTATTGTCTACTCAGACCGGCAGTGCCTCTCCAGGGTCTTGGTTGGAAGTCTTTCACGTCATCTTCCACCTGATACTTTTAACTGAGATGCTGGGCATTGAACCTGAGTTCCTCTGCATGCCAAGAAAATGTTCTACCACTGAGCCGCAGCCCTCCCCTGAAAATTTCATTTTATTTATGGCTAACTTTTCTGCTTTGTACATTTGTAATGGAATACCAAAACATGTGATAAAATGTCTAAGTTCAAAGGCACACCCAGATATTTCTTATTATGACATCTCTGCAATGTTCTGTGCTGACTGCAATCTGTATAAAAATATGCAGAGCCCTCTGTGATGATAAAACATTTTTTTAAATGACGTTAGGCAAGATATATCAAAGTTTCCCTGGAGAGCAACATCACCAACTGGCTGAAGCAGAAAAGTCACATTTGAATATATTAAGTGTGACTTTTAAAAATGTGAACAGCTCTGTGGTTGCTTATAGCTAGATAATTGATTGTTTGGCTACATTAAGATTGGGAGCATGAGCCGTTTTCTTCACACCTGATCTTAAGCTTTATATCCAGGTTATGATGATGCAAAGGCTTCAGATTGCTTGAAAGAACTAAACTACTTAATCCAGAACTAAATGACTTCAACCATAAGTGATCTATAATTAATCAAAATAAGTGTGGCATTTAAAGTAGCTTATGTGCCACAATCAGTAGTTAGCTTAGCACCCACAGTGTCCATATAGGATTGCCAGGATGCAGTTTTTAAATCTGCACCATACTATTAAAATCCTGAATGCAGCAAGCAGTAAAACGAACCTCACTTTTTCTCAGCTCCTGTTACCTCCCCCTCCCCATTGTGTGGCACGCCTGGATTCATGTTCTTTGCAGCAAGTGAAAAGAGAGATGAAAGAGGCTAGGTGCAAACAAGGAGGGGGAGTAGCTGATGTAAAACATAATATTCTTCTTCTGGTATACTGTGCAATACTTTCAGAATACGTGTCCTCTTTTCTCAGTTATTGTTAATGACGACCAGAGAATGAAGGCGATCTTTTTATTCAGTGAGATTTGTTGAATAAGTGAGATTCTGCTTAGTCCTAGTCTGACTGGCTGGGCAGTATCTAGACTCAACTTGGTTGGAGGTTGAAGGAAGGCTTCAGTCTTTGCTGAGTTGCATGGTAGAATACATAAGACAGCTTCATGTGAATGTGTCCATATGTCAAGAAACTGACCTGTTCTTAGCCTGTTTCTTGGCCAAACTCATGCCAAGGGAAATCTGCCTGGTTAGGCCTCCAAGTAGAATTCTGGGAAATTAAAAGAAACTGAGAAAGAAGTTCCCAGAGAGATAAGCTCGGGCATATTTTTTGCAGAACCCAGGACTGATAATGAGAGTATCAATGCTGAAGGCCAGAGAGAGAGGTTCATCCCCTGCATTCGATAGTGGGGCTAGTTGGTTTGATTGGGATCAGTTGCAGAGAACCATGTTCATATGTCTTAGCAACACTCCGCTTGGCTCTTAGAATCACCCCATGTTGCAGGCCAATATGGGATAAAAATTGAGTTTCTAAGTTAGTTCTTTGTTCTTGGACCAGCTGTAGAACAAGGTTGCTGGGCACTTGGCCATATTTTGTTCTGGGACTAGACAGGGAAAGTAGGCCCTGGTGTTTTGTTCTTTTTAACATCTGGTTTATTAGGCAGAAGGTCCTGCTAAGAAATTTTACATTTTAATTAAGTAGTCTTTGTTGTTTTCTGTCCTGCTTTGCATATTTTCTGTATAATAAACATAACATACTTTATTCTTCTGAGGTGTTATTGGATTTGGGAGCTTCAATTTGGCCCAGCTACCAACTTTTTGGAGGGTGGAACTGAGTTTGCAGGTGACCTACATCACAGGGCTGGCTTCTTGATTAACATCCATTAGGGCTGGAGACTTTATTTTCTTGGTCTTTGGGATAGTTAGAGAAAATTGGTGGCAGTGTTCTAACCTGCAGTACAAGGATCTCTTGCCTCCCGCAGTGGTTATTCTTGAAAACCCACCATTGGGGATCCAGGGGATGGTGATACCATAACCACTATGGATCAAAAACTTCTATAATCAAGTGAAAATCCAGAAACATCAACAAAGAAATGTGACTTGTCATTTATATCCTTTGATGTTCATGTGGTCAGTTGTGTGAACATAAAACCAATTAGACCTTGAAGAATTAAGATTTGAACGGAGGCAGGATAATACATCCCTTTGTTCAACTTGCTACTGATTTTAAACATTCCAGATAGGATTTAAAACTTTTTTCCTTACTGAGGTTTTCTGCTACCAAATCAATTATATCAGTTTGAACATGGTGCTACCTCCATGTGAATTCTTTTGGATTCATGCTTTAAATATGCATCCCCCAGAGATTTAATAAAAGACTGGGTTTAAACTGTTTTCTTTGATGTCTGTGCCATTGTATTTTGTACTTTTTCAGTACAATACTAGGAACTTCTCCTGAGAATGTATTGTAAGTAAGTGGTTGTAAAAATTGGGCTCTTATCTGCTGTCCTAGAGAGCAGCATTTCTAAGTCCTACACCGTTTGTTGAAAATTTTCCTTCACTGTGAACATTAGCACTGGAATGACAAGTGTTATGTGACACTTGGTAGAACCATCTTTTCTATGAGTTATCTCTTGTATATATAATTTTTATTTAACACTCATCACCTTGAACAGCAAGTATGATAATATTTGGAGGCCATTATATTCCCTGAGATTTCTCAAACAATTTTTTGTTCTTACCTATGAATTTTTTAGCCATGGGAATGTCATATTCTCAGAGCACAAAATGAGGGTTTTTTGTTCAGTTGATTCCTGGGCTTTCAGATAGATAAGGCTATTGGGTCTTTGCCAGGTTTCCTTCCAGATCAATACAAACAATAGAACACTGGGTAAACACATTCACTCCATAATGACTGAATGTCAGACCTTGCAACATATATTCCAACAGGACACTGTGTATTTCTCCTCTTCTTTCCTCCTTTCTTCCTTCTTAAACCATAGTAGAGTATTTTTATGTGGTTTTGATAGAGCAGAGACTTTTGGTGGATTCATGTGACTTTTGTCCAAGATTCTTTTTAAAAAATCTATATTGACTTTTGGATACATACAAGAATTAAACCAGGAAGTTCAAAAACCTCTCAGCCATGCGAACTCATTAAGTGTCTTTCATACAGCATGTGCAGTCAATGTGTACCATAATCAGGGGGCACATGTGCTTGCGCATAGCAATGACCTGTAAGAAAAAGGAAACATGAACTATGGCACAAGTGCCAATTCTGAAAGTAATTTTAGAAATTAATTACTAATTAATGTCATGTTAAAGGTGGCAGAAAAAATCTGGGGCTCAGTCAACCCAAGGAATAACAATAAAATGGTATGACAGACAGCCAATCATTCCTAATTTGTACAGCTTCTCAGAGGAGAATCAGCTCCAATAATTACATAGGTTGGTGCAATTGCACCCATTACAAATGTGAACCAATATAAGAGTCAAAACCCACAATGCTGGCATTACCCAGCACACTCTCTTCTACAGTGATTCCACAAGTTGGCTCTCAAACATCAATATCACCATTTTTTTCAGCTTGGCTGAAAAAAAGTGTGCTAACCTTTTTCAGATTTATTTTCAACCAAATTTTCCAACAATATCCTTTTAAACAAAACACACAAAACAACTTACAAATATTCCAGTCTAAATGTTCAGATAGCTATGTAGTATAGCTGCTGTACCATAATGGTTACATGGTCAAGCTGCAAATCAGTACTTTTCTGGGTTGAATCCCTTTACTGCCATGAGCTCAGCAGATTGCCTTGGGTAAGCCACTCCTCCCAACCCCAGTTCCCCAGTTGTATTGTGGGGATAATAATAACACTGTCTTTGTTCATTGCTCTGAGTGGGCACTAATCTATCTAGAAGAGCAGTATATAAGCACACTGTTGCTGTTGTTATTACCTGGTATGTCAGAGTGGTCCACATCTTCAAACCATGAGCTTTGCAAAGAAAAGAAAAGAAAAGAAAAGAAAAGAAAAGAAAAGAAAAGAAAAGAAAAGAAAAGAAAAGAAAAGAGTATGAACAATCTGCCCAATGTTCTCTTTGTACGTTATGACAGTCAAGGTCAATGAATGCATCTTGGAAAAAAACATGGAATGTGATTTCTAAATATTTCCCTTAATACACATCTCAGCAACGGCACATCAAGATATACTCCCGTTGCTCTCATTGTTGACTTCCTAAACCTCTATGAAAATTATGCATTCAGGTTTTTGAGGAGATTGAATGACATGCAACCCTGTGCTTTCTCTCTGTGCCATGAATATCCATGCACTGGCTACAAAGGAAGAAAGGAAAGAATGCTTATTTCATTACAAGACAAACTCTTGCCTGTTACAGGCGATATTTCTTTACCATAAAACGTTCATTTTAAGCATAGAGGGCCATTAGTTATTAATGCCCAGTATTGTCAATATTTAATATATCTCCATTTATTTAAAATATAAAATTATTGATATGAAATATTCATTTCCAGGCCTCACATGTCTTATCTGTATCTCTCATGTAATTACAGTCGAAATTAAGCGGGGGCTGTAACTCAAGATAGATGATTTTCTAGGCTTTGGTTGTTGCAGATCCAAAGTGCAAATTGAACAGCAGAACTATAGATTTTCATCTAGTTAACATTCCTAAAAAGTTAACTTTTTAATATTCTAGTTTAAAAAACAGAGGCAACATAGCAGATTATAAATGTGTTTCTTGCTTCAAAGGGTAACATCTGAAAGAGTAGAAGATGAAAATTCTCTGCCACTTCTCTTTTTTTGCGGAAAAGAACAGTGGGGTTTGTGCATAATCATGAATGTTTATATGGCTTCTTGAAGCAAATCTGCTATCTGAATTCTGTAGAACTTGCTAATTGTTATTTTATTCCAGCTTCGCTGGCTCCCTCTTGATGCCCCTTTAACACCGCAGGAGATGGGAAAGAGTTGCATTATTTTCAAATTAAAAACTAATAAAAAGGAAATGATGATAACGATGTTGACGTTTTTATAACGTGAGCAGAGGGGAGATGGATGGGGTCACTTCCATATAGTGGCTTCTTTTTTCATCTAGCTGGGAAATGACTGACAACTCAAGATGTGCTGCAGTCGAGACATGTTAGATTATCAGACGTTAAAGTGGATTGTAACTGAACTTCAGATGGAAAGCAACGGGCAGGCAGTCCTATTCCAGGAACATGGTTTTTTAACCTCACTTTACTCAATGCAATCCCATGTTTCTAAGAGCGCCACTCAAATGCTTGTATTCACATTTTCAAATATAGGATGAATATTTAAATTGGTATTATTGTCATGCAACAATGGTAAATCATTGTGCTTTCTCTTAGCATGTGGTGTTGCTGTGAGACAGCTGGTCAGGAAATGATTCTTGTTTTCCCTAAACTTTCCAAGAAGGATGATTTTGTTTTCTCAGTAATGATGATTTTGCTTAAAAATAGCCTTAGCACTTTGAATGGATGCAGAATTTTAATATTTATTTATAGTCATTTTCCTTTTCGTTTATTTATCCCGTAAGTGTTCAAAGCCGCTTATAGAAATAAAAACATATCCTACTATATAAAAGGCTAAGCATATTCAAGACAACTCACTTCCTACACTGGTGCACCTCCAGAGGGCGCTGCTGTGGAGGGAAGCCCAGATGAGGCAGCCAGACCTCCAGAGAGCATGCCGTGGTGAGAATCCCAGGCCAAAATCAGGCATGGAGCAGGCAGCAAGGCCTGCCCCTCGTTTTCACCCAACTTAGCAGAGCAGGTTGCAATGCCCACCCTCCACCTTCACACAGCTGGGATCAGGAGCAGAGCAGATGGTAATGCCCGCCCCCCTCCTTCACCCAGCTGGGATGAGGAGCAAAGTAGGTGTCAATGCCCATCCCCTGCATTCACCTAGCTGGAATCAGGAGCAGAGCAGGTGGTAATGCCTACCTGTCCTTCACCCAGCTGGGATCAGGAGGGGACTAGGTAACAATGCCCATCCCCCACATTCATCCAGCTGGGTGAAGGAGTGGAGCAGTTAGCAATGCCCGCCCACCACCTTCACCCAGCTGGGATCAGGTGCAGAGCAGGGGGCAATACCTGCCCTCTGCCTTCACCCAGCTGGGATCAGGAGTGGAGTAGGTGGCAATGCCCTCTCCCCTTCACCCAACTGAAATCAGGAGCAGAGCAGGTGGCAATGCCTGCACCTCATCATCACCCAAGTGGGATCAGGAGTGGAGCAGGTGGCAATGCCCGTTCCCCTTCACCCGGACAGGTTTAGCCATGAAGCAGGAGGAAATGCCCGCCCTCCTTCACTCAGCCAAGATCAGAAGCAGACCAGGTGGCAATGCTACCCCCTTCACCTGGCCAGAATCAGGAGCGGAGCATGAGGCAATGCCCATTCCCCTTCACCCAGCCTGGAGCAGGAGTGGAGCAGGAGGTAATGCCCAACCCCAACTTCACGCAGCCGGGATCAGGTGAGGAGAAAGTGACAATGACCACCCCCTTCACCTGGCCTGGATCAGGAGCAGAGCATGAGACAATGCCAGCCCCCCTTCACCTGGCCTGGATCAGGTGCGGAGCAGGAGGCAATGCCCCCCACATTACCCAGCCAGAATCAGGTGCAAAGTAGGAGGCAACACCTGTCCCTTCTTCACCCTGCTGGGATCAGAAGTGGAGCAGGTGGCAATGCCCACCCCTGTTTCACCTGGCCGGGATCATGCACGGAGCAGGTGGCAAGGCCCACCCCTTCACCCAGCTGGGATCAGGAGTGCAGCAGGTGGCAATGCCCACTCCCTATTCACCCGGCTGGGATCAGGCATAGAGCAGGTGGCAATGCCCGCCTCCCTTCAGTCGGCTGGGATCAGGTGCAGAGGAGGTGGTCATGCCTGCCCCCCTGCCTTCATCCAGCCAGGATCAAAGATGGAGGAGGAGGGAATGTCTGCCCTCCCCTTTCTAGAGCCCATTGTATTTTTTCCCGCAATGGGCTTTGTTGCTAGTACAAACAACATAAAAGCATGGAATGACCTAGTAGAAATACATTAATCCTCTCTCTTCCCAGCAGGCTACAAATAATGATAATGATAATGATAATGATAATGATAATGATAATGATAATGATAATGATAATGATAATGACAACATTCAATTTATATACTGCCCTTCAGGACAACTTAACACCCACTCAGAGCAGTTTGCAAAGAATGTTATTATTATCCCCACAACAAACACCCTGTGAGGTGAGTGGGGCTGAGAGAGCTCCTAGAAGCTATGACTGACCCAAAGTCACCCAGCTGGCTTCAAGCAGAAGAGTGGGAAATCAAACCCGGTTCTCCAGATTAGAGTCCCACCGCTCTTAACCTCTACCATAAACTGGCTTCACGTAAATGATGGAACCAAGCTTTTAACTTTGCAATCCCCCTCTTGCTCCAGCAAGCGTGAGCAGCATGGAGGGAGATTTAATTTTTTTAAAAAAAAAACCTGGTGCCAGTCAGGTGAAGCAAGGGGGGAGTTTAGATCATCCTCCACACCACTGGTGCATGGTGCAGAGGACAATTTAAACTTTAAAAAAACCCTTGCACCAGCTGACTGGCACCAGTCAGCTGGAGCAAGGGGAGGAGTTTAAATCACCAGCGGCACAGAGGGCAATTTAAGCTCCCCCCTTGTGGGAAAGCTCCCAGGAGTGGCTGTGCCCTGTGCGATGATGTTACTTCCCAGAAGTGACATCACTGCACAGTCCTGGGAGCATGCCGGGAGTTGCCCTGTGTGCTGCCAACCCACTGAGTTCCACCACCTCTTTTTCCAGAAAAAAAGCCCTGCCTACAGTACATTATAGTATAGTCTACAGACCCTATCACTCTACCAAAGGACCTTTCTGAGTCATTTCCTTACAGTACCGCCCTCCTACCTATGTAAAAAAGCCCTCCTGAATAATTCAGTTTTGTATAGTTTGCAGAAAGCCAGGAGAA
Source organism: Eublepharis macularius (assembly GCF_028583425.1). Classification (NCBI taxonomy): domain Eukaryota; kingdom Metazoa; phylum Chordata; class Lepidosauria; order Squamata; family Eublepharidae; genus Eublepharis; species Eublepharis macularius. The sequence goes on from NC_072790.1 coordinate 47,515,331, forward strand.
TGAGAGCCTGCCTGGCTTCATCAGTCATGCCATTCCTCAAGGTGGAGGCCACAACAGAGAATATGTGTGCATGGACAGTTGTTGATTTTGCCCACTTTCAAGGTAGTACCTGCAGAAGGCGCACAAATATGAGGAACCAAGCTCATGAAGAGCTTTGTACATGATAGCCAATGCCTTGAATTGAGCCTGGTAACTGATGGACAGCTAACGGAGTGACTGCAGAATGGGAATGATATGCATGTTATGCCTAACTTCTGATAATAATTGAGCTGTGGTGTTCTGCACCAATTGGAGTCTCTGAGTTGACTTTAAGGGGAGTCCTACATAGAGTGCATTACAGTAGTTTAGTCCTGATGTTACCGTGGCATGGTCCTAGGCGGCCATCTTCCTGGCTAGACTAAGTTGGAAGAAGACATTTTTGTGGCTGCACTAAGTTGCTCCTCTATCAGCACAGCTGGATCCAGTATAACCCCTAAGCCCTTTAGAGTCTGCAATGCTCAATTGAACCCCATTGAAAGTGGGGAACACAATATCCTTCAGGATCTCTGCTTTCACTACCAGCATAACTTCCCTTGGTCTGGGTTCAGTTTCAGTTCGTTCATTTTCAGCCATTGGACCACAGCAGTCAAGCACCAACTCAAGACCTCTTCTGCATCACCAGGAGATAGAGATAGACAACAACAACAACATTCAATTTATATACCGCCCTTCAGGACAAACAAAACAAACAAAACAAACAAAACAAACAAAACAAAACACCCTGTGAGGTGGGTGGGGCTGAGAGAGCTCCAGAGAACTGTGACTATCCCAAGGTCACCCAGCTGGCTTCAAGTGACGGAGTAGGGAATCAAACCTGGCTCTCCAGATTAGAGTCCCACACTCTTAACCACTACACCAAACCGGATCTCAAGGTAGTACCTTGAGTACCAAGGTAGAGACATAAAGAGCAGGGTGCCATCTGCATACTGATAACATCCAGCTCCCAATCTATGAACGATATCTCCTAAAGGCTTTCCATAAAAGTTGAAAAACGTGCGGGATAAAATTGCATCTTGTAGAACTCCATAATTCCTACAGTGAAGACAGCTGGTGCTTCCTGGTGATTATGCTGGGTTTTTTTATTATTATAGTCCAAAATATTGTATTTGATTACCTTTGAAAGCAGAGTGAAGTGTGTACATTTAAAAAAATAAAAAATATTGATTTTAAAAAACAAACAAAACATGGCATGTCATCCTATTGGAATCAGGTTAAGAAGAATCCTGAAAGATGCAGCTGAATGTACAACTGCGTGAACAAAAATCATACACATTTGAAATGGCATGCATTCGGTGTATTCGAAATTCCAGGCAGCTGAATGGCCATAAATCAAGCAAAACCTGGCTTTGATAGTTAATAGCTGCTGAAATGAATATCACCATTTATTAGAGCAGACAATATGCTCTTAAGATTTATTATGGGTTTCTTCGAATTTGAGACAGCTACGATGAAGAAGCTTAGTGAATACATCTGTGCAAAACGGAGAAGGCAACTTCATGATACATTTATTTTTAAACGTTTTCAATCACATCCTGGAATGAAAAATATAATGTGAAAAAGGAAGATGTCCCCTTTTACCACCCCTAAATTCTATGCTGGTGAATCAAAGGACCTTCTTGGGGAAAACGCCATGAGGGACAGGGTATGGAAACAAATTGGGTGAGATTGAGTGAAAAAACTGGCAGGATCCATACCTTTTTCTGTTAATGTGACTTGTGTATACATGGCCGCAAAGTGCAATAGGGTATGATGCTTAACATTATAGTATGGCTGCTTCCACACACATTGGATAATCCACTTTCAATACTCTTTAGTGAACATTTGAAACTGATTTTCCATGTGTGGAACAAAAATCCACTTCAAAAGGATTGCAAAAGTGCATTGAAAGTGCATTATTCAACGTGTGTGGAAATGGCCAATGTGTCTGTTTGATCCCTTCCTGACAGTCTTTTGCCCTGTTAGTAACAGTCAGCACAGTTTGAATTTGCTCCTCTTAGCTTCAATTGTACTTGTCTCTGGACCCTTATTTCTGATCCTTTATTTCTGCCTATGCTGTGACAGGTTGTTGAGCAGCTTTTCTAGGCTACGTGACAAAAGCTGAGAACACAAGTTTAATTACAGCAATAGACTGGAAATGCAATCCCAGTCACACTTAATGTTATTTAGTAGGGATAGTTCCTATTTTTATTACCTGTTCCTAGTAAATAACTGCACTCCCTTTTTCATTTGGGGATGCCCTGCTACATTTTTGTTAATATTAGTTGTTAGCATTGTCATTGTTTAGGTTCTAGCTCCCTTTCCAGAATCTCTAGAAATCATATTTCTGAGTGGAGATTTTATACATTTTGTCACATAGCCATACAAATGCATGAACTCTAATGCACTATTCAGTACACAATCTGTCATTCCGCACACCTAGGATACTGGGTATATCTTTGGATTGTTACAGTACATTATTAGACTATTACAGTTTTCTGTGTTTCTTTTAGCAAAAGAACAAGTGGTTTCTTCCTTAAATCAATGGAAGGCAGGTTTGGCAGTATGTAAATTAATGCAGTGTATGGCAGAGTAGAACCCTCATCAATGTGCTAAGGGGAATCTCAAATAATGGATGCACCAAACGGATCCTCATTCCACTCACATCCAACTTAAATATCATATAGAAACAAACCACATGACCCTTCTGACTTCATGAGCCAGTTTGGTGTAGTGGTCAGGGGGGCGGGATTCTAATCTGGAGAGCTGGGTTTGATTCCCCACTCCTCCACCTGAAGCCAGCTGGGTGACCTTGGGCTAGTCACAGTTCTCTGGAGCTCTCTCAGCCCTACCCACCTCACAGGGTGTTTTGTTGTGGGGATAATAATGATATACTTTGTAAACCACTCTGAGTGGGCATTAAGTTGTCCTGAAGGGCGGGATATAAATCAAATGTTGTTGTTGTTGTTATAAAATTCCAAGTCTGCTCACTTTTGATAATGTAATACTATAAAATGTATGATATACACAATTCAACCAAAGTGAAGCATCCCAGTTATTTCACGAGGAGATGCTTAAGATATGCTTAACTTTCCTTTGAAATGCTTTCTTTATAGAATGCTAAATTTGGCTGGATTGTGCCCAGTCTGTACTGTGACCCCAGTAACAGCAGCAGCTCTGATAAGATGGCAGGTATCCTTACCGTTTCCTTCCTCCATCTCTTGCCTGGATGCCTAGGAGTAATTTTAAAGCAAGAAATACTAATGAAATGAAAGTGCTTTGCTTGGCAAGGTACCTAAAAACCATCCCTGCTGAGAGTTTAAAATATTCAGTTAAGCCCCTCTTAGTGAAGAGTGATGTGCCCATCTAGTCATTATTTTGATACATAGATGAATTAATTGCCAGCCATGTACATAATTCATATTTGTTATAGCAAAGAGGCTAGATGAGAATTGCTTTCTGTAAGGTGGCTTTGCTGAGAGAGTTGGACAGTTTAACCATGGTTGAAATTACTATTCTTGCAAGCCTAACAGAGCCCTTGAAAGTTTCATATAGTCATCAAATCTGGAGAGCTCCTTTCTGTGCTTTATTAATGAGGTTCTCCAGGTTAAACTAATCATTTATGTACTGTATTACAAAATCCAAAACTTTCAATATAATTTACCTGAACCACGCAGCTGCAAGCACTGGGTAAATTTGCATATTTCCATTTTGCTTGCTGTTTGCACAGTCCAATATAATGTGAGGTACAGGAGAGGATCTTATACCAAAAAGCATGTCCTCTTGAATATAAAGTAGATATGGTGGCACTTCACCAAGCAAATGAACACATGTGCCAGTATATGCCGTGGGTTAGACCAAAGAGCTCATTTCCACTTTGTTGGATCCAACAATGTTCCTTTCACACATGCTGAATAAGTTTCAGTTCTCTTTCAATGCAGTTTAATGATCATTTGCAACGGCATTTTCCTGTTTCACACAGTAAAATCCAGTGAATTGAAAGTGCATTGTTCATCAGCAGCAGAGTGGTCTCCGTCCATTGGAGGAAGGGTTACTAGAAGGGAGTCATTGGATCCAACATAGCAGAGGAGAACCATCGAATCCAACTTCTTGACCGACTGGCTCTTTACAAAAAATCATCTGCACACTTTCTTGGGAAGAAACTTCAATGTACTTGATGAAATTTATCCCCCCTGCAAAAAACCTACAAAGTATCACAATATACAACATTGTGTTATTTAGTGGCATCGTTATTCTTTTTCTTAATTCTGGGCACTTCTCCTTACTCTGTTTGAAGTCATATCATGCATGCATGTAGATTTATGCCAGAATTAGTTTACAACACATAGCTGTGTCCCACAATAGGGGCTCAAGTTATACAGCTGAGATACACTTTCAGGGGAGGCATATGATGTGGCTTGAAAACTATTTAGGATCACACCACATATACACGCGCATTATACAGGCTGCTTAGATATATTTTGCAAATATGCAGCTTTAAGCCAATGGATCCATGTACAAGCATATCCATAAGTAGCCACCGCTTCAAAACAAATGTTTCAAAATAAGCATGTGCCACTACGCTTTGGAATTGCATGGAAATTCATAGCCACTATTGCGTCTGAATAACTTGCGTCTGAATAACTTGAATTTGGACAATGGCCTACGTGATTTGTATAGAGGCCTCCATGATATAATCACATCAGATGACTAATCGAAATGAAAAGCAGTAAGAGCAAATGAAGCCAAGAGCAGTGAGGACCAAGAAGAAGAACTAAAACTGCAGAAGAGAACCTGCAGCCATGGGAACAAAAGCATACGGATAATGGCATGTCCAGCAGAGCAATTTTGTGGATGGAATTATTTCTGCCTGTGGATTACTATTTTCTCATTCCCTGGGGTCTCTTCTCCCCCAGGTCCAGAATTTCAGTGGGTATTTTGGGGTGCAGAGGGAACTGGTAGCCAAGAAAGTTGTACTCTGCAGGAAGAAATTATTCCATCCACAGAAACATTCTATTAGATCCAAGCCAATGTTGGTATCTTCATGAATGTAAAAATCACTTAAATAAGAAAAGAAAAAAAAAACTTCTGGCATTTATGAAAATGAACATTAAACATTTGGGCTGAGCCTGAAGTTGCCAGCATCGAGGTGGGACCTGGAAATCTCCCAGAATTACAACTGATCTCTAGACTACAGAGCTCAAGTCCCCCGCTGCTTTGGCTGCTTTGGAGGGTGGACTTTACGGCATCATATCGCTGCCGAGGTATCTCCCAAAGCCCCACCTTCCCCAGGCACCACCTCTAAATCTCCAGGAATTTCCCAACCTGGAGCTGGCAACCCTAGTAAACACTAGTTTAAAGCCACGCCAGAAATATTTTGGGACAGAAAAGATGAATGAGAGAAAGAGACAAGACTGTGGGCCGCACTTCTCTCTGAATCCCTTACACTGAAAGGGAAACTACAGGAGACGCCTGGGCTTTTGTTCTTTAAGTGATGGGTATGGCAAGTTTACTTGAGAAGTATAGTAATACAAAGAACGGCCATTTGGGAGAAGAATGTTTTTCACAGTGTCCTCTAGGGAGAAGAGCAACGCAAGGGATACTTTCTCTCTCTCTCTCTCTCTCTCTCTCTCTCTCTCTCTCTCTCTCTCTCTCAAAAAGCCACTTGGCTCGGGTTTTCCTCTGGGAGCTCAGGGGTGGGGTGAGGGAATAACAGGAAGGGAAAATGGCCATTCTGAATTTCCTGCCTCCTGTTTCTCCTCCCCACCCTGCCCCCGAACTCCCAGAGGAAAACCTGAGCTGAGCAGCTGTTTGCGCGCGCGCGAGAGAGAGAATCCCTTGCATTGCTCTTCTCCCTAGCAGGCACTGTGAGAATCATTCCTCTCCCAAGCGGCCATTCTTTGTAATATTACACTTCCCAGATAAACTTGCATGGCCCAACACATTAGAGAACACGTGCCTGGTGTCTCGTGTAATTTCCCTCTCAAAATAGCTGCTTTTAGCCCAAAATCTTGAATGTATATTGACTGATTGCATGTATAGACAGTATTTTCACACATTGTTCTGCGTTTTTTTTTAAAAGGTAGGATAACTATAGAAAAAACTGGATAGAATTGAAGCAGGATGGAGATATGCCTGGCTGCTTCTTTCACCCCCTTGGATACTATAAATGCACATTAGGATATGCACATTCACTTTGCAAAGGCATTTCAGATTGTTTCTGTACCCAGATACCCAGATCAGATGTTAGACAGTAGTTTTTGCAAATTAAATTTCAGCAGTTTGTTCATACCTCCTCTTACAATCAATTCATGGCATTTGTCCCAGACCAAGAAATAATCCAAATGGCATGGAAAATTAAATTAATTGCCTTTTTCAGTAGGAATGGACATCAAACTTTTAAAAATCGCATGCAGGATGTGTCAATCAACTCTGCTACCAGTATATAAGAAATTAGATTGAATAATTTTTCATTAACAAGATAAAATACTATAATTATCCCTTGTTTCAGTATAGTCTTAGAAAATAAATGCTAGAAACCTGTTTATACGGCTGTATAGCCTTCAATCTGTGGCAGTCTTGTCTAGATTTGAGGTTTTTCTACAGTGTCTACCAATGTACTGAGAAAGAATCATTACAAAAATGTTGGAGAAACGGAACCAGTAAAGAAAATGAGGAGAATATAACATGCTGCCCAGTGAAAAGCAACTACAGAGACAGTGATTTTTTACCCAGATGCACTAAACCTGACTAGACCACTGGTTTTCAACCCATCTCTTGGAACTTTCAGGTGGGTTATGGTCCTCTATAGAGACACTAGTTTTTGGAAAGACCTGCTGTTAGTGTGTGAGCATGGCAAGCAAGACCTCCTGCTGCTTTCTGAATGATTTGTGTCCCACCAAGACGCACTTTCTGCTTTCTTCCCTTCCTATCACCTGGCTAATGTCATGCGTTTGCAACATAGTAGGTCACGTGTTGCTGCCTGGGGGTTAAAGGTGGGGTCCTGGGTGTGCAAAAGTTGAAGACTAGAGGTTTTTTTCAGGGAACTGATCTCTGTCTGGAGATCAGGGGCTGGAGCCACCGGCTACGTGACCATTTTCTAGAGGTGCCAGAATGCTGTTCCACCACATTCCAGCTGGAAAAAAGCCGATTGTAGGCATGCTTCTACTAGGAAATTTCTGCATTCATTGAATGTGTCATGTTTAATCACTTCTACCTGTTCTGCATTGTTTTAACGCTGTATCAGATTTCTGCTTCTATTCAAATGTTATGATGTCCAAACCCTATTGTGTTGTTTATTGGAGGTCCCATCCCATGACTTACAATGTGTAATCTGCCTTGAATCTCAGTGAGAAAGGCAGATTATAAATAATGTAAATAAAGAAACAAAAAGATAAACATTCACTCCAGAACTCAACTCCAGTGTAACTAGAGAAAACATTCCCATACCATCTGACAAAGAGAACTATGGTTCTCGAAAGCTTATGCTACATTAATGTTTGTTAGTCTTAAAGGTGCTACTGGGCTTTTTACTATTTTGCTACTACAGACTAACATGGCTAACTCCTCTGGATCTATTCCCATACCAATAATTCTTTACAAAATCCAAAACATCTAAACTCAACAATAGAAATTCTGATTACAGTGTAACTTCTAGAAAAGACAGTATGATTCCAGACAAGTTCCAAAACGTATCATATCTGCCAAGTCCATATAGAAGGAAACTGCCACCAAGAAGACCATGGATCTTGTCGCAGTCAAATGTATCTTCCAAAAGGAAGGTATCTCAAGCAGATGGCGGTGTACTAGTCTAAACTGGCAGGTGGCTCCTAGCTGTTTTAAGAATAATTTGATTGTCACATGGATTCCATTCAGCCAACTACAAGAAGCGTGACATGATACATTCTCTAACCTACTGACAGAGATATCAATAACTTTTCTTCCTGAAATTCTCATGGATAGTTTACATTATTCTTCTGGATTAGATAAATTAACAATCACAAGCGTTTGGAAAATCCATACAACAACAACAACAACAACATTTGAATCATATACCACCCTTCAGGATGACTTGACACCCACTCAGAGCAGTTTACAAAGTATGTCATTATTATCCCCACAACAAAACACCCTGTGAGATGGGTGGGGCTGAGAGAGCTAGAATCTGTGCCTGGCCCAAGGTCACCCAGCTGGCTTCAAGTGGAGGAGTGGGGAATCAAACCCGGTTCTCCAGATTAGAGTCCCACGCTCTTAACCACTACACCAAATGGGCTCTCCAAAACATGCACTCATAAATATGACAACGAGGGTCACTGACCTTTAGAACAGAAAGTTCTCTTTCTCATAAGAATGAAACACTTCTTAAAATCATCCAGGTGTTACACAGTTAAGTATTCAGCAAATATTTCCTTTGCGCAGCAGGCCAGTAGCCTACATTACTCATACAAGTTTCTTTTCTGCCTTACAAACTTTCCTATTAAAAAAGTAGATTCTAGCTACAATGTCTAGAAGGGAAGGCAGCTTGATATAGCCCCATCTTGTCAGATCTCAGAAGCTAAGCAGGGTCAGTACTTGGATGGGCGTCTTGCTAATGTAATGTCTGTGTGAACTTGTATTTATTTACCCTATGGCATTGTTTATGGAAATGTCCTTGATATTGACTTTACTAATCTTGCACTGTGTAATCCGCCTTGAGTCTCAGTGAGAAAGGAGGACTAAAAATGGCATAAGTAAAATAAAATAACCTTTACTTTTACCTAAAATAAAGACTCTGCAGAGGAAGGAAATGGCAAACCACTTCCACTTCTGACTTGCTTTGACAGCCCGTTGCTGGGGTTGCCATAAGTCACTTGCAGCTTGACAGCACATACACATCTGCAATACACTCTAAAAGTGTTCATTGAATTATACAGACTATTGGCCATCTCAAGTAAAAGGGCAAAACTCAATGTGATACTAAATAAGTAGCTGACACCAAAAATGACCACCTCCTTTCTTCCTCCTTCTAACCTGTAAAGGAATTTATTTCAAGTCCTAATGTAAACAGTCTTACTGTTTCTCGTCCCTTGCTTTTCAGCCTCAGATTCTGAAGGTGGGAGAGAGGGAAATGTGATATTATGATATGAAAGAGAGACTATTTCTTCTTCAAATTGGAAGGGGAAAGAAAACCTAGACGTGCAATAGCTGTTGGGGCAGCAGATACATTTTTACCCTAATATTTTGACCAGAGATTAAACCATATTGTACCCCATGTACCTTTATACACTGGTGAGAAAAAGAATGAGAATCTTAGCATTAATACTGCTTTTTATGCCACTCTACTTTGTCTGAAAACTCAATTCACAGATAGTAGTTCACATTTAGTAGGAAACATTTACAATCCCCAAACAGCAATAAACTTCCATAAATACTTCCCTGCCAACATTCCTTATACCTGCAGGTTGAGGATCCACAAAGTGTGGGTTCCAGAAATGTTAATTGCACCTCAAGAGATTGGGGGCATGAAAAATGGGGAGAAGTAAGTATCATTATTTGACTAGATAGTGACAGGACTTTAAAAATTAAATTATCCTACAGAAAATCTATAGCAGGAAACTAAGCTATAGAGACATGGGGCCTAAAAAAGTAGCACCTGACAGGTTGTCAATAAGGCCATAAGTATCTCAAGGTCAGACTGCTGAGTATTTATTTATGCCAGAGCTTAAAATATTTAGCACTTTGAGTGGCTATGGCTTATAAGATATGACACCACTTGAAATCTTTAATGGATATCCAACTTTATGAAACACTACAGCACATTCCATTTTCTTGAGTGGATTGACTCCAAGAATACTGGGGGTCTTTCTGAACATTTCTCTTTCCCTCTCTTTCCAGTGTAAGGTGATAATAAATCCCAGTTTTATAGTGACAGCTTTGTCATTCAGCTGCACTTACTCAGGTCAAGGAGACTGACAATGCCATCCTAAACAGACTTGAATTCAACGGACTAAGGAACATGTAACACTGGTTAGGATTTTGGGCTGCCCGGTCACCTCCTGCTCAGCTGCCTCTATATCCTGCTGCCACTCAGTAAGATGTGTGTGTGAGAGAGAGATTCAGCAGCACTCCAACACCACAACACTTCCGGCATGAAGCAGCAGTGATGTCATCATGTCAAGACAATGCTCTAGGATTCCGCTGGTTGCTAGTGCTAGACCAGCAACCCTGTTGGGATGTCATTCTTAAAGTTTCTTTCACTGTGCCCATGCAGAGTGAAAACACTATATTATCGCTAAACAAAACAGTCTGAGAAAAAACTACCAATACCAGGAAGAGAGAGATCCACTCAAAAACAAAGCTTGTAACTGATCAACTATTGATGTTGAGTATTAACTATTTAAGTGAGCTCAGTTCATCAAATAATATTCATAATTTTTTTGAGTTCAATCCATATTTCTAATGGATTCATAAATAAAAAACTACCAGAAACATGGTTGTTGTGGGTTTTCCGGGCTGTATTGCCGTGGTCTTGGCATTGTAGTTCCTGATGTTTCGCCAGCAGCTGTGGCTGGCATCTTCAGAGGTGTAGCACCAAAAGACAGAGATCTCTCAGTGTCACAGTGAGAGATCTCTGTCTTTTGGTGCTTCACCTCTGAAGATGCCAGCCACAGCTGCTGGCGAAACGTCAGGAACTACAATGCCAAGACCACGGCTATACAGCCCGGAAAATCCAAAACAACCATCGTTCTCCAGCCGTGAAAGCCTTCGACAATATACCAGAAACATATTAACTTTTGTCTTCTTTCAAAGCCATAGCTTAATTAAAAAAAAAAACGGGAAAAAACCCAGAAAACTGTGTCTTCTGGCAATATCCACTGCTGTATATAGGAAGTTTATAAAATTCAGCATGTCAACACATATTAATGATCTAGGTCAATGCCTCAGCAATACACTGCCTAACATTATAAAAATCCTCTGTGTATACTGATTCAAGCACTTCCATATATCACATCAATAGTTTCTGTAACCATCTTGCCTTCTACATACCATATGGAAGATTTTTTATGAGTTTATGCTGAGTCATGGGCTTATCAATACTTGCAGATATGTGCTGAAATTTTTGATGTTTTTTGAGATTATTTTCTGAAGAGGGGATTGACCATGTTGGATTTTGTAAATAAAGTGGCTAAGGACATACCAGTCAAAAATGTTCAGACAAGAGATGGGCACAAACCTAAATATGAACCAAAGTTCGGCTTGAACCAGGCTGGTTCATGGTTCACGAACTGGCGGTTTGTCAGAGCCCATTTCTGATGAACTGCCACGAACTTTAGGCTGGTTCATTTGGTTCATTTTTCAGTTCATCACTGCAGACAGCCTGGTGCCGATCAATCAGTTTCCTAGGCAATGGGGGATGGGCTTTCTGCAGACCTTCTGCTGACCCAGAAGTGGTGATTTTTTGGCCCAGAAGTGACGTTTTCACAAACCAAATGAACCAGTTTGCGAACCGGGGCAGGTTCGTGAAAGTTCGTGGTTTGTGAAACGTGACGAACCATGAACCGCACGGTTTGGTTTTTTCTTAGTTCGTGCCCATCTCTAGTTCAGACCTATTATAGCAAGGCAACTATAATTATTTAGTGAACTCAGTTCATTTAAGAGAGCAATCTAATCAGAAGCCTACTCAGGTTTATTCAGTAGGACTTACTCACTGGAAAGCATTCTTAGGATTGCACTGTAAGTTGTTTTGGAGACATCTTTATATCTATAACAACAACAACATTCAATTTATATACTGCCCTTCAGGACAACATCCACTCAGAGTGGTTTACAAATAGGGTTGCCAGCTCTGGGATAGGAAATTCCTGGAGATTTGGGGGTGGAGCCTGAAGAGGGCAGGGTTTGGAGAGAGGAGACGCCTCAGCAGGGGTATAATGCCATAAACTCCACCCTCCAAAGCAGCCATTTTCTCCAGGGGATCTGATCTCTACGATCTGGGGATCTGTCATAATTCTGGGAGATCTCCAGCTGCCACCTGGAGGCTGGCAATCTTGTTTACAAAGTGTGTTATTATTATCCTCATGACAATCACCCTGTGAGGTGTGTGAGGCTGTTCTTAACATAGCTCCAGATTGCTCATAAAAAACATCTGCACAGTAAATCCATTTTGAAAAACCTGAGAGAAACCTCAAGTTTGTAATTTTTTTTAAAAAAAGTGGAAAAGCAGTGTCTGCTTGTGCAGACCTGAAAATTTAAATAAAATGGTCAACATTACAATGGGGATTCCTAAAAAATGTCTGCAGAACAGAGAAATTAATGACAGGAGGAAGAGAAGGTTGAGGACATGAATTAAAGGAAGGCAGATTGGAGGAAGGAGGAAATGCACTGAAGTGTAGGAAAAAGAAGTAGCAGCAAGGTTGGCAAAGGATGAAGAAGCAGTGGACGAGGGAAAGGCAATAGTATTTTGAGCTATCCACCCTCAATCTTCACACGGGTGACTAAATTGTGGAATTTGTTGCCAGAGGGTATAGTGATGGCCACGGGCATAGATCACTTTAAAAGAGGATTAGACCGATTTATGGCCATCTACCTGTGGCCTCAGCTCCTGTGTCCTGTTGCTGGCCTTATCTGGTTGGCTGCTGAGTGAGACAGGATGCTGGACTTATATGGTCCATTGGTGTGATTTAGCAGGGCTCGTCTTATTACATTCTTAATCAGCTAGAGAATGGAGGCTTGGAGTAAAACATGTATTACGTTTGAAGTCTCTTACTATTGCTGCCAGTATGCTGTTGGGAGAGGAAGAGATGGGGAACAAAAGGCAAAGACTTCTTATGAGCTCCCAATTGCTTGCTAATAAATTATAAACACTAGCATGGATCATTTTTTTCCTGGAAACTTTAAATTTCAAAGTAAACCAGAATTGTCATGAAATTTGGCAGTAACCCTAAGAGGATTCTGTGACGGTGTCTTGATCTTTGTGCCCATTGGCTTTTAGCCCACCAGCATTCAATTACATATGAAGCACAGTAAAGGTCAATTTGCACAGAGTTCAGAGCATGGTGGTAACAGATACATGACTCCTTTTACATGGACTCCTAAAGCTGGAAGTGAGCATCACGTGCATTTGCCCCCCTAAAAGGATTTCCTGAAAATACCTCAGGAATTGAGAAGGAGAGCCTCTGGCATACTCTTTGACCTTCAGATGACTTCTCATCAGTGGCCACAAATGTACATTTATAATGTATGGGAATTACATAGCACATGGGAAAGGGGAGGGAAGCAGGAATATGACAGCTCAAGCTTTAACCTTTAATGGAGCTTCTTTCCCCCTTAGGGCTTGCCTTGTCCTTACACTGCTGTGTCTTCAATGTCAGGCAGCAGCTGCCAAGAAGAGGCCTGGGAAATTGTCTCTGACAATGTCCTCTCAGCTGCAGAGTCTCCTTCCTTGAACATCTGTGGCCCAATATGTTTCCTTGGTCTCTTTCCCCCTGTTTCTACATGGAAGGGCCATTCTGCATCCACACTTCATCCTCCCTGTCCCTTCTGCACCATAGAAAAGTTAGGGACAACCAGCCACCCCATCACTGCTTGTCTCGTCCAGCCCATCCATATTTACATCTATCCAAGGTGTTCCTACTACAGAGATGTCACTAGGGTTGGCAACCTCCAGATGACAGATCTCCTGGAATTATAACTAATCTTCAGACTAAAAATATAACTTTCCCTGGAGAAAATGGCTGCTAGAGTAGTCTCTGTGGCATTATGCCCTACTTAGGTCCCTCCCCTTCTCAAAGCTCACCTTCCCGAGATTCCACTCCAAATCTCCAGGAATTTTCCAACTTGTAGTTGGCAATCCTAGATGCCACCCAACTCTGGCAGCCAACGCTCTCCAGGGTATATTTCCTGTGGCAGGAACAAACTGAGGGTGTGTGTGAGGGATCAGGCCCTCAGTTAATGCGGTTTGAGGGTTGAATAACCGTGGTGCTGAACAGTTCTATGACTGTATTCACAATGTATTCAACCCACCAAGTTGATTGTGTGAATATCAGGCCACAAATAACAGTGAACAGGTCAATTAACAAGTAGGGATGTGCGTTTCGGCATTCAGAATGCCGAAAGAATGTTTCGGCTTCTTTCGGGGAATGCCGAAACGTTTCGGGGAATGCCGAAACGTTTCGGGTAGCCGAAAGAAAAAAGCCGAAACGTTTCGGGATTCTTTCGGCTTTCTTTCGGCTTTTCAATGGGAAAATGCCTCCGTCTTCCCGGACGTCTGGGGGAGGCATTTTCCCACCGAATAAGCCCAAAATTGGTGGGGACCTTCCTCTAACCCTTCTCTGACAACCACCCAAGTTTCAGACAGATTAGACTTTGGGGGGCCATGTTATGGCCCCCCAAAGCAGGTCCCCCCATCCTCCCATAAGAAAGCGAAGGCGCAGCATATTGTTAGCATGCTGCTGCTCATCTTTCTTCATTATTTCCTATGGGGAAAAAATGAAGAGGCAGGCTTCCTTTGCCAGGGGTGGCATTTTGCATGCAAAATGCCCCCTTACCCTCAGGGGCCCTTCTCCCACCCCTCCTCCCACCCCCCACCAAGGCTCAGCCTGCTCCCACTTGGGGGGGCCATTTCATGGCCTCCCCAAGTAGGTGCTCTAATCTCTACCACTGACAGCTGGGGGAGGCTTGTGTTGCCAGGGGTGGCATTTTGCATGCAAAATGCCCCCCAACCCTCTGGGGCCCTTCTCCCACCCCTCCTCCCACCCCCCACCAAGGCTCAGCCTGCTCCCACTTGGGGGGGCCATTTCATGGCCTCCCCAAGTAGGTGCTCTTTTCTCTACCACTGACAGCTGGGGAAGGCTTGTCTTGCCAGGGGTGACATTTTGCATGCAAAATGCCCCCCAGCCCTCTGGGGCCCTTCTCCCACCCTTCCTCCCACCCCCCACCAAGGCTCAGACTGCTCCCACTTGGGGGGGGCATTTCATGGCCTCCCCAAGTAGGTCCTCTCAACCCCTAAAGTCCACCCCTTACAGCCCCACACAAACCCAATTCCCCCCCAGCTGCCACAGACAGACCCAAATCCCCACATTAGCCCCTCACAGACCCAAATCCACCCCCACCTGCCCCACACCCATAACCCCAGGAATAGGCTGGCAAAGGCCAGC
This sequence comes from Eublepharis macularius, assembly GCF_028583425.1. Lineage (NCBI taxonomy): Eukaryota > Metazoa > Chordata > Lepidosauria > Squamata > Eublepharidae > Eublepharis > Eublepharis macularius. The sequence goes on from NC_072790.1 coordinate 47,530,480, forward strand.
CCTCTCCCTTTGTTCCCTATGCTGGGAACTTCTAAACTCTCTTTCCCTGGGCAATTCTGCACAGCCCAGGGGTGCCACAATGGTGGGCACACTTCTGAGTGCCAGCTGGTCCCTGTGAAAGAGCACCTGAACCACAGACACCCTCCCTCAAATTCCCCCACCACCTACAGAGATGGCTGGCCAGCCAGCCCCATTGTTCCCTATGATGGGAACCAACTGCACAACAAAGAATAAAACAAGAACAACACAAAATAAAGTTTTAAATTTTTTTTCTCCCTTCCAAAGTACAAGTAGGCAAAGCATTATGACACATTACACCAGCAGTCCCCCACACAGAAAAATAACACAACTCACTTAACATCAGAGAATCACAAAGCATGATTCCTGTCAAAAACACTTTATTTCTTGAACAGCTTTAGGTTACACAGCAGGGGGGAACACCAAAGGGCATGGCAGCACTATCTTATACAAAAATAACACAACTCACTTAACATCAGAGAATCACAAAAACACAATTCCTGGCAAAAACACTTTATTTCTTGAACAGCTTTAGGTTACACAGTAGGAGGGCACAACAGGGCATGATAGCAATGTACTACAAAAAATAATACAACCCACTTCACCGTTTTTGATAGCAATTGTGTTTGTGTGATTCTCTGATGTGAAGTGAGTTGTGTTATTTTTGTGTAGTACACTGCTTTCCTGCTCTGTGGTGCCTTCCTACTGTGTAACCTAAAGCAGTTACAGAAATAAAGTGCTTTTGACAGCAATTTTTTGGGGTGATTCTTTAATGTGAAGTGAGTTGTGTTATTTTTGTGTAAGATACTGCTTCCATGCCCTTTGGTGTTCCCCCCCTGCTGTGTAGCCTAAAGCTGTTCAAGAAATAAAGTGTTTTTGACAGGAATTGTGCTTTTGTGATTCTCTGATGTTAAGTGAGTTGTGTTATTTTTGTGTAAGATAGTGCTGCCATGCCCTTTGGTGTTCCCCCCTGCTGTGTAACCTAAAGCTGTTCAAGAAATAAAGTGTTTTTGACAGGAATCGTGCTTTGTGATTCTCTGATGTTAAGTGAGTTGTGTTATTTTTCTGTGTGGGGGACTGCTGGTGTAATGTGTCGTAATGCTTTGCCTACTTGTACTTTGGAAGGGAGAAAAAAAATTTAAAACTTTATTTTGTGTTGTTCTTGTTTTATTCTTTGTTGTGCAGTTGGTTCCCATCATAGGGAACAATGGGGCTGGCTGGCCAGCCATCTCTGTAGGTGGTGGGGGAATTTGAGGGAGGGTGTCTGTGGTTCAGGTGCTCTTTCACAGGGACCAGCTGGCACTCAGAAGTGTGCCCACCATTGTGGCACCCCTGGGCTGTGCAGAATTGCCCAGGGAAAGAGAGTTTAGAAGTTCCCAGCATAGGGAACAAAGGGAGAGGGCTGGCCTTTGCCAGCCTGTTCCTGGGGTTATGGGTGTGGGGCAGGTGGGGGTGGATTTGGGTCTGTGAGGGGCTAATGTGGGGATTTGGGTCTGTGTGTGGCAGCTGGGGGGGAATTGGGTTTGTGTGGGGCTGTAAGGGGTGGACTTTAGGGGCTGAGAGGACCTACTTGGGGAGGCCATGAAATGGCCCCCCCAAGTGGGAGCAGGCTGAGCCTTGGTGGGGGGTGGGAGGAGGGGTGGGAGAAGGGCCCCAGAGGGTTGGGGGGCATTTTGCATGCAAAATGCCACCCCTGGCAACACAAGCCTCCCCCAGCTGTCAGTGGTAGAGATTAGAGCACCTACTTGGGGAGGCCATGAAATGGCCCCCCCAAGTGGGAGCAGGCTGAGCCTTGGTGGGGGGTGGGAGGAGGGGTGGGAGAAGGGCCCCTGAGGGTAAGGGGGCATTTTGCATGCAAAATGCCACCCCTGGCAAAGGAAGCCTGCCTCTTCATTTTTTCCCCATAGGAAATAATGAAGAAAGATGAGCAGCAGCATGCTAACAATATGCTGCGCCTTCGCTTTCTTATGGGAGGATGGGGGGACCTGCTTTGGGGGGCCATAACATGGCCCCCCAAAGTCCAATATGTCTGAAACTTGGACGGTTGTCAGAGAAGGGTTAGAGGAAGGTCCCCACCAATTTTGGGCTTATTCGGTGGGAAAATGCCTCCTCCAGGCGTCCTGGAAGACGGAGGCATTTTCCCATAGAAAAAAGCCGAAAGAATGCCGAAATAATGCCGAAAGAATCCCGAAAGCCGAAAGCTGAAAGAGATTCTTGTTTCGGCTTTCGGCTTTAACGATAGAGAATCTTCTTTCGGCTTTCTACTTTCGGCTATAGCCAAAAAATTTTGGCTTGCACACCCCTATTAACAAGTGTTGGTGCTCAGTATATTTAGTTGTAGTTAAGCAACTGGTTATGAACCATTAGTGAAAAGTTGTATTTAATATGGAATCTGTGAAGCTCCCATATTTAAATCAGATGGCGGAATTAACCAACTAGTGCTTGCTGGATGGTTCGGATCATACCTCTACCAGTCACTGCCCCAGAGATACAAATACTAACATGAGACTAATCTCAAGACCACTTCTTGTAACACATTTTAATGCTGAAGAGGCGCCCTTAGGAAAATGGAAATATATTTAACATTTTGCTTGCTTGCTTGCTTGCTTTCACTATGGTGACCTTTTTCTCTAAATAAAGCCAGTTAATTTCACTGCATTTGAACTCTAATGCTTCTGATTACACCAATGGTAAACTCTAGACTCCCATTATCACAGCCTTCCGATTCTTCCCCTCGAGTTGTTCATTCAGCCCTTGTCGCTTTATAGTGTCAATGTAAATGCTACGTAGAGTTCATCTAGTCACACCAATGGCAATTCAGACACTCATCCTCTTTACAGATATTTTTTTTAAAAAAAGTAGATTTATGCTAATGAAAATTATACAGTTACAAATCTTCCCTTAAAAGTCTTTCAAACTGTCAAGCCGCTTGTCGCCCTGTAGTACAGAAAAGTGCATTGGATGCTCAATGCAATTAATTATTCAATAAAAAAAGCAGAATGGTGACAAAAAAAGGTTATGTTTTTAAAAAGGCAACAAAAGCGTGTGTGCTATATGGCACTTCTGATCTTTAAAGACTGCATAAACAGAACCTAATTAAGCTTCTTTGGAAGATAAAAGCAGCCGTGCCCTCGTGCCACCTGAGCACAAACTGCTACTCAGTGAGATTCTGGGCTGTTTGGCCAGGGAATTTCCTGCTGGCAATAACTATTGCTAAGCCTCTATGTGTAAAACAGAAAGCATAATTGTTTCAGTTAGAGCTGCCATCGGATTTCAGCTGCAATTAAATGCTGGGTTAAAATTTGAAAGGCTCTGCTTGGATGTGCCATCTAAGGAATTTGGAGGGAAACAAAAACTATCCTTGCAGCCTTTCACAGGTTTTATTATACACATCATTCGTTTCTAACGAAAGGGGGTGGTGGATGATTTTAAAGGGAGTATTTTGAAGAGATTATGTTTGTAAAGACTAACAACAGGGTGGGCACATATCACTAGTTTCTACTTAATGGTAGATGGCATAGTAGCGATAGTTTAGGAAGAGTGTGGGTGTGATGTGCCATCAAGTCACCTCCAACCTATGGTGACTCTACGAAGGAAAGACCTCCAAAAGTCTTATCATTAACCGACTTGTTTATACTTCCAAAACGTCCTATCATTAACCGACTTGCTCAGATCTTGCAAACTGGAGGACGTGGCTTCTTTTATTGAGTCAAGCCATCTCGTTTTAGGTCTTCCTCTTTTCCTACTGCCTTCTACTTTTCCTAGCATTATGGACTTTTCCAGAGAATCTTGTCTTCTCATGATGTGAAGAAAGTACGATGGCCTCAGTTTTGTTATTAGGAAGAGTGGATGAATATAAAACATTTTCTGGTTATGAAAAAGGGCAGAGGGTTTTGCTTCGACCACCTAAAGGGCTATACTGGGGACGGTTGGACCCACATGGAAAAAGTTACGTGGCGGGTGGACTTCCTGTTTGGGATCCATGGAGGTCTAACGCAGCTCCACTTGCGGAGCTGACCGGACTGCCGTTTTAACCGGCCGGCGGGGTGAAAATAGCCCGCGGCCGACTGCTCTCAGGCGGGGAGCAGGCAAAGAACGCTCAAGACCCTAGGGTGAGCTAGATCTCGGACGAGGGGGGGCTCTACACAGCGAGTCTCCCCCGATCCTTGAGGTCCCACCTTGCGACGGGTCGGCTATAATCTCTGCGGCAGTTTTGGGGCCAATTCGGCTGGCATAAGACCTACATACCCAAGCATCGATTGGGGGAAGAAGCTGAGAGGAGAACTTAAAATCGAAACAGCGATTACAACCCGAGAAAAGTGAAGAGAAGGTAAAGATCATTATCTTCTGAGACGGGACAGATTGATAAAAACAGAGAGGAAAAAAAGTAGATTTTTAAACTGCAACAGACTAGTGAAAAGGAGGGGAAGACTCGGCAGGAATCGAATTTAAAAAGAGACTAAGTTTAAAGAAGTTATTAAAGAAATGGGACTATTGTTTTGAATACCTGTGGCTTTGGAGCTGTGAGAAAAAGACACCATCGCGAGATCTGCTGTGGGAAGACGGGAGACAGGAAGTGCGTAATAACAATAGAGTGGCTGGAGAGAAGCGGCCCTTGCTGGAGGGCAGGAAGTAGGGAATCGCCATTTTTGAAAGGGGAAGGGTCGCGGCTTCAGCGGAAGAGGAAGTAGGCCATCTTGGATTACAAAATCATAGAGAAACCATAGAGAAAAGACGCCCGACATTTTGGACTCTTTAAAACTTAATTTCTATAAGAAGACCGGGACATTTAAAATAGAAAAACGTTAAATTTTACGCCACGGAGTTAAGGAAGAGAGCGGATTCGTGGGAGCGAGCTAAAGCAAGCCCCACGATGTCAAAAAAAGAGTGGCAATCGGCAATAGAAAACCTGGATAAAAACCTGGACAAAAAACTTTTAGATATGATTAAAGAACTTAAGGACACGAAATTGGAGCTGATAAAAGAGGTTAAAGAGGTTACACAGACAGTAAAATCGGAGCTGTCAGAAGTGAAAAAAGGTATGGAAACAATACGAAGTGAATTACAAGGAACGCAGCAGAGAGTTAAAACAGTAGAAGACGCGATGGAGAATTTAGCAGACACGCAACAAACAGAGATGAGATTGGTGAAGGGGAGAATGTCAGTTGCAGAAACTAAACATATGGAGAAGCAGCTACGTTTTCGTGGCTTGCCAGAAGTGGAAGGAAAGTCAGCGCAAGAACAGATGACTGAGGTGTTGGCTGAGTACCTGGGGAAGGAGGAGGAGGAAGTTGTGGCTATCCTAGATGTGGCATACCGTGTGAATTCGAGAATAGCAACCCAGAGGAAACTACCAAGAGATGTGATTGTGCAGTTTACAACACGAAATATGAAAGAGAGGATTGTGACAAAACAGTTTCAAGATCCATTGGAGATTGATGGCAAGACGATTATTATAATGAAGGAACTGCCCAGATCAGTGTTACTGGACCGGTAAAAATATAAAGTGCTAATTCAGATTTTGAAGGACATGAAAATCAGGTACAGATGGGAGTTACCGGAAGGAGTGTCCTTTGAGTTTGGAGGGGCCAAAAAACGCATCAGATCTGAGCGAGAGATGGAGCGATTTATTAAGGACAATGAAAAAGACTTACCAACAAGATCATGAGTATGGAGTGTAAAGTATTATCTTGGAATGTAAATGGACTAAACTCACCGAATAAGAGGAAAAATACTTTTCACTGGCTACTAAAACAAAAATGTGACATTGTTTGTTTGCAAGAGACCCATATCAGAAAGCAGGATGTAAAATATTTAAAATCTGGAAAATTGGGCAAAGAATATGTAGCGGCCTCCAACAAGAAAAAAAGAGGAGTGGTGTTGTACATAAAAGAGGAGCTACAGCCAAAATTTGTTATGAGAGATGTGGAAGCTAGATTTGTAGCAGTGGAATGTATTTGGAATTTAAAGAGAGTGTTGGTAGTCGGACTTTATGCACCTAACAGTGCAAAAGAAAGCTTCTTTGAGGATTTAAGGAAGCATTTAGACGATCTTGCATACGACCAGATAATTCTTGCTGGAGACTTCAATGGAGTGACAGACTTGGAACTAGACAAAAAGACTACAACGGCACAAAAGAAAAGAGGACTATTACCAAAGCTTTTTTTTGAGTTGATTCAACAAGAGACTCTTGAAGATGTATGGAGGAGAGAATATCCTAAAAGCAGACAGTTTACTTTTTATTCTGCAAGGCATTCTACATTATCAAGAATTGATATGATCTGGGCCTCAAAAGACTTAGCATTATGGACTAAGGAGGTAGAAATAATGCCTATGGTAGGCTCAGATCACAACCCAATTATGTGGAAATTTGGAAAAAAGAGAAAAAGGAAAGCATGGAGAATAAATGAGGACTTGTTACAGGAAAGAGAGAATATGGAAATACTGAGAAGAGAGACAAAGTTTTTTATACAATACAACGTGAATAAAGAAGTACCAACCAATAAAGTTTGGGATGCTTACAAGGCGGTTGTAAGGGGCATACTAATGGACTTAAATGGTAGAGCAAGAAAGAAGAAAGAGGAGAAAAGACAAGAGATTGAGGAGAAAATAAAAGCCAAAGAAACACAGCTAAAAAAGAGACCAGGGAAAAAGAAGGTATACCAGGAAATTAAAATACTTCAAGAACAGCTAACAGCAATGAGCAATAAAGAATTGGAGTGGAATCTCAAAAGACTGAATCAAAAAGCGTTTGAGGGTGCTAATAAACCTGGGAAGTACCTGGCATGGCAATTGAAGAAGAAAAGGGAAAAGAAGATAATAAATAAAATTTGCGAAGATAACAAAACGTATTTGGAGCAGGCTACCATTAGTAGAGCCTTTTATAAATTTTACGCTAAGCTGTATAATAAAAAAGAAGTAAACAAAGAATCAATAGCGTCATATTTGGAGAAAACCAAACTTCCAGAAATCTCGGAAGCTTGGAGAAATAAGTTGAATAGTGAAGTAACTGACGAGGAAATAAGTAAGGCAATACAATCTGCAAATCTAGGAAAGGCGCCAGGGCCAGATGGACTTACGGCTAAATTCTATAAGACAATGGCTAATGAACTGGCACCATTCCTAAAAGAGGTGATGAATGGGGTTTTAAGGGATCAAAGGATTCCAGAAACTTGGAGTGAAGCGAATATATCATTGATCCCAAAAGAGGGCCAAGACCTGACTAATGTGAAAAATTATAGACCTATATCGCTACTCAACAATGACTACAAAATTTTTGCGAAGATATTGGCGGAGAGATTGAAGGGGTGGCTCTCGGAAGTCATAGAGGAGGAACAAGCAGGCTTTTTGCCAGACAGACAAATAAGAGACAACTTAAGGACAGTGATCAATGCTATTGAATATTATGACAAGCGTTGTGACAAAGAGGTTGGTTTCTTCTTTGTTGACGCTGAAAAAGCGTTTGACAATTTAAACTGGGACTTTATGTTTGCCACTATGGAAAAGCTACAATTGGGAGAAAGATTCATCAGAGCAATTAAGGAAATTTATAGAGACCAGACTGCAGCAATTGTGGTGAATGATGAATTGACCAAGAAATTGACGATAAGTAAAGGAACAAGACAAGGTTGCCCGTTATCTCCATTGTTGTTCATTTTAGTATTGGAGATTCTGATGATACAAATACGTCAAGATGATGAAATTCGTGGAATAAAAATAAAGGACTATTCATACAAGGTCAGAGCATTTGCGGATGACATAATGTTAATTGTAGAGGACCCATTGGAGAACATGCCAAGAGTGATAGATAAGATCAAGGAGTTTGGAGACTTGGCAGGTTTCTTCATTAACAAAAAGAAGTCAAAGATATTATGCAAAAATATGACTAAGCAGAAACAACAATTGTTAATGGAAACAACGGATTGTGAAGTAACAAGTAAAGTGAAATATTTGGGAGTCGAATTAACTGCAAAGAACATAGATCTATTCAAAAACAATTATGAAAAACTATGGACTCAGATAGAGAGAGACTTGATTAAATGGAATAGATTGAATTTGTCATGGTTGGGTAGGATTGCAGCAGTTAAGATGAATGTGTTACCAAGAGTAATGTTTTTGCTACAGACAATACCAATCATCAGAGACTCCAAACAATTTGAAAAATGGCAGAGGAAAATATCAGATTTTGTTTGGGCAGGCAAGAAGCCTCGAGTGAAAGTGAAAGTTTTACAAGATGCAAAGGAAAGAGGCGGAATGCAACTGCCCAATCTGAGACTTTATCATGATGCAATCTGCCTAGTTTGGTTGAAAGAATGGATGACATTAAAGAACAAGAAACTATTAGCCCTAGAGGGATATAAAAAAATATTTGGATGGCACGCATATTTATGGCATGACAAAGTAAAGGTCAACTCGATGTTCCTGCATCACTTTGTTCGGAGAAGTCTATACATAATCTGGAAGAAGTACAGAATTTATCTACAAGAAGGAACCCCTTTGTGGGTGGTTCCATATGAGGTGATAGACCCGAGAGCTGTTGATAATGAACAACAATGTTTAACGTATAAAGAAATAACTAAAACTGAAGCATCCAAACTTAGAATAAAGACACAAGAGGAACTATCACCTAACTACGATTGGTTCCAGTATAGACAGATCAGAGACTTATATAATTCGGACTCTGTAAAGGGAGGTATACGAATAGAGAATTCGGAACTAGAGCAAACCCTTCTTAAAGAAGATAAGAAAAGAATATCCAAGGTATACCAAGTACTGTTGAAGTGGTATACCGAGGATGAGATAGTTAAAACACAAATGGTGAAATGGGCTATAAACTTTAATAAAGAAATAACAATGGAGGCATGGGAATACTTGTGGAAAACTACAATGAAGACAACGACATGTACTAATATCAAAGAGAACATTCATAAAATGATCTATCGTTGGTACATGACACCAAAGAAGATTGCGCTAGGGAATTTGAATACCTCTAATAAATGCTGGAAATGTAAGAAGCATGAGGGCTCCCTCTATCATATGTGGTGGTCGTGTGAGGTAGCCAGGCAGTACTGGGGGGAAATAATAAGAGAAATGAGTGAAATTTTACAATTTCAAATTAATAAGAACCCAGAACTCCTGCTACTGAACTTGGGAATGGAGGGAATTCCAGCCCAACACAGGACGTTGATATTTTATATGACAGCAGCAGCTAGACTTTTGTATGCGCAAAAATGGAAAGTACAAGAAGTGCCAACTATTGAAGATTGGACTTACAAATTGCTGTATATGGCTGAAATGGACAAGATGACAAGAAAATTGAGAGATCTGGACTCAGGGCAGTTCAACACAGACTGGGAGAAGCTGAAACAATACCTGGAGAAGAAATGGGAGGTGGGAGGAAAACTGTGGCAGTTTGAGAACTACTGAAGTATTGAAGTATTGAAGTAGAGGGGGGAGACTTTACCGGGGGGAGAAGAGATAAATGTGAATTAATAAGCAGTCAGATTAATAGATTGACATATATATAGATATATATAGGTTAACAAACAGAACATAGAGAAAATAATTAATTATAAGGACTAAATATAAGGAGCGATTAACTAACAATATTTTCTTTTTTTTCTGACAAGTTTTGTACCAAACTGAATGTCTGAAGATATAGATGGGTCAAATTGATTGACTACGTGAGGAGAGATATATAGAACTATTATAAAAAGATAGAATGAGTAATATATATAGAGAATAAGTCAAATTGTTTGATATAAACGAATGTATGATCTATATGGTTTATGATATATAGAAATACCTGAAATTGAAAAATTGGGATAAATTGTTTATCTAAGATAGAAACAAAGGCTTACAGTTTGGGCATATAATGTTAAAAATAGTTAAGGATGTACTGCTTAGAATAATGGAGAATATATATTTGTTTTAGATAGAGGAAGCTAATAAAAGTAAGGGAAAGGGGACAAAGGGTTGGAAAGCTGTTGGAAGTCAACAAAAAGGGGGGGGAAAGGGAGGGGGTTAGAGATGAAAAAATTGGGGAAAATTGAATGTAAATGTGGAAATAATGGATTCTAACCCAATAAAAATTTTTCAAAAAAAAAAAGGAAAAAGTTACGTGGCTGTGGGGGAGGGGGTATACTAATGAATCTGATTGGGCAAGGTCAAGTAGGAAAAAGCTTGCTGGAGCCAACACAATATGTCCATATGGTTACATTTGTTGTTTGTGAGTTAGCCAAGTTTTACAAGTGTTTTCCTCCCTCCAGGTTTAGGGGTTTTTTTTTTTGTATATTCATTTTGGCACCATAGGTTAAATGCTCCCATCTTGCCCCCCCTAAAGTCTAACAGAAGGAGTTAGATAAATACAAACAAACGAAAAAATGAAGGCTTTGATTTTAAGCCTTTGTTTTGCTATAGTGAGTACGTACAATCTGTATTTACACCTTCCGAGACATCTAAGCTGGTAAACATCTGTTTAGCAATTAGCACAGTCACCCCCAAGATATTGTAGTTTCTTAAATTTCATTGTGCATGGGAGTGAAAAATAGGATTTAAAGTACACTTTAATCAATTGGTATCTTTCTGACTATAAGTGGCTTGTTGTGCAGCAAAGGAGCCGAGTTACTTCCTGAAAAGTTAGCTGTTCTCCTTAAGAAATCATTAATACCTTTCTCCAGATGGTGGCATAATAATCAAAGGTGGGGGTGAGAGAAAGAATTAGATTTAGATGTTGTCAGTTGTCATTTTAAAAGCTTCAATTGGGTTCTTTACAATTGGGATTAAAAGTAGTTATTTTGTATGGTTGTTTCCAATTACTTTAGTGGGAAGCACAAAGGCATAATCTGATCCAAGATAATCATGGTTCTCTCTTCCATTTTCTAAATTTTTGGTTTTTGTTTTGCTCTTTCCTTGAGAAATGAGAGAGAAATACTGCTTTAAAAAGAGGAAAAAAGAGAATAAGAGGAGTCATTGGCTATATCGAAAAAAGTGAATTTTGGAAAAAGAACACCTCCCCCTCTCCATAAAAACCCTGTTACTATTGCTGTGGCTTTTGCTGTGAAGGAGAACAAGACTGTACCTCTGTCTCTATTCCATCCTTCCTAGCAGCCCACCTGCCTTCCAGCATGTGGGGAGAGACGATTTCTTGGATGAGGGGCACAATTCCTGAGAAGGTTGTCCCAGGGTTTTTGGGTGGTGGTGTGGTGGTGAATGACTGCATTGGTAGCTGTTGCTGCAAACAGCAGCCATTGTTGTGAGATGGTTGGTATCAGATTAAGATGCGAGATAGAGTTCAAAAACCCACTCACCCACAATGCTTGCTGGGTAACTGGGACCATTGTCATTTTTCTGTCTAACCTCCTGCTCAGTGACTTGAGGGAAGGGTGAAACTTAATATGATGAATAAATAACACGTATAACATTATGTTATCATATTTCAAATTTTCCTGCCCCCCAAGAAGAGGACTATGATGCCATCATAGAGAAGATGGGCAGCAGGTTTCCAGTCAAGATGTGGGGAGAGCTTTTACTGACCCACAGGCAAACAAGGAAATTGCTAAAAAGAATAATATTTATTCAAGAAAAGAGAAAATACATTCAGGAACATTTTTTTTTAAAAAAAGAGAGAAACAAACACAACATATGAGGCAAATATACAGAATTTGTTGATTTACTTAGTTTTTGAAACAAGCTTTACCTAGATCAGTTTTTTTAAAAAACAAGGTTCTCTCCCTTTCTCAGAGCCTAACTACAAGAGACGAATGACACAGGTTGGACACTTGTCAGCTTCCCTCAAATTTTGATGGGAAATGTAGGCATCCTGATCTTGCAGCTTGGCTCTCCGACTGCTGTCCAATGGACTTTTCAACTGTCACTTGTCCAACATTCTGCCGAGCTGCCTACATTTCCCATCAAAACTTGAGGGAAGCTGACAAGTATCCAACCTGTGTCATTTGTCACTTGTAGTTTGGCTCATAGCTGGAGAGAGTTTCTTAGCATGTTGCCAAGCATGTTCTTATATCTTTTCTAAAGCTTAATCAAGGCTCTGAGCTTAAGTTTATTTCTCTCTTCCATGCGCGCTCTGCAACACAGGCTCCCACGTCCCATGTTTCTCTATTTACTATGCATCTCCACTAACAAGGATCAACTCCAGAAGTTTCAGCTAACAGAAAGTTTATAGAATGCTGAATCATTATGACTTGACTCAGGGCCAAACTACAAGTGACAAGTTACACAGGTTGGACGCTTGTCAGCTTCCCTCAAGTTTTGATGGGAAATGTAGGCAGCTTGGCAGAATGTTGAACAAGTGACAGTTGAAAAGTCCATTGGACAGCAGTCGGAGAGCCAAGCTGCAAGATCAGGACACCTACATTTCCCATCAAAACTTGAGGGAAGCTGACAAGTGTCCAACCTGTGCCATTCATCTCTTATAGCTTGGCCCTCAGGAAATGGCCATTTCATCATAGAACTCTAATTAGTATAGTTAGCCAGAGTATTGACATGAAGGTTCAGGTTGAATTATCAGGGGGGAAATGAAGAACAAGTGGAATCCTTTCCATATATATCCAAGAATAAAGAATTAGCCTAGTCTGTGAAGGACATCCTTCAACTATGGGCCAAGCTACAAGTGACGAATGACACTTGAACGGCAAGTGAACAGACTCACATGTATTCCTCCCTGTTCACTTGCACTCCACTTGATCACATGTGATCAAGTGGAGCGCAAGTGGAGCACAAGTGAACAGGGAGGAATACATCCGTCTGTTCACTTGCCGTTCAAGTGTCATTCGTCACTTGTAGTTTGGCCCTATGTCAGGGATTGGCAGTCAGGGTGGTAACAAAACAGGTAGGCCTACATAGTGTAAAACAGGCATACACATTATAAAACCATACCAACTTACATGGTACATGGTGCAGAACACATGAAAATAAGCGACACTGGAATCCATCCGCATCATCATTGCTGATGTCCAGATGCACTTTGTGCTGCAACAGAAAGACAAAAATGACATGCCATCTACTAATGTCCAACTATTAAGCTAGCATCTTCCAGTTAATATTCTTACTTTCTTTCAAATGTGCTTTTCAGCAAGGCTGAATGACTCTTTGTCATTAAAACTGCTTCACAAATGTAGCTGTATCCTGTGGATGGGGGAACCAATCGAACAGCTTATTCTTGCACAAGATAAAGGGAATTTAAAAAATGGATTTTATTCCATGGCAAACCTCTGCTGACTGAATGGATTTCCATCACCAGGATGTATTTTCATCTTTTGGTAACTTTATGAGGAGTTTAATTTCATTCCATAATTTAAAGCAATGGGCTGGATGCTGCAGAAAATGTCAAGCTAACAGAAGGGAGGCAATTTTCATAGATCCCTCTTCCCATTGCAGCTCCAGATGATATTTGAAATGTTACTCCTGTGAGGTAGAGGACCCTAGGATCAAAATGAGGGGAGGAATCTGCAGCTGGAAATGACTGGAAACAAAGCAACTAGAAGTAATGCTGCTCTAAATTATCCAGCCTATATTTATAGATAATAGATGCATCAAAAAGCTATCAAAAGGTGAAAAACACAGTTGTACATTAGACAGAACATCACAGCCCAATGTGGCAACACTGATGTTGGCAAATCACAGATGTAAAGTATGGAAATGGGCTGAAGCACTTAATCTCAGGATTGCTTTAATCTGTTTTGAACAACATCTTATAACAATAACAACATTCAATTTATATATCTTCCTTCAGAACAACTTAATGCCACACTCAGAGCAGTTTATAAAGTGTGTTATTAGTATCCCCACAACAATCACCCTGTGAGGTGGGTGGGGCTGAGAGAGCTGTGATTGACCCAAGGTCACCCAGCTGGTTTCAAGTAGAGGAGTGGGGAATCAAACTCAGATCTCCAGATTAGAGTCCTGCTGCTCTTAACTACTATGCCAAACTGGCTCTTGAAAGTTATACTGTTGGCCATACATGTTTGTTTCAGTTTGTATGTGTGTTTTATTTTGTAAACCACCTTGAGCCCCTAGCAGGAAATAAAAGTATGGTAAAAATAATTTTTAAAAATGAATACATTAACAAATAAATAACAGCTTGTATGTACCCATGGCACAGAGTGGTAAGCTGCAGTCCAAGCTCTGCTCACAACCTGAGTTTAATCCTGGCGGAAGCTGGGTTCAAATAGCCAGCTCAAGGTTGACTCAGCCTTCCATCCTTCTGAGGTCAGTACCCAGTTTCCTGGGGGTAAAGTGTAGATGACTGGGGAAGGCAATGGCAAACCATCCTGTAAAAAGTCTGCCAAGAAAACGTTGTGATGCGACATCCACCTATGGGTCAGTAATGACTCAGTGCTTGCACAGGGAACTAACTTTATCTTTTTAATGAAAAACTGATGAACAGTGTAACCTAGCTCAGCAAAGTACATGGATATGTTCCCCTGCACCAGCTATGGACCTTACCAACTTGATCTGGATGACTCTGGTCAGGCCTGATTCAGATTTAGGAGCGCACTTAAGAAGCCATAGACATCTAGTTAGCTTTTCTATATCACATCATGTAAATCCTGACAAGAAGTACACTACAAATATTATTTCATTATCTGGTATAGTACACAAGTAATAGTTATAGAATCTCTGCTTCCATTCTCAGCCTTTATTATTAAAACATGATTGCAAGAGAACCAGCACACCTCCTGGATCCCCAGGGGTGCTGAGTTTCCTTTTAGGGGGTCAAAAACCAAAGTTCAAAAGTTGGAAGACTTCTGGATTTTAGCAAACAGAAATCAACCTTGTAAAGCAGGCTCTTTATAAGTTGAGTCCAGGAAACGATTACTTGGGTAGCTTGTGACAAAATGACCAAGGTACTGGATTGAGATTGAAGCATTAACACTCAATAACTCCAGACGAGTATAATTAATGAGGTTTATTTTAAAAGTTCAAAATATAAATGATAGAACTTATAGAAGTGTGCATTCAGGAAAAGCAAAATAACAACAGGTCGATTTTAAGCAAAATAGCCCCATGCAGGGGCTTTCATTTCCTTTGTTGTACTGTGTATTCCCAGCATGACAATGAAGGCTCTGGAACAAGCGGGGGTGTATTCTGGAGTTCCTGGGCCCGTTCCCCATGCCAGCCTTGTGAGTGGTGGTGAGGTCAAAGGCTGGGAGTGAGGGATCCCCCACTGGGGGATTGGCAGCCTTAGCAATTTCATGAGTTCAAGAAAATATCTTGCTCCAAAATAAGCAGGTCATAGGCAAGGAGCTTTCTAGTAAGAAGCTCTTGGATCAATTCAACTTCTCATATTTATAGGGTTTCATTACTATTGCCTAACAATAACTCACTGGCCCTTTTAAAAGGGCGCGTATTCTTGGCTAATTAATTATCTTATAAATTCAAACACCAGACAAGGTTATCTATCTTTCAAACATCTTAAAGTATATAAAAATTGTTATTGATTTTTGCTACGTGTTATCTTAACACATAGCATTAGTGATTACAAGTTTCTTATTGATATGAATATCTTTTGGCCTTCAGCCAATACATCCATCCTTGAACTATATCTCCAACATTTGTGAAGTTGTACATTCCTATCATTCTCTCTGCATCTGGGTCTCAACACATTGTATCTGTTGATATAGGTTAGATGGCTCTTCTAATCTACACAAGGCCATACAACTATAATTACTCAACTGTTTCATGCCCCTTTCCCAGGTTGTTCTGTTCTAGGCCTCTAGACTTCCTTTTTGGCATGTCTGGCTATAGGGCCAGGCTAGCCCTGTTTATGTGTGCAGAAATCTTCTATGATTTTCTTGGTCAAATCCAGCAACAATTCTCCTGTATTTCTATCTGTATCAGCCTTCTTGGTGCGGCTAAAGATCTCCTAGAATTACAACTGATCTTCCAATGAGAGATCAGTTCCCCTGGAGAAAATGGCTGCTTTGGAGGGTGGACTCTATCATATTATACATTGATGAAGTCTCTCCCCTCTCTAAACCTCATCCTCCCCAGGCTCTACCCCCAAATCCTCAGGAATTTCAGAACCCCAATCTGGCAGCCCTATAATTGGTTTTATGTATTTAAAATGTTTTATGCCTCCTTTCCACCCAAAACAGGGTCCCTAAGATGGCGAACATTAAATCACTAACAATTTAAAACAACATTGTAAAAGAATTTAAATGTAAAACAACCTTTCAAATATTATTAAAACAATGAAATAAATACAGCCACACAAACACACAACACAAAGAACAGGGAGGAGAGCCAATAACAGTTACTGGGAGTATGCCAGGAAGAACAAAAAAAGTCTTCACCCACTGGCTGAAGACAGCAATAGAAGGGGACAGATGAATCTCCCTGGGCAGGGAGTTCCAAAGTTTTGGTGCTGTGCCTGAAAAGGACCTTTCTCAGGTTGCCACCTGTCAAGCATCCTATGAAGCAGGACCTCTGAAGATGACTAGTGGGAACTGGTAGGTACATATGGACAAGGGCGGTTCTTAAGATATGCTGGTCCCAATTCATATAGGGCTTTAAAGGTCAATACCAGCACCTTGAATTGGGCTAAAAAAAATGGAACTCAGAGCCGAACCACACAATACGAATTACAGGCGAATGACACGAAAACTTACTTACACATGTTCCAATGTTGTTTTCAACTACAGACGCCAGGACTGCAGGACCTCCATTGAACCCGTGTTCACGGTGGCACAGGTTTTCTGTGCGTACCTCCAAGATATCCCATCATGCATCTCCACTTGGCACAGATAGGAAGCGGAAGATATAGGAAATAAGGATGCTTTGCATTGCTGACTTACTGATCGTGACCGCGTACACGCACCATCGCGGCTACACTGGAGCAGAAAATTTTGAATGCATGCCTGGACCAGGACACGTGCTCATTGATAGAATGCTGGACACGGGCATTTGGGGGTAAGACAGGACTCCTGACACTCGCTCGGTCTCGTGTAATTCATATCGTGTGGTTTGACTCTCAGTGCAGATGGAAGAAGACTGGAGAGATATGGCCCCTATGACCCACTCCAGTCAGCATTCCGGCTGCAGCACTCTGTACCAAGTGAAGTTTCCAGATAGTTCTCAAGAACAGCCGCACATGGATGGAGAGAGAGAGAGACCATCCTTCATTCCCAGTCCCACCAATGCAGCAATAACTGCCACAGGTAAGGAGACAGAAGGTTCTCGGCAAGAGTTTTAAAATTATGAACTTATTTAGAAATGGGGCAGGAGGGGGAGGAAATAATTTTATTTCTGAATGTTCTACAATGTCCTTGTAATTGCCATACCTATTCCAAAATGACCCCAGGGAAGTTCACACATCGCTATTTATAACAACCTTAAAGGAACAATTTAATGCTGTAGGATTAGCTTTTAAAGAATACATTAAAAGGGTCTCTGAAAGGTCTCACAGCTCTCTAATTACTTACTTTTAATATCTTCATTTAATTGTCTTCAACATTCATATGACGTTCAGGCTGCAATAGGCAGATATGCAGAAAGCATGCAAAAATATCCACAGAATTGCAGTTCTGTGTTCATTATTGTTGTTGTTGTGTTATTCTTGTGTTATTTATAGCCCACCTTCCTCACTGAGATTCAAGGTGTATTACACAATGCAAATGAAAATACAATATAATCAACAGCTGGGACATTCATTGAGCAAAGTACAATAATGGACAGCAGAACGTTCAGTGAAAGAGAGAAAAAAGGCAGCAGAAAATTTGAAAAAAAACAAGCATAAAAGTACAAAGATGAAATCTTTCTGAAACAAAGCATAACTAATTTACATGGCATGTTTAGCAACATATAAATTCCCTAGTATGCACGTCTACATAAGCAGATGGTACCTAACAGTAGCATATAGTCCCTACCAGTACATCTGAGCTACTTCTTATGACACAGCCCTATAATCAGGATAGAAAGTCCTCAGAAATAATTCAGTTTTGCATAATTTGCAGAAATCCAGGAAAGTGGGAGCTTTGCGGACCTCCTCAAGCAGGCCATTTCACAAGTTGGGGGCTACCACCAAGAAAGCACATGTGCAGGCAGCTGTTAATTGTATCCAACTGCAGGGCAGCATCTGCAGAAGGCCCTGTTCAGAGGAATGAAGCTACTGTGGAAGAACATTAAGGGGGCAAGCAATCACACACAAGGGGCTGAGGCCATGAAGGGCTTTGAATGTGGTAGTCATCATGACCTTGAATTGAGCCTGGTAACTGATGGGAAATCAATGGAGTGACTGTAGAATGGTAGCAATAAGCATGCTCCATCTAACTCCTGAGACTAAATGAGCTGCAGCATTCTGCATCAGCTGGAATTTAATAATCATAACAACAACAACATTCAATTTATAAACTGCCCTTCAGGATGACTTAACACCCACTCAGAACAGTTTACAAAGTATGTTATTATTATCCCTACAACAACAAACACCCTGTCGGGTGGGGCAAAAAGAGCTCGTAGAAGCTGTGACTGACCCAAGGTCACCCAGCTGGCTTCAAGTGGAGGAGAGGGGAATCAAACCTGGTTCTCCAGATCCCACACTCTTAACTAGACATGGGCATGAACCTAAAAATTTAACAAATCAGCAGTTCGTGGTTTGGTGCCGACGACGATCTCAAAGTCGTGAACCGCAACGAACATTTTCCGTAGCTGAAACGGTTCGCGGTTCATGGTTCATGGGCACCAGAACAGCCCCCGTTGCACTTACAGAGCCCATATTCACAGGGAGTGTGTAGCAGACTCTCCTCCAGCCAGCACCCAAGTTTGGTCAAGATTGCAATAGGGATCTTGGAGTTATACCCTCTCCAATCTGAGGCCCCCAGGAAACTCGATACAGTTAGAGCCACCAGTTGGCATTGGCCCAGTGTACAAGGGGTTGGCCGTCAGAACTGCCTGTCAGGGTTTAAAACAAACTTTTATGACAGACTTGGGATTTGAACCTGGCTCTCCCAGATTCTAGTCTAATACTATAACCACTATCCCACAGTGGAAGTTGTACAGTTCCTTCTACTGCTACATAGGCCTGCTTACTTTATTCCCACCACATTCCCCTGCATGTGGAAATCAGACCCTACACAGACATCTGATAAACTAGGCCAGGTTCTTCTGTCATTGGGTTACATTTTGAGTAGCACCTAAGATGGCCGACTTCCAGGTGGGGATTGGTGTTCTCCTGGAATTAAGACTAATCTTCAAATTACAGAGATTAATTCCCTGGAGGAAATGGCAACTGCAGAGGGCAGACAAATCTCCATGAATTCCCAATCCTCAATGCTAGGAAACATGGATCCCCCCCCCAACCCTTACTGTACCAGCTGCCTGTGAGCTTCAGAAAGGTAATGCTGAGGGTCTGAAGATCCACATGGATGAAAAGTCATTCAGAACAGGTGGCTGTTTCTCAAAGAGAAAACTGGCAAATGTATTGTCGAAGGCTTTCACGGCCGGAGAGCGATGGTTGTTGTGGGTTTTCTGGGCTGTATTGCCGTGGTCTTGGCATTGTAGTTCCTGACGTTTCGCCAGCAGCTGTGGCTGGCATCTTCAGAGGTGTAGCACCAAAAGACAGAGATCTCTCAGTGTCACAGTGTGGAAAAGATGTTGGCAGGTCATTTGTATCTACTCAGGAGGGGTGGGGTTGAGCTGAGTCATCCTGTAAGAGTTTCCCAGGGTGTGGAATGCTAATGGCGGGAGGCTTCACTGTATCCTGAGGAGGTTCTTTTGCATATGGATTGGTGCTTGATGTGCTAATCTTCTCTGCAGGGCTATTGTCGAGTATAGAGTGTTTTGTTAGCCTGGTGTTTTTCAGAACTGGAAACCATGCTCTGTTCATTCTTAAGGTTTCTTCTTTCCTGTTGAACTTTTGCTTATGCTTGTGAATTTCAATGGCTTCCCTGTGCAGTCTGACAAAGTAGTTGGAAGTGTTGTCCAGTATTTTGGTGTTCTGGAATAAGATACTGTGCCCTATTTGAGTTAGGCTATGTTCAGCCACTGCTGATTTTTCCAGTTGTCCAAGTCTGCAGTGTCTTTCATGTTCTTTTATTCTTGTCTGGATGCTAGGTTTTCCTAACCAAGGAAAAACAGTCTCCTACAGGAAAAGTGTTTTTGCCATATATCAAAGGAATTACCGATCAGATGGGAAAGCTTATGAAAAAGCATAACCTTCAAGCAGTATTCAGACCCACCCGAAAAATACAACAGATGCTACGATCAGCAAAAGACAGTAGAGACCCCCTCACCTCTGCAGGAATATACCGTATACCCTGCAGCTGTGGACAAGTTTACATCGGGACCACAAAACGTAGCATTTCCCTATAATTAGTAATGCCTTTGTTTGAATTGTTACTTCTGCCAATTGCTACCTTTGTGTGAACACCCTGAACTGAATGGATCTCTAATAAAGTCGCTTCAACTGGAACACCTGTGCATTAACTGTGGAGAACTTAAAGGAACCTAACTGCCAGGGACTGACAATGGGGACAGTGAAAAATCCTCTCCCAGTGGCCTCTTATGCTAGCCCTGCAGAGAATGCAGCCCATACTGAAATGGGGAAATTATTGGAGCCAAGCCCATGCAGTTACTGTAGCACCCTGAGGTAAAACTATAGGGTTTTGGTGGAATTCTAATGTTTCCGTAGCCGTACAACCGTTAAAAAGTAAATGGCTGTTAAAAAAATAGAGAGCCCAAACAGCCTTAGAATTCTTTTTTGGGGGGGGAAGGGCTCCTCTTTCCCCCTTCAAGCCTTTTCCCCGTGTTACAAATAGCAATGGGGGAGTCTTTTCCTTCTGTTTTTACTGCTCCACATGCACAGAATGTTCCACGTGGAGCAGAAAAAATCAGGAAAAACTCTCCCCTCCTCTGCTATTTTGATTTTGGGAAATGGTTTGAGGGGCCACACAGAGGCATTCTGAGGCCGTTTGGGTTCTCCTTTATTTTTTAAGAATTATTCCCCAAAGCTGCTGTGTAGCTGCAGGGAACTCCTGCACGTCTAGCTTGACCTTTAGCTGGCAACCCTATGAGGAAGCCATACTGAGCTTCGAGTTGTTTCCACAACTGAACATAAGATAAAGAACTTAATCCATTTACAGAATCCCAACGTTTATATTTCATTCATCTATGAGGTGATATTACAGTTGTTCAGCTGTTAAATTATTACTGGGGAGGCTTTTTTTTTTGAAAGTTTAACAAACCTGTCGAATTCTTACAGATTTTCCTCTGGTGTTTATTTTTTTTAATTCCTAATGCACACAGTGGAAATGACTTATAGTGATGAATTTCTGTTTTGTGATTATTAGGGTTTTTTTTAGATTAAACATTTTATCTTACTGGCTGGAGCGAAATAAATGTAATTTGCATGTGGAGCACTTTACTGTTCTCATTAAATTGTGCAGGGTCTTAGATTTTCAGTCCAATTTCAATTCTGATGGCCAGTGGGGGGAAAATACTGTCTCTTCTTGATCAAGTGCTGTGGAATAATAAATAGCCTACGTACTGTACTTTAGGCCCACCTGCAGCAAAGATGTTCCTGTTGCTGATATTATCAGTATAGTTCACATGTATGTAACCCCCAGAGTCAAGAGGACCAGGTTCAATGTTTATCAATTCAAAATATAAATGCAATTTATTTAAACACAACTGTGAAACAGTCCCAAAGTTATTAATACTGGATTAGTAACCAGTGACCCTAGAGTACAGTCCTATTCACAATCCCCTGGTAAAGTGTGCAGATAGTTCTGTAGATTTGGCCAGAGGCTTTGCCTGGAACAGTGTCCCAAATATCTAGCAGACCTTGCCACAGCAGTACTCTTCTTGTGAAGATGCTGTCTGAATCCTGGGACTTGCTTGTTGCCCTAGGAGCAGTTCCCCTTTTCTCTTAGTAAGATGAAGTGGGGCAGTTCTGTGCTAGGGTGCTGGTCTCAAGTAGTCAATGAGTTCAGCAATTCCTGCTCTTGCTTCTTCAGCTCTTCCCAGCTACTGCAGTTCTTCCAGGGAGAAGAGCTCAGCTCTTCCAACCAGTAGTTTCAGCTCTGTGATGATCTTAGCTCCAAAGCTTGGAAACAAGCTTTGCCTTCCAAGCAGCAGCAGCAGCAGCTCTCCTTTCTTTAGTATTTCCAGCTAGCCTAGTCCTGTATAACACCACTCTTAGTCATGGTGACCTCTTTTTTATATGCATGCCTCATGGGCCTTTGCTAAACATGCAAATTAAACAACCCTAGGTACAGCTCAGTTATCTGTTAGTCTGGTCTATGTATCTGCAGTCTATTAATCAGGACTAGGTCCTAGGCCCAAACCCTTTTTCCAGTACAGGCTTACATGTATGCACGTGAGCCAAGTTGGTCAGGTTTAGAGGATTTTGCAAGCGTGCACTTGAACTGTCATTGTAATTAATTTGAACAGCCACTATTTGGTTTTTAATGCATTTTATATAAATATAAAATATGTATTTTATATATATTTCAGATTTTTTTCTGTAAACCTGGTGCTTTTCTCAGATGTTAAGAATGAGATATGTTGTTGTTGTCATTATTGTTGTTGATGATGATGATTAGTGCTTCACTTTGAACATGGAACCATTTATGTAGAACACTAGTAAATGTCATAATGCTGTATCATATATGAATGTATGAACTGGTCCAAAGTAGGGTTGGCAATTCTGGGTTGAGAAATTCCTAGAGATTTGGGGGTAGAGCTTGGAGAGGGGAGGGTTCAGAGAGGGGAGGGACCACCACAGGGTATAATGCCATAGAGTATAAGCTCCAAAGCTGCCATTTTATCTAGGGGAATTGGTCTGTGTAGTCCGGAGATCAGAGATAATTTGGGGAGATCTCCAAGTCTCATTTGTAGGTTGGAAAACTTGGTTAGAGCAGAGCCTGTCAACAGATCAAGGGCTGAGGTGACCAACTTGTGTCAGAGTAAGGCACATTCTTATCAAGAGAAGAATACTTCTGAAGTGCAGTGGCTTCACAGTCCTACATAGGGGAAAGAACTATCTTCAGAACTCTGAAATCTTGATCTAATAACCCACTTATTCATATGCGCCTTACACAGCAGGGGGGAGAGAGAGGGATGAGAATGAAGAATGACTGATGAAGAATTCTGGGGAACAGGAGGGATCCTATCAGTTTTTCTTTTGGTGCAAGAGAGAGGGACGAGTCACTTCTTTAACACCAGAAAATACTTTTCTGGGAATTGTGGAATCCAAACAGAAATCATAGAACTGCAGTGAGGAGAAGAATTGGGTAAGATCACATATCCTTCCTCTTGCATCAGTGAAAAATATCAGAACCCAATAAAAGGTGAAATCAGATTTGAAGGAAAGGGCTGAGCAAACCAAAAACAATGGAAAGCAATGTCTAGGGGAGTGAATCATTGACCTTATCAGCCCCAAGAAGTGACAATGTAGTTTAGCTATATTCACATTTTCATGTAGTACTACTCTGCAACCTCTGGGAAGTTAAAATGGAGCAGGTTGAGTGGCCCCTGCAGTGCTAAGTAGAGCTATTGGGGCCTGGCTCCGTTTGCTCCTGGTTACCAGCAGCCTACCTGGGGGTTGCTCACTAGGAAATTTCCCTGTAAGTTAAATGGCCAGTATGCACCAGATATAGTTACATATAGTTTCATAAATCTTTAAAAGCACGTCTGTATGATCAGAAATCCTTTTCTAACATCTGACTAGTCCATTGTTATCCCAGCTTTCCTCCAAGGAGTTCAGGGCAGCATACACAGTTGTCTCTTCCCCTTTTAAACATCCAAAATGTGTTCTTAAATGTGTACTTTGCCTTAAACTGTGGAAGAAATTCAACAGACCAGTAATTCACCTCTCTCATTCCCTTCAATAAAATTAAATTGTTCACAGGCTGCTCATGCTCTTTACACAGTAATGAGTTCTACACAGGCACTCAAGCACCCTATAGGCATATGGAGTCAGTATTACACTACAACAATAGTTTCCATACAACCTCAAAATTAGAATTTGTGGAGAAAGTGAATAGAAAGACACAGGGAGGACTTCTCTCTACTTATTTTGTGTATTAGATAGGGGTCTTAAAAATTTCCCATGACCAGCTATCATGCAGGGAAGTACAAGGCACAGCAATCCAAGCTGTTAAATTTAACAAACTGACAGTTTAAGCAGTTATATTTAAACTTCAGCATGGTGGTAGGTTCTGCCGTTTTTGAGAGAGACACAACAGTTACCATATCACAAATGAGGAGATATCCTATACTTGTTGGAAAAGGGAAAGGTAGCAAATAATTCTTGATATGTGTGACTTCTGAAGGTGAATTTTAGCCTAATATTAAAGGTAAACATAATGTCTGCAAGGGTGAAATCTTCAAGGGTAGATTGCTTGCAAGCCAATTTTGTGTGAACTGTGTATATCATTGTAAAAAAACAGCAAGATGATGATTGGGTGATGAATGAAATTTCTTTCACGCACCTTGTTAGATCATTGTTTATAGTACTGATAGTCTGAATGCAAGAAGATAACAGAGTACTTAGTTAATACTTTTCAGATATGGATTTGGGGAGGGGCATAAATACTGGTATTCAGTGCTATTTGGTTCCCCTGGTACCATTCTGGGATTCATTTATACATTTTTCTTGAATTCCAGAATTACTTGGGTTCCATTGTTACCTTTGGGGTGCATGGGGCAGGGGGGATGGATAGCCTCCCACTGGCAACTTGTCTTCAAGCAGCAGGAAAAATTAAAGCAAACATTATGATTATGCATGGTGATGTGCAGAAGTGATGTCATGTTGCTCTACAAGTTGCCAAAAACTCTATGGTTTTACCTGGAAATGACATCATGCAGCATGTGATGCCAGTTCCCCCCATGTCACCATCCCAAACTCCTGCCAGTTGCCAAGTGTGGCCTGGCAACCCTACTGCAGGCACACAGCAACTGTGGGGAGTGGATATTTAAAAATAAAGCCAAGCCTGTTAGGGCTTGTAATGCTTCTGTGGGAGGAGGAAGGGCTGAAACAGTGCTAGGAGGAGTTACTTTCCTGTTTTTGCTGCTGTACATGGAATATTCCTCCCCTCTCCAGGGTAGCTTTCTGAGCCCAAACGGATTGTGCTTTATTTTTTAATAGCCGTTCCCCACAGCTGCTGTGTGGCAGTAGAGAACTTGCATCAGATCCAAGGTACCCAGACCCAACTCTTCAAAAAGCAAAACAAGCAAACAAACATCTAGCCTGACTCTAGATGATTGGTGCTACTGCTAGTTAAAGATACTTGAGCAACCCGCAGGGATCTGATTTTTTTTTTTTGCTGCAGCTGAAATACATTCAACAGGTTATTTTAAACATTTCCAAAAAGCAAAGTATATTGCAATTGGCAATTTTTCACATGTTCTTCAATTAGAGTTGTAGTTTTCCTTTCCTCTTCACAGTCATTTCTTTAATAAAGAGTAAACAGACATGTCAATCAGTGATTTACAAGTAAACATCATGTTTGTTTTTAAAGATTTTTTACTTTCAGTGTTCATCGAAGTCCATGCTGATGGCTGCGGATCAGTTTGGATCAGTAGCGGATTGTACATTTTCACAGAGTCTTATGGGAATCTTTGTTTCTCCTGACAGAGCCATCACTGCTGCATGGCACAATAGTACACAGACAGGCCAGAACCCTGCAGAACTGTTAACGGGGTGGCGGTTAGCCACCTTGCTTGATCAGCTCCACCCAGACTTTGCTCTGAACAGCCGGCGAGAGCTAAGACTAGCGGGGTCGCCCAGGAGGTCCCAGTCGGGCGACCTCGTCTATGCAAAAAACTATGGGGACGGGCCTGTGTGGTTTCCGGCATCTGAGATTAGGGCCACAGGAACCAATCTCATATGAGGTGGCTGACTCTGCCGGCAGTCTACCAACGGCACATCGACCAGCTTCAGCTGGCCACTGTGGGAACGGGCAGGACAGGGAATTTTCCCCTCACTCCGCAGACTCAGGGACTGAACCAGCTGTAGCAGCCGAAGACCAGACACCCGAGGAAAACGGCACGGAAGCTTCCACAAGAGACTCCACCCCCACTGAAGCAGAGCCAGTAACAGACACTGACTCTACAGGTGTGGGACCCTCTGGTGCAGAAGGGCCGTGCAGGTCCCAGAGGGTTCGCCCTCCTCCAGCCTATCTTGATGACTTCATTTGGCATGGGGTATCCCAAGCTGAGCGGGGAGGGAAGTTATGTACCTGGTTGAGTTCAGGCTGAGCTAGGCTCCTAATTCCTTGATGTTCATTGGTTGTTACTAGTTGGCAGCAGCCAGTCGGTCCGCAGAAATAAAGACCAATCACAGGGCTGCAAATCAGTTACCCTGTATATAGTTAATGCAAATTAAGGATTCTAGTTGTGTGTGTTCCTATTGGTTATTTCTTGAAAGGGCATGGGGTTTATGTGTATATATTGGCTCCTGTTGAGCCTCTGCTTTTGTCTGTCTGCTTCCAGTTCTCAATAAAGTTGTTACTATGAGCTGAAATAGCTATTCCTCTGAGCTGAAATCACAATATGTAATAGAATGGCTTCAGTGACTGTTGCTAGAGAACCACAATAGTATTGCCAGCCATCATACCTTGGTTTCAATCAATAAAAGAGGGGGGGCAGGCCCCTTTTGGGGGCTGTTTAGGCCTTTGAGGGAGGACTTATTGGGGCTAGGTCCACTGAGCTCCACTGGGCTACTTGCTATAATGCACCTTGTATGACTCGCCCAAGCCTGGAAACTCATCACTGTTCAACAGCAGCCACTCTATGAAAGCTAGTGTTTTGTAATAGTTTGAATTTAAGATAAAGATCTGGAAGCCTCTGGTTCAAATCCCCACTTTTCTGTGGAAGCTCACTGGCTGGCCTCGAGCTAATAACACACAACCTAGCCTACCTCACAGGGCTGTTATGAAAATAAAATGGAGAAGAATTATGTAAACTGCTTTGGGTCCACTTTGTGGAGAAAGGCAGGGTATAAATGAAGTAAATAATTAAGGTTGCTGAAGATGGGGGGGTGCTAATAAAGGTAAGGTGGAAAGGAAAGAAGGAAACAGGAAAATGGGAGAGGCTATGGGGGCTTTCAGGGAAGGATAAGAGGAAATAGTGAGGTAAGGGAAATAAGATGCCCTCAGCATGTCTTTGCAGGTCTCTACCGACATTGAAATGCTTTTAGCAGAGTAACATATTTGCAGGCTTACTTGAAACTGAATTTGTCATAACCATACCAAACGTTAGATAAGAGAGACAGATGTTTATCATAAAAGCACAGGACAAAAAAATGCTCAATAAATAGTCCAAGTCTGATCAGTGGTTGCACTGGGGACCTCCGGGTGAGACTACACGTATAGCTTTGTGTTCTTTAATATAAGAAAGGTTGAATTTAAATATTATAAAGAAATAAACAAATCATGGATATAAAGTAAAATCCGATGTGTTCAGTTTCCTTCAAATGTCTCAATTAATTAATTTACAATATTAGTAAAAATGAAATAAAATAGGTGCACATACAGTAGAGGATAAAGATGGCTGGAAAACAGGAGTTTAATGGTCATAAATATCCAATGTTAGATGAGACATTAATCACATAAAACAGAAACGAGTCCTCAAGTCTTTGCAAATGGGAGTCTGCATTTTAAAATCTCATCAAGGGATGCTTTTTAGTTTTAAAGAAAATGAATACGTTTTCTTCAGAGAGAAATATTTGTGTATACTTTCACAGCACTTATTTTCCTCCTTTCACCCCAGTAGGGAACTAAAGCAACTTAAATAGTTCTCTTATCCTTCAGTTAATCCTAACAACAGCTTTATGAGTTAGGTTAGGCTGAGACTGTGTGACTAGCTCAAGGTCACCAAGCAAGTTTTCAAGGCAGACTGGGGGTTTGAACCTGGGTCTCTCATTTCCTAATCCGTCACTCTAGCCACTATGACGAATAATCCTTTGATGCCCACTGTCCGGAAAAAAAGAGATCCCTCCACTCTTGATTGCCTTCTGAAGGTGCTTGTTCATAGTGAACTATAAAAGAACTAGCAACAA
Source organism: Eublepharis macularius (assembly GCF_028583425.1). NCBI lineage: Eukaryota > Metazoa > Chordata > Lepidosauria > Squamata > Eublepharidae > Eublepharis > Eublepharis macularius. Next base: position 47,558,516 of record NC_072790.1, read on the forward strand.
AGCCCATTGTGTGAAAAAATACAAAGGGCTCTAGAAAGGGGAGGGCGGACAGGCAGGCATTCCCTCCTCCTCTGTCACTGATCCCAGCTGGATGAAGGGGGGGCGGGGGGCATGGCCACCTCCTCTGTGCCTAATCCCAGCAAAGTGAAGAGAGATGGGCATTGCCACCTGATTCGTGCCTGATCCTGGCCGGGTAAAGTGGGGGTGGGCATCACCACCTGCTCTGCTCTGTCCTGATCCCTGCTGGGTGAAGTTGAGGGTGGGCACTGCCACCTGCTCCATGCCTGTCCCTGGCTGGCTGAAGGGGGATGGCCATTACCTCCTACTCTGCGCCTAATCCAGGCTGGGTGAAGAGGAGCAGGCATTGCCTCATGGTCTGCACCTGATCCTGTGTAAGTGAAGGGGGGGTATTTCCACCCACTTCACAGGTGATCCCAGCTGGGTGAAGGGAGGTGGGCATTGCTGCCTTCTCCATGGCTGATCACAGCCATGTGATGGGGGGCAGGCACTGCTGCCTCCTCTGCACCTTTTCCTGGCCAGGTGAAGGGTGGCTGGGCATTGCCTCCTTCTCTGCACCTGATCCCAGCCGAGTGAAGGCAGTGGGCATGCATTGCCACCTGTTCCACTCCTGATCCTGGCCAGGTGAAGGGGGCGAGCATTGTCACCTGTTCTGCTCCTGATCCCAGCTGGCTGAAGGCAGGGGGCAGGCATTGCTACCTGCTCCGCACTTGATTCCAGTCACATGAAGTGGGGATAGGCATTGCCACCTTCTCCGCTCCTGATCCCTGTTGGGTGATGGTGGGGGGAGGTGGGCATTACCACCTACTCCACTCCTTATCCCAGCTGGGTGAAGGCGGTGGGCATATATTGCCCCCTGCTCTGCGCGTGAGCCCAGTTGTGTAAAGGGTGGGCGAGCATTGCTACCTGCTCTGTACCTGATCTCAGCTGGGTGAAGTGGGGCCAGGCATTGCCACCTGCTCCACTCCTGATCCCAGCTGGGTGAAGACAGGGGACAAGTATTGCCATCTACTCCAATCCTGATCCCAGCTGCATTAAGAATGGGGCTGGGTATTGCCAAATGGGTGAAGGCGGAGGATGAGCACTGCCACCTGCTCCACGCCTGATCCCAGCCTGGGCTTCCCACCATGGCATGCTCTCTGGCATTATGGCTGCCTCATCTAGGCTTCCCTCCACAGCAGCACCCTCTGGAGGCGCACCAGGTTAGGGAGTTGTCTTGAATATGCTTCACTTTTTATATAGTAGGATACATAGAGACTTTCCAAAGCAAAAACTACCTCAAATCCTTTATTATTTATGTTATTTCTACAAATCTTGGAGACCAGAACGAAATCACATTTTCTGTTCTTCAGAATTACTCTTTTCCTGCTCATACTTCATCTGAATACCATGCAGAGCTCTGTAATGAAAAACCATCTCCAATCTCACAGCTATGTTCTTAGAGAACAATTTCATGAGCTCAAAATGGGAACAGTGGATGCTTCAAATAAAAATGATTCCGGTGAGGTTGAGGATTTTCCCCTCCAGCAAAACATAGATGAATAGGGAGGGACATCTACCTTCTTTCCTATTACCTTAAGGTATCCCCTGCTGATATTTTACTGTCACATCGTATTGTTCAGTATTTACTTCTACAGGAAGCCATCTTGTTTCTCAACTTTTCTCTTAGCCACCTACCATCATTAAACAGTGCAATATGCCACTTTACTTCTTAACTACCGTCGCAAAATTCTGCTGCATAGGAGACGCCTACCACATGCTCCGACACATATGTTTCAGTATCTGTAAGTGTATGGAAAATCTTTTTATCTCATTTCCCTCAATTTGAAGGATGGCTAGCAATTCCTTTTGGGAAGCATTTCAGCCATGAAACACAATGAACTGTATTTATTAAATAGCTTTCCCCCACCCACCCAACAAACAATTTATTTATTTGTTAACACAGTGGTCCTACTGTCCGCATCCAAGATTTGCTGACCGTAGAACTGGTGGACATATATTAAATACTTTAGGGTATTTTTCATGCTGTTTTTTCATACAGCTACACATATTCACATTGGATAAGCCACCTTTGTGAGCATTTAGATGAAAGTGCAAAGATATAAAATTTTAAATACACTTAAATAAATAAAGATTATGCATAGAATTGATACCTTCCTGCAGAAGCTCAATAGCTCATAAATGGAACAGTCAATTGAGTAGTCCAATTAAGGGCCATGTGTGTGAAGAAGCATGTTTTGGCATGTGTATTAGCTAGCACAATTAGGTGATGCACATGTTGTTCCCTTCTCTGATTCAGAAGCCGAAACTGAATAGGTAAAGCCCCCTTTTATTTCCAAGATGAAACTGATGCTCAGACAGTCTCATTTGCTTAATTGCTTTCTTTTTGAATATCATATAAGGTGTGCATACGTGGTTTGTTGTATCTTTCTGTTCCTTCTGTTTGTTTATATCTTTTCTTCTACAGTACTGAGGAAAATATGAGCACTGATTAGCCAAAATAAAAAGCAATCTTGATATAATTGTGAGCATATTTGGACGGTGGTTCTAACAAGCTATTTTTGGTGTGGTGCTTTAACAAGGCATAGGAGTGCTTATTCCATTGCTAAACATCTTTTTCATATTATGATCATGTCAAGCAATTTTTTTCAAGCAATTTGATAGGCACATTGAAAATGTAATGGAGAAAAAAAGATGCACATGAATTTAAATAACTGAAAACTAGGGCAAACAACATGTTTCACTTAAAGAATTGTTCTTAAAAACTGTCTTAGCACCCATGTGCTTATGTATCTCTTACAAGTAACATTTATTAACACATTTTGTAAGCATTTTGATTTTGTATACATCCTGTGTACATAAGAAAGTAACTCTTCAATACAAGAGTTAAGTATGTGCTTCATTCACTCGTTCAGATCAATAGATCTTTGAAGGTCTAAAACTTTGAGCTTCACTGGCCCCTTATAGGTTTTCATTCTTTTTATAGAACTTTTCTAAAAGCTCAAAAGAGTTCACAATTATAAAAAATCATAAAAATCACACATAAATAACATCAATCATTAGACCAAAACTCTGGGTTAATCTCATGGACATTCTTTAATACATTTATTCAGAATAAGTGGTTTGATCATTGCAGAGCTGGGGTCCTGGAGAATACCTTTCAAAATGGCACTCTGAAAGAGTAATTTGTTGATTTCCAGATCATGGTGTGCAAAATAATCAAGATTATTCTAAACACACTTTAAAAACAAAACAAAATTGAGATGATAACCATTTCTGTTTCTTAGAGAGATAGCAAACATTCTTTGAGAAGCAAAATACAAATTCTGGAGTGTCTAGGATTCATAAGTCCCTGCATTATATTGGCTCATGGTGCCTTCAGGGAATACTGATATGATAAACTAAACAAGCCGGACATGCAATCGGTTGAGATTCATCTATCAGTAGATAATATCCCCTCAGCTTGTAAAACAGTGTGTAGCTAGTAGCTACACATAAGTGAGCAAGAGAGATTGCTTCCTTTCTCTTCTAGATTCCTTTGATCATATATCATCTATCTGAATTGGACGTCTTTGGTCATTTATTTCAGTACTTGCCTAGTGACAAGTGAGTGTAATAGGATTTATGGAGGCTGCTATTTAGCCACACTTGTTTGTGTAAATGCCATTAATCGGCATGCCAAACAGTATAACCAGTGGGTCAAATGATTTCTTGCATGCCTACGATTATCTTCACCACCCCAGGATCTCATAAATATTCATGTGTGGGCATTTCCAACATGCATGAGTAAAAATTCCAACTCTCTAATAAAACCTTTGATGAGCACCACCCCCAAATAGAGTGCTTTTCAAATATGTCACAGTGATATGGACACTTATTTGTGACAGAGGTGGCTGATGAAGCAAAACCAGTGGCAGTTATAAACTTAACCTTTTAGAGAAAAAGTATCTTTGACATTGAAAGTAGCAACAATTTCTGCATTAGCCTTGCACAGTACAATGTACTTTTAATGGAGAGATGCATGCACAGAGATTTAAAAATACAAAACTAAGATATAGAGGAGCCAATCCAAGTAAGGCCCTGTGTGCCTAGTTTCTACCTATGAACATTTATCCAGAGGCACTTGCAAAGAGGGAGGGAAGGGGGCATAGTATAGCCCAATTTCATCAAATCTCAGGAGCTAGCAGGGTCAGTACTTGAATGGGAGACATCTAAGGAAGAATTTGCAGATGAAGGCACTGGCAGACCACCTCTGCTTCTTACTTGCCTTGAAATTCCCTTGCTGTGATTGCCATAAATTGACTGCAACTTGATGGCACATATGCATGATGGATAAATGCAGCTGTCAAGTACCAGATGTATTATTTCAATTTTTAATGCAATCTATTAGTAGGTTATGTATCTTGTCTGTGAAGCACTTCCAACTCTTAAAGAATATACATTGCCTTACTGGATCAATTGTAGAGTGGTGCACTGGGACAAAAATAATCTAACTGAAGTCCAAAACAAACATTACATTGGGCACCCAGAAACAAATATTCCCCATGTCTATGAAGGGTGATAGAATCTGTGAAAGATGAAAAGTTAGACATCCTATTATTCCCCGTCTTTTTTCCTTCTGGGACTAATTATGATTGCATGGGAGGAGATAATCACTTCTGATTGATGAACACGTAGGGAAAGGGTTTAATTCTGCATAACTCCACACAGTGATTTGATCCAAATCAATGGGTTGGATCAATCCATCAGCTTTTTTTTCATTTAGTCTCACTCAATTCCTGTCCCTAGTACAGTCCTTGTCTCACGTAGCTTTTGTATATGGCTGTTCCATGATCCTGTCCCTAGTACAGCCCTTGTCTCATGTAGCTTTTGTACATGTTGGTTCCATAGCATCATTGGGGGCCAAAGGGGACTCTTTTTTTTTCCTTTTTAGCCAGCAGAAAATCTGGTTGGATCCAAGCCACTGTCATACAGGGCTGCTAATGTCCTTCAAACACAAACAAACAAAAGAAGCTGGAAAGATCAAATCATGGATTTCCCAGCATCATATGTGTTTTAGCCCTAATACACTGATGTGGTCTGAATTGCCTGTGACAACCTGGGACTTGAATAATCAGTGGTACACCGCTGAATCAGTTCATTGCATCTCTAGTTAAATATATCTGTTAACTAACATTTCTCTCCCTAAAACCCAGTTAAACACCTGCCAGTAAAAGTAGATAACATCGAGCTTGAGGGGCCAGTCGTCTAACTTGCTATAAAACAGTTTCATATGGTCATATAAACACTCCAGCTCAATGGGCCTAGACTGGAGTAACTCTCCTTTGGATTGCACTATTAGTGTGCTGTGCCAGTGAAAAATGCAAAGTCAGTTCCAGGAGATTACTGGGAAACAAACTGGAAATAAAGTGAAAAGTATTGTCATATTTTTATTTAAACCTAAAGTGCAATTGCACTTGCAATATTTTACACAACCCTGCCTGGTTACCCATCATGACAAGAGCTCCGGTGGAGTCCTACACAAAGTTGCACCCTTCTAAGCCTCTACATTTCAGTGGGTTTAGAAGGGTGTAACTCTGCTCAGGATCACAGTGATAAATCTGAAAAAAGATGCAGAAAAGGACAATCAAAATTATCAAGGGGTTGGAACATCTTTGCCATAGTTTGAGGGAGGTTTGATTGACTTAGGAGAATGAGGTATATTGCCTCATTTAAAGAAAGTCCTACTTTTGTATTTTGTAGAATTTTAAAAATCATTTAATAGACATGCTTTCTAAATTTTGTTTTATTGTTTTATTGAAAAGCATCTCTATTAAATAACTTTTTACAGGTTTTCTATTTTTCTCCCAGAAAAATAAGATTTCACTATTTCATTTATTTAAAACATTTTAATGCCACCTTTCTACCCATGTTGCCCTGACCGGAGATGCAAACTATTCATTCAGATATAACGTTGGCTCCAAGAACCGCTCCAAATGGCAACATTGTCCTTCGGTGGAAAGTAGGACCTTCTCTAAATCAAATATGAACCATGGTGTGGGGGGCGGGGCTCCTGTCCCCATGCCCCCATTTTCATGAGGATCCAAACAACACACAGGTGAAGCAACAGGTTGTCATTTCTTGTTTGGTTTTAAGAAGGCACTTTCTTGGGTTGCCACTTGTCTCATGTCAGATGATAGAGGCAACCAAAGTAGGTCCTCCAAAGATGACCATAGTGATTGGGTAGGTTCATATGGGAGTAGGCAGACCTTAAAGTATGCCGACCACAAGCCATATGGGGCTTTAAAGATCAGTACCTTGGGGGCCAGTGTAGGTGGGACAAGACTGGAGCATCATACACATGCTGGTAATTTCATGGCTGACACTTGTGATGTAATCTTCATAGGGCTGCCCCTAAAATACCATTAAGTTTCAACTAGTTCAAATGCAGCAGGAGAATTTCTGATGGCCTCATCTATAGCAGCTAATGGTGGGGTGGGGGAACTCTCAACTAGAGTGAGATTTAAGCACATTGGAGGGTAACTCCTCCCTGACTTGTACAAATTTACCACATTATAAAGTCAGAAATCTGAATTTTCAAAAAATAAGAATTCTGATCTTTAGAACTAGGTCATGTTAACTTTTTGAAGTATCTAAGCAGGAATTAATTAAACGTATTTTCAGATAAGGAAAGGGTCACAGCATTAGAAATTCTGGACAAAGGCTAGGTAGGTCACTAATGAGTTATCTGGAAAGAAGAGAATGATAAAGTTAGAGAGAGTGAAGCATTTTTACAAACTATAGCTAAAAGCAACTAAATTACTGTAGGCAACAGTTATTGCAAGGAAGGTTAAGAGCTATGGTTCCCACAGTAATTTTACTTTATTGCACCTTCTATGCACTTAAAAGTTTTCTGATTTGTGGAATGTAAGTGGGTGTTCAGCCTAAGGATTATTGGAATCTTTCACATTTCATACTTAAAACTACAACCCAACAGAGATGTTCGTTTTTCTTCCCACCATTAAACAGATTGAAGAAATCAAGAAAAATGTTTTAAATGTACCTTGATTTTGCTATATTCTGGGGACTATAGTCCCACAGAGATGAGTGCTGAAGACCATACATTTTCATGAATTTAGGCACATCTAATGTATTGTGGCCTGATTCTTTTAGCTAACCATTTCAGTTGATCATGTTCTGTATAACTGACTGCACCCAGCATGCCAAAGGTGTATACAACTAGCTAAGGAGAGTTGGGAACAGGCAGCAGTTATTAAAACGTATTGTAGAGCTGGGAGCTGGTGTGAGTTGGCAATGTTAGGAACCATCTCTGCATAGGAAGCAAAAAGAACATTCCACCTTAATAAGTTTCCACAAAGGAGAAATTTAAATTAGAAACTATTGAGAGGCTTATTAGGAATGTATTCTAGATGTAGTGTGAAAACTCACAGCCATCAAGGAATCACCAACCAAGAGCCGGCACTGTCATCTAAGATGTTCCTTGACACTAGACCCAAACAGTATCTTTACCCAGATATAAAAACATAAGAGAAGCCATGCTAGATCAGAGTGCTGTAGTGGTTAGCCTAGGATCTGGGAGACCCAGGTTCAAATCCCCACAATGCCATGGAACCTTGATAAATGTCCTTGGGGCAATCACATGTTTTTAGACTAACATCACAAATATACAGTCAAGAGAGAATGTTATAAACCACTTTGGGTCTCATTGGGGAGAAAAGTGGGGTATAAATGAATAAACAAATGATCCATGTAGTCCAGTGTCATGTTTGCAAGTAGCCAGTCTGATGCAACAGGGAAGCTCACAGCTGGCAACATCACACATTGGCCTAACTTCTGCTGTCATCTGCTTGCTCCCAAGAATATGATAATCCCAATGTCTCCAAACCCAACCAACTGTCATTGGGCTTGTGCTCCATAAAGTTGTCCATCCCCTGTTCAGTCCATCTGCTCATAACAAGTGAAGAGCAAAGAGAATTTTAGAATTATAGAATCAAAGAGCTTGAAGGTATCTCCAGGGTCATCTAGTCCAACCCCCTGCACAATGTAGGAAATGCACAACTACCTCGCCTCCACACACCCAGTGACCCCTGCTCCATGTTCAGAAGATGGCAAAAAACCTCCAGGATCCCTGGCCAAACTGACCTGGAGAAAATTGCTTCCTGGTCACAAAAGTGGCAATCAGCATTACCCTGGGCATGTGAGAAAGGGCCACGAGAACTAAACACTGATATAACCCTTCCAGCCCTCCCTCTCATGATCTGCCTAGGCTCAAAAATCAGCATTGCTGTCAGATGGCCATCTAGCCTCTACTTAAAAACCTCCAAAGAAGAAGAGCCACTACGATGTATTGTCGAAGGCTTTCACGGCCGGAGAACGATGGTTGTTGTGGGTTTTCCGGGCTGTATTGCTGTGGTCTTGGCATTGTAGTTCCTGACGTTTCGCCAGCAGCTGTGGCTGGCATCTTCAGAGGTGTAGCACCAAAAGACAGAGATCTCTCAGTGTCTATTTGTCAGGAAGTTCTTCCTAATGTTTAGCCAAAAACTCTTTTGATTTAATTTGTTGGTTCTAGTCTGACCTTCTGGAACAATGGAAAACAATTCTGCACCATCCTCTATAAGACTGCCTTTTAAGAGCTTGATGATGATTATCATATCCCCTCTCAGTTGTCTCCTCTCCAGGCTAAACATACAGAGCTCCTTCAGCCTTTCCTCATAGGACTTGGCCTCCAGACCCCTCACCATCTTCGTTGCCCTCCTCTGAACATGTTCCAGCTTATCTATATCCCTCTTAAAATGTGATACCCAAAAGTGAATACAATACTCTAGGTGAGGTCTAACTAGAACCAGAGTAATATCTATGGGGAGATCCTGGATAGAGATGGGCACGAACAGAAAAAAAATGAACATGATGTTCATTGCCATCCACGAACAGGGACTCATGAACAACCATGAACATGGCCTTGTTCACAAACATGTTCGTAATTCGTTGTTCATGGGGGCCTGCAGGCTCTCCTCCAACCATCATCCAAGTTTGGTCAATCCCTACTGCACCACTCCCAGAAACCTGACCTGAGCAGGCACCAGGAAAGGTACCAATGATAAATAATAGCTTGGCCCAGAGCCTGGCAGCAGCCCTGGAACTTGAAGGGGCAGATCCCTATCCCACCACTCAAAGAAAATTCAAGCTCCAATGCACTCTCTCTATCAAAATGCCAACAGCAGCTGTGTCTCCCTCTCCAAAGCCAGAGCTGTGAGCCCTCCTCCACCCTGGTCTTTGTTCCCTTGTAACAAATTTGGAGTGCCACGCTTGAAAGGAAGACCTGTCTATCAAGCTAAATTGAGCTTAGCTTGGGGTGTCCAGGGCAACAGCAGGCGTTCAGAGAGAGTTCAGACAATCCCTGCCTAAATTGCCAAGGGAATTGATAGCAGGTGCCAGATTGTCTGGCTTGACGAAAAGCAAGACGAACAGCAACGAACGAGGCTTGCAATGACCACCTGTTCATTTAGAATGGGGCCTTATGAACAGTTTGTTCGTGAACAGCAGATTGGGCTGTTTGTGGCTTTTTTTTGTTCGTATTGCTGTTCGTGCTCATCTCTAATCCTGGAACTGATTGCTTAGCAACAGTGGCTCAGAATGTCTCCTGATTTTCTTGTTCCTGTGACTTACATTATTCAATGCAGCTGCCTCCTGTGTTGGGAGATCCTTCAGATGCTTGGATACCTTTCCCTCCTCCTCTTGCCCTCTCAATAGTGCTTCATGAGTTCTGTCCATGAACTTTTCACCTTCCCTTATAAAATGGAATGTGGACAAGTGTGCCTCAAGTTACTGTATCTTCTCCTCCAGTACAGCTACCCACTTACACTTGCTGCAAGTATAATTGCCGTTACCCTCAGGTAAGAATATGAACATGCCACTGACTTTGCATGTCACTGCCTCAGCTCTCTCACCAGCCATGCTGCTGCAATCCATTATAGAAATGGTTCATTTTTTCTTGAACTTCCCTGATAACTCTCCTGCCAAACTGCCTCACAACATTCCGAATCAGCAACAGTCACTTTTTGTAATCAGCTCCAACCCAGGCAAAAGAGACAAATTGAAACAACACTTACAGTTTGGTGTAGTGGTTAAGAGTGGCAGGACTCTAATCTGAAGAACCGAGTTTGATTCCCCACTCCACTTGAAGCCAGCTGGGTGACCTTGGGTCATTTACAGCTTCTTGGAGCTCTCTCAGCCCCACACACCTCAAATGTTGATTGTTGTGAGAATAATTACACTTCGTAAACCACTCTGAGTGGGCCATTAAAGTGTCCTGAAAGCAGTATATAAATTGAATGTTATTATTATTACTCAAACAGACACCTCTTTCCAGTAGGCTATGCATACTCACACATCCCTAAACACTGGCCTTCTACACAGCAACCTCAGCTAATTCTCCTCAGGAGTCAAGGAAGGCAACAACAACAACAACAAACACTCACCACTCCAGCAGCTCTCTTTCTATTTTGAAGCCCACTCTCTCTGCATAGACACCTGCCTCTCTCTCTGTCATTCACTAGCTTTACCTTGACTTTTTCTCCATGTTAGTTAAGATTCTTCCTAAGGCAAGTTGCCCAAGTGCTTCCAAAAGCTTGTCATCCCTGCTGAAAAGATCAAAAGGTTACAGCAGATTTCCAAAACTGATTGGAGTAACATATATCTTCACATACTATCCGTTTTTCTGGTGGAAGTAAGAAAAATGGAGGTTCCTTAATGGACCAGAGGAAAAAAATTAGGCCTGTGTTTGTGTTTCACTATGACACATTGTAAATAATTAAGCAACAGGAGGAGTTAGATTGATTTGAGTTGATTCCATAATACACGAAGCAGCATGTCCTCAGGCCATCAAGTTGTCAGGTCTTATCAGAGTTGGGATTAGATGGCTAGTATGGAGGGAAAAATCTCCAGGAAATGCTGTGGGGCGTTTGAGTGAAGTGATGTTCGTTATTATCCAATAAAATGTACTTCTCTTTAAGGGCTCGATTTGGTGTGATGCAAGGACAGAATGAGGCTCAGAAAATATATAGTAAAAAAAGTTATAGTAGCAAGAGATAAATGAATTTCTTACTTCTTCCTTCATGTTATCATCTTTACTACAGAGGGCTGACATGTTGAATCAACATGCCAGTTACCTGCAAAAGCCACAAGATCCCTTCAGAAAACTAACATCAACATACAGCTGTGTAGAATTTTACAGACAGATAATTGTATTTTTGTGCTTTTCATTGCTTTATTTGTAATGTCTACAAAATAGAATGAAGGGCTGATTCACAAGTGCAAATAGATTGCACTAATTCTCACCCCGTTTGCTCAAAACCCTTCATGCATTAGCACAACAGTGTGAGTGCCATTTTTGTAAGGCTTGGACTCTTGCCACCATGAAAACGTTTGGAGGCTGGAAATCATGTGCACAATATTCTTGAGGCACCTTAAAGACTAATAAGTCTAGCATAAACTTTTGTTTATTCATTAATTAAACCTCTCTCTGCCACCTTTCCACCCAGCTCAGGGTCTCCAAGGTAGCAAACATTAAAACAATTAGAACATTTCCAACATTAAAACAGTGTTTAAAATACAAATATAACTACAATATTGAAAATTAAATTTTAAAAAACCCTCATAAACACATATAAATACACAAAGAGGGAGAAGGGCTAATAAAAGTTAGTGAGGGAATGGCGAACAAAACAAAAAGTTGTTTCCACATGTCCTTAAAGGGATGCCCCACTCACTGAACACTGGTGGCTTTTCCCCTTCACTCTACATGTCTCCGATTTCAAAATGGTAGCAGCTGTTTGGCTTCCATTTTTTCACCGTCTTTTCTGAGAATGCAATTTCCCGCACTTTCCTGCATCCCTGAAAAGGTGCTGAAAAAACAGAAGCCAAACAGCTACCATTTTGAAATTGGAGATGCGTGGAGTGAAGGAGAAAAGCTGCCAGCATTTGGTGAGTGGGCTGTCCCTTTAAGGACGTGTGGGAACAGCCCAAGTCTTCACTCACTGGTGAAAGACAGCAATAGAACAAAACAGATGAAACTTCCTGAGTAGGGAGTTCCAAAGTTTCATTGCCATGACCAAGAAAACCCTTTTTCAAGTTGTCATCCATCTAAACTCAGATGTCAGGAGACATCTAGCAGGGCCTCTGAAGATGACTGGATTGTTCAGATAGGCTCTCATAGGAGTAACTAGTCCTTCAGGTATGCTGGCCCCAAACTGTAAAAGACTTTAAAGGATTATGGATTAGAGTTCACTTTTATGAATTAGAGTCCACTTTATCAAGTGTATGTGGGAGGTCATCACTTGACAGGCATTATATCCAAACACAGAGCACACACATTACAAGGTAAAGAATTTTAAAAACTTACAAAGGAATAATAAAAACAGGAAATGCATAGTACGACATAACCATGTACAATTCAAATGCAATGGAGAAAAGTACAGATACCATTTGCCATAGTCAGTGAACATGTAATCTCCATAGTTGTACTAAGATCCAGAGGAGTTAGCCGTGTTAGTCTGTAGTAGCAAAATCAGAAAGAGTCCAGTAGCACCTTTAAGACTAACCAATTTTATTGTAGCATAAGCTTTCGAGAATCAAGTTCTCTTCGTCAGATGCATGATACAAACTGGTCAAATACATAAGAGGAGGGTGGAGAGGGGAGAGAAGGGGACATATATCAGAAGGGGACAGGATGCAATTAGTGGGGAGACAACCAAAACATTCCTTTGCTAGTAAACGTAAACATCTCCTTTTGGTGTGGAGTCAGTTTGCCATGTTAGTTTGCAGCAGTAAAAGCATCCAATTCCTATGTAGTATAAGCCTTTGATAACCACAGCTCTCCCTGACAGATGCAAACTACTGCTGCAAACTAACACGGCAAACTGACTCCACACCAAAAGGAGATGTTTACGTTTACTAGCTTCTCTCCCATACTATTTTTGCCAGAAGAAACAGCCATGCAGGGGAAGTCTGAAGCCTTTTCTTCCCCCTTGCAACATGTGGAGCTGCCAGGAACAACGGAGTGGTGTTTAGAGGTTAGACCTTGTGTCAGTGTGTGACTGACAGTCATGTTGAAACATAAATAGTAGGGTGCATAACAGAAATCCTGAGCCAAAAATATACACAGAAATTGCTGTTTTGAATCATTACCCTGATTTTTTTGAAATGGTAAATCAAGATGTTTGGGTATAATGAAACATGGTCCCCGAAAATACCATTTTCCCCAAGTTTCGATGCTTACCCGCCATGCTTGATGGCCATTTTAGGAATTAGTAGAGAGAATTCAGCAAGGCTGTGCAGAGAAGAGCCTATTTGGGGGTCTGTAAAACCACCTCCCCTTTGTTCAATCTGCTTGAAACGTGGATGGTCTTTAGCTTAGAGGGAATATTGTGTTCTGTGCAAATTTAGTGCTGTTATCTTTATAAACAGCTGCCCTAGACCCTCATATACATTCCCCGTTGAAAATAATGATCCTGGAAATCCAGTACCTGAAAAAACATATGGATTTGAATCTGAACTGGTAATGTCCTACCCAAATATAAGCAATCATGATAAAAATTCTTCATCCCTGATGCCCGTATCTGACGTTATAATAAAAATTTTCTTGGTGTTCACACCTAATAAGTAGCTGAGGGGTGATATTGCCTCTGGAAATTAACACTGGTCTGTTGTTATATCACAGGCGCTAACAGTTTCGGCTGAAGAATACAGCATTTATTTGCAGTCTATTAATCAGGCAGATGTTTCATATAAGAAGAATGACATACTCATGAAATTCACTTTGGTACTTTGAAACTTTAAATGGAGTTGCATTTTAACCCAAATCAAATGTAGTCCTGCATGAATTTCAATAATTTATACAAAGTTTTTTTATCTTCACAAAATCCAGGAATTGTAAATTCTGAAACCCTTCTTTGGCTGTAGATCTAAGTAAGGCTGGAAGCAATTTCATTTTCAGTAAGCCTAATCTTCACAACATTGATGTGAGAATGAAATGTAAGAGGGGAGAACCACATATGCGGCTCTGAGCTTCTTAAAGGAAAGGTACAATAATAGAAATATTTTTATCCTGCCTTTCTTCTGTTTATTATCCCACTATTCTCCAAGGAGCTTGGAGTACCATACATGGATCTTTCCTCCTTTTGTCTTTACAACAACACTGAGATAGTGTAGCTTGAGATGGAGTGACTGGCCCAGATTCACCTAGCAAACCATGGACAATTGGGGATGTGAACTTGGGTCCAATATCTTGCCAGTATACCACACTAGCTCCTGATAGATTACTGGAAATATGTTTACTGAAAATCACTCTTATTTGATTCTTTGCATGTGTACTTGAAAGCAAGGTATTTACTTGAAAGTATTAGCAAATTATTTCTTTGAATTGTAAAATACTTTAATAGGGTAGAAGGTGCATGAAGAGAAAGGAATATTCTTAAGTTTAAAAAAACCTTGATATTAAGGAAATTCAACAACCCTGCCCCCCTATCACATGAACATATGTGAAGCTGCCTTATATTGGATCAGACCATTGGTCCATTAAGGTCAGTATCGTCTACTGAGACTGGCAACTGCTCTTCAGGGTTCCAGATACATGTTTTTATATCAAATTCTGCCTGGAGATACTAGGGATTGAACCTGGAACCTTTCTCATGTAAAGCAGAAGCTCTTCTGTTCAACCACAGCACCTGTCCACTTTATCTTCAGTTCTTGTCCCCCAGTGCCAATCAATCATGTTCTGCAAAATTTCTGTTAGCCAAATTGAAATGTTTCTTATTTCATTTGAACTCCCATGTGCCACTGTTGGCTTGTTTAATTTAATCCAGGTATTAGCTCTTGCCAGGTACACACTTGTGTCCTAGGGTTTGTTTTAATTTTATTGGGGTTTTTTGTTTATTTAATTCACTAGCAACCGTGCCCGTTGTGTGAAAAAATACAACAGGCTCTAGAAAACTGATTTGGTGGGCCCCCTCCTAGCGGCAAGTGAGCGTTTTGCAGTGGCCTGGAGGCCAGAGTGGGAGGTCATTGAAGGGAGGCATGGAGAGGAATGGCAAGCCGTATTGGCAAGCTGTATTGATGACTCACTTTTTATCCTTGCACAGGCGCATTGCCAATGACTCTGGCCTTGAGGCCACTGTGAAACCCTTCGAGGCCAGAGTCATTGACAATGTGCCTGTGCAAGGATAAAAAGTGAGTCATCACCAATATGGCTTGCCTTTTACATAGTAGGATTTATACCTCTTTCTCCCCAATGGGGACCCAAAGCAGCCATCATCACTCTCCTGTCCTCCATTGTATTCTCACAACAACCCTATGAGTTAGAGTGAATGTGTGACTGGTCCAAGGTCAAACAACAAGCTTCACGGAAGAGTCAAGATTTGAAGGGTCTCCCAGATCCTAGTCTGACACTGTAGCCACTACCCCATATGATTGTAATTTTTATTCTACTATTCTTATATCATGAAACTCAACATGGTGGACACATAGTCTCCTGTCTATCCCCTGACAAGGCCAAAACCTGCTTAAATGTAGTCAGGTTTGCAAATGTGCATTTTGTTTGGTACAGCAACACACCAAGGCATCAAGTGTCCTCAGTCCTACATTCACAGATGGGTGAGCTGAAGGTCACAGAATCGGCCACTTCCAGATAGTGTTCTTGTATTTCAGAATGAAGCAAATTTATATTGGTTTGGTTAAAAGGATCTCGAGGGTTGCGATTGAAGTGGCTGCGAAAAAGGCTATTGAGATTTTAGGCAGCATTAATAGAAGCATAGAATTCAAATCATGGGGAGGATCAGTTCCACTCTATACTACACTAGTCAGACCTCTTCTGGAATACTGTGTCCAGTTCTGAGTGCTGCATTAAGATACAAACTGGGATGAGTTCAGAGAAGATCACTGAAGATGAGGTGATCATTGTACTCTTACACCAAAATAGTTAAATGATTACAGGTTACATCTAGAGCTGGACACAAACTGAAATATGAAGTGAAGTTCATCATGAACCAGGCCGGTTCGTGGTTCGCAAACTGGCAGTTCATGGGAGCTCATTTCTCACGAACCATGATGAATTTTATCCCAGTTCATTTGGTTCATATTTTGGTTCATCACTGAATACTGCCTGGCGCTGATAAATCAGTTTCCTAGGCAACAGGGGGATGGGCTTTTGCAGACCTTCTGCTGACCAGAACTGACATTTTCATGAACCGAATGAACCAGTTTGCAAACTGGGGTAAGTTCATGAAAGTTCATGGTTCATCAAATGCAACAAACCATGAACTGCATGGTTCGGAATTTTCCTGGTTCATGCTCATCTCTAGTTACAACCAATGTTTTATTTCTCTGCACAAAGAATTTCCACTAGCCAAAGGGGGTGATTTTTGCTGGTCTCCCTCTCTTGCAATCCCCACCCTGAGTCCAGCATTGTTCCCAAAAGGAGCATCATTTTGAGAGGCATACAGGCTACAGCAGCAAGGGTAAATAAGCAAGCCCTGTTCCTTGAGCTGAGCTTTGCTAATGACTGGAGAATCCAGGCCTCAAACAAAGAGAAGAAAGGATTGCAGAACTTGGTCAAGTTGTCCAATATTTTGCTGCTACATGTTGACTTCAGACGGCGGAGGGTGAGGTGAAGAAGGGGGAATGTGGCTGCTAAAATGGATTTTTCATGAATGCAGAGCTCGTATCAGCTTGGAAATAGTTATACTACTACTATTTTATTTTGCATAGGATGATCATGTATGTGTTCCTCTGTTGTATTCATTTGTATAGGTTGTCTCAAAATGCAATGGACCCATTACCTGTCATGTAGTATTGTCATCACATATACTGTGCTGTTACAGGGATTTCTCCCTTGGCTTCTGACCCCCAACCCCGATATTGCCATTCAGACAACATTCTTTCTCACTGTTCCACTTATTATTTCATAAAGGATTTCTAGTTTTCTAGCCATGTTTATAGTACATTTCTGTCTTATTTTACATGTACTTATATGGCATTAGCACAAAAAATCCCAACAGAAGAGTATTCATTAAAAAATCCCAATTCTAACTGCTTTAGCATGTTATCAGAACTCCCAACCCTGAAACTTCACAAATGCAAAAGTGACAAGAAATTTAATGGGATTCCATTGTTGAGGTTGTATAGCTGTTAAAATGATGGCATCTCTTCCCTAGTGTCACTCAAACAGCCAAAAGGAATTACAAGAACCTGCCATTCAGGTAACACAGAAGATCTGTTAATTAATGGATAAATCCTCGTGGCATTGCAAAGAAATTCCATGTTGTTTTTCCTCTTGTATCATCTCCAAAGTGCAGCGTGAGCTGCAAGTACTCATTTATGCAGTAGTTTTGGAAAGCACCTCCTCTTCTTTTTAATTGCTTCAAAAGTGCTTACCTGCTTTGCCTCTCTCTGGAAGAGCAGGAGCTTATCCTGCCCCCTCTACCCACAGCCACCTAGCTTCCACATCACCACAGAGCACTTTCCAGAAAACAGGCCAATACTTTGTGGGCATCTAACATTTCAGCCTTATGAATTCGAATTGGCTAAGTGGCCCCTTTTGAGTGGTCATAGACTCAGCTGCCCTCCGAAACCTGATCTTGCGTGCCATTTACAGACAATGCAAACCTTTCAGTTACAATTGCTAAAGGGTAGCTGGAGCACTTCTCATGGTGTTGTTTTGAGGGTTGAGAGAGGACAGAGAGGTCCATGGGGCACGTACAGCTTGTGGCTTCCTGGTGCATAGTGAGCACTTATGAGAGAGAGAGGCTGCTTCCACACACGTTGGATAATCCACTTTCAATACTCTTTAGTGAATATTTGAAACTGATTTTCCATGTGTGGAACAAAAAATCCACTTCTAAAGGATTACGAAAGTGCATTGAAAGTGCATTATTCAACGTGTGTGGAAACGGCCAGAGAGAAGAGGAGAGACTGGGGGTCTGAGACAGTTTTAAAATCAAAATAGGGGAGAACTGTTGCAGTAGTGCCTTTCAAAGGTGTTTGCATTTCCTTCATTAGGCTTTCTGCTTGAATGAACCTGATACCCCAATATTTGTGTTGGTGGCTCCATGGAAGGAACTCTACTCAAGGCTTTCTTCTCATGACCAGGGGTGGACCCTCTCCTGTTATTTGTTGACAATTGTCTCCCAGTGAAGCTAAATGGATCCAGATGAATTGCCCACTGGCTTCTCTCTAGTGAACCATAGTGACCAGAGTCTCCACTACACACCCTGCTTCAGTGGTCAGTTCACAAAGATGCAAAGGCCGCATACTACAAGAGCACTCTATCAAGCAGCTGACACTGTTGACATTAAGCAGAAACACTGAACATAAAATGCTGGCTGTGTATTGTTGGATCCATTTTCAATACCAGAACACAAATAAGGGAACACGCTATTTCCCAAGAAACCTGTTCCTCGGCCATCTCTTGGCTGCTCTTTCCTTCCCAGACATATCAAATGGCATCTAGCTATTTGCCTTCCATATGTCTGTGATTTTAATTATAATCAATACTGTCAGGACAGTATTTTAAATCACAGGGGTTTGTCAGCGTCTGCTGGCACAGGCATGGGAATTTTCAGTGTTAATCTTTTCTTTGACTTCAAATTTATATTAATGGCCATCGTTCCTCAGGCTGCCTTTCGAAGAAGTGGTGGGCACTGTGATTGAAAGAGAAATAAACTATATATTGCCTCAAGCAGTGAACAGCTGGTGTTTTAACTGCTTGAATGCAAACTTAAGATGTACAATTTTAGCTTTAAATGACACGGGTTTTTATGGCTCCGACTCAAAGAGCACATTGCTTGTCCAACTTTAACCATGAGGACTGACATGAAGAGATTACTGTAAGGTTAACTGCGTATGGCAGAAGAAAAAGACAGAGAAACAAAAAGGAACCTGTCGAACTTCAGAGCAATATCGTGCAATTAGTCTCTCTCGAATGGATGAACAGTAGCATCAGATTTATTTCCCTCAGATTTTTGTTTGTTTGTTTCTAAAGAGAATTCAATGCTTTGGGGGGAAATAATGATTAAAACCTTTTGTTAATTCTGCTTGACAGAAGGCTTTTGTTTGACTCCATTTTAAAAGAATGGGAAGAAAACACTTGATATTTCAATAGCCTGTGGTGTAATGGAAATGGAGGCACCTTGTCAATACAGTCCTGAAGAAAGGGAAAATGTGAAGGCCAAATAACTACAGAATGAAAACAAGGAAAGCAATCCATTCACATGAACATCTGAAGCCACTTTGTACTGACTATTGGTCTGTTATAGTTAGTAAAGTTTTCTTTGGCTGGTAGCAGCTCTCCCGGGCTTCAGGAAGAGGATTTTCACCTCACTTACTGCTTGACCTCTCCACCTTGAAATGCCAGGGTTTAAACCTGGGACCTGCTGCAGGCAAACGTTCTCTACCAGCTGAGCCACTGCCCCTACCGACATTAAACACGTTTAGCAACTGTGACAGAAATGCAGTTGAATCCTATTTATTATTCAAAGTTTATTTAAAACATTCATAGGCTCATCTTTCTCCCAGAGAACAGGGACCTATGCATAGCTAGTGCTCCCTCCGCTCCATTTCGTGACATTGGTATTTTACTGAATTGCAGCTCGCTGTGGGATTATGTTCTACAGAAAGATGGGTAAGAAATGCAAAGAAATAAATACAAACACGATCCAGTAATTCTTTGCACCATCCAACTCTGCAGACATGCTAGTTTCTTACTCTGACCCCTTCTCCATGAAGCAGCCTTTGTATGAGTGGAGCGCTATAGGAGGCAAATATCCAGTAGCATAAAGATACAATTATACTGGGTCTTCTTAAATGATCAGCAACAGGATGGTAGCAGGTTTGGTCTTTGAGTTTTTAGATCAAGGATCACATATTGTTGATATTTTATTATAGCTTCAATTTTATACGTTCTGGGCTAAGAAATGTGATCTGTCGGGGAAGGAAATATTGTTTATATAGTTTTTATAGTTTAATATAGTATAGTTTATTATAGTTTTTTTTTGGAAAGGTACCCTGTAGACTTTTCTGAAGGCATGAATGGAGATTCTGTGGCCACCTGTCATGTTTGACTGTACTCATTCATCCATGCCAATATTTCTTTTGTCAAGTGTATGCTCTATTGCCATAACTCTATATGCTTAATTGCCTGGTATAATTCCATTTCCTGTTGCCAGTGTTCTAGTGGGTTCTCACACGTTCCCAGGTGGCTGCTGTCTGTTTACCACTTCAAACCTTTCTTCCAGACTATGATGTCTTCGTAATGTGATAGCACAAACATGCACAATGTTCTCATACAGAAAGAACAACAATGAATTGTTTGGAAATTAGGAGGGGGAAGGAAAGTCGGGTAGAAAAGGGATGTGTGTTTCCTATGTTGCCATTCTTGTCAAATTTCTACTAGCATTACTTAGCTACTTACTCCTAAGTAGACCTTTGGATCTGAGTATGGAAAGAACTAATTTCTGAATAAAAGTCATTTAACCAAGGACCTGTGTCTTGCTATAATGAACCAAGGATTTGTCTGCTGTATTCTGTCATCCAGAGCCTGACACCACCGATACTAGTGCTAGTGTAACAGATGTTACACTCTAGGGCCCGTCGTGCCATCCCAGCAGCACTCTCATGCTCTGCAGCTGGTCCATTTCAGCCCCCAATGGGCCAAAATTGGCCGGCTGTGGAGCGCAGAAGCACTCTAGGAAGCGGTACATGTCCTGCACGATGATGTTACTTTCTGGAAGTGATGTCATTGAGCAGCCCAGGATTGCGTGTTCTAAAAAAGGTGAATGCCAGGTCTCCCACCTCCTGTCCAGAGGTTAAGGGGACCTGGCAACCTTAGGGACTGCAGAATGGGTAGAATATGCATATTCTGCTTAGTTTCCAATAACTGTTCCACATTCTGTACTGATTGAAACCTCCAAGCTGATTTTGAGGGGAGACCTATGTAGAGCACATTTTGCCCCCTTACTTCCTGCATCTGATGAAGGGAGCTCTGAGTTGCAAAAGTTGACAATAGAAATTTTTTTGTTAAGCTTCAAGGTACCACTGGACTCCTGTTTTATTTTGCTGCTACAGTTTAATGTGGCTGCCCATCTGGAATGATTGCATGCTTTGTTTTATCTCTGAAGTGTTTGCTTCCCAATAGGGCTGAACAGAATTTATTTTGATGGCCACATACATCCAACTGGAATAATTATCTAAGCTACACATTTTTCTTTGCTTTGCCACCAACTAATGATCATGATAATGGCAGGAGAAGGAAGGAATCACCACGTTTAATTGCAAGTATCTTCTCTCTATCAGCAGTGCACAAAACCATTTGCTAATTTAAATTAAGGCTTCAAGTATATGTATGTTCACTTGGAAGTAAGCCTTTTTTAACTCAGTGGGACAACTTCTGAATATAAGGAGATCACAAGAAGAGCCCTGCTGGATCAGAATAGAATTCCATCTTGTCCAGCATCCTGTTTCATGCAGCATCCCGTGCGCCGATAAACAGATCACAGATGCCAAGGCCCTCCCTTGATGCTACCACCCCACACTGGTATTTAGAAGGTTGCTGTCTCTGTGTGTGGAGGTACAGAGTAAACATGCATTAGTTTTTGCAGCACGTATATTTGCAAGAGCTTTGAGCATAGACCAAGATCAGCTTTTTCTGCATGGAGCTACTTCATTACATTTTCTCTGTCTTGAAAGTTCCTTGATATAGTTACCTGACAGGGCCCTGATAATTCCCAGACAGGCCCTTTTTGAGCACTCATACATTAGTGTAGATGACTGGGGAAGGCAATGGCAAACCTCCCCACAACAAAAAAGTCTGCCAAGAAAACACTGTGATGCGAAATTCCCCATTGGTCAGCAATGACTCGGTGCTTGCTTTTACCTTCACCTTACACTAGCCTAACCTAGCTGCTTAGGGAAATCTGGTGGCTGAGGCTAACACATGCATTAACTGGGGAATGTGTTTGAAATTTTGGATGGTAAGGGTGTTGGGGGTGGGGTTATCCAGAAGTATTGTCCTTCAAATCCAGTGAGGCTCTCTTTCTGACCCCCCTACCATATGAAGGAAAGCATGCTTTTAGTCTTGTAAAGAAGGGCAGTTTTAGCACTTACAAGGAAAAGAAAAACTTATTTCTTGAAAAGACAGCCTTTAACATTTGAAATAAATGCCATTATACTGCAAATGAGAGTTAGTAATTACCAGACATCAACTGATGCAGGGATTAATCAGCATTATAGCACAACTAGATTGGTACCACCTGTTTTCCAGTTCCATATTTCCAGTGAAATACAACAATATGGGTAGGAGAGAGAACTATTCTAAAGTCGTTTTGATTGTGGGAATGGTCACCAGTTTCCCTGACTACAGTTGTCCTGGCAATATCCCCCCTCCCGCAGCTGTTGCTTCTTTTTTTCTTCCTAGATTAGCCAAATGGATGATTCCATCCAATTAGAGATCTTACGGTGAATATTATGAACCTGCATAATGGTTTCATTAGTTGGCCTTTTCAAATACTGATGGCATTAGCGGACGTAGGAAAGGGGCCAGTATTAGCTTGGTATAAAGCACCTTGAGAGAGATTTTTATGGTCCAGAAGCCTCATCATTGGTGCAGCCCTTTTTTAGTCAGATGGTTTTGTGTCTGATGAGGGCCGAATGGGACACCTCTACCTGGCTTTGCAAGGGGAACTGCTTTGAAGGGCAGAGACCATATCTCAGTTTGAATAATTGCAGCTGAATTTGTTTGGTAACACAGAGTTTATTCATTACAACTGAAGTTTACATAAAGCAGAAATTGAATAAAAAATAGCAGGAATTTCCACAGAACTGTGATGGCCAGTGGGAGGTTGAACATCTGGAAGTTGCTACCAAATTATCCCCCCTAAAGCACAGACTCCTGCTCAAACATAAAGGAATATGTATTTATAAAGATAATTTATTCTCTGCTTTTCTCCTCAATGGGATCCAAAGTAGTTTACAATGTGATTCTACTCTCCTCCATTTTATTTTCACAGCAACAACACCAACTTTGTGAGGTAAGTTAAGCATAGAGAGTGTGACTGGCCCAAAGTTATACAGCGAGTTGTCATGGCAGAGTGGGAATCCAAACTTTGATCTCCCAGATTCCTGCCCAGTATTGGGACCACTACATCATGCTGGCTGTCTTATCATGGGTAGATGGGGGGAGGATCATAATTAATGAAATTTTGCAGGGGGATCTTCAATCAAGTCTTTTATGAGGGGGGGGGAGCAAAGTCAGTGGTATTATTTCTCCACAAAAATACTGATATGTACTGTGTGTTAAAAAGAGACAAAATAACCCCCTTCCCAAATGGCAACTGCTAATATTCCTAGGCAACTGGGTGGTTAACTAATCTTTGTTGCTGCATTTTATCCCACTGAACATTATTTCTTTACAGCAGCTGGAGAGGAACAATGTCTACTCCTCTGACGAACCAGGGCATCAAATTGTCCCCAGCAATCAAAGGCTTTTCTAAATGTCACTGCACTTTGTCACATCCTTCCAGCAATTGCTACAACCCTCACTATTTCGCTTGAGTGATAAAATACTTTGCCTGACCTCCAACATTCACACACACAAAGACGATCAGAAACTTTACCCCTTGGAGCCCAAAGCAGCCCATGTGCATGTTTTCAAAATGTTCTGCATTAGAGTTGTGCTCACAGGAGGTGCTCTGTGCCTGTTAAGTGTTTACAGTTTGTTAGACAGGCCAAGTGTAAGCACCAAAAGCAGTTCTCAGAGCAAATACAGCCAACTGTTCTCCAGGCGGTAACTTGCCTTTGTGGGCATACGTCCATTTGAAGCAGCTCGTGAGAATCCATTTACCTTATAGGCCTCCCTCCAAAGGGAAAAAAAGAAAAAGGAAAAAGGCTTATGCGGGCAGAGCCTTCTTTATTCTGTCCTCCTCAGAGCTTACAAGCACAGCTTGTCAATTTTTCAGATGGATTTTCTCAGGCAGCTGTACAGAAAGCTTTTTGAGTCAGAGGAGATCTTAGGTTACCCTGATCTTTGCTCCCCTTTTATAGTCAGTTACAGTAGGGTGGAGATCTAATCCTCGTCAGGTAACCAATTGCCAGTGGGCCCACAAGTTGGTTATCTGTAGTGGCTGGTCAAATAGTGGGGGGCAAGTCTTGCCACTTTTAACTACTTGGGGAAGTAAGAGACTGGAAAAATTGTAGAACATGTGTAAGGATTATGCAGACAATGTAGTCTTCTGCATATAGTCATCTGTAATCACCACCATCAAAGCATGATCAATAAATCTCAATGATCGGTTATCAGAAATAAGATGGTCAACTGTGACATCAAAGCCATGCAAAAATCCACTCATGGCAATTATAACGTATTTATCAGCAGACTTAACAAACACGCCCAAATGAATCTTAACATTTACAATAATCTCGCTCGCATATTTTCAATTCTTGATCAATCACATTATTACAAATCTTTTATTAAAACACCTGATATGAACGCGCCTGTAAATATTCCAGGGTTGGATTTGAAAATTCTTACAGCTCTATGAAAACCTTTTCCCCCAACTGGATATGAAATACTTCTACTGTTTTCCATAGCCACTGTAACTGGTTTAGTTTTGTACTTGGAGAAAATGGAAATTGCTCTGGTTCTATGCATGTGGTCATGGAAGAGAGTAATGATCTATTTATTCAGTCTGGAAAGCTACAATGCTCCAATACAAACATACCACATATAAAGCTATTCTTTATCCAGCCTTATCTTATCAAGATGAATCTGAGTCCCAAATATGTTGTTTCTCTCTCCACAGCTGAAAAGGATGATAAGGGAGACCATGTTGTGACTGTCATCACTTTGATACACAGTGCAGTCCTCGGCTTACACATAACTTGGGTGTACTGCAGTTTTATCTCCCTTTCCACACTTCTCAGATAACAGCAAGACTTCCATCCATTCTCCATCCTGTGTATGCTCTGCAGAGTTTTGTCACTTGTCTGCACCCCTGTTTTCTCTCAATCCCATCTCCTCGGTGATTTAGCTCAGGGTCTCACCACATGAGCCAAAATATGCTCAAATTACATGGGTATTCGAGTGTATTTTGTAATTCAAGTGTGTTTGAGTGTAATTCAAGTGTATTTTGTCTCTTGTGGTTTGACCCTCAGGCAACAAGCAGGCAGAAGGCAGAAGGGGAGGAGCTGGATGCTAGAGATGAGATCACAGCAGGCTGTTTTCTTCCAATAAATGTGCACACCAATTAAGTCCCATACATTTCTATTCAAGTTTTAACACCTCAGAATGAAGATTTGAGAGCCAGAAAAATATGTGTCCGTCTAGGTTTTATTTCTGGCCACTCTGCATTCGTAAAACATTTATTTATTTATTTAGATTTTTGTACTGCCTCTTTCTCAAATAAGGCCCAAAGGCAGTTGACAACAATGAAAAGAAATTCAAACAATGATAAATATTACTTTGCTATATAGTGTAGGCTACTCCTAATGGACAATATTTGGGCAAATGCTCCATATCCAGCCACCTTTTTTATCCTCACCTGCACAGAAGACTGTACAGAGAAGTGTCACATTTCATTCCATCAACTGACATGCTGCACATGCAACTCTGATCAATGCTAAATACAAAGGGAATACTCTCCAACCCCTAATCACAAAAGCCCATGAAGGGCTGGCTTGCACCCCACCCCTTAATTCAATGATAATTTGAGGTGCTCACTGATTAACCCTACTTATATAGAGGAGTCCTGCACTATTCTTGCCAACCAGTCAATAGCCTAAGCCTTTTTATTATTAACCTGACCCTATAACCTGACCCCTAGCAAAAAATGTGGAAAACAGGATTGCCCTTACTTGTAACAGGTGTTCATTGAGTGTCTCCTGTGCAGGCACTGAGGAGATTTTTTTCCAACTCTAAAAGACTGAAGGGGTATCCCGCCCCCCAGGGCTCATGGAAACAACCTTTCCCACCAAAACCTTCATGTGATCTGAGAGGAATGGCACCCCGTTCCCTCAGTTCTCCATGAACTCAAGCATATCAAACTAGAGAGCTCACATTGGGGCAGGAGGGAGGGAATGTGTGTGCCTGCACAGAAGACACTCGAAGAACATCGGTTACAGGTTAACTGCAACCCTGTTTTCATCGTCAGTCTTCTGTGCAGTCCCACATTGTGAGAATCACAAACTACTCACCAAGGAGGTGGGAATGAAAATAAGGAATTCAGAACAGCTTTCCCTGCTGTGCCAGTGTCAACAGAATAGTGCTAGATGAAGGTCACAGAGGAGGACCATGTGGCTGCTTAGCAGACATCCAGCAAGAGAGCTCCCCTCATTAAAGCTGCTGAGAAAGCCTGTGGAATGTGCCCAGACAGGACAGGGCCAAGACAAGTCCAACCTGTTGATAAAACAGTTTAATGGTGGAGGTAATCCAACAAGACAGCCTGTGCAAAAGCTAGATGGCCCTTATGAGGACCAAAATGACACACAAATAAACCTGAGGACTTACAAAATGCATGTGCCCTGCTAAGGTACTACAATATCTGGTAGATTGACAGATTGTGCTAGATAAAAACTTGGAATGACCTTTGGGTGGAAATAATTGCTAGGCCATAGAATTACCCTCTCAGGATAAAACTGAATAAAAGGGGTATCACTGTGCAGAGCAACTAACTCACCCACCCTTCTAGCATACGTAATGACCACCAAAAAACATGTTTTCAAAGACAAAAGAAACACAGAACAAGTGGCTAAAGGCTCAAAAGGAGCCAACATCAACAATGCCAGAACCAAAGATAAACTTCACTTAGGCACAGTAACAGGTCTGGGTGGAAACAGCTTATTTAACCCCTTCAAAAATTGTTTTGAGACATGTGTTGATTCTGCATACGTTGGATAATGCACTTCCAATCTTCTTTAGAGCTCATTTAGAACTGAATTTTTCGTGTGTGAAACAAAAAATCCACTTCAAAACGATTTCTAAAGTGCATCGAAAGTGCATTATCCAATGTGTGCGGAATCGGCCATAATGTGAGAAAACTGTCTTTCCAACACTGGTTCATGGAAAGCCCAGATGACTACTCAATGTACTTTTAAAGAAGAGGGAGTTAACCCCTGTAGGTCTTATGTCCCACAAATACTGTAACATCATAGGCAAAGAACCTGTGCTTCCCCCTGAACTATGACCCTGGCAGAAAACCATTCATATTTATAGGTGGAGGAGCTATGAGTGGAACATTTACATACATTCAGTAAAATCATATCAAACTTTCCCACCTCCTGAGAAAAGGTTAATTTGGAGGGATTAGAAGCCACAAAGTTAAGTGTAGCTTGGGGATATCGAAATGCAACCTCTGTGGAGGAGGTAGGGATTGGTGGGTAGATTAATGTACTCTCTGGGCCAAAGATGTGAGGAAAGAAAAACTGGCCAGAAAGGAGCAGTAAGTATACAGTGAGTTTTGTATGCCCATATCCTACCCAACACCTTGAGAAGAAGGGCATAGGTGAGAAAGCACAGAAAAGGTAGCCTGACCAAGAGACCTAGAAGGCATCTCCAATCAAATTGGGGTCCAGCCATGCCAAGGAACAAAACACCTGCATCTGGGAATTGCCTGA
This sequence comes from Eublepharis macularius, assembly GCF_028583425.1. Taxonomy (NCBI): domain Eukaryota; kingdom Metazoa; phylum Chordata; class Lepidosauria; order Squamata; family Eublepharidae; genus Eublepharis; species Eublepharis macularius. The sequence continues at coordinate 47,586,188 of NC_072790.1, forward strand.
GGTTGTGAAAAGATCTATTTCCAGAAACCCCACTTGTGAAACATCAGTGGGATGTAGTCATCCTTGACTGACCACTCGTGATGGGTGATCTGAACATTACTGGGGACATGTGCTCTGGTATTCTTGTTGCCTGCTGTGTGAATGGCCCATAGCATGATGCTGTGATGAGGGATCCACTCCCAAATCATGGTTGCTTCTGAACAGAGGGCAGGGGAGACCAACCCTCCTTTGCTTGTTGAGATAACATGTGGTGGTTGAGTTGTCTGACAAAAAATGTTGTAGGCACCCATGATGGCTTGATAATTGGCAGTGCGGAAGTTTAAAGCCCTAGCTGAATAGCCCTTGTGGCCCCAAGAGTCTGTTCTATGCCCTTTGTGATCCACAGGAGTAAAATGAGAACCCTGGTGATATCTAACTTGCCCTTCCTCAGTGACAAGTGAAGTTGTTTTAAATTTTTGATCAGTTGAATTCTGTGCCACTATGCTGATATTTATAATTGTATTTTAATTGTGTAAATGAGATATTTTTAGAATCGTTAATTATAATAATTATTTTATATATTTTAACTTTTATGTATCTTGTAATCCACCCTGAGCCTGCTGGAAATGTGGGGAGGGCGGAATAAAAATCGAAAATAAATAAATAAATAAAAAAGATGGAGGTGGGTGCTCAATCAAGAACAACACTTCTGGTTTCACCTTATACAGGTTCTTAATTTTCTCAGATGTAGCAGGAAGCGAAACTGACTTTTCCCATTTTCCATGGTGATGCCAAGAAAGCCCACCAAAACAGGGAAAACCACCATGACAAGCATAACCAAATGCTAGGCTCGAAGAACCTTGCTCTTGGTTATTGGGCCTAAGGAAGTTATATCGATTTCCAGCGCTTTGGCCATTTGAAGCATTTGCTCGAAGTATAGATGGAGATCTTCATTAGGTGAACCTGTTGAAGAGTTACCCACAGCCTCTTCTTGGGGCAGACTAGGTCATTAGCCTAGTCTTCCCCATGGGAGCCCTAGGGTTGCCATACGCCCCCTGGGCGGTGGGAGATCTCCTGCCCTCAGAGATCACAGTCCACTGGCTAGGGTTGTTAAGTGGAATCTCATAATTCCTCTTTGCCAAATTTCTCCCTGAAATCCAGTAATCCATTTCTAGTCTCCTTCTTAGGAATCTGAGTCAGTTTTGAATCAATTCCTCCTTTGTGAAGAGGAAGATTCAATTAGATCTAAAAGAAGTCATATTTAGGATGATAAAGCTTTCTCTGCATTACCTTCAAAGCACTGAACATTTTTTTCCCCTGGTTTGGTTTCAAAATATGACAAAAACAAATTATATGATCTCCAAGTTGGACTCAAGGCAGGTGACAACATTCTCCTCTCTTCCACTTAATCCTCACAACAACCCTGTAAGCTAGGTCTGTCTGAGAGTGTGTGATTGGCCCTGGTCTCCCAGCAAGCTTCCCATGACAGAGTGAGGTCGCAAATCTGGTTCTATAGATCCTTAACCAGTACTCTAGCCATTGCACCACACTGCCAGGGAGGAGTAAGGTAAAAACATAGGACAAATTAATCTGCAATTCTGACACACCTCTCCAAATACCCCCCCCCCCAATAATCCAACATAATACCTTTTATTTAGACCAACTAAAATAACACAAAATCCATTGTGCTAGCTGAAAGGGCTGAAGTTATAGAAGGACACATAAAGCAGCATTGCATGGTATACGCAGAAACTACACTATTACATGGTGAAAAAAACCCTTAAAGATAAATTAATGAGAAATCAAAGAGAATTCCTCTTTTGAAAGTGGAAAAGAGAATAAGAGGAACCAGTTGCTATAGCTAAAAAAAAAAAAAATCAAAAAAAGAAATTCCACCAACTGTAACTGCGCTTCAGAAGCCAGTAGGAGAATTTAAAAAAAAGAACACTGTTAGTTATGGAGTGATGTCACTTCCAGGAAATACCCAGAAGTAATGTTACATTTCTCTAGGAATCACTGAAAACTTTATGCTAAAATCATGGAGTTTTTGGTGATTCCTAAAGAGAACTGACTTCACTTCTGGAGAAAACCCAGTAGTTTCCCCATAGAGTTGATGACAATTCCTAGACAGGAGTGATGTCACTTCTGGGTTTCTCCAGATGTCATGGCATACAATCAGTGATGGCCAACCCCGTGTCCCTGCCCCTCCCCCCAGTCTCCTGCTGGTTGCCAGGCTACTTTTTGTCAGAACTGGACCCCTGCTGAATTTCTATATTCAGTGTCGAGCATTGTCGAAAGACAGTATTCAAGTGACATAAGCAGTAATTAAGCCACCTGACTTTGTATGGAATCCACTCATGGTCTAAATCAAGAATACATCCTTTTACAGGATAACATCAATGAAAAAATCAAATTCACAAATCTATGTGTTTAACTTGCAATTAGGCAGCTAATATGATCAATACTTTTCATCTTTGAGTCTTTTGCCTTTGCCACTGTAACGGTTTGCATCTGTACCTCAGCTGCTCCACAGAGCAAACCACATATGTGTACAGTGGCTTGCTACTAAATCCTTTTGCATGCTGCTGTAAGCTGCCAAAAAGTATGCTTTGAAACAAAATGGGAACAACACATTTTGGTAAGCCACAAAAAACTGAAATCTCCTCAGCAGTCCTCCAGACACAGCAAATTAAGATGGCCAATGTTACTTCAGTGGAGCAGTAAGGTAATTTTTGTCTCTGGTATTATGGTCTTAGCATGGACTAGTGTGTTAAAAAAGAAAATGCATCCACCTCTGCCACTCTCTATCACATCATACCTTTTCTCCATGGAGCTCAGAGTTGTTTATAGGGTCTTGGCTCTCATTTTATTCTCACAAAGTAAATTAGGCTAAGAAACAGTGAGTGGCCCAAGGTTAATGTACCTCAAATAGAGGTTTATAAAAATTATGCATGAGGGGGAGAAAGGGAGCAACCATTCATTTTCCTTTTTCTCCCATGATATTAGAACTTGGGACTCTCAATGAAATTGATAGGCAAGATGGGGGAAAGGAATGCTTTATTTAAAAAGCGATTGCACCGTGGGATTCATTGCCAGTTGATGTCATGATGGCCATAAACACAGATGATGTTACAATGGGATTATCCAGATACGGGAAGGAGAAGTCCATCAATGGACTTTAGCCATGATGACTAAAGAGAAAATCCATATGATAAGCTAGCAAACCTCTTAGTGCAATCCTAAAAAGAGTTATTGCAGTCTAAGCTCATTGGAGTAACTCTTCTTAGGATTGCACTGTCTGATTACCAGTACGGTACATAACATTAGGAACAGGCCTCCATGTCCTGCTTTTTGGCACTCTAGGACAACGGGTTGGCTGCTAATGTGAAACAGGATTCTGGAGTAGATGGACCACTGGCCTGACTGGAAAGGAGTCTTCCTATATTCTTAGTGTTCTTAATGTCTGAAAACTCCATTCAAGTCAGTAACGATTCTGGCTGGCTGACACTTCAGTTTTAAGCATTCTGCACAAAACAGATATGAATAAGGGTCGATTCACATATTACCATCATAGTGTGTCTGCCTCAAAAATACGTATATGGCGTTCCATACAGTTTCATGCTATACAACAGTGATCTCCATAAAGGCATCCAAGGGCAACATGGCATATGCCAATGGGTTTCCTACAGCCCATTTGCTCCTTCAAAAAAACCATCCCCTCCTCAAAGTAAATACCTCTCCTCCACCTCCTTGGAGCAGGTGCTTCAAGAACCCAGGAGACATCACCTGCAGGACGTATCCACCCAGAAACAATTGCCTCCATCACAGGAAGATACTGGACTTGAATATAAAGCACTATAGCCTTGCCACATATAGATTATGTATATGGAAGCAAAATAGTAAAGAGTCCAGTAACACCTTTAAGACTAACCAACTTAATTGTAGCTTAAGTTTTAGAGAGCCACAGCTTTCTTCGCCAGATGCAGTAAATACTAACTTTCCCCATACATCTGACGAAGAGAGCTGTGGCTCTCGAAAGCTTATGCTACCATTAAGTTGATTAGTCTTAAAGGCGCTACTGGACTCTTTACTATTTTGCTGCTACAGACTAACACAGCTAACTCCTCTGGATCTATGTATATGGAAGGAGGAGGATAGGACTGAATGGAATGGGGATATGCATGGCTTAGCAAAAAGAGGTGAGTCTCTGCTATGCTGAACTTTGGACTAAGACGTCATCTACATATTACATATTAGGGCTGCTGGTGGAAGGCCTCTGGCTAGCGGCCCTAGTTGCTCGCTGGCGCTCTGACCTGTGGCAGGAGAACAAGATTTTTAAAAGCTACGTTGGCTTCATCATGACAACATTTCTGTGGAAAACCCATATTTTCGGAGAATCAAACAAGGACTTCGTATCACACGTATGATGAGAGTCCAGTGCCTCCCAGATGCATTGTGGTTCTTCCCTGTTTGCAACCACAGCATGCTGTCACCTCCCTCCACTCCTGTTTTCATGTCCTCAAACCATCCATGGAGCCTCTATTCACTGCACTGGAAAAAAGAACACATGGAGTGACACGCAAGTTTCATGATGGAGCCATAGGGCAGTTTGAGGACAAGAAAACAGCAGGGGAAGAGGGGAGGGAGGCTGCAGCTGCTCCTCCTTGTGTGCTGTGGTTGCAAACAGAAAAGATATGATGAGTGACTCTGGGAGGCACAAAATGCCCATTGCATGTGTGATAAAAAGTCCTCCCTAATAAGCACGAAGATTTAGTAGTAGTAGTGTGTAGCTGGAGCCTCATTTTCAAATCCTCATCCTTGTACTTCAACCCTCAAATCTGCCCCCCTCCAATTTATTTCTCCCTTGTGAGAAAAACACCCATGAGTCTTTATTTTAACACCATTTATTGTTAACACTAACTTCCCCCATTAATGGCTGTGCTTTTAAACGGATTCCTGGGAAATAAGCACATTGTTACCTTAAAACCATGCACATTTTTGAAGGATGCTTTGTGTGCTGTTCTGCTCCGTTAATCTCAAGAGCTGTTTAAACATTAAGCTGCCGTTTTCCTCCTGGCAAACGGCTTGCCTTACGTTCTGCATGAGGCAGCTGCATTTCTGCACCAGATGAAACATAACATGGATTTCAGGACTCTTTGCTCACGGTCTGATCCCAGTTGGAACATGATACAGTATATTCCTCACAGGCTGTCTCGATCCAGATATGATCCCTGTATTTGAAAGGGCATGGCAAACTATTTTGAAATTTTAGGAAATCAAGCTCGTAATAAGCATGTTGATTTCATTTATTTAGGTTTTCAAACACTTCACTGGAAGTTTGCTTATCTTTTTTTCAAAAGCCAACAGAACCAAGAAAAGGAAACCCTCAGGGAAGATGAAAAACTGTCCAATATAAATAATTTCTAAATTTGATTGTTATTATCAAAGTGCAAGTGCTCAAGCGTAAAGTGGTTAAAGTACAATAAAAATTATACCAGTAATTTAAACATTGATCACATTCAATCAAGGTAATAGTTATTCAAAAACCAATGTGAGGAAGGTAAGTCCCATGATCCAATTAGGTTGCAACAATCTTGATACTTTCTTTTTTTTTCTCTAGGTTGAGATGAAATCAGCACTGCAGTGGATTCTCACCCCGTCCAACGCATCAACAGTAGAGCAGCAGAAAACCCAAAGAAGGTTTCCTCTTTTGGGTTCGGTTGGCTTCAGGTACGGAGACTTCCCCTTGCAATGCTGAGTATCTTTTTTTCAAAAGCAACTACAACAAAAAATATTTTGACTTGGGCCTTTTCACCCTGCTCCCTTACTGCATTGTTTCTCCATTGCTGCCTCCTCTTTCTCTGAAGCAAGGTGGCAACTGTGATTTCAGTTTGTCAAGTCATTGTTTGCTTGCCCATTAAACAGTTTTTCCATTTACTGTTTTCAATTTTAAGATGGTGCCACATTTTCCTAGCTGGCGAGGAAGGGAGGAAAAACAGCAGAAGCCCTGCAATGGTGACATTTGTTCTCCTTAAGGATGCTCAAGGGTGTAGGAAACAGCTGCCATGAGAGGCCAAGAGTAAGTGGGCTGGCCCTAGGGTTGCTAGGCCAGCTTTAGGGTTGGCAACTAATGGGAGTGTTGAGGGTGGGGATGTGGGGTGGGGCATGTGATGCCTGTTTAGCATACACTTTCTGGCAATTCCTAGAACCACCAATTGTACCCAGAAGTGATATAACAATGCATAGGCTGCAGCCTTTTTACTTTAATTTTCTCCCACTGCCACTTCATGCGGAGACGGGCAATGGAGCAAATAACTGCATATGATAAATCCTTTGCTCCCATTACTGGCCTTGAGCATCCTCAGCTGCTCACACCCTCCCTCCAGTCACCATTGGTGCCAAGCATGGCCATTTAAAGGCACGTTTGCTCTTTCTTTGTCTTCCTTGTTGTTCCTCCTGCCTCTGCTGCATGTAAGGGAGAACAAGGGGGAGCAAAAGCCTGTAGTTGGCTGCTCCCACACACATTGGATAATGCACTTTCAATGCTCTTCAGTGATCATTTGGAACTGGGTTTTTGTGTGTGAAACAAAAAAAACACTTCCAAAGGATTGCTAAAGTGCATTGAAAGTGCATTATCCAACATGTGTGGAAACGGCCATTGAGATGTAGAGGTGTGCACTGAAAAAATGTCCATGTCAGCTTCAGAGCTAGGATTTCTGAACCAACCATGCACCATTGCTGTTTTTTTTTCTGGCTGGGGTGTTGCCAATGCCAGCTCAGATCTAATCTGTTTGAGTTTTTTCATTATCATGATTTTTGCCCCCCTTCTTTGCAACGTGCGCTTCCAGGCTCTTTGGGGCAGCTCTTTTTGCACTTAATGGCACCAAAAGTACACAGAACACAATCCTCCATCTAAACCATCAACCTACCAAGTAGTCCCTCAGTTACACTACACAGGCAGCAATAGACCCCCAAAGAAGGCGAATGTTGGAAGGTGCTCATAATGAAAAGAAAACTGGATGGCTAAGGGAAGGTGGGGAGAGGCAGTGGCATTAAAAACAATCCTGCTGCATTTTCACTTTTTTCTTTTTCTATAATGCCAACAAATTATTACCTTTGGTGCCATTCCTTGTGCTTACTCTCAGGGAAGTGTCTTTAGAATCACAGCTTATAACTGAAGTCTTCCAGGGCCTTAATCAAGTTTGATTAATTGAACACCCCCCTCCCCCTCAGCACTTTTCCTCACAGCAATTGTCCCAGTGCCCTGATGGGGGTGAGGGGAGATAGACTGGTGCCCGGGTAGCACTGCAAAACAAACCAAGATGCACCCCCAGAAGGTCTACTCAGATGTAAGTCCTATATTATTCAGTAGTGCTTACTCCCAGAGAAGTGTCTTTCAAATTGCAGGCTATGATTCAAGCCTTCACATTCCCCTTTCCAAATGTTTCCACATCTGATAGGCAGGGAGGGATCACTCCTTGCGAGGACTGAGGGCCAAGCTACACATGACGAATGACACTTGAACGGCAAGTGTATTTCTCCCTGTTCACTTGCCCTCCACTCAATCCACTTGCTGTTCAAGTGTCATTCGTCATGTGTAGCTTAGCCCTCAGTTGGCAGGGAGACCATGCCATTGCCTGGGTAGCAACGGAGGGGAAAAGATGCACTTGTGTGCATTGTGCTCATTCCCTCTTCCCCCCAACAGGTTTCTCTTCCTTTGGAATATGATTGGTGAATGCTGTTAAGGAAAACAAGATGCTGCCGTGTAAGCCCAGTGCTGTTGCTGCTGTGAGGTACAATCTGAAACAAAACACATTTTTTTAGGTGAAAGTGTGCTGTTATAATGTGTTTTCCTGGATTTGGTTCATCATTCTGGAAGCTGCCTTAACCAAACAGTGATTTCTGGGTGTATTTCCAGCTCTTTGTTCATTTTGCACACCCCTACTGAGCTGTACTGTGCGGCTCCTTTTTGATATAATTTGGAGAATAATCATTCAGTAAATGATTAAACAGATACAAAGATTGTGTCATTGATACTATATTGTATCACTGATTGTATATTGATATTAATTAAAGATGTGGGCAGTTCTTTTTTATTTGCAGCATACCTTTAAGAAAAAAGGTATATTTACAACAACAACAAAACGTTCGATTTATATACCACCTTTCAGGATAACTTAACACCCACTCAGAGAATGCCATTAACACCACTTACAAAGAATGCCATTATTATCCTCACAACAATCACCCTGTGAGGTGGCTGGAGCTGATAGAGCTCCTAGAAGCTGGGACTGACCCAAGGTCACCCAGCTGGCTTCAAGCAAAAGAATGGGGAATCAAACTTCAGATTAGAGTCCTGCCACTCTTAACCACTACACTAAACTGGCTATCAATAGTATTGCAAAAACCAATAAGACTAACCAACTTTATTATAGCATAAGCTTTCAAGAACCACACCTCTCTTCGTCAGATGTATGGAGCGTATGAAGAAACTGGCATTCCATTCAGATTCAGCAATGGAGGGAAGTGGTCACACCTTAGCCTGGATTGTGCACGCCACCTCTTTCATGACTTTTTCAACTGATTTACATTTACATGGCCCTTACTCCCTGCACCCTCTCCCCTCTCCCCTCACCACCTATATATCTCTGGCCAGTTTCTTCATAACCTCCATGCATCTGATGAAGGGAGCTGTGGTTCTTGAAAGTTACATCATACCCTCTCCAAACTCTCTAGGCACCACTCTCCAAAGTCCGAAGCATTTCTGCCATAAAGGCTAGGGTAAGTTCCTAAAGTGTCATTATGCAAAGGCCACTTTTTCCCCTCCCACTCCCACTCCCTCACCCAAACCCCCAAACTTGAACCCATTGAAATATTGCCTGCTGTGCCACTGTTAAAAGCAATTCCAGAGGAAGGTGGTAAACCCCAGTCCATTCTTTTGGGCTCAACAAATTATTGAATCCAGTTTTGTTTCCTCTTTTGTAAATAAAAAATGTTAGGCCTACCTTCCTGAGAACTTTTTCTTTGCTAAAGTTAATTAATGATTCACAAGACTGTTGCTTCAAGCCTGCCGAAGGCACCTTGTCTCTTTGCAGAGGGTTTTTTTTGAGCCCTGAAGTCTCACTCCAGAGCAGAAGGCAGACATTTCACTCTGTATCCAGTGTCTTTACATTCTGAAGACATCTTCATTTCTCAGCGCACCCCCCTTTCCCTGTCAAATCAGCAGAGGTTTAAAAAACCTCACATACTTTTTAAAAAAATGTATCACTCTAAGTTCATCCACATTCTGCTACTATTTCTATAATGCATACTACAATATCTCTCGACTGCATTTTAAAATTTAGGTTTGTCTTCCAAAAACATTACTTGATTTACTCGGTAACAGAATGTTAGAGTGTTGCATCTGGGACTGGAGAGAACTCAGTTCTGGACAGGTATATTGTGAGATCAGGCTCTTGGGGACAAATGCATGAAGTTGCTTTATAGTGAATCAGACCCCATTGGCTCATTAAGATCAGTCTTGTCTATTCAGGAATGGCAGCGGTTCTCCAGGGTCTCGGGCAGAAGTCTTCCACATTATGTACTACCTGCCTTTTAACTGGAGATGCCGGGGTAGAACCTGGAACCTTCTGAAAGCGAAGTAGATGCTATGCCACTCAGCCTCCCCAACCCCTGGCCCTTTCCCACCTTAAGTGACCTCAGGCTTATAGTCAGCTGAACCTACCACTTCAGTTTCTTGGCAGGATAAAACAGAAAGCAGAGACCCATGTAGACAACCCTGAACTCTTACAAAGGAAAAACAGAATAAAAATGATATAGCAAGACTGTCTTGGCTCACATTGGCTTACCTTGTATCTTCCAAAACAGCTTTTCAGTGTCTCTTGTGCAGAAAGAATACTGAAGATAAAAGATGCTATCCCATGTCTCACCCCTGCTGCTTTGCCTTGAAAGCTCCTGTTTTGATTCTTCTTGTCTCTTGTGCAAATTGAAGCAGCAAACCTTGATTCTCATACGATATTCTACTTCTTTGCATTGAAGTTTTTTTCCCCCATAAGTTGTGCATCTTTTTTGGACATGATGTGCATTAATTGTATAGTGCATTGTGAACAAATAGCATCAAAACTCTATTAAAAAGCAGAGAGGAATTGGTAATGCCAGCAGTGAAATTGGGCAGAACAAAAAGGCTAAGAGCAATACATGAAAACAAAAAAGAAACATTATGCAACCTGCTCACGGGAAACTTGTGAGGTTCTCTAACAACCATTCATTTGCAGCATGTATAAACGGAGAAGGTCGGAGACAAGTAAATAAACAGGCAGGAATTTTTCAGTCCCCAAGTGGCATCAGTCTCCCAATAACCACAGCAGCACCCCAGCCTCTGCAATACTTGTAGTACCACTCTAAACAGAGGGCCAAGCTGCAAGTGAGTCTGTTCACTTGTGGTGTCATTCATCACTTGTAGCTTGGCTCAGAGTTATGCTCTTCTAAGAGCTAAACTACATGAAACACCTGACACGTGTTGGGTTCCCATATGTTTACCTGGGAAGTGTAGGCAGGCCTCACCTACAAGCTCCCAGAAGAAAACCCTAAGTAAACTTGCGGAACCCAACATGTGTTGGGCATCTCATGTAGTTTAGCTCTAAGTCCTCTCTATGGTATGGCACTGTTGGCTCAGCAGTTTCCAAAATGTAGAATTTCTTTCTCTTTTGCTCTTTAAACTGCACTCAGCTTTCTTCTCAGTTCCTACTCTGTTGGCAGAGGTATGATTCCAAGGTCATTCCCAAAAAGCTTCTTTTCAATAGGCCATTAGTGGAAGCCTTTTGTTTGCCATCAGCTAGCAGACAACACAGGGCCCTGTGTTTGTTTGGCACAACCCAATAGCACAGTACATAACAATAGGGAAGGTGACCAGATTGATCACTATGCAGATCAGCAGCTGCTCCACAGAAGAAAGGAAGGGAGGGAGAGCTCAAAGTGAGCTTTTTCTGTTTGTAAATCTCATTATTCCTCACAATTATTCCCTCTAATACCTCTAACCATGAGTCATTAGGCAGCCAGAGAGGGAGAATACAAAGGCATTAATAAAATATGACAATGTATTGCAAGAGTGGCATTCAACAGGAGAGTTCAAGCCAAGACCTATGTTCCTTTTAGCATGACAGTTTCTCTATAGTCCCCATGGGTGTTCCTAGACATCATAGGCTCACATCAGCTGCTGATTCTAGGCAGCCACATTCTTTGCATAGTAGAAGAACAAGGGTGACTCTTCCCCCGCACCAAGCAAATAACATTATGCAAGTGTTTCATGTGGATACCCCAATGCATGACTGCCTAATCAATAGCCCCTCCTTATCTTGAAAAATGCCCTGACCTGGATAGCCCAGGTGAGCCTGATCTCGTCAGATCTTAAAAGCTAAGCAGGGTCAGCCTTGGTTAGTAATTGGATGGGAGACCTCCAGGAAAGTCCAGGGTTGCAGAGGCAGGCAATGGCAAACCACCTCTGTTAGTCTCTTGCCATAAAAACTCCAACAGGGGTCACCTTAAGTCAGCTGTGACTTGAGGGCACTCTCTACCACCATCTTGAGAAATATCAAGAGGATTCTGCTTTATTTATTTATTTATTTATTTATTTATTTATTTATTTATTTATAGTCCACCTTTCTCCCTGAGACTCAAGGCAGATTACATAGTGTGAGATTAGTACAATCAGTATCAAGGACATTTGCATACACAGAATTATAGGATCATAGAATCATAGGGTTGGAAGGGACCCCTGCACAATGCAAGAAATTCAGAACTACTCCCCCCCCCCGACTGCCCCAGGAGATGGCAAAACACCTCCAGGATCCTTAGCTAAACTGGGCTGTGACAGTGTCAAGGACATTTCCATAAACATTTCCATAGGATTTTATGAAGACATAGCATTAGCAAGGATCCAATACAGAGTTGAAAATTTGCTGAGACAGAACATAATCAATTTTAGGACTGACATTATTTTGTTTGTTTGTTTGTTTGTTTTCAATTTATATTCCACCCTCCCCACATTTCCAGCAGGCTCAGGGCAGATTACAGACACACACAGTTAAAATATATAAAACGATTATTATAAATTAGTAACCATAAAAACATCCAAAATTACTACACAAGTTAAAATACATATAAACATGAACATAGCAGCACAACTAACCAGCCAAAATCATCTCCAGAGCCTCGTTGTAGTAAAAAGATGATTTAAATGGGGGGTATTTGTGTTGGGGAGGACCCAATTCACCATCAACTGGCCAGGGGGTCTCCACCTAGCACTGCCCATATGCCTGGTGGAACAGCTCTGTCTTGCAGGCCCAGCAAAAGGATAACAAGTCTTGCCAGGCCTTGCTCTCATCAGACAGAGCATTCCACCAGGCTGGGGCCAGGACTGAAAAGGCCCTGGCCTTGGTCAATGCCAGGCAGGCCTCCCTGGGGCCAGGAACCTTTAGCAGATGTTTCTCACTGGAACAAAGAGTCCTCTGGGGTTCGTATGGGGAGGGCCGATCCCACAGATACGCAGGTCCCAGTCCACATAGGGCTTTATAGGTTAGTACCAAAACCTTGAACCTGATTCGGTACTCCACCTGTAGCCAGTGCAGCTGACACAGTGCCAGTGTTATGTGCTCACACATTGGCAGTCCTGGGATAACAAGTGCCGCCACATTCTGCACCAGCTGTAACCGCCGGATCAGGTTCAGGGGAAGCCCTGCATAGAGCATGTTACAGTAGTCTAACCTAGAGGTGACCGTTGCCTGGACCACTGTAGTGAAGTCGCAGGATGAAAGATAAGGGGCGAACTGCCTGGCCTGTTGAAGTTAGAAAAATGAAAAACATGAACATTAGACAACATGAAGTACAGATAGTATACAGGAGTGCATATTTAAGACACAGTATGTACGTAAGGCAACACAGTGGTGAAGTCTATGGTCCCTAACTCATTAGCAAAGCATCTGAGACCCCCATCCCTATAATACTTCCCTCCTATCTGAGTAAAAAGCCTTTTTGAATAATTCGGTTAACCATAGTAGTTTGTTGGCGACTTTGCACCTTCACTTAGAGTGACTATAATTTGGGATGTACACTTATATATGAATCCTTGCTTTGCCATGAAGGTTTTGAGCAAGCTGCTATCTTTCTGCTGGAAAGGAGTGCACACTCTCAGCTTTATTGCATTTTATAGGAATTATACATTGGCCGTGATTTCAGTTGTTGATTTTGTAGATTTATTAGTATTATCCATATGTATGGATATTTTGCAGTTTTATATGCAACATATCATAGTTATGCATACATACCAGCCTTTTACATTTATGGAAGAGAACGAGAGACCTGTGAGGACTCAACCATGAGGGAAATCTGATTTCTCCTCTCCTTACATGCTGTGCTTTCTGTACTCGCTACCATATCCACCAATCACCATCACTTTCCTCCATCTCCCCCTCCCTTCCCTGCTTGCTGGCCACTCCTCTTTGTTGTCCTCCTGACCATCTATGATCCCCACACAGAATCGCTATGCATGTGCATCGGTGTGCCTCATGGGTGCAAAGGCAACCGGAAACAGGGACTGAACTCCAGCAATTTTTTAAAACTCCCCTCCCCCACACCACCTCCCTTTTTTGACAATCCTACATTTTCTTGAAAAGCTCCAAAGGAGTGCAGAGTCTGGAATGGTAGCTCTGGTTGGCCCCGCTATGCAGATTTTGGGGGCTGGCAATTCACTATTAGATAACATATAGTGGCAATTCATTGGCATACAAATAACACTCACCTTCTGTGAGAAAAAAATCAAAGTGAGGAAACAGAAAATGTAATGAAGAAAAATAATGAGGGGTTCAATTTGTACAGGGGAAAAGTGAAATTGAATTGGGAATTGGATAGTTAAAAGATCAGGGATAAGAGACTTGAAACCATCCATACTCTCAGCTCATACAGTTCATGTGTGAATTAAATAGGTAACTCCAGGCATGATACCCTTAACTCCTTACAGGAGAGATGAAATACAGAGGAAAGAATGGTAGAACATCTACTTGGCATGCAGAAGGTCCCAGGTTCTATCTTTGGCTTCTCCAGTTAAAAGGATCAGGTAACAACAACCTTGTGCTTATATACTGTTCTTCAGGACAACTTAATACCATACTCAGAGTGGTTTACAATGTCAATGTCAGTGAGGTAGGTGGGTTGAGAGAGCTCTGAATAGAGCTGCGACTGACCCAAGGTCACCCAGCTGGCTTCAAGTGGAGGAGTGGGGAATCAAACCCGGTTGTCCAGATTAGAGTCCTGCCTCTCTTAACTACTACCCAAAACTGGCTCTCATGTGAAAAGCCTCTGCCTATAATCTTGGAGTGCTACTGCCAGTGAGAGTAGGCAATATTGATCTTGATACACTCACAATGCTATTCTAGGCAGAGTTGCACCCTTCTAAGCTCACCAACTTGAAAGGGTATATCTCTGCTCAGGATGGCACTGTCAATATAAGGCAGCATCATGTGTTCATGTGTACAGATGTGATAAATAATAAATAAACCTAGTTTGAGTCAATCCCTATCCAAATAGTTTACCTCCTATAATGAGGTGGACCTGCTGTTTCAGAAACCCTGGGCTGACTACTAACCAAGACAGACGCTGCTTAGTTTCTGAGATCTGATAAGATCAGTCTTGCCTGGGCTATCCAGGTCAAGGTGGGCTGACTACGCTTAGCCCCTGTTTTACAGAGCTAGGCTGAATTTACTCAGTGTTTTGAATCTCTGCTCTGATTGGCCCCCTCATTTCCCCTGTTCAGGACTGAACACTTTCAGCTATGTACTCAGGGCTGTCTAGGGGCTCCATTTCCAGTAAGAAGCAGACATTTCTTATTCATTCCAAATGCTGATGCTGTCCCTAGCTGGGTCTGGATGTGACATAATTGCCCAGGGCAGATTTTCATCTCTGAAAGCTGTCAGACCACATAAGCCAAGATCAAAAGATTTATCAAGTATTGTTTTCTTTTTCCTTTGAAAAAATACACTTCTGCAGTACATAAGCTGACAAGATCTGAGCACTTGTACTCATTGCACATAGACGTTTAAGAAAGCCAGGAGTACTTTGTTACTGACTTAGTTAGTACTTTGGTGATCACACTCACCTCTATCCTACTTCCTAAAAAACTGGTCAGTAGCACACCTGGTTTTCGAATTCAGCTATGGTTGGGCAGTCCTAAAACGTGCAACAGGGGCAGCCACATATGTAGCATCCATTTATATATGTTTTCTTTAATTTAGCAAGGAATATCCATTTGAAAATGAAGGTTCATGATTTTCACATAATTCTACTGCCTGTCAGGCACACACACTCATGTTTCATTAGAAACACTTGTTTTGCGGTGTATATCTATAGCTGGATATTTGCACTTATATGTGCAGATGGGTACATCTTGTGGTTTCTCCCATGATCTAATTGATAAAGTTGGGTGGCCAGAGCTATGTGATTGCACCAACCAGCCATTTGGGATCAGAAGAAAGAAGGCTATTTTCATTCCCCTTTGAACCTTTCTCTGTGCCAATCAGCTTGTTGGTACAGTTGCCAATAAGTTTATGAGGCCATGCCTGACAACTGAATAAAGGGGGGGGGGCATGACATCATCTGCATCACTATGCTACTTCTGGGGAAGGCCAGAAGTGATGTAGAGTAACTCTAGGAATTGAGTTTCCAGCAATTCCTGCAGCTATCCTACACCACTTTTGGGTTTTCCCTGGAATTGATGCAGCAGTTAATTTTTCTCCTACCTTCACTCAGAGTGGCAGTGGACAATAATGGCTGTTGCCCAACCATAGAAGGAGGCCTGGTAGCCCTAGAGGCCAATTGTTTATATTTTATTGCACACACACAATTACAGATGGCAATTGTTAGACAGGGCTTTGTGCATTCAGCTGAGCATGGTTTAGTTTATAATGTAATAATAGCCAAAGAACATAAACAGAAAATAAGTATGAGAATATGTCTTCATTGTAAATTTCAGACAATACGGTACAGTTATGAAGTACGTTTTCACTTGGCTAGAGGCAGATAAAACTTGGTGGGCCATGGAAAGCAGTACACAAAGGATTTAATCTGTAGTGGAAATTATGCAAGAATACTGTATATCGAGGAGTTTTACTTAAGTTCTGCCATCTTGCCCTGTTTGTGCCAGGGCCTGAATAGGATTTCCTGCTTGAATATTCCTTACTAAGCTATACTGTTCTCTGCTGATGTAAGTTCTAGCCTTGCTGGTGTTTTGAGCACAAAGGTACACGAATTCCCAAAGAGGTCAAGCAAACTGGCCACAAGGATACTAAATTAATACACCTGACAGAAAGGGAGACAGGCAATAATTTCTTGAACTGGTGGCCAGCACCTCCTTGATCTGTGGAGCTGGCCTGGGACAGGTCTTGAACCTTTCAGTTGTAACAATCAATCAACTTCTCTTTAATCATCCCTCTTTTGAAGAGGATTAATGTACCAGGGGGCATATATAAGTTTAACCTATATAAGTCTTGGTGAATTCCCTCTCAAATGGGGTCTCGGCACAGACTGAGCTGCAGCAAGTGCCGTGCAGAACCGGGCCAAAGGAGTCCCCTGTTGCTGTTAGAAGGGATCCCCCAGCAACTGAAAGGGTGTTGAAGAAGTGTTGCATTAAGTGATATCCTTCTTTTGTGTTGTATGTGTGGCTTGTTGTTGTGTAAGTTGGATTTGTGTACTTATTTCTTTCCTGTATGTCACTTGTTGTTTGTTATTGAATACCACCTGACCAGGGTGTGGAAATGGATGCTGTCCTCCTTGAACAGATTGGTAGAGTATCCAGACATCAGAACCTTATAATTATATGTAACTTCAACTTCCCCAATGTGTGCTGGGAGACAAGCTCAGCAAAGCGACAAGAATCATGTAACTTCCTGACCTGCCTGGCCAATAACTTCCTTTTTCAAATGGTGGAGGAAGCTAGAAGGGGCTCAGCCATACTAGATTTAATATTAACCAACAGGGAAGAATTGGTAGATGGGGTGAAGGTGGTGGGGACCTTAGGGGGAAGTGACCATGTCTTCCTTGAATTCCAGTTGCTGTGGGGGGCCAAGGAAGTTTGTAATCAGACTCGTAGGTTAGATTTTCGTAGGGCTGACTTCAATGAACTCAGGGGCTTGATGAGAGTCATTCCATGGGGGAGTGTGCTGGAAGGGAAAAGAGTGAGTGAAGGGTGGGCTCTTCTCAAACATGAGCTTCTGCAAGCTCAAGCCCTCACTATTACAGCAAGACAGAAACATGGTAAGGGCTCCAAGAAACTGTTGTGGATGAATAGAGAGCTCCAGAATAAGCTAAGGGAGAAAAGGGAAATGTTCAGGAAATGGAGAGAAGGAAAGAGGTCTATGACATTACTAGGTATTATGGATAAACCATCAGAGAAGCCAAAGCTCAGTATGAGCTGGGTCTGGCCAGGGGGGCTCACTACAATAAGAAAAACTTCTACAGATATGTGAGAAGCAAACACAAGGTAAAAGAGGCAATTGGACCGCTGTTGGGAGTAGATGGAGAAACTCTGATAGAAGACGGAGAAAAAGCAGACAGGCTTAATGACTTTTTTGCCTCTGTTTTCTCCCTGAAGAACTTGAGCTCATCTAGAGATGGTAGTAGACATGACAGGACACCTGGGTGGCTTGTTGACATTGACAGAGAGGTTTTGGAGAGGTACCTGGCTGCACTGGATGAATACAAATCCCCTGGGCTTGATGGTGTGCACCCAAGAGTGATTAAATAACTTTCTAGAGAACTTGCAGAGCCTCTGTACATCACGTTCAAGGCCTCCTGGAGGACTGGGGATGTGCCACAAGATTGGAGAAGAGTGAATGTTATCCCAATCTTTAAGAAAGGGAAGAAGGATGACCGGGAATCTACAGGCTGGTCAGTCTGACTTCTGTTACTGGTAAGATCTTAGAGCAGATTTTAAAGGGATCGATCTGTAAGCATCTGAAGGACCACTTAGTGATCTGGGGAAGTCAACATGGTTTTGTCCCCAACAGATCTTGTCAGACCATCCTAGTTTCCTTCTTTGATCGAGTGATGAGCTTACTGGATCATGGAAACTCTGTTGATGTGATTTACCTGGATTTCAGTAAAGCTTTTGATAAGGTTCCTCATAATATTCTAATGGGTAAACTGGAAGACTGTGGACTGGACTATAGGACAGTTTGGTGGATAGGGAACTGGTTAGAGGACCGCACCCAAAGAGTGGTGGTCAATGGTGTTTCATCAGATTGGAGGCAGGTGTCCAGTGGTGTGCCACAGGGCTCAGTTTTGGGCTTGGTACTTTTCAATATTTTATCAATGATCTGGATGGAGGGTTAAACAGGCTACTCATTAAATTTGCTGATGATACCAAATTGGGAGGAGTGGCAAACACCCAAGAAGATAGAGTTAAAATTCAACAAGACTTGAATACTCTGGAGAAGTGGTTGGTTGTGAACAGGATGCAATTCAACATAAATAAGTGCACAGTATTACATCTGGGGCACAAAAATGTGAAGCACAAATACAGGATGGGGGATACACTTCTGGGTAGCAGTGTATGCAAAAGAGATCTTGGCGTAAGAGTGGACTGTAAACTAAATATGAGCAGTCAGTGTGACTTGGTGGCAAAAAAGGCAAATTCAGTCTTGGGTTGTATCAAAAGGGCCATTGCAGGAGGTCATAGTCCCTCTCTATACTGCCTTGGTCTGGCTGCACTTGGAGTACTGTGTGCAGTTCTGGAGGCCTCACTTCAAAAAAGATGTGGTCAAAATTGAGAGGGTGTAGAAGAGAGCAATGAGAATGGTCAGGGTTCTGGAGACTGAGCCCTACAAGGAAAGGCTGGGGGCCTTGGGAATGTTTAGATTGGAGAAAGTCTGTATGACCCCTTCCAAATCTCTGATTCTGTGTGATTCTGTGTGTGAATAAATTATTTTTCCTTCTACACTGGTGTGTTCGTTGTATCCAAATCCTAAAAAGAAAAAAAAAAACTTCTGCCCTTTGGCAGAAGAGTAGGCAGAAGAGTATCCAGACTAAATCAGCAGCTTCTGTTGATTTCATCCGCCAGCTGCAGGCCTTCTCATGATGTTCCTCAGGATCCCCTATCCCCCAGGAACAGCATTTTGCAGAGTCCAGTGGGCAGAAATGGGAGGAGAAAGTTCCATTCCGCAGCTGGAAAACTTAATCTGGATTCAATCCAATGTTTACAATATAGTCTGAAACAGAGTTGGATCCTTCTAAGGTCTTTAACTTCAATGGAATTAGGTGAATGTAACTCTACTTAGGATCACACCGTTAATACTGCTGGCAGCCATTCCAATCCTACCCTATCAAAGTAACCCAAAATATCAAGATTTTGCCAAACTTTTAAAGCCAACTTTTATGTTAACCTGAAGGTCCAGCTCTATGATTTAGTGCAGTGATATGATGGATTTGTCTTTGAATTAGTCACTCCAGTTTTTTTTTTTAATCATCAGTTGTACCAGTAAAATATCTCATCCATTTTATGAGTCTAGAATCAGGTTGTAAGACATAATTAACTTGTGAGAGAACCAGCTTTATTTATGTATTATTTGCTTGCTTGTTTGCTAACTAGAACTGGCCAAGAATTTGTGTTTTTTAAGTTCTTTTTAAAATAAATAATATTTATTGAATTTCTACTTGATGCAGTACCATTTTAAACCCAGAAAACCCTGTATGTATCTGTATGTATAGAGAAGGAAGGCAGCAGGGTATAGCCTGATCTCATCAGATCTCAGAAGCTAAACAGAGGAGGTCCCAGTCTGACCCTGAAGGGGAGACCATCAGGAAAGACTGGAATTGGAATGCAGAGGAATACAATGGAAAACCACCTCTGCTTCTCACCTTGAAAGCCCATTGATGGGGTCACCATAAGTAAATTGCAACTTGATGGCACATATGTACATACACATTTGCAGGGCTTTTTTTCAGGAGGAACGCAGGGGAACGGAGTTCTGGACCTCTTGAAAATGGTCACATGACCGGTGGCCCCACCCCCTGATCTCCAGACAGAGGGGAGTTGAGATTGCCCTCCATGCTGCCACCGGCGCGGAGGGCAATCTCAACTCCCCTCTGTCTGGAGATCAGGGGGTGGGGCCACTGGCCATGTGACCATTTTCTCCGAGGGCAACCCACTGAGTTCCACCACCTCTTTTAACAGAAAAAAAGCCCTGCACATTTACATGTATTAAATTGGGGGGGGGGGTATAGTAGCATTTAGCGTGTCATATTAGGATTGAGTAGATCCTTGTTAGGGTTGTCAACAGCCTTGAGAAAAATGTCTTGTCCCATTAACAGGATTTTATTTACCTCCATGCCATTAAATCTTCAACAGCTCACAGGCACACATAAGTCTCTATTTAAAAAAAAAAATTAAGAAACGTAACTACAACTACAGGAAAAACAATAATAAGTTGAACAATAACAGTAAAATCATGGAGTAACAACAGCAAAGATAAGATACACTTAAAACAGTCTTAACTATATATACTAACAGATGGAGTGATTAACTATCAAGAATTGTCTGGTATAAGTCATTCGGAGGAGACATATCTTTACTAGCAATAAATTCAAAGAAGGGCCACCACCACTTTTCAAAGAAAGAAGATTTGAGAGAGAGATTCTCGTTTTTGCGTACAACATATGTTAATTTTTCTAATATGAACTGATCCCAGACTTTAACATACCGTTGATCTACATTTGGGATTTCTCTGATTCCATCTTGCTGCTATTAGTGTTTTAGCCACCACCAGTAAGCTATCAATTAATTCTCACCTGATTGTTGGAACATTTATATTTTTCCAGAAGTCAAGGAAGATAATTTGGGGATCAAATTGAAGGTCATAATCTGTAATCTCTTTTATTTGGGCAAGAACTTCATTCCAAAATGTCATGACTGATGGACATTGCCACCAACAATGTGCAAATATAGGTTTCTATTAAAAGGACAGGATCTATTTTATCGTTTGTGTGTGTGTGTGTGTCCTGGTCAACACATTTTTATCAACTGTGTCCAGTATTTTTGCTGAAACCATCTGGCAACTCTGTTATCCAGTGGTTGAACACAATTCAGCCAAGGCAATCAGGCTCAGACACAGCAGGCCCCTTTGAGAGCTGTCCCTTAAAGGAGCAACTTTTTTGGATGTTGTGTCTAGAGATGGGCATGAACCACATTATGAACTTCAAAAACCCACAAAATTGGCGATCACACGATCGTGATCCAGTGGTTCGTGATTGTTCACAGCAAACGAACCAGCGTTCAGAAGAGGCCTGGTTCAGTGCGTTTGGCCGTGGTTCAGGAAGCCAGACAGTCAGGTGCCATCAATCAATTCCCCTGGCAACGGAGCTGGGGGAATGCCTGAACTCTGTCTGCGCTCCTTCTGTCACCCTGGAAACCTGAATGGAAGCCCAGCTTACCTTCATCGGCAGGTCTTCCTTCCAACCATGGAGCTGCAAAGCGGTTAAAAGTTGGGAGAAGACACCAGGGGGAGGGAGGGGGGGTGTTCTGACTCACGGGCACTCCAATCTCATCCCTGCAAACCCTGATAGGCAGCTCTGACGGCCAAACACAGACCTCCTGCGTTGCTCTATGGGACCTCAGCTTATAAAAAGCACTGCGCTCCTAGGCTGGCTTTCACTTTCAGTGAGCAGTGGAGTGTGAAAGCTGTTGCTTGCTACTTGCTAGCCTTTGGGGAGAGACAGAGAGAGTATAATTGAACTTGGATTTTTGTGGGAGTTTCCTGGGGGCCTCGGATTGGAGAGGGTATAACTCCAAGATCCCTATTGCAATCTTGACCAAACTTGGGTGCTGGCTGAAGGAGAGCCTGCTACTCCCTGTGAATATGGGCTCTCTAAGTGCAACGGGGGCTGTTGTGAGCACCACGAACCACGAACTGGTTCGGCAACAGGAAATATCCATTGCAGTTTGTGTTTTCGGGATCGTCATCGGCACCGAACCATGAACTGTGAATCCATTAATTTTTTTTGGTTCATGCCCATGTCTAGTTGTGTCACTTGGACAGTGAACACCTTGGGGCAGAGTGTGGCTGAACTCTCCTCTTCAGAAACAATTGCAGGAGGAAAGGAAGTTGGACTACAAGAACCGCTCAAAGCCCTCCCTGCAATGAATGCTTCAGGAATGCTGAATCCTCTTGCTAAGGGGAGGAATTTTCTTATTTCAAGCTGGGAACGCTTGTTGAGAGAACTGAAGAGAAATAAAATGGAGGCCTTGAACTAAATATAGCAGCATAAGAGACAATAATTAATAACTTCTGATTTTAGTAAAACATTTTACCATGTATTTTTAATATAAAAGCACCATTAACATATATAAATGAAGACACCAAATGTGAAACACGCCAGTGAGCCAAAAAATTAATACAACTTGAAAGATATTTCATACAAGCACAACATTGAATAGATGAAAGGAAAATTCACAAAAATAGGTTCAGTGGTATGTAACACAATGGTAAGAAGGACAGAGAGTTGTAATCTGAAACCAACAGAACATTTTCCATTTACTGAAGCAGGGAGCGAACATTAAATGGGGAGTGAAGAATAAATAAGAATTGTAGAACCTTAGGAATAAAGTTGGGGGAAATATTACAGCCAGATGAAAAACGGAAACAATAAATATGGCTAAATAAATTAAAAAGCTGCTGGTGTACGCTCGCAAGCTAAATAAATATTTGGCTTATGACCACTTTGTCATATCCTTGCTGGAGTTTAATACTGATCTACATGATATGAATACGTCTCCATAAAGATTTATGAAAAGATTTAGAGTGTACCACAAATCATTGTCACTGTGGGCAATTACTTCTGTCTGTGAGCCAAAGAAGCAGAAAGTTACTTACAGTGCAATTCTAAGCAAACTAAGACCCTCCGAAGCCCACTGACTTGAATAGAAGAGTGTAACTGCTTCAGATTTCTCTGTAAAGCAGCGATTCTAAGAACACTCCCTTGGGACTATGTGCCATTGAATGAACTGGGAGTTACTTTTGCATTAGGATCACACTGCAAATGTTTGTCAGACACATCTGGATTGCATATACAGGCTAATTCTGCTTAGGCATGCTGAAAACTTCAATATGAAAGTGCTCATCAGGCAAACATACCTTGCTGAAACTCCTTCAGTCATGTGCAAGGAACGTTTCTGATCAAATCACCTTAGTCACCTCAAGCAGAGTGCCAAGTTCAGCAGTTTTATGTCTGTGCGGTAGTCACTTGTGCTACAGGACCAGGTAATTGCAGATTTTGGCTGCTTTTGCCCAGTCTGAGAACTGTCACTAAATTGACCACTTTTGTATTGCATAGCACTGGATTTCTTGCAGTTCATCTCCTTTTTGTTCCCGCACACTTAGTCACAGCCTTTAAATGACTAACATTGGACAGATTACATTGTCTGTTGTTCATGTGATTGCCTGGGTAGTCAGTGACTTATATATGATAAACAGTTGCAAAAACTGATTGCATGACTAGCTAGGCTCATGGACAGTTACTGAAGGCATGTGGAACATCTACATAGTAAGTCTCAGCTGGTGAATTGGCATTCTGTGATCTAGGCCAATGCTACAATCTAGTGGCTGAGGAATAATGAGTTAAAAATTAATTCAGACATGATGGAGGTGATGCTTGTAAGCATGAATTGTGGAGGTAATTGTGTCACTTACCCTAAAAGAAATGTTGTTTAAGATATCAAACTCAGTGAAGAGCTTAGGAGTCCTACCCTGCTTTGTTTTTGGAGAAGCAAGCTAATGCTCTTTGGGAAAGTGTATTCTTTTAACATTATTTGATGAGAAAATTGGCTTCCTACCACCACCACCACCACCACCACCACCACCACCACCACTACTACTACTACTACTACTACTACTACTACTAATAATAATAATAATAATAATAATAATCCCCACAAAGGGTGCCACCTTGCAGTGCAGGTGAGGCTTGTGTGTTCTGATGAGGCTGAGAGCTATGCTGTTAGTAGCATTGCTACCAGTAGGGTCACCCAAACCAAACATATGGCAGTGCAATTCAATGAAATGCTTCAAAATTCTACCAGTGAAGAATGGCTCACAAAAGGCCGCACATTTCTGATTGTGAAGGATGAAGGAAAAGGTAATGAGCCTGGCAATTACTGCCCAATCACATGCCTTCCAACAATATTCAAACTTTTCACAAGGATTTTAGCAACAACAATATATGATTATTTAGTGGAAAACAATATGTTCCCTATTGAACAGAAAGGCAATTTTAAATAGTCAAGAGGCACTAAAGATCAACTGCTAATAGACAAAATGGTACTGAAAAATTCAAGAAGAAAGACGAATTTGAATATAGCATGGATTGACTACAAAAAGGCATTTGATTCACTGCCACACAGTTGGATTAATACCTGCCTGGAAATTTTTGGAATTAGTGAAAACATCAAGCTGTTCCTTAAGGAAAATATGCGAAAATGGAAAACCATGTTAATGGCCTATGGTGAAGAAATTGGGGAAGTTTGTATTAAAAGAGGTATATTTCAAGGGGACTCCTTGTCTCCTTTATTATTCAACGTCTCATTAATCCTCCTGACAATGATCTTAGAGAAAACAAAAATAGGTTATTATATTTTATTTATTTATTTTATTTATTTATTTTATGTCATTTATATTCCGCCTTTCTCACTGAGACTCAAGGCGGATTACATAATGTGAGATTAGTACAATCAGTGGCAAGGACAAGGGCAGGCATTTCCATACAGTGTCAAGAACATTTCCATAAACAATGCCATAGCGTAAATGAACACAGTGTCAAGAACATTTCCATAAATGATGTCATGGGGTAAAAGAACGTGTTTACAAAGATATAGTATTAGCAAGGATCTAGTATGGGTTGAGAAATTGCTGAAACAGAACATAATCAATTCTAGGACTTACATTGAACAACAAAAAGCACAGGTAGTATATAGGAGTGCATATTTAAAGCAACAAATAATATGGAAGGCAACATAATGGTGAAATCTATAGTTTCTAACTCATTAGTGAAACATCTGGGATCCCTTTCCTACAATACTTCTCTTAGCTGAGAAAAAGGCTGTTTTGAATATTCAGTTTTGCATTGTTTGCGGAAAGACAAGCGCGTGGGGGCTCTCCTAACCCCCTCAGGCAGGCTGTTCCATAGGGTACAGCCCACCACAGAGAAATCCCGTGTACGGGCTGCTGTTGATTTTGCTCATGTACAGGCTGGCACCTGCAATAGACCCTGTTCAGATGTGCGAAGCTGCCGTGGAGAGACATAGGGAGAGAGGTGGTCCCGTAGGTATGCTGGACCAAGGCCAAGAAGGGCTTTGTATATAATAACCAATACCTAGAACTGAGCATGGTAACTGATAGGTAGCCAATGGAGTGATTGTATGATGGAGGTGATGTTCAAGCTCTTGCTCACTCCTGATAATAGTTGAGCCACAGCATTTTGCACCAATTGGAGCCTTCTAGTTAACTCAGATGGAAGACCAATGTACAATGCAATACGATAGTCAAGTTTTGATGTTACCATAGCATGGATCCAGGTGGCCAGGTCGGCTGTGTCAAGATAAGAGGACATTTTCCAGGCTAGAATGAGATTGCAGTAAGCATTTTTTGCTGCTGCCTCAACTTGTTTTTCTAGTAGTAATGCTGCATCCAGTATAACCCCTAGGCTCTTAACCAAGTCTGCAAGGGTCAAATGAACTCCATCGAAGGTTGGGAGTAGAGATGGGCACGATCCGCATTACGATAGAAAAAAACCCACAATAATGGCAATCACGCGATTGTGACCCAGCGGATCATTATCATCCACGGCCAACAATCAGGAGGGGCCTGGATCGGGGTGATCGGGCTCGGATCGGGGATCCAGACACTCAGGCACCAGCAATCTATTCCCCTGGCAATGGAGCCAGGGGAATACCTGAGCTCTGTTTGCCCTCCTTCTGTCGCCCTGGAAACCCGAATGGAAGCCCAGCTTGCTTTGATCAGCAGGACTTCCTTCCAACCACGGAGCAGCAAAGCAGTCACCAGTTGGGAGAAGACACCCAGGGGAGGGGAGGAGAAGGGGGTGTTCTGTAGCCATGGGCACTCCAATCTCATCCCTGCAAACCCTGATAGGCAGCTCTGACGGCCAAACACAGATGGCCAAACACAAACACAGATGCCGCCGGCATCACCCACCATTCCTGTATCGCTGGGAACAGCGGGGTGCCCCTCCGCTTTTGCCTCCACGATCCACAATCCACAATCCACGATCCACGGATTGGGAACAGGAGATGCTCGGTGCGGGTCGTTAAATTGGGATCGTCGCCGGCGCCGATCCACGATCAGCTTGATCATTAATTTTTTTTGGATCATGCCCATCTCTAGTGGGGAGTACAACTCTGACTTCCCAACAAGCATCACTTCAGTCTTGTCTGGGTTCAATTTCAATTTGCTATTTTTCAGCCATTTCACTACTGCTGTCAGGCAGCGATCTAAGATTTCTACTGCATCCTGTGGGGACCTGGATAGCAAGATATAGAGTTGGATATCATCTGCATATTGATGACATCCCACTCTATACCTGTGAATGAGTTCTCCTAAAGGTTTTATGTAGAGGTTGAATAACATTGGAGATAAGATTGCGCCCTGCAGCACCCCACAAGATAATTCCCATTCTGGAGATCGCTGATATCCGATGGCAACCCTTTGAGTCCGTTCCACGAGAAATGATTTAAACCAGTCCAAGGCACATCCTTTGATGCCCACTTGTGTTTCTAAATGCCTCAACAGGATGGCATGGTCTACTGTGTCAAAGGCAATAAGGAGGCATGACCTTTGTCCATATTCAGACGGAGATCATCCACTAATGCTACTAGTGCTGTGTCTGTCCCATGCCCTGGTCTGAATCCAGACTGGAAAGGGTCTAGCGTGCTAGAGTTTTCCAGGAAGATCTGGAGTTGGGCAGCTACTGCTCTCTCAATCACTTCTGTTCAGGCTGGAAAAATAAACCATCTCCTGTACATGGATGATTTGAAATTGTATGCAAAGAGTCCCACTGAACTTGAATCATTGCTTAATACAGTGAAAATGTACAGTGATGATATTCAAATGAAACTTGGCTTAGACAAATGTGCAGTACTCTCCATGCAGTGGGGAAAATTAAAAAATATTGACGGAATAGACGTTGAAAATGGCGACATGATTATGAAATCATTATCAAACAATGAAAATTATAAATATCTTGGAATATTAAAATTAGATAACATCCTGCACGTGAAAGTAAAAGAACTGACTCAGAAAGAATATATCAAGAGAGTACAAAAAATTCTGAGGTCAAAATTAAATGGTGGAAATACAATCAAGGCCATAAATACATGGGCAATTCCAATGATCAGATATCCAGCTGGAATTATAGATTGGACAAAAAGCGATTTAGAAAAAAATGGATCAAAAATTTGAAAACTAATGAACATGTTTGTGAAAGTTTTTTATGTTTAATATCTAACATAAAAAAACTACAGAAGACTACAAAAGTATAAAGGGAAGGGGGAAAAAGGGGGGGAAGGGAGAACTGGGAAAGGGGAAAATCAAAATACAAACAACAAACACTACACTACATGTCTTGTATTCCCTTCATACTGCAATTTTTCTTAAAAGTTAACTTTCTAATATGCTATCAGATTGGTAGGTTTTATACAATACAGATTATATTCAGGATCAGGACTTCTCCCCCCCCCCTTGCGTCTCGGTCTCAATTCTCTCTGCGCAGCTGGAGCAGCTGCGCCCGCTCTTTCCTCCCCCCCACTTTCCCCTTCAGACTTCGAACTTTCTTCCTGCTGAAACTCCTGATGGTTGAACAAAAAGTCTGTCAGCTGCGTGTCCGATGTAATCTTGTAAATTTGATCTTTATATCTGAACCAGACGCCTTCTGGAAACAGCCATTTATATTTTATATCACATTTCCTCAAAAAAGCTGCAAGTTCTTTATACTTGAATCTTCTTTTACGAGCCAAAAATGAAACATCCTTCAATATTTTAACCTTATTGCCCAAATAATCCAAGTCCACATTATACGAATTGTCTAAGATGGTGTCCCGAGTCTTCTTAGATGAAAAGTCAATAATAATCTCGCGAGGCAGCTGCCGCTTCATTGCATACTTTGAAGATGTCCGCCGGACTTCCAAAATATCGTTTTTTATCTCTTCTTTAGTTGCCTTTGCGAATGGCGCCAAAAGTCCAGACACCAAATCTTTTAAATTTTCACTTTGCTCTTCTAATGAACATGCATCACTCTTTATACCCAAACAGTAATGTTGACAGGCAATATTTACCACGAAAAAGTGGTGGAAGAGGACTGTTACAAGTAGAGGTGGGTACGATCCCCCCCAAAATACCGATCAAGCTGATCGTGGATTGGCGCCGGCGACGATCCCGAATTAACAATCCACACTGATCATCTCCAGTTTCCGATCCGTGGATCGTGGATTGTGGATCGTGGATCGTGGAGGCAAAAGCTGAGGGGCGCCCCTCTGTTCCCAGCGATACAGGAACGGTGGCTAATGCCGCCGGCATCTATGTTTGTGTTTGGCTGTCAGAGCTGCCTATCAGGGTTTGCAGGGATGAGATTGGAGTGCCCATGGCTACAGAACACCCCCTTCCCCCTCCCTCCCTTGGGTGTCTTTTCCCAGCTGCTGACTAATTTGCTGCTCTATGGTTGGAAGGAAACCCTGCTGATCAAGGCAAGCTGGGCTTCCATTCAGGTTTCCAGGGTGACAGAAGGAGGGCAAACAGAGCTCAGGCATTCCCCTAGCTCCGTTGCCAGGGCAATAGATTGCTGGCACCTGAGTGTCTGGCTTCCTGATCCGAGCACGATCACCCCGATCAAGCCCCGATCCAGCCCCCTTCCCAACCGCTGGATTGTTGGCTGTGCCCGAGCACAATCCGCTGGGTCCCGATCGTGCAATTGCCATTATCGTGGGTTTTTTTCGATTGTAATGTGGATCGTGCCCATCTATAGTTACAAGTACTTCAGGTAGTGGAAGAAGAAAAGAGAGGCCTGAATGATTACATCAGTAGAAGTATAGAAAAATTACTTCAGGCTGTGAAAACAGAGAACATATTAAAAACAACTGAAACAAAGGCTGAATACTAGAAGAAACAGTTTGAGAATAGATTAAATGGCTGGAAGAACAAACCCTTACATGGGCAAAATCTAAAAAAATATTGAAGGAAATAGTGACAACAGCCTAACTTGGGCATGTTTGAAGATGGGTACAATCAAGAAAGAAACTGAAGGTCTGATCTTCACAGCACAAGAACAAGCATTGCAAATGAATGTTATGAAAGCCCAAATTCAGAAAATCAGTGAAAATCCAAAATGTCAACTTTGCCAGGAAAAATATGAAACTGTATCCCACCTTATCTCTGAATGCAGCAAAATTGCACAGACGGACTACAAAGCTAAACATGATAGGGTCGCAAAGTTGATTCATTGGTCATTGTGTAAAAAGTATAACTTGCCAGTATCAAACAATTCATGGGAACATCAGGTGGAAAAGGTGCTAGAAAATGAACAAGTCAAGATCTTGTGGGATTTCAGAATTCAAACTGATCAGCACCTTGAACATAATACACCAGACATAAGATTCATGGAAAATCAAAAAGTCTGGATAATTGACATTGCAATTCCTGGGGATGCCAGAGTCGAAAAAAAAGAACAAGAAAAAAATGATTAAATATAGAGATCTAGCAATAGAAACCACCCAACTATGGAAGAAGAATGCAACAGTAGTTCCCATTGTCATTGGGGTACTTGGAACCATCTCGAAAAACTTTGCAATTCATATGGAAAAACTGCAGCTTTCTGACATAACACGTACAGAACTGCAAAAGAACAGCGTATATATTACGCCAATATCTGGTTGATACTTAGGTCTCCAGTGGAAACTTGTATCAACTTAGTAAGGCCAATCAATAATAACATGTGATCTCTGCTTATTGTGTTTTTAATAATAATAATAATAATAATAATAATAATAATAATAATTGTCTATTAACCAGAACTCAGAGATATAAGCCTATTACCCCAAACATATGTAATTTATATTGGCTGCCTATTTGCTTCTTGGTCATATTCAGGGTTCTGGTTCTTAGCTATAAAGCCCTACATTGTCTAGGAGTGAAATACCTGAAGGATCATTTCTCCCAATATGAACCTATGTGCCATCTTAAATCTTCTCAAGCCTCCCTTTGGCATATCCTATCTCTTTCCATGAGTCTACCCTATCTACTAGGAATCTATTAATACTGCCATGGCTCAAGAACATTCATTCTTAACTGGGGCATCAGTTCCAGAGGTATTCATGAGTATTCCTACCTTAGATTCCCAGATACTTTGTAATGCCTTCTTGTTTAAAAGAGCAATTGAATAATTGATATTTATTTATTTAATTTATATGCCATCTGTCTCCCAAATTGGGACCCAAGGTGGCTTACATAATTCTTCTCTCCTCCATCTGATACTTACAAGAACCCTGTGAGGTAGGTTAGAGGCTGAGAGTATGTGACCAGCAAGTCTATTGTCCAAAGTCACACAGCAAGCTTTCATAGAAGAGTTGGGATCCGAACCCAGGTCTCCAAGATCCTAGTCTAACACTTTAACAACTATACTACACTGCCTCACAGTGATACGATGTTTATACTCTTGAGTATGTGTATAGCAATGAAGTGACAATGAAATTAGGGCTGTTTCTTCTATCATTTTAGGGTATGCTTTTTTTTTTTGCATTTGTGATGTTTTAACAGTATTTACAGTGTAATCTCTGTGCAGAGTGGTTCACCATTGCATTTGTAAGCTACTTCAATCCACCATTTGATGGCAGGAGACGGAGAGGTGGGGTATAAACACTTAATTAATTGAGATATATATATATATATATTCCTTCTTGCTATTTATTGTAATTAATACATAATTTCTTGTTTACTTTGTGCCTTTACAATTTGGCTACAATTGAAAAAAAACAGTCTAAATATGTGAGAATGCAGTGGAGTTCTGCAAATTAGACCCATCTGGATTTGCTTGGACGATTCGGAATGCCTACTCGAACGATCAGTTCCCTGCTCGTGACAAGAGAGCAGGATGTGAGTTGAACTGACAGGTGCCTGAGCATAACTACTTCAGCTAGGCGCAAGCCTGGAAACAAGACAGCTGGATCCACATATGGAATTTCACACCTGCTTACCCTAGCAGGTGATTGCCATGGTGCAGTGTCGTGACCTCGTATTCAGCTGGGCCCGGGTGGAAGTAGAGTGCAGCTGCACAAACAGGAGGTTGGCGCCTGTCCAGTATTTCTACGCTGCTCTAAATACAGCAATTAAAATGAACCCAGCAAAAATGAGATTGTTGTGGTTGATGCAGCTTACTCTGAAAGAACCTAATCCTTAATTCAATATCTCTACATGCAAAGAAGAGATGGAGATAATTCCGGAGTCTGGAAGATAGTTCTATCAGCAGTGAGGAAATTAACTGGACTGCTGAAAACAGGGAAATATTACACTCATGTAGATTGTATTATAGCTGCCATTCAAGATTTCGCTTAGATTTGTCCTTAAAATTGCAGATAATGATAGACACCATGAATGCATGTCACCCACTAAATCAATACATTGCATCATTATAGGTTGCCCTGCTCTGTCTAGTATTGATTATCTTGTGAGATATAACCAGGTAGCGAGAATTATCCATTGTAAATTGGTTAAGAATTGCAAGGCTAAACTAAAATATCCTTATTACAGCTACGTACCAGAACTCTTCTGGGCAAGTGATTTATAGCCTCTTTTCTATTGGAAATGGATGATTATGACAAGCCAATAATCTCAATGGGGACAGCTGTGTTATTTATAGAATTTTTTTTAAAGCCACAAAATGGGCATTAATAGTTCCACTGGGAGACAGAAATAAACTAAAGCTAGAATGTTAATTCCAAAAGGCCATCATGAATGAATAGATGATAGAAAATGATAGAACAGAAATATAACTGCCATTATTGAAAGAGAGAGAGAGAGAGAAGCATGCAGTCAAATGTATATTCTTAATTCATTCTCCATTATAAATGTGAGAACTCAGTGACCTACATGAACTATCAATATTTCATTACACAAGTCTTCCATATCAGAGTTATGAATTCAATTGAAATGCGATATTGGGGTAAGAGGGGAGCAGATTTAGATCATCCTGAGCCATGTAACTTAATTTTGAGAATACTCTAGATCAGTTCAATAGTTTAGGTGTCCATTGTAGTTTGTACATAGCTAGGGCAAAAATCTAGACATCAATTTCCTAACCACATTATTTAAATATGATAGAAAAATTGCCATCAAAATGGATGGCATAGAAAGATTGGTTGATGCTTGGTCAATGAGAATCTCTTTACATGAGGCATCTGACACATAAAGAACACATGTCAGGAGATGCAATGTTAGCTGGGAAATATAGTTTAAAAAGACAGAGCCGACAGCAGGCCAAAAGCTTTGTTATACACTGGAGCTTTGTGAAAGGGCTGTGAAATGCCCGAAGGGAAATTCAGCCTCTCCGGGTCTAAGCCTGGCTCTGGAAGGCAGCTCCAGCCCATTTCCATCCCTGGCTGCCATCTGGTTGCAATCCCACACAGTTTGAGACTTGAGAGGTGAAATTGACAGAGCCTTTGGGGAGGTGAACAAAGCCTTTGAGGCAGGGTTCCCAGGTGCCCGCTGGTGGTGGGCAAACTTCCTTGGGTTTTCCACCTTGCCCGCCACCTTGCCAGTGGTCGCCTATGCGATGATGTCACTTCTGGAAGTGACGTCATTGCATTGGCTGCGGGAGCGTTCCTGAGCTTTGTTTGGGCCAGAGGTAACATCATCGTGCAGGTGCTGGAGCACACGTGCACTTTGCATGCTTGTGAAGACTTCACCACTGACATGAGGTAAGTGCCAGGTCTCCTCCTTCCCTGCCAGGAGGGTATAGGGACCTGGTAACCCTATGGAGCGATCTCCACCAGCTCTCTTTTTAAACTATGCTTCCTGGCTAACAGTTTGGTGTAGTGGTTAAGAGCACGAGACTCTGGAGAGCTGGGTTTGATTTCCCACTCCTCCACTTGAAGCCAGCTGGGTGTCGCTAGGCTAGTCACAGCTCTCTGGAGCTCTCTCAGCCCTACTCACCTCACAGGGTGTTTGTTGTGGGGATAATAATAACATACTTTGTAAATTGCTCTGAGCAGGCATTACATTGTCCTGAAGGGTGGTATATAAATCAATTATTATTATTATTATTATTATTATTATTATTATTATTATTATTATTATTATTAATGTTGCATCTCCCTACACATGCCCCGAGTCGTCTCGTGTAGAGAGACTCTGTGTGTTAATTGTTAAAAGATAATTCCTGGATAGCTTTTTAAAATATCCATAAGTGGTTGGAGAATGTGCTCCTGCAGAACTGATGAGAGGGAGCAGGGCTATGTACAAAGAATCTGGAAGAAAAAGAGGCAAGTGGCGTATGTTGTAAACTGTGCCTTACGCGTTTACTTATATATTTAATAGGGGGAAAGTGCTCCTTCTCTTTCATGCACAAACATAACATTTGTTTTATTGCACTTCCTCTTCCTGTAGAAAAGGGAAGTGTGACAGAACCCCAAGATTCATTATGGCTCAGGAGCGCCATCTAGAGTGTCTGGGTTCTTGGACCCCTGGGGCTTACTTGAGAATAATATTTTTATCTTCCATTCCACATTGGCACTACCTGGACAATTTAACCTTTTTTTGAGAAAGGACAACTGGCTCAGGCCAGATTCCCTTTTTGTCATGGAAGTGCAGAACCATTAAATGGTGGGTCAATTCTCTGATCGGTAGCAATAGACTCTGACATCAGAGATGGATCTTTGCTTGGATTGCTTAGATACACTAATCAATCTCAGCGAGGAGGCTGGATTAGGCCAAACTCCATTATCCATAAATATCTGGGAGCTGTGGACTTTTCTCTGGTTTCAAATTTGGAACATCTGGAAACTCCCAGACTAGTGAGCCAGAGGTTAAGAACTCCACTGTTTTAGTAATGCAAAAAAAATCTGTACATGCTCTGAGGAACCTGCTACAACAAAGATGAAATGTACTTAGCTGATTTAGATCAACATTATTACTTTTATTTGGAGACTGTGTGCTGTGTGATAGTATGTTCTTCCCTGTATTTTGTACTTTGTCCCCTTTCCTACCCCTTTCGAATCCATCCACCATTTTCTAAGATAAGCTTTCTTTCTATAGCATTTTTGGTGCTTAGTACAATACATTTCTCTGAGATATTTTTTCTGAATCTCTTCCTTACTTGCCAGACTGTCTGGGTGCCACATTGTTTGCTATAAGGTATTTTTCAGGGTTTCCACTCTGTTAGTTATTTTGCTATGACTGAGCTGGAAGGGCGCCTTCCCAGTGGGTCAGTCTAGATGTTCACAGGAGATCCCAGAGTGGTGGCAGCTGATTACCAGGGTACTTTCCACAGAAACCTTGGTCTAAGGGAATTCCCAACAAGGAAAGTCACCCCCACCCTTCCTAACTGCATCAGGAGATGAAAACAATTTTGCAGCCCCTGGTACCTCATGACTAGGATTGCCAACTCTAGTTTGGTAAATTCCTGGAGATTTGGGGGTGGTGACTGGGAATGGCAAACTTTGGGCAGGGAACTCAGTGCAGATGTGATGTTCAAAGCTGCCACTTCCTCTAGAGTGACTGATCTCTGTAGTTTGGAGATCCATTGTAATTCTGGGAGAAGTCTAGTCCCTACCTAATAAAACCTGTGCTCTATACCGCTCTTCTAGACAGATTAGTGCCCCACTCAGAGTGGTGATTATTATCCCCACAATACAGCTGGGAGGCTGATGCGGAGAGGAGTGGCTTACACATGGCCACCTGCTGAGCTCATGGCAGCAGTGGGATTTGAAACTGCATAGTGCTGATTCGTGGTATGCTACAGTAGCTCTGAGCTTGGCAACTTGTGTCAATTTTTCAGAGGTTGGGGGCCACAGAATGAACAGGGTGTGGGGCTTCCACAAGTGACTTCTTGTCTTGTCATCTAGGATCCAACACATATTCTGGTTATTTGCTGTAGAGTTCATCCCTACAGATTTTGGGAAAGAGTTCCTGGAGAACAGTTCTTGAAAGACAGGAGACACAGACACAATGAAAGGATGTACTAAGCTGTAACTGAGGTGCACCAGTCAGTGATGATAACTGGCCAGTAGTGGTTTACCAAGCCCTCAACTGAGGCCTAGCAATGTGGCTTTCACAGCAGATCTGATGAGTTTCTCCCATCTCTAATTCAAATCCAACATTTTTGCACCTGCTTCACAATAGTTTCCACTAAAGAACTCAGACTTTTCAACAATGACTGCTCTGTCTGTTTGATTCCACAGCAGTTATTCTCCTAACCTTTGCTCCGCACACAAAATGAATAGCACTCATAGGCACTGCTTCTCATTTGTGTAACTTAGAAGTATGACTTTTCACTCTGCTTCTTCAATCAAAACAACCTAGTCTTTCTGGAATGCACATGGATTCCCTGTAATGTGAGAAAATCCTCTTTGATTTTATTAGCTTTTCTTTCTTTAGTATTTCATTTTATCATTTCGAATTTCTTCCTATCTAAATCCTTCTTATAGTTCACAAATAATGACAATACAGATGTGTAGTCCTCACTAATTATATGCAATATGATTCTTTCCTGTCTCCCATCTACTGAATATTTCATTTTTATCAGTTTTGTGAAACCACATTCCAAAAAAACCATACTACAGTTCCTGATGCCAAGTCCTTAAAAAAAAACCTAAGAAATATTTTACATTAACAATACTGAATTGAGTATCATTGTCTGGATGATTGAATATATTTCTGACTTATATACAGCATGTATCCATCTTGTTTGGCCTTTCTTTCTGACTTATAACTTTAGGTCACAATATATTTTTTTCCTCCATGCCTTTTTCTATTCAGTTTGGTGTACTGCAGTTTTCAGCTGCTGCTTCTTTTTTTAAAAAATCCTTTTTGCCTCTTCCACAATAGCTTATATTGTAGCCAATGTAAATGTGACTTTCAGCATTTGGCCTTCAATTTAGATAGATGTCTTTCATTCCATCATCTTATTCCACAAAGGATATCTTTCATTCTCCCAGATTACTGGCTATTTTAAAAGGAATTAATAGGCATCTTGCTTCATGAACCTGGTGTGGAAATGGTGAGAAAATGCTAACAAAACTGCCCATGACTTGTCAAAGCTATACGATCCACCACAACCTAGTATTCTTGTTTTCCTAAAATATATTATTGTGGAATTACTGTCTCCAGACACCAGTTCAGTAACTCCATCAGATGTAAAGGAGAGTTGTGTGTTAAAGGCATGCTGGTGACACTGTGTTCAACATCTCCAGATGATCTCTCCCAGAGGTTTCATGGAGACGTTAAAAAGCGTAGGAGATAGAACCTTTTGGAATCTATACTGACCAGCAGCCCAGCAGGATTCCATGTAAAATAGTACCAGTTACCTGTTAGAGGTCCAAGAGAACCAAGAGGGACATACTTGTTCTGCCAATAAACTGACATAGATCATGTAACAGATTAACACTAGGTCCATAACCATATCATTTTATTTCATGCCCGTGTTTATTTCTGTTATTATGTTTTTTATACACATGCCAGTCAAAGAGTTGGATTCAGTGCAAAATTTCTGCTTGTGATAGAGCTCCTGCACAAATAGAAACTCACGAAAAAGGTTGCAGTAGCTTCTTGCATTAAGATATATTTATTGTTTCCATTGCACGAGATCTGTGCAACCAATTTCTGGGGTTTATCATATGCAGGGAGGAAAATGCTAGGTGTTTTCACTTACACAACATTGGATCCAAGCCAGAGCGTTAAGTATTAGACACTCACAAACATATATTTTATAATCTTTATTTTCCTTTGCTTGTCTGATGCACATGGGAAAGAAGGCACTTATCTCTTCTGTCATTGATTTGTTTCTCTCTTATGTAAGATTATATGTAGAAGATGAATTAAAAGCAATGGCATCCAAGAGCAAATAGCACATTAGACTGGTACATAAGGAGGAGCTGTAGAATGAAAGATGACCACAGTGACACCAGATTATCAAGCGGGGGATCAACTGAGACCAAGCGGCAAGGTCAATCAAATGAGAAGTCAATTAAACAACAATTCTTTGCATATATTTTAAAATCCCTATGCACAATGGCATGAAATAAGCCAGAAGATGGATTGCTTCTGGGTATTTGCAGTACGTTGCATTCTGAGGCTCATAGAATTTACCCTGCTCTGTGTGTTATTTTGATGAGCCAATAAAACTTTTAAAACTCTAAACTTTTTCAAAGTCGGCCCACACTGGATAATATCATATCCCTTAAACCAAAATTGATTCCAGACGTCCAATTTAAATCTTGGCAGCCTTACAGGAACATTAAAAGAAAATTAAATCTATTTGGGAAGGCTGAGCACCTATATTTTAAAATTTTATTTTGAGATAAATGTTTAAAACCCTGGGTTGTTTGGAATCTCTCCCTTTTCCAGGACAAAAAGCCTCAGTGCCACTTACCTTTTCCCTGACCTTTTTTATGTTCCTGGAACTATATTCAGTAATTTTTTAAAAGAAGAGTTTCCCCTCACTACCACCGTATTATGATGAATACTGTAATATATTCTTTTGTTTTTGTAAAGCTTCCTCAGGTAAATGCTACTGGAGCTTGTTGTGGGACTTTTGGTAATTAAGGGGAAAGGGAGAGAGAGTAAGAGAGTGCATAACAATGAGTTGGCTGTAACAATAAGGTAAGAATATATACTAAATGAAAAAGACAGTGATAATTGCCTAAGCAGCAGCATTATAGGAATTCCTCTAGGAGAGGGGGGAGAAGGGAGGAATATAAAATGGAAAATATAAGTATTGTCTGCTTTGCATGCTGTTTTATCCAGCACAGAGATTATCCTTTGGGTCTAAACCTCAGTAGCATATGCCCTCTTCAAGGTACTCTGAGGGGCTTACATCAAAGAAAATGAGAAGCAATTACAAAGACATCTAAAATACGATTAGCAACTTTATGTATATACATATATAAAGAGACAATGTAGTATTGTAACATTTGAATCTATATTATGTATAGACCACAAAATAATTGCTGATATACCCTCCTGAACTGAGGTTAAATTCTAACTTGGGACTCTTCTGCCTTCTAGGCCAAATATGAAAGCCTGTATGAAGTTGTACAGAGCTGATAAAATATCTTAAGAGATCACAGTCAGCTACCTCATAAGCTCCTCTCAGTTTCTACTGGGAAGCTGAAATCTTTGGAGCAACTCCATTCTACTCCCCAACCCCTTCACTTAAAAAGGAACATACGTTGTTGATGTATGGTTCCAGGGTTATATTCAAACATTGTGAAAGGTTAAACCTGTATCTCTTTTATCAAAGCTATGTGGGAAACTGCAGTACATTATAGTGAAGTGAGGAAATGTAGATTTTTTTTAAAAAGGAACTAGGCGGAAAACACTTTTAGAATCTAAGAAATGTTTCACCATTATATACCTATTATGATATTATTACAAGAAATAAAACTGATTATGTCAATTATGAATTTATGATGGATAAGCAGGGGAAAATAAAAACATGGCAAGAAATTCAAGCTCAAGGGGAAAACATCTTATGGTTGACATATTATCAAGTAGTGTCCAAATTTAAAGTACAACTATCCAAAGAAGGTGGCCAATTAAGAGAGAAAACAGTGTTTGAACAACTAATCAGTGGAGATTCAAAACATTTATTAGGGAAAGTATATAAAATCCACAGAATCAGGACAGTTCAAAAACTGTACGATAAAATGGATGCAAAATTTTGAAGAAAATATTTCTATGAGTCAATGGGAAATTTATGGACTAAAGACATTAAACTTACAGACTGTCAAATATTAAGAGAGAACTGGTACAAAATGTTTTATAGATGGTATATTGCCCCTAAGAACATTGCAAAAACTAACAAGAATTACAGTGGAACGTGTTGGAAATGCCAGTGTATGGATGCAACATTCTATCATATGTGGTGGACATGTAAGAAGGTGAAAAGATATTGGATACAAATACATGATGAGATACAAATGATATTAAAGTTTCATTTTGTGCTGGATTCCAAAATATGTTACTAAATATTAAGTAATATAACAATTCCTCAGTAGTCATTACTTTGTCTTCTTGATGTTCAGCTGTACTCCTGCTTTGGCACTTTCTCCTGTTACTTCATTAGTAGTTGTTTCAAGTCTTTACATGTTCTGACAGTAATGTGGTGTCATCTGCAAATCTCAAATTGTTCATGTTCCTTCCACCAATTTTTACTCCA
The DNA here is from genome assembly GCF_028583425.1 of Eublepharis macularius. Lineage (NCBI taxonomy): Eukaryota > Metazoa > Chordata > Lepidosauria > Squamata > Eublepharidae > Eublepharis > Eublepharis macularius. The sequence continues at coordinate 47,625,635 of NC_072790.1, forward strand.
CCTTCATCTCAATTTAATCCAGTTTCCCTTAAGATAGGTTTTGCATATAGATTGAATAGATAGGGAAATAAAATACATCCTTATCTGACACTTTTGTCAATTGGAAACCATTGTATTTCCCCATATTCCATCCTAACAGTAGCTTCTTGTCCAGAGTAAAGGTTGTGCATCAGCTCAATCAGATGTTGTGGCACACCCATTTTTTTTAACACCATCCATAGCTTTTCATGATCCACACAGCTGAAAATGTCCCAATACAATCCAGTGTAGTTCACTCACTCCCAGGACTGCAATGTTTAAATGTTCCATTTCTTGTTTTGAAATTTCGAGCTTACCTTGATTCATACTTCTCACATTCCTATTAAATGTGATGCACAGCTTTGGACTTTCCCTTGTGTCAAAAACAAGACATCCTTTCAGCTTTGAGTCCCATGATTAAAAACAGTATTATTCATACTTGTCCTCTGCTCTTCCCCAGTGGCCAGTTGAGCACTGATTTGGAGGTCCTGTTTTCAGCCGTGTGACTTGTTTCATTTTGGGTTGTTTCATCATACGGATTTCAAGGAAAGAGTTGATTAGAAGTGATTTACCATTGTTTACCAGAGTTAGCTGAAGTGTTACTGCTGTTGTTTAATTATAACAATAACAGCATGCTTATACACTGCCCTTTTGGACTGATTAGTGCCTCACTCAGAGCGGTGAACAAAGTCAGTGTTATTATTATCCATGGTATACAGCTGGGGAGCTGGGACTGAGAGAAGTGGCTTACCCAAGACCACCTGCAGAGCTCATGACAGTAGTGGGAGTTGAACCGGCAGAGTGCTGATTTGGAGCCCAGCCAATTAAGCACTATGCTACACCAGCTCTGTCTGTGAAAGATCCTCCACCAGTGTTACTTTCCACTATTCCTGCTGTCCAGTAGCTATCCTTCAAGAATTCCTCCATCCCATGATGATTGGAACTGTCAGTTCTTTTCTGCTGATGTGACTGTTGATTCTTGAAGAGGGTGGATGCATCTTAGAGTCTCAGCATTGACTGTTCTGCCTTGAGTGTCTCCGATAGCAGTGTAGACTCTTGATCAGGTCTAAACTCCTGACAGTATTCTTCTCAGTTTCGCTGACTCACTCATAGCTAAGTCCCAACAAAAAGAATGGAATGGGGCTGAGTCTTGGTTCATATGTGCAGAAGGAATAACAACAACAATTGCACTTATATACCCCTCTTCTAGACATATTAGTGCCTCACCCAGTGTGGTGAACAAGTTAGTGTTATTATTTTCCCCACAATACAGCTGGGGAGCTGGGGCTAAGAGGAATGGCTTACCCAAGGCCACCTACTGAGCTCATGGCAATAGTGGGATTCAAACCAGTAGAGTGTTGATTCGCAGCCAAACTACTTAGCCACTGTGCTACAGCCGCTCTCTACAGAATGAGGTTGTACAATGCTGCAATCATTGTGTACAAAGATCAAAATGCTAAGGGTATTTGATATTGTCATTACAATGGATATGTGTAAAGAAAATTTTCACTATAATTCTGATACAGACTTCAAGGGGAGGGGTGTGTTACTGTGATTACTTATTTCTGGATAGGATATTACTGGTTAGGGAGGCAAATCTGTATGCTTTTCTCTAGACTATTTTTTAAAATGAGGAATCTCTTCAAAGGTTTGGGGCAGCTGTTTATAAAGATAATGTCACCACATTTGCACAGAACACAGTCTTCCCTCTAATCTAAAGTCAACTTATTTCAAGCAGATTGAACAAAGGGGGCCCATTTTACAGACCTCTGGAGTAGGTTCCTTTCTGCATAGCCGCACTTCTCTCTACTGTTTTCTAAAATGGTGGAAGCCTAGCAGGAGAGTTCCAGATAGGCATTGGCATTAAAAAAAACCCGTCTGCATTCATTTCATTTCCCTGCTCTTACAATGACTGTCTGAGACTCAAAACAGATGTGACGAAATACCTAGATTCAACTCGTGTTCTCTTACCTAAAGGTTTGTCGGGAAGTGTAGCTTAAAGTTTAGCATTTACAGAGCAGCAGAGAGGGAAGTGCGGGTGTCCTTGCAGCTTAAAGTCTCCTGGTGCAGCCAGGCGTCGTTCTGCAGGGCCAGGCAGGGTGAGGGGAAGGGAAAATGCCGTGATGCACCTTGAGAGTGGGAGGAAAGGCACTTCCTTCCCTGCTGCTCTGTAAATGCTAAACTTTAAGCTGCAAGGATGCCTGCACTGTAAATGCTAAACTTTAAGCTGCAAGGACGCCTACACTTCCCGGCAAACCTTTAGGTAAGAGAACACGAGTTGAATCTAGGTATTTCGTCACATCTGTCTTGGCTCTGACTACAAAAAAAACCACCTTTCTGCTGAAACCTCTCCATTTTCTGTGTTTCCTTGTTGTAGTCTGTTTGTTTAACAAAGGAAGGAGATTGGCGGCCTTTCCATTATTACCTATGGGGGAGCTTCGGGAGTGGTGGCTGCTGGACAGGCTGTTTTTCAACCAAAGGACACAAGACTCACAGAGGAGAAACTACTGCCTCTGCACTAAACATCACTCAAGTTTCAAGAAAATTGGACCAAGTGCTCCAATTTTATGGCCACTGCTTCCTCCAGGCTTTCTACTTTCAGAGGGAAATTCCTACCCAGGAGGAGGAGGAGGAGAAGGCAATTTGGGATTGAATGGGAGTGGACAGGGCTCCTCCCTCATTGGAAGGGAGAAAGGCCATTGTCCAGTACATCAGTAGAATCAAATAAGAGATGTGTTCATGTATGGCCAGTATGCACAGGAACTTTAAATAAAAATCTGATTTTTCAGGGAGGTGGTTTCATAGTTTTGTAACTCCCAAGCATCTTGGATTTGTTTTACTGTTCCAGAATATTAAGGCAATCATTCAAAACAATGATGTCTATATATCTTTTTGGCTTGGGAGTTTCATTATGCACACCCCAAGTCATAATTCAAGTTGGAGGTGCAATATGATTTGATTGAAAAGAGTCATTATCAGTAAGGGGTGTTGCTGGGATAAACCTATGTCTTTCAATATGCTTCTTAGAGAACAGAAAATAGCTTTACATCAGTCAAGGCACTGGAGCCGAATAAACCAAATAAGAGTTTATTTATTTTAATAGCGTTTCTTTATTTTATTTATTTAAAACATTTAGATGCCTCATTTCCACCCAAAATAGGATCCCCAAGTTGTCATTATATCATGATATTCAAACTTGTAAAAGTTTGTAAACGTTTGAATAAGTTGTAAATATTGAAATGGCAAATGCTAGCAAAAGCCCTCGGTATGGGGAGAGGTACCATTTCACAGAATGGTTGTCATGTCACATGTGGCCTTCCTGTCTACTTAAATATGCTGAGTGGGAGCAGAGGCCGATGAACTGGGTTCAAGAGGTAGTTAGGGCCTCCTTGAGAGAGGAAATACTCATCCAAGCCTTGAAATAGGCTGTGCTATTAAAGAAACTGTAGATCTCAGTAGATCTACAGTAGAACAGTAGATAAAGAATCAGTAGATCTCAGCAACTACTGATGAGTCTCAAATGTTCCACTCTTGAACATTTCTAGATGGAATGGGTGGTGTCTGGACAACTTCAAGCTTTCCTAAATGAACCAAATTATTTATGCCCTTTCTAATCTGGTTTTAGGTCTGGTTGTGGATCTCAAAGGAGCACAATGTCCTTCAAGATTTCTGGCTTCCCACCAGCATCTCTTCTGTCTTGTCTGTTATTAGTGTCAGTGTGTTTACTTTCAGCCACTTGACCACAGCTGTCAAGACTTATACTGCATTACTAGAGGATTTGGATATGGAGATATGAATCTGGATGTCATCCACATATCAATGACATCTAATTCCATTGCAATGAATAATTCCACCCCCCATTCAGAATGAAGAGACAGACACAAGGCTTGGGTATAAATTTGGGCCATTTATTGACCAACATTAAACTTAATAACAGCAAGGGTATAACTAGCGGTACAGGTCGAGACAAGGGGTCAATTGGAACTACTCCTCGACCTGCTTGATCAAGCACCCTCTGCCACAGGTGCAAGCCATCCATGCGAATGGCTGTAACCCAGCCGGCCAGGCGAATGGTTCCCCCCTTAAAGCTCCATACACCCGAGCTGTGAAGCCCGAGGGAAGGACTTGTACAGGGGGTCCCACAGGCAGTCTGCTGTCTCAGCTGGCAGCCGTACAGCCTGCCAGCCAATTCCTGACAGACCCCTATTCCTCACCAATGGGGAGGTGCCACCGGGTGCTCACTGGCCTACAAGGTAGGCAAAAAAAACTGTTCCCTGTGCCAATTTGGGAAAAGGAGAAAAAAATTCCTACCTGGCCCTGGTAACCAGCAATCAGCTAATCCTGTACTGCCATAGGTTGTGGTGGGTGGGCCGAGCTTTCAAAGCTGACTTAGCCTTACAGAGGTGGAGCTGCCCTTTATAGGGCCAGGCCCCACCTCCCAAAGCCTAGATGCCCAGGAATGTAAGGCTGTCTCTCCCTCCGTACAGTGAGGCAAAAAGAGGCACCCAGCTTAAGCATGTTTCTCACGCAGCCGGGTGTGCCATCTTTTCCTAAAGATTTTAGGTAGAGGATGTGCAACATGGAGGATAAGATGGTGCCCTGTGGAACCCCACAAGATAATTCCCACATTGAAGATAGCTGGTCTCCAGCAGCAACCCTTTGAGTCCATTCTATGAGGAATGATTTAAACCAGTCCAAGGCACATCCGCTGATACTTTCTTCTGCCTACTTCTTGAGAAGTGTTTGGAAGCTTCAATTGGTGCAGAATGTTGCCAACATCATGACTGGAGTGGGTTGTAGGGATGTTATCACTCCAGTCCTGGCCAAGTTGTATCGGCTCCCAATTTTTTCCAAGCACAGCTTTCAAGATCTCTGCTGCATCATCAGGGGATTTGGATACAGAGATATGGAACTCGGTGTCATCTGCACTGCTAAGCAAAACAAAACTAAGCAAAACAAAACAAAACAAATGTGCATGACAAAATGTGCATGATTGGTTCTCAGCAAGTAAAATGCAGTACTATATGGGCTGGGAAGAATTAAATTCAATGACACACTGCAAAAAATGTCAGAAGTAATGCATTGATATCAGAACTGTATTTTAGAACCTTTTACTACTAAGATGTTTTGCTCTTATATTTAATTCCCATAACTATCATTTTTTTAAAGTCATACTTCATTCTAGAGGCTTAGCTAATCAGATATCTTTTGATGCACTTTCATTTGGGGAGGAACAAAAGATGACCTGTTTGTTTCCTTTTTTCTCTGCATAGCACATAATACCTGCATACTGTTCTCTTAATACAGTATTTTTTTTTATTATATCCCTTTTCTCCAGGCCTGGGATGAATTTTCTACCAGGCTACAAATCACCAGAAGTCAAGAAAATGCAGAAATATTCTTTAAAACTACTACACCAATAACTTCTCCATGTAGGGTGTGATCTCCAGCAGCCCGAGCTTACTCTCCTGCCTACAGCAGCCTCTCATTTGCCACAGGAGAAAAGCAGTAGGGCTTTGCCTGCTTGTCTGGCCACCTTTTGATTTAGCAGTGTGGAGTGCGCAGCAGCTGCTTCTCAGTTCCTGCTAGAGGTTGTGCTGATGCAAATAGATCTGAAAAGAGAAAGAGGGCAGGTGCTGACATCACAAAGGATACACAGGCACTTTCTGTGATTTTTATATCTCTTATGGTTATTTGGTTTTCCTAGATAGAAGGTCCCAGGCTGACAAAGAGGCTATTAAACTCCCCCATCTTTGGGGTTTTCAGACACTATTTCTCTTGTTTAAGCTAGAAGAGCAGTTTGGCAGCAAAAAAAGAGATAGATGTTACAACTGATACACTATGAATGTCATCTTTTTTAAAAAAAAACATGAAGTATTAACTCGAGCCTTTAGGAAGGGCATGAAATAAAGGTTTTCTCTTATTTGTTGATGAAACAATATTTAAAACAGTGATGATGAATTTAAGTATATATTAACTTCAATGTGTTCTGCTTCGTACAGAGTTTTTTTAAAACTCTGCCCTATGGAGCATCATATTTATAGTTTAACAGCAGTAAGACAACATGGGGCAGAAGAGATGAATGGTAAGGAAAATGTGAGATAAATATAAAAACATTCAGTTATTGAATATATCAGGTGTTGAGAGAACAAAGAAATGAATCCAAAGAAATGATGGAAAGAGGGAGGTTTGGGGAGGAATTTAAATTAATGGAGAGGTGGAACCAAGTAAGTGTTCTAGGAACTTCTGAGTAAATATGCATAGGACTTTGCTGTGATTCTGGACATGAAAAATGCAACATAAAATACTGTGATGAAATGCTCTGTACTCCGTATTACCAGCAATTTTTACTATAAATGGGTTTTACCCATGCTCAGAGGTTACTAAGCACTTTCCCTTCCCGCTATCTAACAGGAGATTTAAAGGGGAAATCAAAAGGGATGAATTATCTCTCAGCAGAAGAGCTATCCTGCTCTTTAGATATGCAGATAACTTACCCTGAGAAAGAGCAAAGGAATTGTGACAGTCACCTCTACTACTTGAAAAGTCAAGTGACACTCTTCTTGGAGAACAGGAAAGACAGATTTACCATTAAGAAGGGGCAAAAATTAAAGGGATTTGGAGACGTTGAACCACAAAAAGGAGGGCTTTTCTTCATCTTTCTTAGCCAGGTGCTCAGACATGGAACTATCTGAGACTTTAACTTCTAGCAGACTTAACTACTAGATAAAAGGAAATGAAGCCCCATTCATGGGACAGAAGTATGAACTATTTGTGAATGCTTGTGAGAAAGAACCTATCTTTACTCGACCATCACAGGTATATGTGAGTGCAGGGCTAGAGGATTTATGGTTATACCAATTTCCCTTTGAATCCTTGTTCGGATTTGTAGTGTAAATAGGTATGCAAGTACCTATTTTACTTTAATAAATTCTACAATTTGGAAGCTGCTGGTCTGATCTCTAGAATCATCTCCTGCCTAATTTGGACAACCTTACCAGGAGAAGCAGGTGGGGTGGGGGGGCTAAAGTTGTTCCCTCCAGTCCCCGAGTTCATATATGCATCTGTTAAACTTTGCAGCAGCTAGAGGAAAAAGCTTTTTAATGGCAACATGGTAAAAGACTGGTAAAGTACTAGCCGTTTAGTAGGAAATACTGTTTTAAAGGCTAGGAGATGGCAGCAACAGAGAGAGAATAGGAGAAGGTGAGCAGAGAAAGAGGGGGAGCTGGACTGGACAGAGGATCCAGGAAGACTTGGTAGCTTTTTATTTCTCAGGAATGGAGCTTGCAGGAGCCATAATGCCATAATCCAACTTGAGCAGTGCTCAAACAGCTTTGCAGATGTGTGGAAGTTGGCTGTTTCAGTTTCATTTGCTTTTGCACTGCCAGCTGCTTTTTCACAGTAGGTGAAATTGATTCTCCCCCATGGCCATGAATGGTTGAATCAGGTAATTAAATGATGCGGGTGGGGGACTACACTTTCGTAAAACTAGGCAAAAACATTCATGCACAAAATAACCTCAGCGATACCATGGATTTATATGGCACCAAACAGTAATACTTAAAAAAATAATAATACAGTGCTCATCTGTAATCACTGATTGCTTGATTCATTTTTTTACTATGTTTATATGACCAGCTGCTAACTGGCAAGTAATGACAGTGGTGAAAATAAGGGTTCCCAGGTAGCTGCGTGAGAATGTGCAGGCATGAAATATAGATGATTGCCCTGTATTGTGTTGTAATCTGATGAACAGGCACAAGCTGCCCCAAAACAGCTGAACTTCTCAGTGAAAACTAAGCTTCTTGCTCATGACTGGCAAGCAGAATGAAAAAAGATACAGCTGCCATGGTCCGGGAATGCCTGTTTATGGTTGTGGTGAATTGCGTATACAGCGTTAATTTTGCCACGCCTCTGATGAAGAATGAAGGCGTGAAATCTGAGCTTCTCAGCCGGCCTCAGATTGGGCGTTTGGCCAAGCTTTTCTTTTTAAACGCTACGGACCGCCAGCAAGACAAAAGAAGAAATGACACACCTTGTGTGGACTCTTTAAACTTTATTTTGAATATCAGGATTGTTTGAGTTGAGTGTGAATTATACACTTAGGAAGACACTGCATATTAATCACCTTGGGAGATTTCCTGGACTCTTTGATGTTACATTGCTTTTGGGTTTGTCTGCCATTTGCTTGTATATTTGTATACTGAGTTATATATTATAATAGCATTACGCTACACATATTGTTTGTGATCAGTTTGATTATTTTGTTTTCTCCCGTGAGCTTCTCTCTGCCTTGATATGGCAAGCAGAATGGGCAACTGTTTGAGCATCCCTATATAGTACTGTACCCATTAGCAGTAGAAAATGGATTGTTCGAATGGGTCACTGAAAACCATTAGGGGAAAAAAGTCTATGATACCGTAGTTTTAATTGTGGAAAGAAAGTTTGAAAGGTTTCCAGGAAGTTGACATAAAAATGTTCCATTTTTGAATCAGTAACATACAAACATATTCATAAAAGCATCTATGCAGCAATGACCTTGAAAGCCTTGTGTTTTCGAAGACTTCTTCGGTAAAAAAAAAAGAATCCTTAGAACTCTTCTGATCTATGACTAGAAATGGAGGATTATTCAGGATGGATCCATTGTTAGTCAAAGTTATAAACGGTAAAAGCCAAGGCTTGCTCTGATAAGACTCATGAGCATTTCATTTCATAAGATAATTAAAATTATTTCCAGAAGACGAATCTGCCAAGATTACAAAAAAGAAGGATTAGTAAAGTAAAGTAAGTCAAGGTAAAATGGAGATAGAAACGAATTAATGTAAGGGGCTGAAGCATCTAGCTGTAATGAAAATCACACATCAAACCTTTTTTTTTTCTTATTAGCAGGGACATCAGCCAAGCAATGCTGAGATACAGCACCATTATAAAAATAAATGTCTCTGTTTAAATAGTGATTTAGCGCTGGTCAAACCATTGGCTTAAGTTTGGTAATCTACAGAAGGCAACTTTAGTTAACATGTTTTAGTTTAAAAATAAGGAGAACTATCTATTTTGTCCAGGCCAGTTAAGAAGAAGATGTAGAATTATGATATTGTGACCTAAAGTGTGATGATATTTGCCCTACAATTCTATGTTTTACAGAGTCAGACAATATAAATCTATACTTTGAACCATCTGCACTTCATTAAATTAGTGTAAATTTATGAGTTATGCTATGTGGCTGCTTAATCCACAGAGGAAAACCAGCCTGATTCTTTGGTTCAAGATGAAGAATGGTACTTTTGACTTCAGATGAGAGTTCAGTCTTAGTGTGTGATCCAACTTTCTGACTATCACATAACTGGGATCTTGACACCCCCTCCCCCCCCCGGTGAGTTATTTTGGGCCCCAAGGGGGGGGGATGATCATACTATTGAAACTGCAGTTCTCTGGTTTACACCTGATTTTTTTCCTTTTGATCTATTCAATAGAAGTCTCCACAAGTCTTCCTGTAGTCGATCCTTTTTCTTTTCAATCTGAGCAAATTTTCTAAGGGCAGGACTTGTGCATGGGAGTTTGTTTTGTTTCTTCCTTTTTTGTTATTAATTCCAAAAAGAACTGTTTTGTTATTGGGTTGTTTTGTATGGTTTAATTTCATTATTTTTCTTTCATTATTGATTCATTTGCATAGCTTTATTTCATTATTACTTCTCATTAGTTTCAATGGAAGCTCCCCCCCCACACACACACATACCAATTCCGCATTTCTATTCCTTCATGATTTTCTATCCAAACTGGACAAAACTCAGGCGGAGTGCAGTATTATCCGAAGACACCCACACTGCCAAATTTCATACAGATAGAAGAAACCTCACCACCACCACTTTTGAGGCAATGAAAGATATCGATGTATTGTCGAAGGCTTTCACGGCCGGAGGACGATGGTTGTTGGGGGTTCTCTGTCTTTTGGTGCTACACCTCTGAAGATGCCAGCCACAGCTGCTGGCGAAACGTCAGGAACTACAATGCCAAGACCACGGCAATACAGCCCGGAAAACCCCCAACAACCAATGAAAGATATCCATGTTCTCTTTATCTATAGGAGAACAGATACAGAATACAGACAGCCCTGGAGCCACGGAGCCTGAAGAACAGTTGCATGAGGAAGAGGCAGACTGACAAGGCAAGAACATTTAGTGCCACAATGAAGGTAAGGCGTCGGGCAGGCAGGCAGCAAGAAGAGAACTTTGAGGTAATAATAATATTCGATTTATATACCACCCTTCAGGACAACTTAATGCCCACTCAGAGTGGTTTACAAAGTATGTTATTACTATCCCCACAACAAAACTCCCTGTGAGGTGGGTGGGGCTGAAAGAGCTCCAGAGAACTGTGGCTAGCCCAAGGTCACCCAGCTGGCTTCAAGTGGAGGAGTGGGGAATCAAACGCTCCAGATTAGAGTCCTGCACTCTTAACCACTACACCAAACTGGCTCTCAGATAGGTTTGTTGGGATGTGAGATAGGGTTTGGAGAACAGCAGGCAAGCAGCAGACTGCAAGGGAAATTCAGTGTGGCAGGGCAAGTATTGGGAGGAAGTAAAGTCTTAGCCCATATACTTCAGGATTGGAATACATCACACATGTACGTATTGCTAGTGGCGACAGCTTGCCGTCAGTCAAGAAAGCTCAAGCATCCACTATCCCCATAAGGATCACTGTGCTCTCTCTGTGCCCTTATTACAACAGAGCCTCATTTGTATTCCAGATGCAAACAGGAGGCTTAGCTACAAGTTTGTTCTTCCCATTCAGAGACAGCTTCACAACCTTTGTTTGTTTATGTGTTTGTGTGTTTTTTTTTTGTTTAGCCTGTCTTTCCTCACAGAAATCTGGGACCCAAGGCAGGTAGCAATATAAAATTTAAAAACACTAAACATGCAAATAAAACTTAGACCAGAAGCTAGCCAACATTCCCAGATTACCATCTAAAAGTGTCTCTACTGCTGCCTTTCTAAAAAGTTTACGCTTCCATTGAGCCCTGAAAGAGTTCAGAGGAGGTCACTCTTGTGTGGACAGAGAAGATGTTTCATAAAATGGGGGAAGCAACTGAAAATATCAGCAATCAATTCACAGCAGGCTACAAGCCCCACTACAAGAGGAGATGAACAGAAACCACTGGTGCGATGACCAAAGCTGCCAATAGGTTCATACTGGAGTGGTTGTTTTTCAGGTAGGTGGATGCCTGGTCATAAAAGTAAGCACAGCACCTTGAACTGAGGCAAGAAACCTATCAGCAGCCAATGTAACAATCATTAGACCAAGGCAACGTGAACTCTGTAAGCTACTCCCATCAAAACAAGAACAGAAGCATTTTGTACTCACTGTAGTTTCTGAACTGTCTTCAAAGAAAACCCCATGTAGCATGTACTACTTCAATTAAGTCTCATGTTGACTGCAGTATGGTTCAGTGAGACCAGTTTAGCGAAATTCAAGAGGCAAGATTGATAGGGCAAATGCAACTGAAAAAAATGCACTCAATAAAGATATGAAATACCAAATACATGGATTAAAATAAGCTTTATTAATGATTGATCTACATCAAGAAACATAGTGCAGATATTGCTAACCCATGACGACCTCCATTTGGGGGTAAACTCATCCTGGCTCCCAACCTGGCCAGCATCACCACTGGCTTAATTTATCCTCCCCTGCACATGCATATGCAGTGCTGATATATGTTAAGCTTCATTCAGCAAGGCCTACAGCCTTCAGTTAAAGACACTTAAATACCTGCTCTCAAGTCACCACACACAACTGGCTGTAGCATACGAAGACAAACAGTCCAGTCCCAGGTTATTAGACTCTTTATTTGAAAAAATAGGTGGACAAAAGTTACACACCAGCCCAATAGTCTGGCCATAGGGAGGCTCGCTTGGCATTGACCAGGGCCAGGCCTTTTCCGGTCCTGGCCCCAGCCTGGTGGAACGCTCAGAGCCCAGCAGGATTTGATATCTTTCCGCCAGGCCTGTAAGACAGCTGTTCCGTCAGGTGTATGGTTGATGCTAGGTGGAGCCCCCCCATCAGGTTGAGCATAGGCATAGTACTGAACCCTGCTGAATTTCAAACAGCATGTGTGCTTTAGAATTCCTTTGTTAGACAAGCTGATATTCCCAGGCTGCTGCTTTAGTCCATCAGAAAATTTCCTCAGAACGAAAGGGACAGAGTAGGGGAATGATTTCCTTCCAATTCCCCCCTCCTGCTGATGTGCTCTGGTTCGAGCCTACACCCACGTAAAACATCTCTATGTTTATGTGTTAGAAAATCCAGCGCTTCCTTTCTGTCTCCACAGTCAGTCAGGTTGGCAAACTAACTTGAATTGTGGCTATCAGATTGGTGGTCGGCTTTCAGCTACTTCTGTTTCTGCTGAAAGGGGGAAAAATCCCATTTGATCCACAGTACATTTCCATCCCCCCATTATCTTTTTTGCTGCCATGCAGACGCAGGCTTTCTGCCAATCAAACATAGGAAATGCAACCCAGGCATACTTCGCTTGTATAGGCGAAGCAAGTTAATTTCATTTAATTACAAAAATATGCAAACATAACATCAAAATATCAACTGTAAACAAAAATTTGTATTCAACAGACATTTTTTCTCTATGGAAAAATGTCAATAACCATATTTTTAAGATGTATATTTTGGCACAACATGCACATTTACTTCTTGACGGCTGAAGACATGCCTGTTGTTCAGTAGTTAATGCTATGTTATTCCACTAAATTGAAGGTTTATGGCTATTTAACTCAAGCATTCTCAAAGAATTCAAGCATCCAGAAAAGGAGGATTGCACTTACCCAGATTTCTTGTTGTTTGCAAAAACGTGAGCACAAGAATTCAGACTATGTAGTTATTTAAGCTCCAGTTTCAGTAAGTGCTTCTTCAGGAATTGAGGGCAATTTTGCTGCACAGTTCTTCTTTCAGAAATGATTTTTTTTTGCATGGCAGAAACTAAGTATGGGGCTGCACAAATTAGTCACTGGCACCTGCTGGTATTGCCCATGTTTGACACCGTTTTGGAGCTAATTAATATGATCCCTGGAGGAATAAGAGCCACTCATTTTGTGTGCGTGTGTGTACGTTGCCCACATTGAATACATCACTTAAGAGAACCTAAATCGCGGTTTGGTGTATGATCCAAGGCCAGTCAAACCGTCAGGCAGGGTGAAGAAAGCTACTTTAGGAGAATTTGAGGAGCAGCAATTTTGGAATTATTTTTCATAATTGTTTTCCCTAATATATATTTCAATCAGGTCTTTCAATGCAGCTCAGCTTAGAAAATTGAAGGCTGAAAACCAGAGATGGAGTACAATTGATAAAAATAAGTTTGTTTTTAGAAAATCAGGTTGCTTGTAACTCAAAACAAAAAAGATAATGGGCAATATCCTACTTAGGCTGGAGGGACTTCATTCAGTCTAAGGGCTTTCTGATTTTATTGGCTCTGCCATTAGAGGAAGAGCCACCGACTGGTGAAAGGCTACAAACTTTGCTCATTGGAATGCTAGGATATTACGAGATACTGGGTTGGATCCAGCCAGCTTTTTCACAAAACCTCACCTAATCTCCCTCCTTAACGTAACCTCCTTTGCACATTCCTGTTGTCCATGAACCCCAGCATAGTGTTTTTGATGATCAAAAGGGACCCTCTCCTCCCTTTTTCACCAGTGAAAAAACTGGGTTGGATCCAACACATTTGTTTATTGATATCTCAGTAACCGGTAAGCATTTGTAAAATATCCAAGTGATTTCCACAAGAAACTAGTGATTAAGGGATATTAAAGGCAATTAAGAGCAATCAAGAGAAATGCTGCCAGATTCCGAGATGAACAAGTTTTGTACAACTAAACAAAGTTCTATAGACAGATATGTCTGGGCTGTTCTAATACTTCCTGATCTTGTAACTTGCCCAACCGACCCTCCCTTTATTTCGCAGTATGGGATTAGCTGGTCGCTTACGGGCTGGGCAGGAATTTTGAAGGCCTCTCTCAAATTGCCCAATTCATACTGTAGAGGGAGATTAGAAATGTTCAGTAAAGAGGCCTGGCCAAAGTAGACTAGTAACGCCTAACTAAGGTGACAGGAGTGGTATAGGCTGACTGTTAATTAGAAAGGGAGAGTAACCAAGCCAGACTTTGGGGCTGACTAGTCCAAGAGCCTGCAGAGGGAACTTTCTTAGTTCTGGACCCTCAATCTGACTAGCATAGGGAAATGGTCATAATGGGCAAATTCTGTTAGCTCAGTTTGGTAGGCAGGGAAAGGATAAGTGAAGAGCAGCTCTTGGATCATTCTATAGCCTGGAGTGGAGCTGTCCAAATGCTGGTGACCCATAAACTAGCTTATTAAGAAGCCTGCACTGAAGAGCTGGTAAAAAGATTCACCAGGTAAAGTTCAGCTGCTATATTTGTAGCTATGGAATTGGATGCCCTCAATAAGCAGATGATACCCAGTTCTATATCTCGCTATCCATATTCCTTGGTGATACTGTAGAGGTACCGAGTTGCTGCTTGACAGCTGTTGCCAAATGCCTGAAAGCAAACCTATTGAAATTGAAGCCAGATGAGATGGAAGTGATGCTGGTTGGAAATGCAGAGATCTTGAAGGACATTGTGCTTCTGACCTTTGATGGGGTCCAGTTGACCCTGGCTGACTCAGTGAAATGCTTAGGGGTTATACAGGACCCAGCACTACTGCTAGAGAAGGAAGTAAATGTAGCTGCAAAAAAGGCCTTCTCCCAACTTAGACTAGCCTGAAAGATGGCCTCCTACCTCAACATGGATGATCTGTCTACCCGGATTCATGCCACAGTAACATTAAGAGTAGACTACTCTTTACTCTACATAGGTCTCCCCTCAAATTCAACTCAGAGACTTCATCTGGCACAAAATGCTGCAGTTCATTAATTTCCAGGAGCAGATGGAGCATACATATGATTCTCATTCTGCAATCATTCCACTGGCTACCCATTGGGCTGAATTCAGGTCATGACTATTCCATTCAAAACCCTTCATGGTCTAGGCCCCTTATATCTGCACAACTGCCTCTCTCCCTATGTTCTGCCATGGCAGTTTTTGCTCATCTGAACAGGGCCATCTGCACATACCGCCCTTCAGTTGGATGAAATCAAAAACTGCCTATACATGAGCTTTCGCTGTGGTAGCCCCCCCTTGTGGAACTGCCTGCTTAAGGAGGTCAAGAAAGCTCCCACTCTCATGGCTTTCTGCAAACTATGTAAGACTAAATTATTCCCGAGGGCTTTCTACTCAGATTATAGGGCTGTGTCTTAAGAAATAGTTCAAAGACATACCTTGGTAAGGGACAGCGACTGTAGACTAGTCTCTTGGGTACTATCTGCTAATGTGGATACACTCCTGTTGGGTAGTTCGACACTGCTAAAGACGTCATGTTAATTACTTACTCTTTAATTCAGAAAGGTTTCATCTATTCATTCGACTTTATGTTACTTTTCAAATTTGTGGCTACCGTATTTCCTAAATGTTGATCATATATTTTTGCTCTGTGAATGTCCTAGCTATTGATTATATTGTATTCACTTGTAGTACGTACTCTGCCTTGGTTCTCAATGAGAAAGGCAGATGATAAATAAACAACTACAATAATAACAACATTTCAGTTCATCCCATATTGGTGTCTGTGTCTTCCCTTCTGAGGTGGGAATCTGAATGGCACATTACAGAATTTATCCTGCTGCCTAATGGTCCAAATTCCAGTTTTTGGGTTAAACAATAAAAGACAAGATTACTTTCCCTTCAGTTCCCAAGAATCATAGGACAACTTTTAGCAAATGATGGTGAAGAGTGCCATTAAGTTTCAACTGACTTATGGCAACGCCTGGTGGGGTTTTCATTGCAAAAGTCTATCAGAGGTGGGTTGCCACTACCTAACTCTGCAACCCTGGTCTTCGTTGGAGGTCTCTCATCCAGTTACTAACCAAGGCTGAACCTGCTTAGCTTCTGAGATTGGGTTTGCCTGGGCTATTTAAGTCAGGACACTTCTAACAAATATTGATTTCCATATTGCTATAATGTTGAATTCAACATAACAGTTTGCTTTCCAACACTTTCAGACTAAGCAGCAAATCATCATGAATGCCTTTGATTTGTACTGATTTGATACTAAACATGATAAATTTGTTTGATATTAGCAATGCACTTTCCGAATATATACATTTATTATTCAGCATCTTGAAGATCTGGTAACGCCACATAAGACTGCTTGAAACAGCACCATCTAGTGGGACATCTTAAATTGCATTATTTACATTCTTTGAGTACCATAATCTCTATTTGTATTTGCTCTTCAGAGATTTATTCTGCACCAGGTTCAATATAGAAACTTGCCAAGGCAGGTGTTTCTTTAAGATCTTTTTTAGAAATCATTTTGCATCTGGGTTTGAAGCCACACCCAAATGAAGGGCTAAGTAAGTGAAGACACCCTAAAAAGAAAGTGAATTAGTTTCTTGGCACGCAGAACTATTAATCATTCAGTTTATGTTATTCTCTTCAACTGAAGTTGCAAAACAAATATTTTTAAAAAGCAGTTTTATAAGGCATGAGAGATATTCAATACCATCTGAAAAGGAACATCATATTGATCGCATAACTTTCCTGAAGTTTGGGGAGAACACTTTGTAAGTTAGGTATCATTAAACTGAACATATGCGGCAATTAGTAGTCTACCTATCTAGTGCTAAATGCCACTTGTTATCAGAACTACATTTAACATATGTTGTCCCAAACTAATCCCAAATCATTTCCTCTTTTCTATGGTCAAGGTAGATACAACAAAATATATAATGTGATTTCACAATGCTCTGATTATTCCCATTCCAACAAAGAAGTATAGGGTCAGGGAAAGGTGGAGAAGAGTGGTTTCTCAACTTTTATGATGCAAAGGGACAGTATGGAATAGTGTTCAGAGTGTCTGACTAGGATCTGGGAGACCTAGGTTCAAATCCTCATTCTGTCATGGATATTCACTAGGTGCACTTTGGCCTCTCACTCTCTCTTAGGCTCACCTACTTCACAGGGTTGTTGTTGTGAGGATAAATTAGAGGGAGGAAGAACAATCTGGTATGCTGCTTTCGGTTGCCATTAAAAGAGTGAGAAGAAAGAAGTCAATGGCTACATCTAAAAAAGTGAATTTTAGAAAAAGAAATTCCACAAATAAATAGCTAGACAAATGAATGAACAAATAAATCTGTATTTCCAGATGTTATCCCAGAAAAGTCACAGGGCTGCTGTTAGAGATGACAGCCACCAAGTTCCTATATTTAGCTCCACTCTGCCATGTTTGAATAGAAAAGCTGCACAGAGAAGCAGTTATGATAACTATCTTACAAACATAGGAATGCTGTTTGAAACTCACCACTTTGAAAGTGATTTTTTTGTTTCACACACGAAAACTCACTTCTAGAGCATTGAAAGTGCATTATCCAATGTGTGTGGAAGCAGCCCATATCTCAAAGATACATATCTTGCAACTAGATTTTGCTATTGACTGGGTCACTTCCTTAGGTGTTATATTTCACTGGGATTCGAACAGGATGGTTTAGA
This sequence comes from Eublepharis macularius, assembly GCF_028583425.1. NCBI lineage: Eukaryota > Metazoa > Chordata > Lepidosauria > Squamata > Eublepharidae > Eublepharis > Eublepharis macularius. The sequence goes on from NC_072790.1 coordinate 47,643,262, forward strand.
TTTTTCTCCAGCTTGATCACTACCTTTTTAGATTCTTTCTGGTCAGTTTGACTACAAACTCAACATCAATCCATTAGAAAGATCTGAAGCCATAAGGTAGGGCTACATTGCTGATAAGAGTGATTGATCCAGACAGATGAGTATTTGGGCTTCAATGATTTGAACAAAAGCGCATCCCCCCCCCCCCAGTCAGAATAAAAGACAGAGACTGTGTTGGGATAAAATAAGGGCCACTTTATTAACTACAACATAACATAACCTGTCATTGTGGCAAGGGATCTAACTGCGGTACAGGTCAAGCCCTGGGGTCACCCTGGACCTCCGCCTTGATCTGTCTGAGCGAGCCCCCGCTGCCCCGGGGGTGTTCCATCCATAAGATGGCTGGGTCCCAGCAGCCAGGCAAGTGGTTCCCCTTTGAAGCTTCGTCCCCCACAACCATGGAGCCTGGGGGCGGCCTTGTCCAGGGTTCCCCACCAGGCAGTCTGCCCTCGCAGCTGGCAGCCATACAGCCTCACCAGCCGCTCCTGACAGACCCCCAATTCCCGACTAATGGGAATGTGCCAAGGGGGTCACCGGCCCGCTCATTTTATCCTATCCTGCCAGTGGCTAACTACATAGAAAACACCACACCATCCTCGTTAATAACTCCTGCAGTGCAAGGTAGGCGGAAAACAACTCCCCTGGTGTGCCAATTAGGGAAGAAGAAAAAATTCCTACCTGGCCCTGATAAACAGTGACCAGCTAATCCTGCACTGCCTAAAGGGAGAGGGGGGTGGGCAGAGCACGAGGCGACTGCTGACGGAGAGGGTGGAACAGGCTTATAAGCCTTCCGCTCCACCCCCTCAGGCAATACCTGGATGGCCAGGAAAGCAACCATCTTTTCCCCATCTGGTGAGGCAAACCCGGCCCCCAGTCTTAGCAGCTTTAACTGCTGACTGGGAGGGGCCGCATTATACATGTGCATGCATAGTGATCCTATCCAAATCAATGGCTCGATCATACCCTTGAAACTGGATCCAGTGAAGAACTGTGCAAGACCCATAAAAGGATCCCTGACTCCTCCTGTTTTCCTCTCACCCCAGCAGCCATTTTCATTTCCAGAAACCATTTCCAATCCAAGGATATATTGCAAGGGTCATAGGACCCACATGGAGTAATAGCCACTAATAGCTACGGTGCTTGGCAGGCTGCAGTGGGGAGGAAGGAGGGAGCAAATCTACTCCCTTCTTCCTCTTCTATCAATGGAGCTTTGTTCACAGAAGAGGTAAGAGGGAACATTTTGGGGGGTCATCTTTCCTCTCTCTTTTGCAGCTTCCCGACTGCATGGATGTTACTACAAATGGAACCCCCAGTTTCAGGAATAAATTCTCGCAGGGCTGGAAATGGCCGCAGAGGGGGCAGGAAAACTGGAAAGAATGGTGGCCACCAGTGCCTTTTGCTGACAGATCATGGAATCCAGCCCAATGTACATACACGGCTGGTTTTTTTTTTGCAAAGAGACACTTTGCCACAAAGAAATACACAGGAATCTGGTAACCCCTGTCAATTTGACATTGAACTGAGCATCCAAAGTCAATACACCATCCATGCCTTTGGCATTGACATACCGAGTCTCCAAATGTCATTCTAATTATACAAGCATTGTTAAATGTCCCCAGAGAAATATGAAAGAAACAACATGTAAAACTCTTCTAGTGAGGTTGGAATAATACAGTCCCATAATCTTTTAGAGCACCTGGTCTCCATTCTCTCATTTCATAGAGTTAAAAAGTCTGTCTTGATTGCTTCAAGGTACCTGTTTTGATCAGTTAATAATGTGTATGCTCTCTAGCAATTTTGTTTGGCTCATGTATCATTCTAGCTCTTGTTCAAAAGTAATCAGAGAGGGAGTTGGAGTATAGCACGTTTACTATGACACTTTATATACAGTGATATTTCCCCCTTGTGTATAACCTAAGAAAAGAATAAACCTGCCCTGGAAGAATGACCACAGGACAATTCAATATGTAATTTACAACTCCCAATGATTTTTGCTTCCCCAAAGCAGGAGAAACAAAGTTTAGACATTAGACTTGGAGGAGGGGAAGACCCACACTGTTCTGCCTCAGGTCCTTTTTGTTTAGCTGTATTCCATATTTCAAATGTTTTATTTTCAATTAACTGAAGTCTTATACAAGATGACTGGGCACACCTGACCATCTAGCTATCATTTTAATGTCTACATCTCATATTTTAGCTGTAAAGAAACTGAAGACAGCTCAGAAAAATAACAACAAAATGGAGACTGTAAACAGACACAAACTGGAGTATAGTAAAAAGTACAGTAGCACCTTTAAGACTAACCAACTTTATTGAGGCATAAGCTTTTGAAAACCACAGCTCTCTTCTTCAGATCTGATGAAGAGAGCTGTGGTTCTTGAACAGTGATGTAGATTCTTCTACCAAGCTAAGAGGCAATATAGAACGAGGTCTGAACTTCATGATCTTAAGATTCGTGTGAATATAACAACAGCCGATTAATTTTATAGCTGTTTAGTGGTAAATATTCAGTGTAATATTTATTCTGTTATCACATGGTAGAAATGTGTAAAATGATATTTCACACCAATTTCAGTATCCTGCAAAAACCTCTTATATTTCTGAATCCCCAAAAGCAGAATTTCAGGGGGCCTGAGAGGCTGGGGTAGGATAGAGAAGCTCATACATTTCTCTTCTGTGAACACTGCTGCTTTCCTTAAACTTAGTATCCAAGGCAGGCTTGAGAATCAGGCTTCACAAAAACTCAGATGTTGGCGGAGTAATATGTATGACAAATGTTTCTAATAGTCAGAAAAAACTGACAGTAGTGTTCTCTGCTACTCCTCTTGACTGGCAGAACAACAACAAAAAATCCCTCATTCCAAAACAGCAATGCATGCAAATTTGCTTTCGCGATTTAATGTGCTGAGGTAGCTCGGATATACAATGTAAAGCTTGATCTTGTTACACACAAGAGAAGGCCCTTATAGTGCTCATATAAAAGTCCTTTCCACTCCTATCCTGTTCCTGGACAGCCTTGTTTGAATGCAAGTGGTGTGGACTAGGGATGTGCGTTTCGGCATTCAGAATGCCGAAAGAATGCCGAAACAAAAGTGTTTCGGCTTCTTTCAGGGAATGCCGAAACGTTTCGGGGAATCCCGAAACGTTTCGGGTAGCCGAAAGAAAAAAGCCGAAACGTTTCGGGATTCTTTCGTCTTTCATTCGGCTTTTCAATGGGAAAATGCCTCCGTCTTCCCGGATGTCTGGGGGAGGCATCTTCCCACCGAATAAGCCCAAAATTGGTGGGGACCTTCCTCTAACCCTTCTCTAACAACCACCCAAGTTTCAGACAGATTGGACTTTGGGGGGCCATGTTATGGCCCCCCAAAGCAGGTCCCCCCATCCTCCCATAAAGGAGCATCTTCTTCATTATTTCCTATGGGGAAAAAATGAAGAAGCAGGCTTCCTTTGCCAGGGGTGGCATTTTGCATGCAAAATGCCCCCTTACCCTCAGGGGCCCTTCTCCCACCCCTCCTCCCACCCCCCACCAAGGCTCAGCCTGCTCCCACTTGGGGGGGCCATTTCATGGCCTCCCCAAGTAGGTGCTCTAATCTCTACCACTGACAGCTGGGGGAGGCTTGTGTTGCCAGGGGTGGCATTTTGCATGCAAAATGCCCCCCAACCCTCTGGGGCCCTTCTCCCACCCCTCCTCCCACCCCCCACCAAGGCTCAGCCTGCTCCCACTTGGGGGGGCATTTCATGGCCTCCCCAAGTAGGTCCTCTCAGCCCCTAAATTCCACCCCTTACAGCTCCACACAAACCCAATTCCCCCCAGCTGCCACACACAGACCCAAATCCCCACATTAGCCCCTCACAGACCCAAATCCACCCCCACCTGCCCCACACCCATAACCCCAGGAACAGGCTGGCAAAGGCCAGCCCTCTCCCTTTGTTCCCTATGCTGGGAACTTCTAAACTCTCTTTCCCTGGGCAATTCTGCACAGCCCAGGGGTGCCACAATGGTGGGCACACTTCTGAGTGCCAGCTGGTCCCTGTGAAAGAGCACCTGAACCACAGACACCCTCCCTCAAATTCCCCCACCACCTACAGAGATGGCTGGCCAGCCAGCCCCATTGTTCCCTATGATGGGAACCAACTGCACAACAAAGAATAAAACAAGAACAACACAAAATAAAGTTTTTTAAAAATTATTTTCTCCCTTCCAAAGTACAAGTAGGCAAAGCATTATGACACATAACACCAGCAGTCCCCCACACAGAAAAATAACACAACTCACTTAACATCAGAGAATCACAAAGCACGATTCCTGTCAAAAACACTTTATTTCTTGAACAGCTTTAGGCTACACAGCAGGGGGGGAACACCAAAGGGCATGGCAGCAGTATCTTACACAAAAATAACACAACTCACTTAACATCAGAGAATCATAAAAAGCACAATTCCTGTCAAAAACACTTTATTTCTTGAACAGCTTTAGGCTACACAGCAGGGGGGGAACACCAAAGGGCATGGAAGCAGTATCTTACACAAAAATAACACAACTCACTTAACATCAGAGAATCACAAAAACACAATTCCTGGCAAAAACACTTTATTTCTTGAACAGCTTTAGGCTACACAGCAGGGGGGGAACACCAAAGGGCATGGAAGCAGTATCTTACACAAAAATAACACAACTCACTTAACATCAGAGAATCACAAAAACACAATTCCTGGCAAAAACACTTTATTTCTTGAACAGCTTTAGGTTACACAGTAGGAGGGCACAAAAGGGCATGATAGCAATGTACTACAAAAAATAATACAACCCACTTCACCATTTTTGACAGCAATTGTGTTTGTGTGATTCTCTGATGTGAAGTGAGTTGTGTTATTTTTGTGTAGTACACTGCTTTCCTGCTCTGTGGTGCCTTCCTACTGTGTAACCTAAAGCAGTTACAGAAATAAAGTGCTTTTGACAGCAATTTTTTGGGGTGATTCTTTAATGTGAAGTGAGTTGTGTTATTTTTGTGTAAGATACTGCTTCCATGCCCTTTGGTGTCCCCCCCCCTGCTGTGTAGCCTAAAGCTGTTCAAGAAATAAAGTGTTTTTGACAGGAATTGTGCTTTTGTGATTCTCTGATGTTAAGTGAGTTGTGTTATTTTTGTGTAAGATACTGCTGCCAAGCCCTTTGGTGTTCCCCCCTGCTGTGTAACCTAAAGCTGTTCAAGAAATAAAGTGTTTTTGACAGGAATCGTGCTTTGTGATTCTCTGATGTTAAGTGAGTTGTGTTATTTTTCTGTGTGGGGGACTGCTGGTGTAATGTGTCATAATGCTTTGCCTACTTGTACTTTGGAAGGGAGAAAATAATTTTTTAAAAACTTTATTTTGTGTTGTTCTTGTTTTATTCTTTGTTGTGCAGTTGGTTCCCATCATAGGGAACAATGGGGCTGGCTGGCCAGCTATCTCTGTAGGTGGTGGGGGAATTTGAGGGAGGGTGTCTGTGGTTCAGGTGTTCTTTCACAGGGACCAGCTGGCACTCAGAAGTGTGCCCACCATTGTGGCACCCCTGGGCTGTGCAGAATTGCCCAGGGAAAGAGAGTTTAGAAGTTCCCAGCATAGGGAACAAAGGGAGAGGGCTGGCCTTTGCCAGCCTGTTCCTGGGGTTATGGGTGTGGGGCAGGTGGGGGTGGATTTGGGTCTGTGAGGGGCTAATGTGGGGATTTGGGTCTGTGTGCGGCAGCTGGGGGGGAATTGGGTTTGTGTGGGGCT